>NC_067401.1:156587694-157205194 GCF_016432865.1 Antechinus flavipes
ATATAGTATGGACTCAAAAGCTCTTCACTAACTTGTTTTCCTTCCTTGAGACATTATCCTATTTGTCAACATCCTTAATCTATGACATCCAAAAAATGAACGTAATACTCTAGATAGGTATTGACTAGGATAGAATAATATTAATGCCTGGATATTGTGTTTCTTTAATGAAGTCTAAGATCAGATTAGCTTTTTCACAATCCACTAGAACCACTACCTGATCTATTTTTTTTCAATTACTGCCTTAAGCAGATCTGCTTCAAACTCTGCTTGTAAAGGGTAAGTCTTTACATTTATTCTTATATTCAATCCAAGTGTAAGCCTTTACACTTATTCTTATATTCAGCCCAATACTATAATGTGTCAAGATGCTTTTTTAAAAATAATCCTGACTTTTGCCATTAACTGTATCATTAACTTTGTGTCATATACGTTTGTAATATATGCCATCCATATGTTGTCCAACCCATTGCTAAAAATGTAAAATAGCATGGAACCAAACACAGTTCCCTGGGTATTCCACTATAGGTTTTCTTATAAATTAACATTCAAACATTAGAAACTACTCTTCAATTATGATTATCCAACCAACTTGTGGAACACTCAAAAAGACTTCCATAATGTGTCTGGTATGCACTCTTTATAATTATGAGTATAAACATATTTTTTTTTTTTGCTTCTTAGAATTACATAATTAAAAATAATGCTTCTTTATTATGGGGAATATAAATTAATCAATAAATTTCACTATGGAATATGCATATTTCTAATCTTAAGGAACCATTTCTGGCCCTCAAAGGCTGGGGTCCTATGTTCACTCCCTGTTTTGTATTCAAGAGATGTGTTTTGGATTAGATTTAGCCTTGACTTTTGGGCTTTACTTTCTGCTTTAAGTCTTTTGAGACAGAGAAGCAAGTCAGGGTCCCTTCTTCTCCCATCCAGAGAATGTTAAAAACTTCATTCTGGGGATAATGTTCTGTATGGCTTGCATTATATATAAAATATAGTATTTTCCCAAAGCCAACTAATAAAACTAAAAGTTAAACATAGGGGGACTGTTTGTGTTTGGATACAACAGGAAATGATGTAATTCATTAAGGTACAGGAGTGATATGATTAGATAGGAACTTAAAGCAATTAGCCTTTGCAAGTAAAGTGGAGGATTACCTAAAGCAGGGAGACTATTGAGGTAAGAAGCCCTGCTTAGGGAGCCACTGCAATAATCTAGATGGGAGGTGATACAGTTCTGAACCAAGGTATTGGCTGAATTCATAAAGAAGAGTTGAAGGTAAAAGATGTGGAGAAATTAATGTTAAAATTTCACAGCTTATTAGATATATGGAATAATGATAAGTGAAAAACCAAGGAAAATACTCAACATTATTACTGGAAAACTGGAAAAAATGGAGATGGGGCATGCTACCTGTTAAAAGGCTGAGCTAGAAATAATCTCATCTTTTAATTGATGGAGCACTCCATCCCTCTTTAATTGTCCTTATATAGGGGAAAGCCTAAAGGACTACTCAGAACTTGCCATGTCAAGGACAAGTCCTCTCAGTACCAGACCACCATGTGGTTGGAAAGAGGGCCTTAAGGCACCTGTGTAGCATACCAGAACTAAGAAGAATTGCATACATGGTCTTTGGGATGATTTTCATTACTCATGCTTATACAATATGTATTAATAGCTACATTAAGTTTTTATTGCTTTACTTATTATACTTTAGGAGCTTTATGAATGGAAAGTTTATTACATCTCCTCTATAAAATCTAAGTTAGGTTTTCACTTGTGGAGGCCCAAAGAGTGCAGGAGTATGGAAAAGGGAAGGGAGGGAAAAATGAAACTATTCTAAGCATCCATCCCTATACCCCTTTTGATTCATAACTCAGTGGATAGAGGACTTAGAGTTAAGATATGAGTTCAAATCTAGACTCAAACATTTATTAACTATGTGACCCAAAGCAACTTAACTTCTGCTTCACTTTCCTCAATTGTAAAATGAGGATAATAGAACCTACTTTCCAAAGTCTTGGTAAGAATCAAATTAGATAATATTCATAAAAGTGCTAAGCATAGTACTTGACATAGTAAACACCATACAAATGTTTTTCCCCCAGTCTGGAAGTAGATTTGGAAATACCCCAATACCATCTCCAGCCAACTATAATGAATGTCCCTCAATAAATGTTTGCAAGTCTTGTTCATGAGACTTTTTTTATCTTTTATCTTTTCCTAATGTGGGCACAGGTTGACTCCATAATTTTCCACATAACAAGGCAATTACTGGAAAATAAAGAAATTGAAATGGAAAAGAAAAACTGAACAAATATTCTCCAATATTTGAATTTTTCAAACTCAGACATTTAATACCATTTGCTACAATAAGTACCCCTAATTTGTAATTCCAAATCTATCTAATTGCATTCTTGTCTAGGTCTCTTTTCAACAATGAGATAATTCAGGCAGTTCCAATAGACTTGTAATGAAGAGAGCCATCTGCATCCAGGAGGAGAACTATGGGGACTGAAGACACTGCTGTGGGTGCTAGGAGCATAGTAAAACGCTGTACAGCTTGCCTTCCCTTCCACGCTCCTACACTGCCTCCAGGGAAGAACCCTCGTGGTTTGAGACCCAATGAAATCTGGCAAATGGATGTGACCCATTATAAATCTTTTGGTCGTCTTTTATTCACGTTGTGGTTGACACCTTTTCAGGATTCACTTTTGCCATACCAGCAGCAAAAGAGACAGCCCGAGTGGTCACTGAATTCCTCATTCAAGCATTCGCAATTATGGGTGTGCCACAAGAAATAAAAACAGATAATGGACCGGCATATACCTCCAAACATTTTGAACACTTTTGTGCACAGTATAAGATTTTACACACTACTGGCATACCCTTTAATCCTCAAGGTCAAGCAATAGTAGAAAGAAGAAACAGGGACATTAAGACACTCCTCCAAAAACAAAAGGGGGAGCCACGGGTAACCCTAGAGAACTTCTAAATTTAGTTCTCTATACCATTAATTTTTTTAATCTTTGATAAAGATGCACTGGCTCCAGCAGACAAGTTTTATAATCCACCAGAAGAGCAGTGTCCAGTGCGAGCAGCTCCACTATCTTTAGATAATCGCCAGGTGATGTGGAGAGACCCAGAAAGTGGTGAATGGAAGGGACCAGATAGGCTAACTGCTTGGGGGAGAGGATTTGCTTACATCTCTACATGTGGAGAAGGAATCAGATGGGTGCCTACGAGCCGCATTCGCCTTGTCCATCGCAGAGAGATGGAGCAAACCCTTGAAACAAAGGAGAAGACCCAAGAAATATCGGGTAGTTCTGTTGCTGATTGTGCTCACCATTGAAAGAGCATAGTTGACAAGGAGACTGTTAAAAAGACTTTTAAAATCTTCAGGAATCATTGGATTTCCTAACACAAGATGAAACTGTTTTAGTTCTTGAAAAACCAGTGAGAATCATTGGATTCCTTAAGATGAAAAATTGTTGATGAGACTTTTGCAGTACTTCAGGGCTTACAGGAACTATTGGATTCCTGGCACATGAACTAATGGACAATGGATTCCTTATGGACTATTTCTAGGACTTATGGACATGTGTAAATTTTCAGGTTGATTCATGTTGTTACATTACTACTAGCCTGTGTTATATTGCTATGTGCTTATGTAAATTATGTATAATGCCTCCCATATTGATGGATTTATGTATACCATGTATATCTGTTACAAAGTTCTGGCCCATATTGATGGATTTATGTGTACTCCTTCAGAAACCCATTAATTTGATTTGAATTCCTATTTCCTTTGGTGTTTTCATCTCCCTTCCTGAGGTGTCAGGAAAGGCATGATCACCTTTTTGGGGGGTTCACACCTCCTTGAGAAATCAGGGAGGTCATGACCATTCTATGTTCCAAAAACAAAAGAAAGGGGGAGATGTTGGAATCTTTACAAACTGCTAACTAATTAGAGTTGATCTAATCTTACAAGAAGATGTTTTGGGCAGAACCTGAAACAAGGTACTAAGTAGAACTAATTAATACAAGGCTTCTGTTCACACCTTTACTCATTGGAGTTCACAAGTATGCCAGCTTCACAAAGTAAACTTTCCAACTTCAAGGGAGTTCACACCTCCCTTAAAGCTCTTTGGGCCAGAGAGCACTATGGGAGAAAACCCATAATCCCATTCTCTCAGAAGAGTCAGATATAAGGCCAGTGATGAGAGATCTATTCCAGAATACATTTTCCTCTTGGCTGGCTGGTCACAGAGGAGAGTTCAGCTGGACTTGAGAGGAGCGACTCTGGTGCAGACAGAGAGCACTTTGACAGATTTCAGCGGAATTACGCCAGAAGCCCTCTTTCCGAGGCAAGGCAGAATATATTCCACTTGGCTAGCTGGTGGCAGACGAAGAGTTTTCAGAGGATAAAGCTACGAGTGGAGAGTTCAGTGGACAACCAGATTCATCTTCATCTCACACCACTGTAGTTGGTGGCTGGGCTCCTGCACGCCCCCCACTGAGACCAAGCTGGTCTGAAAGACTCACCAGAAAGCTAGCCGAGCTCCAAGAGAAGGAAACAAGAGATTCATTCCATCTCTGTGCTGGTTGGAGGCAGAAGAAAGCAGAGGCAGAGGCTAACAGACAGAACCTTTGGATTTGGAGATATTCGGAGGGCCCTAAGCTAAACCGGCTGTGTTTTGAGAAGAACAAGAACTCCAACATTTGAACTCATGACAAAATGGACACAATTGAAAACCTGATAAAGGACTGCAATGATTCAGTGAGGTAGTATGAAATGAATTTGTAATGTACAAAAGCAATATGATCATGAGATTTCTTCTAACTTTATTCAGAAGATTATGGGTAGGATAGAAGGTAGTGGGTGATGTAATTTATCAAAAGCTAAAGTTTATCAAACAGAAAAACAGTGATAGTTACTATTGTCACTTTACCTTAGCAGCATTTTTCTTTTCAATAAACTCTAGCTTTTGGAAGTTATTCTCTTCTTTGGGATTTACCTCAACTTTTTCTCTACCCAAAGTTATTTCTTTATTGTGTATTGCCCCATTTCAAGATTTGATTTTTGTCCTTCAGCCACAAAATGGTTTCCCCTCAAATAGTGTATGTTAGACCAGATGATCAAAACAATACCTCTATAATTCCTCTATAATCAGGATGTTGGTGCTTCTATCAGTTTTGTTGCTTTGACTAGGTCCAATCTTCCTCAGGAATCTCTGTCTTCAGTCCCCATAGTTCTCTTCCTGGATGCAGATGGCTCTCTTCATTACAAGTCTATTGGAACTGCCTGAATCATCTCATTGTTGAAAAGAGCCAAGTCCATCAGAATTGATCATCAAATAATCTTCTTGTTGCTGTATACAATGTTCTCTTGGTTCTATTTACTTCACTTAGCATCAGTTCATGTAAGTCTCTACAGGCCTTTCTGAAATCATCCTGCCCTGATTGTTTTTTACAGAACAATAATATTCTCTTATATTCATATCCCATAACTTATTCAGCCATTCCCTAATTGATGAAGCACAACTGTTTTCAATTCCTTGCCACTAGAAAAAGGGCTGCTACAAACATGTTTGTACATGTGGGTCCTTTTCTCTTTCTTATGATCTTTTTGGGATACAGGACCAATAGAGACATTGCTAAATCAAAGGATATGCAGAGTTTGACAGCCTATTGGGCATATTTCCAAATTGCTCTCCAGAATGGTTGAATCAATTCACAACTCCACCAGCAATGTATTAGTGTCCCAGTTTTCCCATATCCTTTCCAACACTTATCATTATATTTTCCTGTCATCTTAACTAATTTAGCAGGCGTGTAATGGTACATCAGAGTTCTCTTAATTTTCATTTCTTTAATTGATTTGGAGCATTTTTTCAAATGACCAGAAATTGTTTTAATTGCTTCATCTGAAAATTGTTTATTTTTATCCTTTGACCATTTATCAGTTAAGGAATAGTTTATATTCCTACAAATTTAAGTCAATTCTATGTATATTTTAGAAATAAGGCCTTTATCAGAATTCTTGAATATAAAAAAAATTTTCCCAATTTTTTGTTTCCCTTCTAATCTTGGCTGCATTTGGTGCTGTTTATTCAAAATTTGTTAATTTAATATAATCAAAATTTATCCATTTTGCTTTGCATAATGTTCTCTAGTTTTTTGTCCATAAATTCCTTCCTTCTCTGTAGTGTTCTTATTTGGTTTTCTGGAGTCTTGGTTTCAGTGGAGAAGTGAAGGAGGAAAGCCTGCCACCACAGTGGTGTGAGACGGAATGAATGAATCTGTCTCTGAGTTCCCAGGCTTTTCCGTCAGCCTTTAGTCCACTTGTCTTCCCTGGCTTTGACTCTGGCTGAGTTTATCCTAGCTTATATGCTCTCTTATAACTATATTATCATAGGTATGAATCTTGTAGAACTATATTAAGTACTAAGTACATGCACAGAACAAGAGAACTATTAAGCACCATGCTAAACTAAATAACCATTTTCTTTTATCCATTCCACTGACTTAACACGGTGTAAGAATCCTTCTTTCAAATACAGAATTCTGGTCCATAACACTTCTCCACACATCTGAAAGATAGACTATCCCTTATTCTTCTGATTTGTGTATAGTGTCACCCTTTAAATTTATACCATGAGCCCATTTTAACCTTATCTCGGTATAGGATGTTAAGTGTTTGTCACTGCCTAATTTCTGTCATACTGCTTTCCAATTTTCCAGCAATTTTTATGAAATATTGAGTTTTTATCCCAGAAGCTGGAATAAAGATTTATTATAGGGTTTATCAAACACTAGATTACTATAGTTATTGAATATTGTTTGTTGTTAACCTAACCTATTCCACTTACCAACTACTCTATTTCTTTGCCAATACCAAATGATTTTGATGACTACTGTTTTATAATAGTTTTAGATCTGATATAGCCTGCCACCTTTATTTGCATTTTTAATTAATTCCCTTGAAATTCTTGGCCTTTTGTTCTTCCAGATGAATTATGCTATAATTTTTTCTTATCTCTGTAATTTCTTGGGAGTTTGATTGATATGGCACTAAATAAATAGATTAATTTAGGTAGAAGTGTCATTTTTATTATATTAGCTTGGCCTTCCCATGAGCTCTTGATATTTTTCCAATTGCTTAGAGCTGACTTTATTTGTTGGAAAGTGTTTTGTAATTGATTTGTTTTGGCAGGTAGACTTCCAAACATTTTATATTATTTACAGTTATTTTAAATGGAATTTTTCTTTGCATCCCTTGCTGCTGGACTTTATTGGTAGCATATAGAAGTACTAATCATTTATGTGGCTTAAGATTTTATATATTTAGGTCAAATAATAATGAATCAGCCAGCTCCAACACAAGAAAAGTTGGGTTTGAGTTTCACCTCCAATATTTGTGAGTTTCAGTAAATCTTAGTATTGGCTAGAGTACTTTTGAGTACTCTAGCCAATTATCTAAATTGCACAGAAGATGTCAAACTGAGTTAGGAGAGTGAGTTTCTTCATCAAGGAGTTTCTAATATCAATAAAATTGCAAGCCCCATGCACATTAAACAAGAGTTTTATCAGAGTTATAAGGGGGAAAAAAACTTCCATTTTTCTCAGCAGAAATATGATGGATTACAGTTACATAATAGTAATCTGATGTGACCAATAAGCTTATTTGCTTTGCATAACTAACTTATTTGTTACCAAGAGATTGGAATAGGGAATTTTGATGAGAAAACTCATTTATAAATTGTTTCATTAAAATAGGTTTGGTTTTTTTCCTGATGAAATCTGTTATAAAATCAGTGATAATAAAGATTCTTTATTGACAAGATATATCCAGAGATTCAGCTGAACGCTTTCCCTTTCCAACTTCGGTTTATGTAAGCAATGTCTGTTTGGAAAAAGAAACATCCTAGAATCCTACAATTCTAGAGTAATAAAATTCCTCAGAGGTTTCTGACTCCAAAACTAGTTAGAGAAGAAATCATCTTCACAATATCCCCACTGTCCTGATTCCTCTTGATTAATAGGTACAATTAATGACTTAGTAAAATAAAATCAGAACCAATGAAAGAAATCTCAAGTAGCTGAATATAGTTGAGTCACAGCTGTTTCCTGGCAACACCATTGGGTAGAAGGGAAGTTATTCCTGTGACCAAACACATTATTGATTTTTGTTTGAAAAGACCATCATCATTTAAAGAAAAATACAAATGAACTAAGAGCTTCAACAACAGGGAAATCAGGATGGTGAAGGATGTTATACATAGATAGACTGAGGGAACTAAGGAAGTTTAGTTTAGAGAAGAAAAATACTTGAGGATACATAATAGTTCTCTTCAAGTATTTGAAGGGCTTGGGAAAGAATAAGTGCTGTAGGTTTTACTCCATTTTACAGATGATAAAAATTAGGAGAAAAGAAATTAGTTGATTTATCTAATGTTACACACATGATACTATTTCATAAACAAGATTTTAACATAGTTATGTCCTGATGCCATATCCATTAAACGATATTACTTCTCAAGTTGGAAGTCCCATCACAATATCTTGCTTCTCTAGGAATATGATTAGAGCAAAGGAATGGAAGTGTAAGGTATCTTTCTTCGTTGCTTTATGAGATAAAGGAAAGAAAGTATATATGTGCCAGACAATTAAAACAAGGAAATCAAAGGAAAAGCAGATATCTTGAAATAAAATTGGATTAGTGCTACCAGATAAGAATCTCATGATGTAGTCAGAAGAAATAATAATATGTTTATTTGCTAGTGACATAAAGACATCATTAGAAAATTTCAGAAGTCCACCAAAAATATCATTAAGACAATTAGTAGTTTTAGTAAAGTATTAGAATAAAAAATAAACCTATAAAAATCAGTAGTATTTCAATACAGCAAAGATAAAATCTAGGATTAAATAATAGGAAATGAAGCCCTAGTCAAAATACTTAAAAATTCCATAAAATTCATAATAGCCAATAAACCAAGAAACATTTAAAGTCTATTGATAAAATGACAAAAAAAAAACTCTTTGAAGAATAATGGAAATAACTGGTTATTTAATGTTGTTAGCCAATACACACCAAACTATTTAAAAATAATGATATTACTTAATTTAATTTCTAAACATATTGCTATACTTATCAAACTACTAATAGGATATATAAAACTAAACAAAAATAATAACAAAATTCACTTATACAAGCAAAGATCTACAATATTAATAGAAGTAATGAAGTAAGAAGGTACAATAAAGGAAATAGTGTTTTCATACTTCAAATTATGCCAAGTGGTAATCATAAAATTTATTTGTTATTAATTTTTTAATGAACAATTAAGTGGTACAGTGGATAGAGTGCCAGATTTGGAATCAGGAAGACTTTTTTTCCTAATATCTTAGCACCACAGACGTTTACTTTGTGACTGTGGATAAGTCATTTAACCCTGTTTTTCTCAATTTCCTCATTTTTAAAATGATTTGGAGAAGGAAATGGTAAATTATTTCTATATCTCTGCCAAGAAAACTCCAACTGGGGTCATGATAAACAAGGAGATTGGTAAAATAGCCTAGACAAGTAAAAATAAGAATTTTTTTTTCCTTAGCTAAACAAGCAAAAGGGTGATCATCAATGATAAAATTGATAATTTCTATTACATGAGGTTTTTTTAAAATTGTTTTCAATAAAATAATCCAAATTAATTAAGAAGATAAAGGCTAGTGGGAAAAAATGTTAGCATCAAATATTTCTAATAATGATTTTATATCCAAGACATATAAAGAACTCACACACACACACACACACACACACATACAGAAACACACATGTAGATGTTTGTGTATATGACAAATACATGAGACATGGTCAATAGATATAAAGACCTCAAAATAATTGCAAACTATTACCAAGATAAAATATTACCAAATCACTAATAGTAAGAGAATTTTTAATAGAAGAAACTGTTTTCATCTTAAACTCATAAAGATGGTGGAATACAAAAACAGTCTATGCTGAAGGGATTTGAAAATATCCATAGTTTTTATCTATATCAATATATATTTTGGTTGATATATAAATTAGTTCAATTGTTCTTAAAAGCAATTTGAAATTAGGCTAAAACATGATAAAAAAAAAAAAAGTTCACATCCTTTTACCCAGAGTTCTCACTATTAAATATATATATTCTAAGAAAGTCAAAAATGAAAAGAAAGAAGTCATATATTCTGAAAGTTATAATAGGACTTTTTGTGTTAGCAAAGAAATGAAGACATAGTAGATACATATCAATTAATTAATGACTAAACGATTCATAATATATTAATGTAATACAATATTATCTCAATGTAGACTTAAAAATCATGAGAAGACATATGAACTAATGGAAAGTCAATCAGTCAAAACACATTTCGAAGTACTTATTATGTATAAGACATTGTGCTAAATCCTGGTGATTCAAAAAAATGAAAAACTGTGACTCCTCTCCAGAAATTCACATTTTTCAGGAAGACACAAACAACTAAGTAGGTACATCAAAAATTTATACAGAGTGATTAGAAGATATTCTGAGAGAAAAAGGCACTCTCAGTTGGGGATGGAAGGGGGAATAAAAACTCCTTGAGGAAAGTGGGATTTTATTTGAGTCTCAAAAGAAGATAAGGAAACTAATAGGGAAAGAATACATTTTAGGCACCAGAGAAAGTGAGGGAAGCAAAATGGGTACACAGAGGATAAGGTTCAGTAAAATGAAAGAGGAGAGAAATGAAGCAATGTCTACATGGTTATGACAATGAAAACTTCCAATACCTCAATAAAATAAAAGTTGCTTGCTTTAAAATAATTACTATAAATCTTGTCCTCAAAAGAGAAATATGATAATGAATTTCTGTTCCTTATTTACAGAGATGAAGGAGGGTGGGGCATAACACATAGTGTTAGATTAGGCAAATGTTTTGGTTAGTTTTGTAAAACTGATTTCCCCCCCCTCTTTTTTAATTTAAAGAAATGTAAAATTACAGCATTTGAGAGTTAGAAGGGAAAGCATTAGTTATATATTCCAATCTGTACCTAAATAAAATTCTCACAATTCTCTATCTGAAAAATGGTCATCTAAACTGTGCTTGAACACCTTCAAGGAGAAGAATCTACACAACTCAATGTAGCATTCAATATATAAAATGTAGCACTACTTATGAAAGAGCATACATATATAAGTATATGTCAATTTGTTGAAAGTATAAAAGAAAAAATCAAATGACAGGGAAAAGTAGACAAAAAAATTTCATTTGGATCTTCAATATATATTCAAAAGAGATAAATCTAACAAAAAGAAAAATGAAAAAGTTAAGGAAATGAATATATTTTAGAATATTTTTAGAAATTATATTTTAGAAATTTTAGAATATTTTTTTAGAAAATATATTTTAAAAATATATTTTAGAATTTTTTTTAGAAAATATATTTTAGAATATATTTTTTAAAAATTAGAGATGACAAATCTCTAGTGATTACTGAATGGGAAATAGAGAGAAATAAATATACTTAGAACATATTTCTATTACGATAAAAACTGTCTATGTGATAAGAACTAATCAAATAAAGTCAGAAAAGCAAACATATATATATACTTATTAAACATATATTTTACTAATTATAATGCAACAAATGTAATATTCAAAAAAGGATTTTTGAAGAAAAGATTAACATTGGAGACCAAATAATCTAATAATAAAGAACTAGTGGGTCAAAGAACAAATCATAGAAATAATAATTCTATAAAAGGAAAAGATAACAAAGAGACAGTAATGAATCTTTGAGGATAAAACTAGTAAAGCAACTAGGGGAAATTGTATGTCTCTTTGTTTTGGGTACTTGTCTAGTTGTTATTCATCCTTTATTCTCAAAGAGGATGAATAACATAAGGAGGGTGATGGCTTGACTTAAAAGGGAATTGCATTTAAGTGAGGCAGACCTGTACAAAGTCAACAGCCTCACTTTCTCCTCCAGAGTCATCAGAGTCCAGAGGCAAGATATAGGTTAAGATAACTTTAATCAACAACAACAAAAAAAATTTTAGACATTCAACTAAAAAAATATTTAAAGAGCAAAAAATAATTGAATTACTGGAACAAAAAACAAAATGAAAATTTTCAAAATCAAAAAGAGAACAAAAAAATTGAAAAAAAATTGAATTAATAAATAAAACTATTCCATTTTGAAAAATACTGTCAACTATTCTGATTAAGAAAGGAAGCCAAATTGCCAGTCAAAATAGAAAAATTCATAACAAATGAAGAAGAAATAAAGAAAATTATCAGAAACATAGTTGCCCAATTATGACAGCAAAACAAATGACTTAAATGATTATTACAGAAGTATAAAATGTAACAAAACAAGAAATTAAAAATTCTAAATTAAACAAGAGCAAATGAATAAAAAGAACTCCTAAATTGGGGAGGAAATGTAGGTTTGCAAGTAGATTCTACCAGTCATTCAAAGAGCAATTATCTGACTTGCTCTACTTGTTTGTTAAAATAGCAAATAAAAAAAGAAATCCTACAAAATCTTTTCCAAAATAAAAACATGGTTTGAAACTCAAAGGAAGAAGGGAAAAGAAAAGAAACCATAGATTTACATATGAAATGAACATCAGTATAGAGGCTTTAAATAAATCATCATTGAGGTTATATTTAATAGTAATATATTAATAAGATTCTACACTATGACCAGTTTAGACTGATACTAGAAATAAAGATTTGGTTCAATATTAAGAAAACCATAAATATTTGTAATTAAAACAGTGAAAATTACATGCTAGCATAATTTATGCTAGAAAAAAAGCTTTTTAAAGCATATAACATCAGTTTATGTTTAAAAACACAAAAAGTAGTTATTTTTCTATATGGGTTTTTTACTTATGATAACGAGTGTCTAAGACTAATATCTTTTATATAATCAAAGAATGTTAGAAGACAACATAAGATCAAGGGGAAAACAAGGATGATCATTATCACCACTGTTATTTGATATCATTTTAGATAAATCAACAAATTTATCAAATCAACAAAAATAAAGTGAAGAAGCATAAAAGAAAATAAAATTAATGAATTTGCAAGTGATATGATCATCTTTTAAGTAAACGCTAGACACTAAATTTAATGTTAATTTAAATGGATGAATAATAAGCACAGTGTAAATAACCAAGATCAAGATGCACTACAGGCCTCAGCATAGCCAGGGTAATGGACAGACCATAGTTCTGAAAACCACTATGTACTTCAACATAGCCCTGAACAAACAGACAATTTCCAGAGACTAGACCTCCCTGATTCAGACTAGGTAAGCTGCCAGACATCTAGCTTGATAGCAGTGTCAACCATCCCCCAGGGTATTCCCTTAGCTCAGTACCAGACATGGCTCTCCATGATAATTAGAACAACACCAATAAAGCCTTCAGCCCCTGGCATAAAAAGCCTGAGAGAGTGCCCCTTCCACACCAAGAGCACAACTGAAATGAAAAAGAAAGAGAAAATGCCAATAAAAAACAATAAAAAAAAAAATCTGATCATAGAAAGTTATTATGGTCTTAAGAAAGATCAAGACATAAATTTCAAAGAGGACAATAATGTTGAAAACATCTATAGGAAAATTCCAAAACAAAATGGACGTTAAGTTTCAAGCTCAGAAAAAAACTTTAAAAAGAAGTCAAAAAGGGAGGTTAAAATCATATACGATATAGGAGAAAAATTCAGAAAAAATGAGAGAACTATAAGAATTTTGAAATTAAGAGGATTATTTTTTAAAGAGTCAGCAGCTTGGAGGGAAAAACCAACTGTTTGTTTAAAAAGTAGAATTGGACAAATGGACAAGGAAATACAAAAACCCACAGAAGAAAGCTCCTTAAAGAGTACAATTGGCCAAATGGTTAAGAAAGTACAAAAGCTAATTGAGAAAAAAAAGCTCCCTAAAAGTTAGAATTCATGAAGTTGAAGGTAATGACACTATTAAGACAGCAAGGATCAATCAAATAAATTTAGAAGAATAAAAAAATAGAAGGGGGGAAATAATAGACTTAGAAAATAGATTTAAGACACAAAATATCAGAATCATTAGACTACTTGAAAACCATAATCAAAAGGGGGATCTGGACATCATGTTTCAAGAAATTATCAAGGAAAACTATCTTGATATTCTGAAACCAGAGCACAAAATAGGCAATGATCACTTTAGCAAAGAGATCCCAAAATAAAATTTGCAAGGAACATTACAGCCAAATTACAGAACTATTACAATTGGCCAGAAAGAAACACTTCAAATGTTGATGAGTCAAAATCAGGATTACATAGGTTTTAAGATTTAATGTTGCAACACTAAAGTATCAATGTCATGGAACATGATATTCAGGAAGGCAAAAGAGTTCAGATTACAAATAAGGATCATCTACCTGGTGAAATTAAGCATAATACTTCAAGGGAAAAGTGAATTTTTCATATGAATTAATTGAATTAATGAGTTAATTTAAAGAAGGATTTCAACACTTCATTTGATGAATTTGGCTGTCTTTTGAAAAAAGAGAAAAGTTCATAGAAAGCCTGAATTTCTTTTCCTGCTGCACCATCATTTGCTTAATCTTCAACCTTGAGAAGGAAGATTAGAGAAACAGGATCTATGTAACTGTGTGCCTTCCATCTTAAGCAATACTTTTCTCCTGCCTGATCTCAAACAATCTTTTTAAAGAGATGTAGCATCTTCTTAGAACCTTGGAAGTATACTTTCCAGCGATGACCACATTGATTATTTTAGCTTTTTAATTGTAAAGTATATGCACAGTTTTTAATATTCACCCTTGCAAAACTTGCATTCCAAATTTTTTCTCCCTTCTACCCCCACCCTTAGACAGCAAGTGATCCAATATATGTTAAATATGTGCAATTCTTCTATACATATTTCCACAATTATCATGCTTCACAAGAAAAATCAGATCAAAAAGAAAAAAATAAGAAATATAAAACAAGCAAACAACAACAACAAAAAATGAAAATACTATGCTGTGATCCACACTCAGTCCCCACAGTCTTCTCTCTAGGCGCAGAGATGTCTCTCTTCATCAAAAGACCACTGGAATTGGCCTAAATTACCTTATTGTTGAAAAAAGCCACATTCTTCAGAATTAATCATCATATAATCTTGCTACTGTGTACAATGTTCTCCTGGTTCTATTCACTTTATTTGGCATCATTTCATGTAAGTCTTTCCAGGCCTTTCAGAAATCATACTTCTGATCATTTCTTACAGAACAATAATATTCCATAATGTTCATATACTATGACTTATTCAGCTATTCTTCAACTAATGGGCATGCATTCAGCTTCAAGATCCTTGCCACCATAGAAAGGGTTGCTACAAACATTTTGCACATGTGTCCTTTTCTCTTTTTTATGGTTTCTTGGAGATAAAGGCTCAGTAGAGATACTGCTAGATCAAAGGGTATGCATAGTTTGATAGCATAGTTCCATATTGCTTTGGGCATTGTTTCATATTTCTCTCTGGAAAGGTTGGATCATTTCCCAACCCCATTGATGATGTATTAGCATCCCCGTTTTCACATCCCCTCCAACATTTATCATTTCCATTTCCTCTCATCTTAACCAATTTGAGAGATATGTCATTGTAATGGGCTGAAGCTCGAGTTGATGCACTGAGGTCCTAAGCACATGAGGCTAAATAGCAATTGGATGATACTCTATTAATACATGCTTGGAGAAAGAATGGCCCCACTCACTCTCTGTGCAAGTTTTGATGTGTTGCATAGGAAATGATGTAGAGAACGATTTTGGTGGGGTGGAAGGAGAGAGGCAGAGAGACTGCTGGCTGGGTTCATGTCGCTACTGTTCTCACTTCCTATCACCATCCTCCTTCATCTCCACAAAGAATAAAGATGGAGGATTTTCCCTTAACCTGAATTCCTGACTCCAGCTGATTTTAAAATACACAGTCATCACATGTAGTAATACCTCAGAGTTGTTTTCATTTGCATTTCTCTGATCAATAGTGATTTGAGCATTCTTTCATATGACTAGAAATGGTTTTAATTTCTTCATCTGAAAATTGTCTGTTTATATTCTTTGACCATTTATCAGTTGGAGAGTGGTTTGTATTCTTAAAATTTAAGTTAATTATATATTTTAGAAATGAGGTCTTTATCGGAAACCATGGATATAAAAAAGTTTTTCCCAATTTTCTACTTCTAATCTTGGCTGCATTTGGTTTTGTTTGTACAAAAACTTTTAAACTTAATATAATCAAAATTATCTATTTTGCATTCCATGATGTACTCTAATTTTCATTTTCCATAAGTTCCTTTTTTCTCCACAGATCTGAGAGGAAGACTATCCTTTACTCTTCTAATTTGCTTATAATATTATTTTTTATGTCTAAATCATGAACTCATTTTGACCTTTTCTTAGTGTAGGGTGTTATGTGATAATCAAGGACTACTTTCTGCCATAATATTTTCCAATTTTCCCAGCAATTTTTGTCAAATAGTGAATTCTTATCCCAGAATCTGGAGTCTTTGGGTTTATCAAAAACAAAAATAACTATTATCATTGACTACTGTTGTCTTGTGAACCCAACCTGTCTGCTGATCAACTATTCTATTTCTTAGTCAGTACCAAATCATTTTGATGACCACTGCTTTATAATATACTTTTAAATCTGATACAGCTAGACTACCTAAATTTGCATTTACTTCATTAACTCCCTTGAAATTTTTGACCTTGATTCAGAAGAACTTTGTTATTTTTTTAGCTCTGTAATTTTTTGTAAGTTTTATTGGTATAGCACTGAATAAGTAGATTAATTTAGGTAAAATTGTCATTTTTATTATGCTAGTTTGGTCTACCTATGAGCACTTGATATTCTTCCAATTGTTAAGATCTGACTTTGTGCGTAAAGTGTTTTGTAATTGTATTCATGTAGTTCCTGACTATGTCTTGGCAGGTAGAGTCCCAAATATTTTATGTTACCTAAAGTTTTTTTTTTTAATGGAATTTCTCTTTGTATCTCTTGCTGCTGGACTTTGTTGGTATTATATAGGCATGGTGATGATTTATATGGATTTATTTTGTATTCTGCAACTTTGCTAACTAGTTTTTTTTAATTGATTTTCTAAGATTCTCTAAGTATATATCTGCAAAAAGTGATCATGTTGTCTCTTTATTATCTACTTCAATTTCTTTAATTTCTTTTTTTCTCTTATTCATAAAGCTAACATTTCTAATACTATATTGAGTATTAATGATGATAGTAACCAGTCTTGTTTCACCCCTGATTTTATTAGGAATGGTTCTACTTTATCCCCCTTACATATAATGCTTCTCATAATTTTAAATAGGTGCTACTGGTCACTTTAAGGAAAACTCCATTTATTCCTATATTCTTAGGTGTTTTTTAATAGAAATAGGTGTTGGATTTTGTCAAATGCTTTTTCTATATCAGATAATCACATGATTTCTATTAGTTTGTTTACTGTTATAATCAATTGTGCTAAGTTTTCCTAATACTGAACCAGCCCTGCATTCTTAAGATTTATAATCCTACTTGGTCGTGGTATAGTTTCCTGATGATAACTTCCTGTAATCTCTTTGTTAATATTTTATTTAAGATTTTTGCATTAACATTCCTTAGGAAAATGTGTCTAATTCACTGACCTTCTCTTTCTCCATTTTATTCAAATAAGAATTTAGAGATACAAAATTTTATCCTAAGAACTGCTTTGGCTTCATTTTATAAATTTTGGTATGTTATCTCAGTATTGTCATTCTTTTGGATGAATTTATCAATTTTGTCTACGAGTTGTTGTTTCACCCACTCATTATGATTAGATTATTTAGTTTCCATTTTTGTTGCATCATGATCTGAAAAAAAAAGATGCATTCGCTATTTATGCCATTCTACAGTGGATTTGTTTATTTTTTGTGATCAATTTTTGTGTAGGTTCCATATACCATGGAGAAAAAAAAAGTATGTTCTTTTATGTCCCCATTCAATTTTCTCCAAAGTTCTATAATACCCAGCTTTTAAAAATTCTATTTACCCCCTCAACTTCTTATTTATTTTGTGATTTGATTTATTCTGTTAGAATAAGAATATACTAGTATAGTTTTGCTGTGTATTTATTCTTGCACCTCTCTTAACTTCTCCTCTAGGAATGTGGATGATATTCCACTTGGTACATATATGTTTTATAATGATATTACTTCATTATCTATGATATCCTTTAGTAAAATGTAGTTTCCTTCCTTATGTCTTAATTAGATTTTTGCTTTTGGTTGATCTGAAGACAGAATTGCTATCCCTGCTTTTATTTTTTTCTTCAGCTGAAGCATAATAGATTCTGCTCCAGCCTTTTACTTTTACCTGTGTGTATCACTCGGCTTTAAATGTGTTCTTTTGGTAAACAATATATTATTAGATTCTGGCTTTTAATACAGTCTGCTATCCACTTCCATTTTATGGGAGAGTCTACCCCATTTACATTCACAGTCAAAATTACTACTTTGTATTTCCCACCATCTTATTTTCCCCAAGTTATACTTTTCTTTTTTCTTTCCCTCTTTTCCTCTCCTCAGTGTTTTGCTTCAGTGACTATCAACTTCCTCAATAAACCTCCTCTTTGTGTTCCAAATCATTATTGATCAGAGAAATGCAAATTAAGACAACTCTGAGATACCACTACACACCTGTCAGATTGGCTAAGATGACAGGAAAAAATAATGATGAATGTTGGAGGGGATGTGGGAAAACTGGGACACTGATGCATTGTTGGTGGAGTTGTGAACGAATCCAACCATTCTGGAGAGCAATCTGGAATTATGCCCAAAAAATTATCACATTGTGCATACCCTTTGATCCAGCAGTGTTTCTATTGGGCTTATATCCCAAAGAAATACTAAAGAAGGGAAAGGGACCTGTATGTGCCAAAATTGTGGTATATGAATGTTATGGAATATTATTGTTCTGTAAGAAATGACCAGCAGGATGAATACAGAGAGGACTGGCGAGACTTACATGAACTGATGCTAAGTGAAATGAGCAGAACCAGAAGATCATTATACACTTCGACAACGATATTGTATGAGGACATATTTTGATGGAAGTGGATTTCTTTGACAAAAAGACCTAACTGAGTTTCAATTGAGAAATGACGGACAAAAGCAGCTACACCCAAAGAAAGAACACTGGGAAACGAATGTGAACTATCTGCATTTTTGTTTTTCTTCCCGGGTTATTTATATCTTCTCAATCCAATTCTCCCTATGCAACAAGAGAACTGTTCGGTTCTGCAAACATATATTGTATCTAGGATATACTGCAACATATCCAACATATAAAGGACTGCTTGTCATCTAGGGGAGGGGGTGGAGGGAGGGAGGGGAAAAAAAAATCGGAACAGAAACAAGTGCAAGGGATAATGTTGTAAAAAAAATTACACTGGCATGGATTCTGTCAATATAAAGTAATTATTAAATAAAAATTTAAAAAAAATTTAAAAATTAAAAAATTAAAAAATAAACCTCCTCTTTTACAGCCCCTGTCCCTTCTCTTATTCTTTTCCCTTCTACTTCTGTTCTCCCTTCTATTAGCCTCCACCTTTCCTTTCTTTTTTCCTCTCCTACTTTGTTATAGGGTGAGACAAGTTTCTCTATCAAATTAAATATGCCTTGTATGAGACTACCTGCCACCTAGGGAAGAGGATTGGAGGAAAGGAAGGGAAAAGTTGGAATAGAAGGTTTTGCAAGGGTCAATGTTGAAAAATTACCCATGCATATGTTGTGTATATAAAAAAAAAGCTATAGTATAAAATATTTTTTTAAAAAAAATTAAATGCCAGATATTCTCTCTTTGAGACAAATCCAATGAGATAAAGGTTCACATAAAGCTCATCCACCTACTTTCTTTCCTTCAAATGTAATAGGTCTTTTTTTACCTCTTCATGTCATGTAATTTACTCCATTTTAACTCCCCTGTCCTCTTCTTCCAGTACAAACCCTTTTCCATCCCTAGTCTCTTTTAATATCATCACAATAAAGTCAAATTATAACTACACTCTCTAAGTATATCCCAAAGATGCAGTTCCTTGAGAACTGTTAAATAGAATTAAATATATCATCTTCCCATATAGGAATGCAAATTTTTTAAACTTTAAAAAATATAGTTTTTTTCTTTTCTTTTGACCTTTTTATGCTTCTTTTGAGTTCTATATTTGAGTACAACATTTTCTGTCCAGCTCTGGTCAAACTGCTAGATCTAAAGCCTCCAAGAAAAATGTAAATTAGTCTCAGGCCATGGAAAACTCATAAAGTGGAATTGGACAAATGGAAAAGGAGGTACAAAAATTCACTGAAGAAAATAATTCCTCAAAAATTAGAATTGAGCACATAGAAGCTAATGACTTTCTGAGAAATCAAAAAACAACAAAACAAAACAAAAAGAATGAAAAAGTAGAAGACATTGTAAAACATCTCATTGGAAATACGATTTACCTGGAAAAGAGAATCAGACTCAGTGGAATAGGTTAGGTTCACAAGACACAATAATCAATGACTATAGCAATCTAGTATTTGATAAACCCCAAGACTCCAGCTTCTGAAATAAGAACTCACTATGTGAAAAATACAAGGTTTTGCAAGGGTGAATGTTGAAAACTATCTTTGCATATATTTTTAAAAATAAAAAGCTATTTTTTTAAATTTATAAATTATTTTTATTCTTATTAAAAAAATACTTCCAGAAGAAAGGATTTAAAAATTATTTGACCACCTGAAAACCATAATCAAAAAAGAGCCTAAACATCACCTTTCAAGTAATTGTCAAGGAAAACTATCTTGATATTTTAGAATCAGAGGCTAAAATAAAAATTGAAATAATTCACTGAGTACCTCCTGAAGGAGATCCTGAAATGAAAACTCCAAGGGATATAGCCAAATTCTAGAACTCCTGGGTCAAGGAGAAAATGTTTCAAGCAGCCAGAAAGAAACAATTCAAGTGGAGTGGAGTCAGGATAACCCAAGATTTAGCAGCTTCTACATTAAAGGATCAGAGGTCTTGGAAAGGCAAAGGATCCAAGATTACAACCAATAATCACCTATCTAACAAAACTGATTATAATCCTTTAAGAGAAAAAATGAATATCCAATGAAATAAAGGATGTTCAAGTATTTTTGTTGAAAAGACCAGAGTTGAATAGAAAATCTGACTTTCAAATATATGACTCAAGTGAAGCATAAAAAAGTAAATAAGAAAGGCAAATCAAAAGAAACTTAATAAGGTTAAACTGTTTATATTCCTACATGAAAAGGTAATATTTATATTATATATTATCACACATAAAAGGGACAAGAAAAGATTTTTACATTGGAGGAGTGGATAGAGAAGGTGAGATTATTGAGTGACCTTACTTTAGGAAATAAAATATACATTATAAAAACCTATTTTGCCCTACAGGAGAGAAGAGGGGGAATGGAATGAAAAGGAGAGAGGATGATAGAAGGGTGAGCATATTGGGGTAGGAGTTAGAAGCAAAGCACTTTTGAGGAGGGACAGGGTAAATGAGGGGGGAGAGAGAGAGAGAGAGAAACACAGAAAGAGAGAGAGAGAGAGAAAGAAAGAAAGAAAGAAAGAAAGAAAGAAAGAAAGAAAGAAAGAAAGAAGAGAGAGAGAGAGAGAGAGGAGAATAAAAAGAGGAAATAAAATTATTAAGAATAAGTGTGAAAAAATATTAAAGCAAATTTCTCTGATAAAACCTCATTTCTCAATCACAAAGAGAACTGAGTCAAATTTGTAAAAATAAGACCCATTCCCCAATAATAAAGATCAAAAGATGTTGTGCTAACCTGCCACCTGCCAGTGGCTGCTGGAGGTCTAACTCAGATCTGTAGAATGGATCTCTTCCTGTGAGAGGATGATGATGATACAAGGAGACTGAGAGGCAGTTGCTGTTCTCTGACTTCTCAAATGAGAGACAGTTGCATTGTCTGACCTCTCTCCTCTTTCCTCTGCCTCCAATTTATTTCATTCCCAATCCACAAGCAATACCTGTGTCAGTAAAGGCTGCCCCACAACTCCCTCAAGTGTCACAATCCTCAGAGAATTGACCTACCCCTTCACCCAGGCATGGTCCTTAACAAAAAGATATAAATTTTTCAGATGAAATAATCACAGATACTCATAACTATATGGGAAAAAAATGTTCTAACTAACTATTGCAAGTGAAATGCAAATTAAAACAATTTTGAAATACTACCACAAATCTATTAGATTAGTCAAACAGTACAGAAAAGAAATATATATATATATATATATATATATATATATATATATAATTTAAAATACTAATATATATAATTTTAAAATATAAATATATATAAAACATTATAAATATATATGTTACATATTATATATAGATATAGATATAGATAATTTCTCTTTTCTGGAAGCAAAGAATTGGAAACTGAGGGGATGCCCATCAATTGAGGAATGGTTATCAAAATACAGAATATATGTATGTCAAAATTGTGGTATGTGATTATAAGGAATATTATTGCTCTATAAGAAATGATAATTAGGCCACTCTCAGAAAAACCTGGAAAGATTTCAATGAGCTGATGCAAAGTGAAAAATACTGCATACAAAGTAATAGCAACATTAAGATAATCAGAAATGAATGTTATCTTCTCAGCAAGAAGATAATCCAAAACAACACTGAAGGATTTGTGATGAAAAATATTATCTACGAGACTTCCAGCCAAGATGGCAGAGATGACATATATATCTATTTAATCTCCGTCTTTGCTCTCAGAATTTATTTCATGACAAGGCCTTGGATTAGCACTTGACTGAAAAAGAAAAAAAAAAAACAGAAATAATTACCAACAGAAGACATCTTTGAAATTCACCAGAGAAGGTCTGTTTTTGCTCATGGGTAGGGGTGGTTAGACCAGGTGCAGACTGAAGGCAGCCGCAACACAGCAGACAGAATATGGAGCTGACTGAGGGGAGTGGGGTGTGATTTCAGCTGTTTCTGCTGGGAGATCTTTAACACAGTGTTGGCTACTTTGTCCTAGCAGCAAGCCAGTAGACAAGCAGAAGAGCTGTAAACACAGGAGGTAAAGACTATAACCTGAAAAGCTAGGGTCTCTGGGACTTGGCCACACCCACCTGGAGTGTCTCAGCAAGCTCTCAGAATCTCAAAGCACAGACACAGCGTAGTCATTACTGTCCTGCCAGTACCTCACTGCTGCCCACCATGATTTGTAAAGGAAGTTTGGTAATACCATCTAGCCCCACTCCCAAGCCCCCCCAAAAAAGCAGACTGCATTTTTTTCTTAGTTTGTTTTCTTTGATTATTCTTTGACAAAATGAGCAAAAAATTAAAATGGATTCTAACTATTGATAGCTTCTATGTGGTTAGAGAGCAGACTTTAAAGCCTGAGGAGGCTAAAAACTGACTGTCTCCATATGATTCCCCAAAAGGGAATAAGATCTGATCCTCAACACACAAAACTCTCATAGAAGAAATTTAAAAGACTCTCACAATAGAGCTAGAAGAAAAATGGGAAAAGGAAAGGGCAGTTTGGCAAGAGAATCTGGATAAGTCATCCCACTCATTTAAAGATAGAGTGGATAATGAAATCAAATTCTTGAAAAATAGAATTAGTGAGTTGGAAAAAGAAAATAGCTCTTTAAAAAATAAAAATGGAAAAATGGAAAAATGGAAAAAAATTCCATAGAACAAAACAACTCACTTAAAAACTCAATTGGACAATTAGAAAAAGATATTTATAAAGAGTTAAGAAAATAACATTAAAAATCAGAATCAAAAAAATGGAAATGAATGACTCAAGGAGACACCAAAAATCAGTCAAGCAAAACCAAAAACATGAAACAATGGGGAAAAAAAATGTCAAATACTCTCATGGAAAAAGAACAATCTGAAAAATAGATCTAGGAGAGGCAATCAGAGAATTATTGGACTCTCTGAAAAATATGATGAAAAAAGAGCATGGACACTATATTCCAGAAAATCATCAAAGAAAACTGCCCAAAAGTTATAGAAACAGATAGTAAAATAGACATTGAAAGAATTAATTGATCACTTACTGAAAGGGACCTTAAAATCAAAACTCTAAGAAATATAGTGGCTAAATTCCAGAACTATCAAACCAAGGAAAAAATATTACAAGCTGCTAGAAAAAAATCAATTCAAATATAGAAGAGCCACAATAAAGATTGCCCATGATCTAGCAGCATCCACATTAAAGGATCAAAGGGCCTGGAATCTGATATTCCAAAAAGCTCAAGGAACTTGGTATGCAGAAAAAATAACTTATCCAGTCAAAATGAGCAATTTTTTTCCCCAGGGAAGAAGATGGACATTCAAAGAAATAAGTGGATTTCATTTATTTCTAATGAAGAAACCAGAATCAAACAAAAATTTTGATCTCCAAATATAGAACTCAAGAGTAAGCTAAAAAGGTAAAAAGAAATCTTGGAAACTATATTCCTGTTATAAAGATATATAAATAACAAATGTATAATTTGTTCTAGAAACTAGAGGTGGAAAGTAAATTGTACCAGAAAAAGGATAAAGTGGGGGTACTATATCTCATGAAGAGGCAAAGGAAGCCTATTATATCTGAGAGAAAGAATGGAGGGGAATGAACATAGTGTGTATCATACTCTCGTCAGAATTGGCTTAAAGAGAAAAATATTAGACATATTTGATTTATGGTGAAAGTTATTCCACTTCATTGAAAAGTGGGAGAGGATAAGTGAAAAGGGAAGGAGTAAGCTAAGCAGAAGGGAATACAGAAATTGTGAGGAAAAGGGGTAAGATATGGGGAGGAACTCTAAGGTGAGGGGAGGAATCCTAAAAAGGGAGGGCTGTGAGAAGCAAGTGGTGCTCACAAGTTCAATACTGGGGAGAAGGATAGGGTGGAAGGAAAGGAGAAAAGCATAAGCAGGTACTGGAATCCTTACAAAGTGTTAAGTCATTAGAGTTGATAGAAACAATAATTATCTAATTTATCCTGGTTCAGTATGATTGATCTGATATTACAAGGAGATGTTATGGGCCAGAAGAAACAAAATGCTAAGTACAACAGATAGAAACAATGCTTATGTTCACACCTTTAGAGAGCTCATATAAGCAAGAAGTATTTAAGTACTCATTGGAGTTCACAAGTATGGGAGATTCACAAAGTTAACTTTGTAATTTTGTGAATTCATACCTCTTTTGAAGCTCTTAGGGACAGAGAGCACTCTGGGAGGAAACCCATAATCCCACTCTCATATCCCACAATCCCACTCTCAGAGAAGGAGCATAGAGCTTCAGGGAGCCAGTCAAGGGAGTTACTTTGGAACATTGCCAGGGGTCGAAGAGGAGCACTCTGGGAGGAAGCCCACAAGCCCACTCTCAGAAGTGGAAGCAGAGTCAGATCCATTCCATCTTCCACCTTTGTGCTGGCTGGAGGTTGAAGGAAGCAGAGGCAGAAGCAAAGGACAAAGCTACAAGAGTTCTTAGAACCAAGGAGAGAGAGGGGCCTCTAAGAAAGCTAATCGGGCTTGGAAAGAGATAAGAAATAAACATTTGAACTTTTATCACCTGGCTGTGTTTGGAGTAATTATTACTTGTAACTGAAACTAAGGCTGCCTCAAGAAAACCTCCCCAAGAAACCTGCTCCCAGAGAGGACTATTATATTTTAAAGAAGAACACCACATTTTGGCGCCCGACAGAACTGGTCATTTTAACCATAAATGTGAATGGGGTAAATTCCCCCATAAAGAGGAAGTGGTTAGCAGATTGGATTAAAAGCCAGAATCCTACAATATGTTGTTTACAGGAAACACACTTGAAGCAGGGCGATACATATAAAGTAAAGGTAAAAGATTGGAGCAGAATCTACTATGCTTCAGATGAAGTAAAAAAAAAAAAAAGCAGGAGTAGCCATCCTGATCTCAGATCAAGCAAAAGCAAAAGTTAATCTAATTAAAAGAGATAAGGGTAGCATAGACAATGAAGCAATATCAATATTAAACATATATGCACCAAGTGGTGTAGCATCTAAATTCTTAAAAGAGAAATTAAGAGAGCTACAAGAAGAAATAGACAGTAAAACTGGGAAATCTCAAACTTTCACTCTCAGAATTAGATAAATCAAAGCACAAAATAAATAAGAAAAAAGTCAAAGAGGTAAATAGAATACTAGAAAACTTAGATATGATAGACCTTGGAGAAAACTAAATGGAGATAGAAAGGAGTACACTTTCTTCTCAGCAGTTCATGAAATTTACACAAAAATTGACCATATATTAGGAGGTAACAACCTCAAACTCAAATGCAGTAAGGCAGAGATAGTAAATGCATCGTTTTCAGACCAGAGGCAATGAAAATTACATTCAATAAAAAGCCAGGGGAAAATAAACCAAAAAATAATTGGAAACTAAATAATCTCATACTAAAGAATAATTGGGTGAAACAGCAAATCTTAGACATAATTAATAACTTCATCCAAGAAAATGAGACATCATACCAAATTGTGTGCAATGCAGCCAAAGCAGTAATAAAGAAAAACTTTATATTTCCACATGCCTACTTACATAAAATAGAGAAAGAGAACGTCAATAAATTGGGCTTACAACTAAAAATACTAGAAAAGGAACAAATTAAAAACCCCCAGTAAAATGCTAAACTTGACATTCTAAAAATAATAGGAGAGATTAATAAAATTGGTTGTTTATTATGGAATATTATTGTTTCTAAGAAATAAACCATCAAGGTGAATACAGAGAGGCTTGGAAAGACTTACATGAACTGATGCTGAATGAAATGAGCAGAATCAGATCATTATATACTTCAACTACAATACTGTATAAGGATATATTCTGATGGAAGTGGATATCTTCGACAAAGAGAAGATCTAATTCAGTTCCAATTGATTAATGATGGGCAGAATCAGCTGCACCCAGAGAAAGAACACTGGGAAATTAGTGTAAACTGTTTGCATTTTTGTTTTTCTTCAGATTATTTTTACCTTCTGAATCCAATTCTTCAGAAATCATGAATCATGATACTCCAGAAAGCAAATAAGCTAGGACTACAACCAAGAATCACCTATCTAGTGAAATTAAGCATAATACTTCAAGGAGGGAAATGATTATTCAGTTAAATAGAAGGATTTCAGGCTTTCATAAGAAGACAAGAATTAAACAAAAAAAAATTTGATCTCTAATATCAGTATTTGAAAGAAGACTAAATAGGTTTTTAAAAAGGGAAAAGAAAATATAAAAGGTTCAATAGAGCTGAACTGTTTATTTCCCTACATGGGAAGATGATACTTGCAAATACTTAAAAACTGTACCACTAATCATCCAGCTAGAAGGAATATACATAGACAAAATATGTATATAAGGTGAATGAGGGAATGATGAAAAAATTATTGAGAATGAGAAAGAGGGGATGTAGAGGAAGGGAAAGGTAGAATGAAATAAATTATTTTATATGAAGAGGCATTAAAATTTACTATAGTAGAGGGGATGATGGGAAGGTGGGCTATTGATTTGTTTCACTTGAATCTTACTCTTATCAGTATTGGCTCAAAAAATAGATATTGAATATAGAAAAATCTTACTCAACAGAGAAATTAGAGAGGAAGACATTAAGTAAAGGAGGAGTGAGTATATTGGAGAAGGCAGTATATAAAAGCAAAACATTAATTAGGAGGGACAGAGTGAAAAAAAGATGAGCACAAACAGGAGAAAAAATTGGATGGAGAGAAATACACAGTATATACAATAATTATAATTGTGAATGAGATAAACTTTCCCATAAAATGCAAGAGGATAGCATAGTGGATCAAAAACCCATGTCTTACTATATATTGTTTACAAGAAACACACTTGAAGAAATACACTTTACAAGAGACACACATGGAGAGTAAAAAATAATGGGGCTGGCAAAGAATCTGCAAAAAATCTGTTATACTTCAGCAAAAGTAAAAATAAAAATAGGAGTAGCAGTCTGATCTCATGCAAAGCAAAAGCAAAAATAGACCAAATTAAAAGAGATAAGAAAGGAAACCGCATCTTGCTGAATGTTAGCATAAACAACAAAGTAATATACTAAACATACATGCACCAAGTGGTATAGCATCAAAATACTTAAAGGAAAAGTTAAAGGTTCATGATCAAACAAGAGCGAGCATTGTGAAACAGAAAGTAGATAATTTCATTTATATTAAATTAAAAAGATTTTGCATAAACAAAACCAATGCAAGAAAGATTAAAAGCAAAGCAGAAAGCTAGGAAGCAATCTTTGCAGCAAGTGTCTCAGATAAAGGCTTTACTTCTCAAATATATAGAGATCTGAGTCAATTTTATAAGAATACAAGTTATTCCCCAATTGATAAATGGTCAAAGGATATGATTAGACAGTTTTCAAATGAAAGCATCAAAGTCATCTATAGACATATGAAGAAATACTCTAAATCATTTTTGATTAGAGAAATGCAAATTTAAAAAACTCTGAGGTACTGCTTCACACTTAGATTGGCTGATATGACAAAAAAGAAAAATGATAAATGTTGGAGAGGATGTGGAAAAATTGTGAAACTAATACACTCTTGGTGAATTATGAACTAATTCAACCATTCTGGAGAACAATTTGAAATTATGTCCAAAGGTCAACCAACCTGTGCATATCCTTTAATCCAGCCATTATTAGTACTAGAACTCTATTCCCCAAAAAAAACATAAAAAGGGACAAGGACCTACATATATAAAAAAATTTATAACAGCCCTTTTCATGATGCTAAAATATTGGAAATGGAGGGGATGCCATCAATTGGAGAATGACTGAACATAATGTTGTATATGCATGTGATGAAATACTTTTGCATAATAAGAAATGATGAACAGGCAGATTTCAGGAAAAATCTGGAAAGACTTGTACAAACTGATGAAAAGTGAAATAAGCAGAGCCAGAAAAATATTCTACAACAACATTGTGTGATGATAAGATATAAATGACTCATCTCACTAATTTCAAGGTTAAAATTTCATCTTGGTTTAGGATTCATAGCTCCTATTATTTATTGCCAAATTTTAAATCATTTTTGTGTGGACCTTTACAACTATGTGCTTTGCTGCTACTGGATCCTTTCTTGAATTTTTGTCTTCAATGAACTTCTGCCTCAACTGCTATTCTTTCCTAATTATAGCTACTTCTTATGGTATGCTGCTTCAAGGATATATATATATATAAACAGTCTTCATTCTTTTTTTATTTGGATCCCTTTTGAATACATTTATATTGTAGCTGGAAAATATATTTTTACTAGCCATTATTATACATATTCCATATCTGTCCAGGAATCTGTCATCATTCTTATTTAGTACACAATTATCAGATGTGAGTAGATGCCATCTATTTAAATGTCTTGAAAAAAATCTGCCATTTCTTAAATGTCCTGGGAAAACAACAGACTTTTCTATTACAACTATCAGATGTACAAGTAGCTAGTTGAGTTCCCCTAAGTACAGAATCACTATTACTACTATTCTTCCCTTACCTCTTTCTATTATACCATTCATTGAAGGAAAAGTACCTGCTTTCTCAGAGCATTCAGTTTCTACTTCTGGATAAGATTTCTAATCTCCAATATCTAAATCTCCCTTCCCCCATTTATATATACTTTCTCCTAATTAAAATTTCACTTTTATTTCTTTTAGGAATATATAATTGTCCCTATCTATTTGAAGGGTAGATCTTTTCATTCCTTTATATTTTCTTACATAAGGGAGATCATCTTGCACCTAGAACATAGATAATAGTTTCAGCAGAAGTACAAGTTAATACAATAGTTAATATAGCAAGTTAATACAAGTAAATACACTTTATGCAATTCCCCTACTCTCCATATTCCTTGAAATTTTAAGACTTAGTTTTTTTTTTTCTTTTGGCCAATTTTAGGGAGGTATACTATTGCTTTACATTTCTATTCTATATATATATATATATATGAGATTTAAATTTTGAAGCCACTTATTTCTCCTTAATTACCTGACAACTTAAAATCCTTTCTTTTATCTCAACAACTACAATTTCCTTGCCTTGAATCAGATTCCAGGTTGCCCACCCACCAATCTATATTACCATCCAATTGTTAGGCTTACATTCTCTATGTGTCCATATGTATGTGTGTGTGTGTATGCATGTGTGTGTATTATGTGTGTATACAGCTTGTCTTGTATTTTCTTTTAATTACAGCTTTATTCCAACTATAACTTACACTAGTGAGCAAGTTTCCAATTGACATCTTTCCTCCTTTGTGGAGAACTTCTTCCATTTTTGTAGCTTTCTGTTCTCCTCTGAAAGCTGGTGTCCTGATAGTGTCCTGATGAATTCTTTCTTCAGTGTCTCTACTTTGTCCTCAGTTCCTTATAGAGATGCTGCCATCAGAAAATTGTTGTTATATAAAGTACAAACTTTCCAATCATCAAGGTCATTTATAGCCATGTGGGGGCCAGGATAGTAAAAGGAGATTCTTTTCTCTGCATACAAACTATTTTTTCTTAGGGACTTGACTGTGGTTACTTTAGTAATAGAGTACTATATCTAGAACTGGAACTGGATTGCTGCTTTATCCAAATCCCAGAGGGAATAACATTTTCTCTTCAATCAAGGCAAGATACTTCTTGTGCGGGATAATCTGTTTCTACTAGATGTGTAAATATGCATTTGATTGATTTATGATTTAATAGAAGTCTAGTTTAATCCTTTGATTATTCGATTCAATAACTCAAAGTGACATAGATATCAGGTAAAGTTAAAGGTTTCAAGTCAGGACATAGAGCATCTTGTTAATTATATTAATTGGACTTGAAGAATAATAGCTATCTCTCTTACACCTTTTTTTTTCTATGTGCTTCTTTAGGTCCTATTTCTCAATAATCCTCTTCAATGATACTTAGTCATTTTATATTTTTCTTAATTATTCTTTATCTTTTCATCCAGGAAGTAGAGTTTGGACTAGTAGTCTGGACTAGTATCTGGACCTGAACATTGTTCTCAATTTCTCCAAAATATCCCCAATTTTTCCTTCCTAAATTCAGTCTCTAGACTATTTTAACAGTCCAAATTCCTTCAAATTAATTAGATGCTTACATACATGACTTCTTCCTTCTACTTTGATTTTTCTTCACTCCTGCTTCTATAAATTTCTCCAAACGAAGTCAAAGTATATAGTAATATTTTTATTGGAATAGGTATTTTGGGGGGTAAGGATTCATTGGAATAGAGTTTTGGGGAAATCAAGGTGATGTAAAAATAAAATACATAATTTTTAAAAATATATAATGCTATAGACTTAAAATTTTGACTCTAGGACTCCTTTGTTGTTAAATAATGTCATGAATAAGATTGTATTCAGTAAAAAGTCATCCTAGGAAAAAAAAGAAGATAGTTGAAAGTGGTTAAAAGCAACAGTCTGGAAATAAAAACGGAAAGATTGGGCAAGATATTAAAAACAAACCAACCACAACAACCTCCCAAGTTGTAACAAGGATTGGGCAACAGAAGAGGGGCCTGAGTCATCATCAATGAGGAGATTCAATGATAGTTAGAAACTGGATAAAACCATTCTGGCCTGACTACAAATGAAGCCTGCTTGAGGTTGGATGATATGAAATGGTTTTTCCAATCCCAATCTAGTTTATTTTTATCTTGCTCATGAAAAGTAAAATAATTCACATGACAACTTGATTGAGACCTTATGGGCATCATTTCCATTGTGCAAGACCGGAATGTTGGGGGCAGGAAAGTTTTGCCAAATGGAGACAGAAGATAGTCAGTATAAGTGAAGTCCATACAGCCGCAATCAAGCAGAGGGTTAAGCAACAATTTACATTGTATGGGCTATATAGACCACCAAAGTAGATGACAGAGGTTAAAACAGTGCACTGCCCCAATGCTAACAACCAATAGATCTCCAGATATGCCATTCATAAATTTACTAATAAGGGCTTACACTTTTATTGTGCTGTAAAGTTTGAAAACATTTTTTCACAATAATCTTGTGAGGTGCTCAAAAAAGAATATGTATATATATTTTAGAGATGGGGGACTGGAAGGTGTTTAATGCAAGATCACATAACTTTTAAGTGTCAGGAACTCAAGATTTTCTGACTCCAAATCTATACTATACTGCTTTCTTGATAAAATAAGATACAGCTGATACTTGAAACATTCTGACTCTGAATTCAGGTTTAGAGTATCTACTTTTACATTATAATGATCATTTTGTAAATTATTTTTATATTTTTGAGGGGGAGTTTAATCTCTCAGTTCCTGTAAGTCTTCCCATGTTTTTATGAAATTCTCCAATTAGCACTTAATAAGGTGAGGTATTTAATCATATTCAAATGTCATCATTTATTTAGCCATTTGTCAATGGGATAAACACTTACTTTTCCCTAGTTTTTTGCAAGATATGTATATATTTATGCATCCATGAATATATATTCAGTATGTGTGTATATATATGTGTGCGTGTTTTAAGTGTCTATCTATAATGTGTATGTACATATATACACATATGCAGGTATGTATATACATGCATGTAGATATAAATACATATACATATATAGTTTTATTTCTGTTTTTTTATCTATTTGGTGTATGTGTCCAGTATTACATCTCTGGAACAAAAGCTATGAACAGTGACCCAGGACCATGCATTAAGAGACTTAAATTATTTAAATTCTGAAACTCTTACCATAGGACCCACTCTGATTTGATTGGTAAATGTCACTCAGGATACCTAAGATAACTCCAACCATGCATGCTTCATGGACTTTGTCCTCTTCCTTGCCATTTACTCAATCACTTTGAGATACTCATCCCTCATCCACTCATTACCATCTTCATCTATCTTCACCTATTTTCTTTATCTGGAATCAAATTAATATTTACTTTTATAAAGGAAACTTTTGTGTATGAGTCTACACCCCTAGGGCTCCATTCACATTTTTTTGTGATTTACTAAGCCAAAACAAGCCTTCCTAGTTTTTCTTCCTCTGTTAGACTCTAAGTTTCTTGAGGGTAAGAGATGGCTTCCTTTTGAATCCCTGGGCTATTCTCTCTTCTCACTGATACCTCTTGGAATCTTGAGATTCCTCAAAGCTTAGCTCATGTCATCTCCTACTTGACACTATTCCTACTATGAGTGTTTCTATACATTACTTTTCATTGACTTTATAAGTAATTTGACATACTTACATGGTTTTTTTTTTAGTTCTTTGATAAGATGTAAGAGACTTTATTTGCATCCTAACAGAATGAAAGTGTTTGGTTATCCTGTATTATTATGTAACTGGCTAAAAATGATTAATATTAGGTAATACAGTAGATAGAGCATTGGACCCAGAGAAAAAAATCTAAATTCAATTCTGTCATCACACACTTTCAAGCTGTGTGAACTTAGCTGTTGCTTATCTGTAAAAAAAAAAAAAAAAAAAAAAAATTATGGTTTGTAAAGTAGATAGATAGATATCTCTTCAAGCTAAATTTAAGCCTTCTTTTCACAGAGACATTGCTTTCAGAAATTTTATTTGTACAATAAAATATTAATAAAGCCCACAGATTTTTCATCATCTTTCAGCCAGCTTTAAGATAAACCTGGGATTGACTGGTATTTTCATCAATCAAACTGGAGTTGATCTTGCCCAATTCAATGAGAAAATAATGGAATGAATCATTATTTATTGTTCCTTCCCAACCAGGTCTGACTTTTATTCCATTTAACATGAAAGTATTCCAGTAGAGATCAGACATGCAAGACTGGCTTTAACATTAAGACCAATTGACCTGGTAGGCTAGGCTAGGCATTTACACCTAATGATGTTGTCAAGGATATGATGGGTTAAGTAAAGGGGATATTGTGACCAGTTGGTTGTTTCCACATCTAAGACAAGTGGAAAAAGACCTGAAGATCAACAAAAAGGGTTTTGGATTAACTCTGTGTGTGTGTGTGTGTGTGTGTGTGTGTGTGTGTGTGCCATTGACTCCTTTTCAGTCTTGGAAATCCTATAGCTATCAGAATTTTTTTTTAAAATGCATATCATAAAATTCATCAGATTATAAAGGAAAGCAATTATATTGAAATAAAGCTATCACTTTTTTAAGTCTATGGACTCCAGTTTAAGAACTAATGGATTAGACAAAGAAAGAAACTAAATTGCAAGGGGTATGAAATAGTTTCAAGAAGAGGGCCCTTCTTCCTGGTAACAAGAAGAAAGATTAAAAAAACAAGTTCTATACTCTAAAATAGCCTTAGACTTGTTTGTTTATTTTCCATTTTATACCATACCAATTTGTTCTTACCCACACAGAAGAATAGAAGTGTGGCAAAATATAATGACAATACTTCTAACTGTAACTTTGGGGTTTCTAAGTATTTCACCTAATGGACCAAACAGAGCAAATCATATCACACTGAGGTATGAGGCAGTATTTGATTACTTGGAGATTTTGTAGAAAGCATCCTAATTTAGAAAAAGTTTGGACTAGATGGTCTTACAAGGTCATTCCAGTTCTTAGATTCTGTGATTCTGTAGTTCTTCATTTTTTATATCCCTACCCATTCTCTCATCTACCTTGTCAGAAATAATTACAATGCCTTAGATTTCATTTACTATATTGTGCCCTGCTGATGCCTCTGTGTATATATATACCAATAGTATATTAGTATATTACAGCAATAGTATAGTATGATTAGTATATTATACCAATTAAACCATATTAAACCAATTATACCAATAATACTAATATTATACCAATAGCATATTAGTTGCGAAATTTTATGATTTTTTCTCATTCCATTTGCATCATTTGACATTGTTCACCAGACTCTCCACTTGAACACTCTCTCCTAGAATTTTGTGACAATAATCTCGCCTGATTCTACACTTCATTGCCTGACCACTCTAAAGTCTTATGTGTTGCTTCATTATTCATGTAAGCACACTAATTAAATGCATACTCCAAGATTCTATCCTAATTCCTCTTTTCTTTCTACACTTTCTATTTTGAAGTGATCCCATCAATAATAATGGATTCACTTTTTACTCTATGCATAAATAAAATAAAAATATATTATTCTATTAGTGAATAGATCAACAAAAAGATGGTGTATGAGAAAGGGATTTAAACTTTAAGATGAGACTTAAAAGATAAGAGATATAAGAGTAGGTTCTTAGCCAAAGATGAGAATTGTTCTAAGAAAAGCTGCTAAAATTGATTTTCCTGATTGTGCTGATATTCTAATTTTGAAATAATAATCTAATTTAAATTTTAAAAGATGAGGGGAAAAGAAAACTGCCTATATCTTTTCTAAAAATTTTAGTTAGATCTTTAATTTCTTTCTTGTTTATTTTTACATTAGATTTATTTAGGATTAATGGGGATAAACTGAGGACCCCAATAGTATATCTTTACTGTCCTTTTACTAGTATTTCATTTATTTTTTTAAATATATAGATGCTATGCATCTTTTGCTACATACATAAGTATTGAGATCAATTCATTGTCTATGTAATCTTTCAGTAAAATGCAATTTTGCTTTATCTCTATTTTTTCTGGTGTCTTGCCTGAGTGAAATCATAATTGTTACCCTGCCTTTTTATATTTAACTAAAGCATAATGAATTTTTCTACAATCCCTTATTTTATCTGGATCTTTATGTTCAAATGAATTTCTTGTAAACAGCATATTGTTAGAGTTTGCTTTCTAATCCACTCTGATAATCCCCAACATTTTATAGATGAGTCCATTCCATTCAATAACTACACAGTATTAAAGTTGTTTATTGTTCCATCTTATTCTTATCCTTTTTCTTTTCAATACTCCTCTTCATCTCTTTGTTTCTGGGTTGCAGAGTTTATTTTTTTTTCCTACTTTTGCCTTTCTTTTCACACTCTCTCTCCTGACTTAGAGTTTGTTTTGGTTAAGATTAATTACTCCCTGAATCTACTCTTTCTCTGAATATATACCCTCTTTCACCCTCTTACTGTCCTGTCTGTATTCTTGTTGAGTTGAATTCCTACATGGAACTATGTTTGTATTCTCCTCTACTTATACCAGTTTAGATGAAAGGAAAATTTAAATAATATCCTCTATCCCCGCCTTCTTCATTCCATTCATAATCATAAGCATACATGTGTACATTTATATATGTACATATGTATATGTATATTTAGACATATATATAATTAAATAAGTTCCTCCATTTTTCCATGAATTTTTTACTGTCTTTCCTCCTTTCTTTCTTCCTTATCTTTAAAGCATAACAAAGCTAATTATAGATCTTCTATCTCAATTTGACAATTTAACTATGACCTTTGTGATATAGTGACATTGAGGTTCTGAATCTTTACAATGCATCCAATAGAATGTAAATTCATCCTTATGAAGTTCCTTCTATTTAATCACTTTAGTTAACTTTTTATTTTTCTTTTGACTTTTTTATTTATGCTTCAAAGAAGTTTTCTAATTCTCTTTTTCCCATGAGGAATATTTAGATGTACTCTATTTTATTGAAAATCCATTTTTTTCATTGCTGGATTAAACTAAATTTTATTAAGTTATTCTTGATTATAGACCTTTATTTTTTTTGTTTTTTCAAATATCTCATTCCATATTCTCTACTAATTTTTAGTGACAGCTGCTAAATCTTATAAAATTCTAATTGTAATTCTTCAATATTTGAAGTCTTTCTCTTTTTTTATTTGTAGTATTTTCCTTTTCTTTTTCCTGGAAGCTCTGGATTTTGTCAGTGACATTGTAGGAATTGGCAATTTGTTGTTTCTTTCTGGAAGTGACTGATAGATTCTGTTTTCAAATTATCCTCATAACATGTCAAGGAAGTTTTCTTTAATGGTTTTGTTAAATATGATTTCCATGTGGTTTTTTTTTGTTTTTGTTTTTTGTTTTTTAGAAAAGAAATTCAGGTAACCTTATGAATCTCAGATTATTTGTGCTTGATATATTTTCCAGGTCAATTTTTTAATATACTCTATATTACAGTTTTCTCAGTTCTCTTATTCTGTTTACTGTTTTAGGAATTCTTGTTATCTTCTGGAATCATTATTTTTTATTGACTGATTCATTCAGACTTTAAAGAGTTTGTTACTAGGATAAGATCTGGTAGATCTTCTAATAAGCTTTTGGTCTTTTTCTCTCCAACTCTCCTTATATAACTATAACTTCTTTTATAACTTTTTAAACTATTGCATCATTTCTTCAAAAATTCTAATCTTTGTTGTCAGTAAACTTTTTTTTTTCTTTAAACTTTTGGTTGTGGGAATTTAGGGGCTTTTTTCTGATAGGTTTCTGTCTTGGTTACCCCTGTCATTATAAAAATCCTTTTTTTGTTGTTGTTGTTTTGTTTACTCATTTTTACTCTTTCAACTTCAGAAGTAGAGTTCTAGGTCACTACTCCTCTGGAGAATCAATTCAATATGAGGATTTTTTCCTTTATACAAGAAGTCTTTCTTTTTTAAGCCAGGCTTTCGCTTTCTTTGGCTTAAGATTTGAAATCATATTTTATCTTTCACCAAAGATAGCAAATTCCCCTCTCCTATGAAAATCTCAATTGAAGCTACTCCCTTTGATTGCAGAGAGAAAAGAAAGAGCTTTTTTTGTTTTGTTTTGTTTTGTTTTTACCCCTTAGTATGACTACCTTTCTTTAATGGAATAGAGCTAGTTGAGGTCTTTTGCTTATGAGGAGGAGGAGGATGGGGAGGAGGAGGATTTATGAAAATATTTAAACTCAAGATGCTTTTCCTCCATAACCAGGCAAGACTGATTTTCTCCCCTTGTGGTTTGCTTTTCTCTAAAAGCAACAAGCACTCAATTTGAAGCTTTTATTTATTCACACTAAAGTGTTCTTTTTTGTTTTGATTTCATTTAGTAGGTTTTCTCTTTCTTTACTCTATTTTATTTTAACCTTATCAGGAAGTATTTTGGCTTCACTTTCAGAGTTTGTCCTTCAGATTTCTTGCCATTGAGCACTTTTTTTCTTCATAGATTTTTTAAAATTATTTTTATTCCTTACAAGTCTAGATTATATAAGAGGGTAACTTATTTAGTAGTTAGATTTAGTGGTAGGAAAGAGTTGAATTATACAATTTACTCTATTTCTTTTTCTCTATCTTCATCTCCCACTTATGTTTAAAAACACTAGAAAACAGAAATAAAATGGCCATTTCCTTATTATGGAAAATAGTATATATCTAAAAGAAATAGCTACTATTATGTTTAGAGGAGATAAAACAGAATCCTTTCCTCAAAATCCGGGGTAAAACAGGGACATCCAATATCACCAATTCTATTTAAGATTATATGAGAAAACTAACTATAGTAATAACACAAGAAAAGAAAATTAATAGAAAACTTAGGTAAAGATGAAGCAAAGTCATCATTTTTGCCGATAATATGGTATATTTAAAGAACTCTTAAAAGTCAATTGAAAATTAATTGAAATGCTCACTTTATCAAACTTGTAGAACATGAAATATATTCACACAAATTATCAGCAGTTCTATGTGATTCTAATAAAATGAAACAGAAAAATACAAAGTAAAAATCCTTTAAAAATTATTACAGAATGTATAAATATTTGGTAGTGTACTTACCAAGGTATGCCCAATAACTATTTGAATACAACTACAAAGCAGTATTTATAGAAATAAAAACAGACAAATAATTGGGAAAGCATTAATTGCTCATAAGTAGAAAGATATGATAAAAAATAATGATGCTACCTGTTTATTCAATGCCATATCAATCAAGCTACCAGAGTATTATATTTTAGAATTAGAAAAAGTATACCAAAATTCATATGAGGTGGAACAATTCAAATATCTCAAAGGAAATAATGAAAAGAATAGGCACATAGCAAACTTAGTTTTGCCAAATTTCAAACTATATAATAAAACAGTCATTCTCAAAACAATTTGATATTAATTTAAAAATACAGACTGACCAGTGGAACAAATTAGCTACTCAAAATACAGAAGCAATAAATATATATCAGCTATATTAGCATCAATAAACAGAAAGACTCTAGACACTAGGATAGGGCTATTTGATTAAATAGTGCTAGGAAAATTCATTATCAGTATAAAGGAATTAGATTTAAACGTCATGCCTTATATAAAGATACACCCCACATAGGATATGATCTGGATATAAAAATCACATAAATACATTAGGAAAATATGAGAAAATGTGTATCAGATCTATGTTTAAGGGAAAAATTCATGACTAAAATAAAAATAATATCACAAAATATTGAATGGATAATTCAATTACATAAAATTAGAAAATTGTTGTACCAACAAATCCAATAAAGCTAAAATTAAAAAGAAAACAATTAAGTAGGAAAAATCTTTGTAGCAAGTTTCTTTGGGAAAGGTCTCATGTACAAGATACATAACTCATTCAAATTTGTAGGAAAAAAGCCATTCCCCAATTAACAAATAGTCTGAGGACATGAACATGTAATTTGAAAGAATATAAACAAGCTATCAAAAGCCATGTGAAAAAATAAATTATCCATTCAACATTTTGTGATTCTATTTTTACTTTGGTCATAAAGGTAAAAAAAAAAAAAAAAAACTCTGGAAATTAAAAATAATTCCATCCATTATTTTATGGAATTTGATTGTGCTTCAAAAAATGAGGAAATAGATACTTTTTTTTTCCCACAGGTAAACATATAAAACTGATGGAGAATAAAGTAAGCTGAACCAAAAGATAATCAATAACATCTATATCATAAAAATGAACAGTTTTAAAAGTTTTTATAAACTGATGAAGAATGAAATTGTCAGAATCAGGAAAACAATTTATATAATAACAACACTCTACAGACAAGCTTGATAGCCATAAGAACTGTAATCAATACAGTGATATTGGTCCAGGGGACCAATGTCACTTTTTAACATAAAAGGGATAAAGTTGCAAAATTATATATACACATATGAAAATATTAATGCACACAAACATATATACATGTACATATAATAGTATACAGTTGAGGGAAGTTCTTTTATATGCATATTTGTTACAAAATGTTTATTTATTTATTTTTCCTGCAATTGGGATTAGGGAGGTGGGAGGAAGAGAAAATAGATTTCTGCCTTTATAGTGGAGTAGAGCTGATATAGTCAGATTTGTACTTTAGGAAAATTATTTTGGCTGCTTGAATGAAAGATGGACTGGAGCACAGAGAGACTTTAGGCCGGGAAACCAACCAGAAAACTGGTGAGTGGATGGCTAGGATAGTGGCTGGTAAGTAGAGAGGAAGGTTTAGATGGAAATTAATTGTGAACAAGATATTTTGGCACACAAATTGGACCTGGTTCTAAAAACAAGACCTCTGTGAAAACTGATTGTTCATTTCTGTTCTTAGTATCCAAATTAATCTATTCTTGGGCATTATAAAAACATCTCATTACTAAAGACAGATGTTGTAAATATAGAAATGACAAAACTTGGCAACAGATGGAATTTGTGGAATAAATGTGAGTAAATGGTCAAGGGTGATTCTGAGATTCCAATCCTGGGTGACTGAGAGCATGATGGTGCTCTAGACAGCAATGGGAAAATAAGAAAGAGGGCAGGTTTTGGAGGAAAAGATAAAAAGATATTTTTAAAATATATTGAGTTTCTACCTCAGGTTATAACCATTCCCTCTTAATGTTTGATAGGATAAAGGTCTTAGATCTTAGACCTTAGGCTATACTTATTCTCTCTTAATGTTTAATGGGATAAAGATCTTTATCCATTTTAGACATCATTAGAATATCAGGAGCCTCTCCAGTACCTCCCATTATGTCATCCTAGGCACCTTCTTTCATTAGGTCAGACCTATCCAGGTACCTCCCCCATTATGTCATTGTTCTTTTTACCTTATAAAAGAATCTTGTTATCTGACATTCAGGGCTGGATTCTTTGAGACAATAGTCTCATTCAGATCTGGGACCAAACATGGATCATTTGGTCCCAGTAAATCTCTCCATTTAATAAACTATTAAATTGTTCTCTAAAATATATATATATATATTGAGTTTTAGGTAGCTATAATACCTCCAATTAAACATATTTAACAGGAAGTTGGTGATTCAATAGTGGAGGAACAGGGTAGAGGTTAATGCTAAATAAGTAAAGCAGAGATTCAGCAGTATAAAGATGATAACTGAACTCATAGGAGCTCTTGACAATATCAAGTAAAATGGTATAGAAGAATAGAGAATCTAGAACAAAACTTTGGTAAGACTCAATTTAAAGTACATGACATGGAGAAATGTGGTCAGTCATATGGAAAAAGAACCAGAAAAAAAAAAAAGTGCCACGAAAATGTAGCGAGAAAGAAACATTACTTTTATCCATTAATGCAAGTTAACTTACAAATTCAGACAAGAAATCTTCAGGCTCTCTTTGATGTACTTTAAGAATATGTATACCTATAATATACAAATGACATTTTAAATGAATATTGAATATTCTATAAGGAAGAATATTGAATATTAAAAACTGAATATTCTATTGGAAGGAGTTAATTACTTCTCAGCAGAACCATATTGTTCTGTGTTGTTTATATACAAATGATTAATAAGATTTTTTTGGTTCAACTCCCTATTTAATTTGAAATCATATTTAGTCCTATTCAAGAGAGAGAATGATAAATTCATAGCTAAGCAGAATCATCAAAAATTACAAGTGTTGTCTTTAAAATTCTATTTTAACTAGAGTGCAATTGACACTGTTGGCAACATATTTTAAGTAAAGAGTGGTTTTATATATAGATCTCAAATTCCCAAATATTCTTCCCCTTCATAATTCTATTTTATATTTCATAGTACATGATTAACCATGAGGTATCATTAACAATATCAACATCATTTTTCTTGTCTATTTAACTCAAGATACGTTTTCTCTGGAGTTTATATCAAATGTAGATTTTCTTTTTTAAAAAATTCTTAAATTTTATTTGTTTTAATTTTTATTGATAACTTTTTTGCCTGTCATCTAGATTTTTTCTTATATCCATCTCTCCCCCTTTTTGAAAAGAAAAATATGCATAAATTCAATGAATAATTTTTTGATAAAAATGTAGCATTATATACAATATTGCACAAAAGGGGATCTGATTTTAGCAAAAGCAAGGAGAGAATTCTGTTCTCATCCTTTCTTTGGGACCAAAATTGTTTTTTTATAGTGCCACAAAATTAAATTTTCATTATTCATTTATTCTTTTCTTTTATGTTTTAGCAAAGTGTTTTGTATGTTGTCTTCCTGATTGTTTATTTCAAGTTCAGTTCACATAGATTTTCCATTCTTCTCTGTATTGAGTCTGTTTATTTTGTATAACCCAATAATATTGCTAAAATGTTTGATATATATATATATATATACATATGAAGCCTCCCCTTTTTGGCAAAAATCTCCTCAGGGAATAAGCCCAGAATCGTCAGTCAAAGGGAAAGTAAATTTTATTTACTTTCTTTATAGAGTTCTCAAATTGCTTTCTAGAATGGTATATTAATCCATGTGCTAGGTGTTCAAGTCCAGCTTTTCCCTCTTCAAATTAAAGCAACTCTCTAATTTCCATTTATTTCCTCTAATTTGTTTCTTCCATCTGCTCTGCACTGATCTTCAATATAATGTGAAATTTCTAACTGAAAAAATATTGACCAAAAGAGTGATGAAGTCTTTACTTACAACAGGTAAAATCTGTTTCCAATTTTGTTATGACATAGTACTACAAAGAATAATGAGTCAGAAGAAAGCTTACATTCTATACATATTAATTATAAAACTGTAAATATAGCTTAAACTTCCTGAGGCTTGTTCCTCAGCTATAAAATGGATAATGATACTTGGATATCCAACTTCACAGGACTATCATGAAGAAAATGTCTTGTAGATGTGTGTTTATACTAGTATTGGAAGATTTTATCATGTAAGGTCTTAAAAGTATCACAGGATTTAGATTTGAAAAGGATCTTAACATCTAAGCCCCTCATTTTTTTAGATGAGAAACTAAATGATTATAAAGATAAGATGGCTTCCTCCTTTTCTAAAGCCACCTAAAGGAAAAGAAATCTAGAGGAAAAAATTAGTATCAGTTGTCTGTAAGGAGTCAAAACAGGAGAGGTGGTAGAGGTGGTATAATCGGATTACGCCAGGCTACCAGAGACAAGCAGCCAGTTCTTGCCAGCAGACAGAGGAATTGTGGCATGCTGGGCAGAGCTTTAATCAGCTTCAAGACAACAGTAAGAAGGAAAGTAGGAAAAGCAGTACACAACTAAATTTGGTGTGTTCCTATTGGCCCTGTGGTTTACAAAGAGTGTCAAGAGGCCAACTGGCACTTACTCTGCTACTCCCAATAGAGAAGAAATAAGTTTTTTGTTTGTTTCTTTTTTTTCCTATGTAGAATTGAACCTCCACCTCTTCTTTAATCCCATTAAGGCGGCACTCAAAGCTTTAAATACACACGCAAAGCTTTAAACACGTGCATGCACACACGCTCAGCCACCATCCTTCACTTCCCAACATACATCTGTAAATCCCTTTAAGGACAAATGGAACAAATGCCAATTGGCCTTTTTTGGGGGGAAGTGTGCAGCAATCAGCCAATTGGCTGTTCATAGAATATTCACACTGCAATAGGAAACAAGCTTTTTGCTGCAATTACCCTTCCATCTCTACTGTTTACCCCAGAAATAAACTAAAGGCTGCTATAAAACACCCATTTCTACAATGTGGAGCAAATCTGCAGACTGTAAGAGTAGTGGAAGTGACAAAATTGCCAGTTAGCTTATGCAAGTGAATAACTGTGGACTAACTAGAAGTCACTTTGATATTCTCAATTGAATTAGCCTTGGGTTTTTTGTTGTAAACCTCCCATACATGTTTTATTCTTTATTTTCAATATACAAGATGCTCCCATCAAATATTTTTTGCAGGCTGCCCAACATTAATAAATATGAAACTATTCATATTCATTGCTCAATACCCATTTCTGGGACTAAAATGGTATTTGGGAAGCTAAGTTGATTTGTTCATTCATTAGCTCAACAAACATTTGTTGAACACTTTCTATGGATACAAAAAACTATACTAGCCACAAAAGCTAAAAAAAAAAAAATTTAAAAAGCAACATAATCTGATTTTAAAAAGTAACAGAGGATGTAAGATGAAATTGTAAGAATATTACAAAGGGGGAGAGGGGAGGAGCAGCTAGATGGTGCACTGGCCCTAAATTTGAATTTAAATCTGAACTGAAACACTTAATACTACCTGTGTGATCCTATACAAGGCACTTAACCTCACTTGCCTCACCAAAAAAAAAAAAAAAAGGATTACAAAAGAGAACAAGATGGTAATGATCACACATATTTACAATCCATTTATGCTTTCCCCACCAAAAAAATTCATGAAATAAACAATGCAACTAATACTATTCCCATTAATAGATGTTATGAGTAAGGAATACCAATCTTCAAAGAACTGAGTTATAGGTCAACCAAAGAACAATGGGAAAATATAAGGTATATTGATACATAGGTAATACAGTAAATAGATAGAGCATTGGACCCAGAGAAAAAAAATCTAAATTCAATTCTGTCATCACACACTTTCATGCTGTGTGAACTTAGGTGTTGCTCTGCCAGCCTCAGTTTCCTTATCTGTAAAAAAAAGAAAGAAAGATAATTGCACCTATTCTTCAGGGTTATAAGGAAAAAAATAAGACATTTGATTTTGCAGATCTAAAAGACTAGTTAATATTATTCTTACTTTGAAAAGCTCAGCACAATGCCTGGAATATAGCAGATACTTAATAAACATATTGATTGCCTACATATCTAAAGAACGTCACCTAAAATCATATTAAAATTGTTTTCTAAAGATTCTAAGAAAATGGAATAGGCATGTAAAGAAAGTAAGAGATAACAAAATGACAGGTAAGGCATTCCATTATTACCCATGTAATAATAGTAACAATTATAATTAGCTGACACTCATATGAACCTTCAGGACTTGCAAAATATATCTCATTTTATGCTTAAAACAATCCTTTAAAATAGGTGCTATCATTATCCCCACTTTACCAATGAGTGAAATGAGACTACAAAGTTCCTCAGATTCATACAGCTGATAACTCTCCGAGAAAAAATTCAAACAAGTCTTGCAATCTTCTAGGTCAACATCTCATGCACTACATGTTGCTTTGAAAAAGAATTAGAAGAAGGACCCACCATGGTAAGTTTATAAGAAGACATGGACAAGAGAGACCCAAGATAACAAAGTACAGATGAGTTGTAATCTTGTAATCTCCACCTGTTAAAATACTTACAAGGTGCTAAATCAGTGGAATTGGGGAGACAATGGTTAAATCTAATTTAGCATTGATTTAATCCTACAATAAGTAATTTCCTTACTTACAAACAATTGTAAAGTTTCCTAGTGATATAATCATTGGAGCATACTCAGCGTGCTGAATATAAGCAAGAAGCTCTTAGGGCCAAAGAACATTCTGGGATATTGAGAAGCCAGGATTCAGTTGGGCAGAACTGCATTTCAGGTGATTATTACATGGAACAAAAACTAAGGCTGCCTCCAGAAGCTCCCCAAGAAACCTGCTCCCAGAGAACATTATATTTTAGAGAACATTACATTAACCACTGGAAGATATACTCACAACAATAAAATCACAAAGCCAAATATGGAAATATTAAAGTACAATTGAATAAATAAAGAATTAGTGATTTACTAATCACTAGATTACAGAATTTAAAATGTCAGGATTGGGATTTGAACACAGATCTATTATACTAATCATGATCCAGATAGGTTTACTGCTATTTTCAAACTACAAAAAGAGCAAAAATTATGGAGAACTTTCAAACTAAAAAAGGAAGGAAGTCTCATCAAAGTTGAAGACCTAAATTGAGATCTCTTCAAATCATCAATAGCATTAGTTGTCAGGGCAGGGATACTATTATCAAGAACAAAGTTCAAACTAGATTGCAGGATTTTAGATTGCACTGATATTTTACTCACTCAAGGACTTCTGCACCAATTTTTATCAAGTTATACTTAAACATCTATGTTCAAAAAATATCCTTTCTGCATCTCTAATTCATCATCAATAATATCTTCCTCAAGAAGTAGGTAGTATATTACATCATCAGGCCTCTGGAAGTATAATTAATCACTGCCTTGATCAGAGTTCTCCAATTATACAAGATTTTTTTTCTTTTTTTTTTTTTATTACAGCTTTTTATTTACAAGATATATGCATAGGTAATTTTTCAACATTGAAAATTTCAAAACCTTTTGTCCCAACTTTTCCCTTCCTTCCCCCCACCCCTTCCCTCAGAAGGCAGGTTGACCAATACATGTTAAATATGTTAAAGTATAAGTTAAATACAATATATGTATATATGTCCAAACAGTTATTTTGCTGTACAAAAAGAATCGGACTTTGAAATAGTATACAATTAGCCTGTGAAGGAAATCAAAAATGCAAGTGGACAAAAATAAGAGGGATTGGGAATTCTAGGTAGTGGTTCATAGTCATCTTCCAGAGTTTTTTCACTGGGTGTAGCTGGTTCAATTCATTACTGCTGTTTTGGAACTGATTTGGTTCACCTCATTGCTGGAAATGGCCACGTCCATTAGAATTGATCATCATATAGTATTGTTGTTGAAGTATATAATGATCTCCTGGTGCTGCTCATTTCATTCAGCATCAGTTCATCTAAGTCTCTCCAGGCCTTTCTGAAATCATCCTGCTGGTCATTTCTTACAGAACAATAATATTCCATAATATTCATATGCCACAATTTATTCAACCATTCTCCATTTGATGGGCATCCACTCAGTTTCAAGTTTTTGGCCACTATAAAGAGGGCTGCCACAAACATTCTTGCACATACAGGTCCCTGTCCCTTCTTTAAAATCTCTTTGGGATATAAGCCCAGTAGTAACACTGCTGGATCAAAGGGTATACACAGTTTGATAACTTTTTGAGCATAGTTCCAAATTGTTCTCCAGAATGGTTGAATGTATTAACAATTCCACCAACAATGTTATCAGTGTCCAAATTTTCCCACATCCCCTCCAATATTCTGCATTACTTTTCCCTGTCATTCTAGCCAATCTGACAAGTGTGTAGTAGTATCTCAGAGTTGTTTTAATTTGCATTTCTCTAACTAATATGACTTAGAACATCTTTTCATATGGCTATAAATAGTTTCAATTTCTTTGTCTGAGAATCGTCTGTTCATATCCTTTGACCATTTATCAATTGGAGAATGGCTTGATTTCTTAGTTTGGAAATGAGGCCTTTATCAGAATTTTCGACTGTAAAAATGTTTTCCCACTTTATTGCTTCCCTTCTAATTTTGTCTGCATTAGCTTTGTTTATACAAAAACTTTTCAATTTGATATAATCAAAATTTTCTATTTTGTGATCAATAATGATCTCTAGTTCTTCTTTGGTCATACATTCTTTCCTCTTCCACAGGTCTAAGAGGTAAACTATGCTATTTTCTTCTAATTTATTTATAATTTCATTCTTTACACCTAGGTCATGAACTCATTTTGACCTTATCTTGGTGTACAGTGTTAAGTGTGGGTCAATGCCTAGTTTCTGCCATACTAATTTCCAATTTTTCCAGCAATTTTTGTCAAACAGTGAATTCTTATCCCAAAAGCTGGGGTCTTTGGGTTTGTCAAACATTAGATTATTAAGTTATTGACTGTTTTGTCCTTTGAATCTAAGCTATTCTACTGATCAACTAGTCTATTTCTTAGCCAATGCCAAATGGTTTGGGTAATCACTGCTTTATAATATAATTTTAGATCTGGCACAGCTAGGCCAGCTTCATTTGTTTTTGTTTTTTTATTAATTCCCTTGAAATTCTTGACCTTTTGTTTTTCCATATGAACTTTGTTATTTTTTCTTGGTCATTAAAATAGTTTTTTGAGAGTCTGATTGGTATAGCACTAAATAAATAGATTAGTTTAAGTAGTATTGTCATCTTTATTATATTTGCTCGCCCTATCCAAGAGCATTTAATATTTTCCCCGTTGGTTAGATCTGACTTTATTGGTATGGAAAGTGTTTTATAGTTTTACTCATACCGTTTCTGATTTTCCCTTGGCAGATAGATTCCTAAATATTTTATACTATCGATAGTTACTTTAAATGGAATTTCTCTTTGTAACTCTGTTGGATTTTGTTAGTGATATATAAAAATGCTGATGACTTATGTGAGTTTATTTTGTATCCTGTAACTTTGCTAAAGGTGTGGAATATTTCTAATAGCTTTTTTAGTAGAATCTCTGGGGTTCTCTAAGTATACTATCATATAATCAACAAAGCATGATAATTTGGTTTCCTCATTACCTACTCTAATTCCTTTAATCTCTTTCTCAACTCTTATTGCCAAAGCTAGCATTTCTAATACAATATTAAATAGTAATGGTGATAGTGGAAAACCTTGTTTCACTCCTGATCTTATTGGGAATGGTTGCAGTTTGTCCCCGTAACATATGATGCTTACTACTGGTTTTAAATGGATGCTATTGATTATTTTAAGGAAAAGTCCATTTATTCCTATCCTCTCAAGGGTTTTTAATAGGAATGGATGTTGGATTTTATTAAATGCTTTTTCTGCATCTATTGAGATGATCATATGGTTTTTGTTAATTTGGTTATTAATATGATCAATTATGCTAATAGTTTTCCTAATATTGAACCAGCCCTGCATTTCTGGTATAAATTCTACTTGATCATGGTGTATTATCCTGGGGATAATTTTCTGTAGTCTTTTTGCTAATATCTTAAAGATTTTAGCATCAATATTCATTAGGGGATTGATCTAAGATTTTCTTTCTCTGTTTTCAAACTACCTAGGTTAGGTATCATTATCACATCTGTGTCATAAAAGGAATTTGGTAAGACTCCTTCATTCCCTATTTTTTCAAATAGTTTACATGGCATTGGGGCTAATTGTTTTTTAAACCTTTGGTACAATTCACATGTAAATCCATCTGGTCCTGGGGATTTTTTCTTAGGGAGTTGATCAATAGCTTGTTCTATTTCTTTTTCTGAAATGGGACTATTTAAGCAATTTATTTCCTCCTCTGTTAATCTGAGTAACCTATATTTTTGAAGGTTTAGGGTTAGGGTAAATTTATTGGCATAAAGTTAGGCAAAAGTACTCATAATTAATACTCTAATTTCCTCTTCACTGGTGGAAAGTTCTCCCATTTCATTTTTAAGACTAACAATTTGATTTTCCTCTTTCCTTTTTCTAATCAGATTTACCAAAGATTTATCTATTTATTTTTTTTCATAAAACCAACTCTTAGTTTTATTTATTAATTCAATTTTTTTTACTTTCAATATTATTAATTTCTCCTTTTAATTTTAGAATTTCAAGTTTAGCATTTGATTGGGGGGTTTTAATTGGGTCTTTTTCTAGCTTTTCAAGTTCCAAACCCAATTCATTGATCTTCTTTTTCTCTATTTTATTCAAGTAAGCCTCTAAAGATATAAAATTTCCCCCTTATTACTGCTTTGGCTGCATCCCACAAATTTTGGTATGATGTCTCATCGTTGTCATTATCTTGAGTGAAATTATTGTGTCTATAATTTGCTGTTTCACTCAATCATTCTTTAAGATGAGATTATTTAGTTTCAAATTACTTTTTGTTCTATTTACTCCTAACTTTTTGTTGAATGTAGTTTTTATTGCATCATGATCTGAAAAGAAAGTATTTACTATTTCTGCCTTCCTGCATTTAATTTTGAGGATTTTATGTCCTAATATATGGTAAATTTTTGTATAGATTCCATGAACTGCTGAGAAAAAAAGTATACTCTTTTTGTCACCATTCAGTTTTCTCCAAATATCTATCATATCTAATTTTTCTAATATTCTATTTACCTCTTTAATTTCTTTCTTATTTGTTTTGTGGTTTGATTTATCTAATTCTGAGATTGCAAGACTGAGATCTCCCACTATTATAGTTTTGCTGTCTATTTCTTCTTGCAACTCTCTTAACTTCTCCTTTAGGAAGTTAGCTGCTATACCACTTGGTGCATATATGTGTGGTATTGATATTGCTTCACTGTTTACACTACCCTTTAGCAAGATATAGTTTCCTTCCTTATCTCTTTTAATTAGATCTATTTTTGTTTTGCTTGATCTGAGATAAGGAGGGATACCCCTGCTTTTTTTACTTCACCTGAAGCATAATAGATTCTGTTCCACCCTTTTGCCTTTACTCTGTATGAATCTCTCTGATTTAAATGTGTTTCCTTAAACAACATATTGTAGGGTTCTGACTTTTGATCCAGTCTGCTATCCATCTTTGCTTTATGGGAGAGTTCATCCATACACATTTATGATTAAAATTATTGTGTATTTCCTGCCATCTTATTATCCCCAGATTATGCTTTTTTTTTCTTGTCCCCCTTTACCCCCTTTACCAGTATTAAACTTATGGGTCCCACTTGCATCATGCAGCTCTCCCTCTTTCCTATCCCTCCCTCCTCCCTTTGAATCCCTTCCCCTTTCCTGTATCCTTCCCTTATTACTCTTTTCCTTTTCCTTTTTCCTCTCACATTTTTAATGGGGTGAGAGAAGTTTCTCTGTAAAAAATATATGTCAATTATTTTCTCTTTGAGCCAAATCATCAGGGAAAGATTTACACAATATTCCTCTACCTCTCTAAGTTCCCTCAGATATGATAGGTTTCCTTTGCCTCTTTGTGGCATGAAGTTTCCCTCTTTTTATCTCCCCTTTTTTTCCTTTTTCTAACACTATGCCCTTTCCATTTCTACTTCCTTTTTTATGTTATATGAGTGAAATCAAAGTATACATGTGGTATTTATGTATATCCACAACAGAAATACAGTTCTCAAGAGTTCCTTTTACTTTTTCTGCTTCTCTTGAATCCTATGGTTGGAGATCAAATTTTTTGTTTATATCTTTTTTTAATTTTTTTAAAGAAACAAATGGAATTCATCTGTTTTATTAAATGTCCATCTTCTTCCATGGAAGAAAATGCTCAATTTAGCTGGGTAGTTTATTCTTGGCTGCATTCCAAGTTCTTTTGTCTTTTGGAATATCAGATTCCAGGCCCTTTGATCTTTTCATGTGGAGGAAGCCAGATCTTGAGTCATTCTTATTGTGGCACCTCAGTATTGAATTGTTTTTTCCTGGCTGCTTATAATATTTTTTCCTTAATCTGATAGTTCTGAAATTTGGCCACAAGATTCCTTAGAATTTTTATTTTAGTGTCTTTTTCAGAAGGTGTTCAATGAATTCTTTCAATGCCTATTTTACCTTCTGATTCTATTACATCTAGGCAGTTCTCTTTGATGATTTCCTGTAAAATAGCATCTAGGCTCTTTTTTTCATCCTAATTTTCAGCAAATCCAATCATCCTCAGATTATCTCTCCTAGATCTATTTTCCAGGTCTACTGTTTTTCCAAGTAGATATTTAACATTTTTTTCCTAGTTTTTCTTTTTCTTTTTTTTTTTTTTTTTTTTTTTTGGTTTTGCTTTATTGATTCTTGATGTCTTAATGAAACATTCATTTCTATTTGTTTAGTTCTGATTTTTAATGAGTTATTTCCTTCATTAGCTTTTTTACTTCTTTTTGTATATGTCCAATTGAGTTTTTAAATGAGTTGTTTTGCTCTCTCTCTATGGGAATTTTTTTTTTTGGTGAATTATTATCTTTTTCCAATTCACAAATCCTGCTTTCCTGGGAGTTCTTTACCTTTTCCAATTCACAAATTCTGTTTCCCTGCACTTCCTGGGAGTTCTTTATCTATTCTAATTCACATTTCAGGAAGTTGTTGCTCTCTTGCCTAGCTTCTCTTTCCTTTCCCTATTTTTCTTCTAGCTCTCTTTTAAGCTTTTTAATAATCTCTTCTAGGAAAGATTTGTGTGATGGAAACCGGGTTACATCCCCCTTTGTTGTTTTGTCTGGATACAGTTTTCTATTAGTCTCCTTGGGGATGAAAACTTGCTCTCTTTCTGTATAGCAGCTATAGCTCATCCTTTTGATTTTTTTAATCTTTTTTTTAAAGTTTATAAAGTCTGCCTTCAGGGCAAGGAGGTTACCAGCTTCCTCTGCAGAACAAGGATAGGTGTATGGACAGTAGCTGTTCTGCAAACAGGTTGCAAAGAGTGGCGAAGTATGGGACTGCTCTAGGAAAAAGTTCCCCACCGGAAGTGACTCAGACCTAGGTAGCACAGGGCCAAGTTGTGGAAGTGCTCAGTGAAGAACTCCACTGTACAGATTAGCAACTGCCCACTGGCTAGAGGCTGAGCAATGAAAGTGTCACTACCCTAAGGCAAAGCCTGCTGTGGGGCTGTAGGTATTAGCAATTGACCAGCAAATAGCCTTGCATGGACCGAAAGTGTCTCTGCCCAGGAAAGCACAGTCAGACTCTGAAAGTTCTATTGCCCCAGTCCGAGCCCCCCAATGTGCAGATCAGAGGCTGCCCTGGGTTGTGCCCCCTTGCCGTGCAGATTTGCGACTGCCCTGGCTGTGCTGTGGTCTGTGCTGAGTCACTTCTGGTTTGGGGTAGGTATAGCCAGATCTTGTTAGGTTCTGGCATTTTTTTTAAAGTATCCTCTACCTTTGATTTTAATTTCTCTGCTGGTCTACTGCTTTGTAATCAAGATAGAGCAGTTAGCCTATGGCAGAGTTGTCTCTATAACTTTTCTAACCACAGAAGTGACCCCTGCTCCTGGTCCACTCTGGACCTTAGCCTCTGGTTCTTTCCCTGCTTGGGCTGATCTGCTTTGGCCACTCAGGACAAATCTTTTCTGGAAATCTTCCAGATTAGCTTCAGCTGGTAAATTGTTGTACTTTTAATCTTCGTGAATTTTACTATTTTACAAGCGCTATTTTTCAGGCCGAATTTAATAATTGGTCATGAGGATATGAGAGGAGCTTACAAAGTCATGTGTGCCTTCTCTGCCATCTTAGCTCCACCTTCTCCCCCACACCCTGGTTGTATTTCTTTATAATGCTATAACAATCAAATAGATTGTTCTCTTGGTACTGGTCATTTCATTCTGCATCAATTTGTGCAAGTGGAATAAAGTTCCATTACAAACACATGTGACATAAGCTCTAACCCATACTGATAGGTCAGGTTCCCAGAACTTGGCTATTATTGTTTCTATCAAAGTTTTAGAGGTATCCATGGATCTTGGGGTGGTTTTCTAATATTAGAGCTAACAAATACCCCCAATTGCTCTCCTTAATTTTCAGTTGATATCAACCATGAAGACTTTATTAGGTTTTAGAAAGATATTTACTGAAATGATTCAATAATAATAAAATGTTCTTCTAAAAGTCAGCAATACACTCTTCCACCAGTACCTACATAATCCAAGGGAAGAGAGCAGAGGGGTAGCTAAAAGCTCCTGGTCTGAAGTCCTTTTCTCTTTTTGTGGGAGATTTTGTTGGATACTCATGAAGTTTTTCTTAGCTATGTTGTGTTATAGGGATTATGGACTTTTTAAAGACTCATGAAGCTGCATTTCCTCAGCATATCTGATTTGTCCTCAGTTCCCAATGCAAATGCTGCCAAAAGCTTCTTTTTCATTGAGAACACTATTAGGAAATCAATAAGAAGTACAAATCCTGACTCTGAAATTGATATGATGCTCCTGCCAAAAGGATGATGGGATGACAGAGACTCAATCTCCTTCCATCTACCCAAGGCTATTCTCTCTCAGGATTTCCTAATTTACAGAAGGCCCCATACTTTGACAAAATCTCCTCATCTAATACCTACAGACCTCCTGTGGTATATTTATAAACTTCCCTAACCTAATATAATGGTTAATTGGTTGATTGGTTGGTTGATTTATTTAATGAAAATCATTTTGTTAACATCACAATTAAACTTGAAAAGCCTAATTATTGAGGTAGGTCAATGAAACAATCTTTTTAAACATAAATCATGGTTTGATCATTCATTGCCCCACTGATGACCTTCCCTTTCATGCCCAGTTTTTGGCACAGGTGTACATGATTGCTTTGGAGCAGATGGGAGATATCTGGCCCAACCTTGCAGGAAACACAATGCACCCAACAAAAGTTGAAAGGCACAGATTGTTAACATGCAGTCTGAGATCTTCTCACATGAGATTGGGTATGAGGTGGCAGCAGGAAGTAGTAGACTCTCTACACAAAGGAGTTGTTCAAAATTATTTGTTCCAAAGCATTACTTTATAAGCTACATGCAAAAAAAAAATCTCTAAAATCATATGTGAAGAGAAGTAATGAAAAAATTAGAAAGAAAAGATTGCCAATAGCTTTCAACAGTTTTTACTTATTTGAATTGTAGTTTGAAAGCTTATTATATTAATATAACATAAGATAAAGCCACTAAATACAAATTTTACTAAAAAAAATTTACAATCAAAAATATTTGCAGGAAGTTCAAAGAACAAATCAAAGAAACTTTGTACAGATGATATCAATGTAACTAGAATTTAGAAAGAAAATTGTTTACTGTGGGGGAAATCATGAAGAAATTTCTCCAAATAAAATCTGATATTCAAAATATTATAAGAAATTAATACAAATATGTAGATAAGGGGCAGACAGTTCTCAAGGGAAGAAGCACAACTTCTTTATCAACAACTGTTCTTTAAAAATATTTCAAATCATTAGTAATAAAAGAAATGCAAACTAAAATAACCCTGTGTTTCTATCTCACATCAGATTATTAAAAATGACCAAAAAGGAAAATAACAATTATTGATGGGAGAATGGGAAAAGAGGCACACTAAAGCACTCTTGATGGAGCTGTGAAATGATCCAAACATTCCAAAAACCAATTTGGAATTACATCCAAAAAGTCACTGAATTACTCATCTTCTTTGAACTATTGATAATCATATACTAGAAAGAAATGTTTAAAAGAGAAAGGACCCACATGTACAAAAACATTAATAGCAATGCTTTTTGTTACCTCAAAGAAATGGCCTTATGATTCACATATAAAAATTGGATTTAAATGAGGCAGAGTTGCATGAAGTCATTGGTCATCACAGTCCAGTGACAAGATAGTGTCAAAATGACTTGGTAATACCTCAAGATGCATTGGATGCATTTTCTATGTCACCAATTTTTAAGCTCCACAGTTCATTTTCAGCTGCTTTGGAACATATCGTTCCCTCTCATACACCCATTCCCATCTCCCCCTGCCTGAGATAGACCACTCAGTTATCCTCAATCTGATTTAGTCTACTGCTGAAATGGTTTATGGAGGTATGACTGCTTTGTGTGCTACAACTTGTTGGAGCAACTGGTAGGAATTAGATGAATCAAGTATCTAACCAAAGTGGAAAGCAGCACTTATACTAGAGCTTCTAGTCTTCCCTGAATATAGCCTAAACCCCAGAAACAACGAGAGTGGCTATCAATTGTACAATAACTGAGCAAATTATGATAAATTAATGTAAGGGAATATTGTTGCAACATAAGAAATTATGGAAAAAATAGATCTGGTTTGTGAAGTAAGATGAGGTGAAGTTAGGGCCCATAGATTTTAGAACTTAGAAATCATTTAGTCAATTCCCTTCTTTTTACTTGAGGAAACTAATTCAGAGGGACACAATGAGAGTAAATATCTGGGTTTCAGAACTAGGTCTTAGGATATTAATTTCATTGCTTTTTCTATTACTGTAGGCTAGAATTTCAATCCCAGATATCCTATGTAGCAATGTCATCCTTTCACTTCTTAGATCTCATTTTTGTGATTTACAAATCATAGAGCTGATTTAGATGGCTGGTAAAGTCCCTAATTCTAAATCTTATGAGTCAAATTAAATTTTCAGATAGATGATAAGTTCTTTGAGGACAAATACATATTTTTCCCTTCCTCTTTCTTCTCTTTTCCCACAGTAAATAATAAATGCTTAATCAATATAAGCTAAATTAATGAAATGTTTGTGTTCTACCCTTCCTGCTTAGAGCTAACTGCAATGCAAAAGAGTTTTAGTAAGGAAAAACAATTTTTAATAAGAACTATGAATTAAATATCTCAAATACACCAGGATACCAATGTGCTTTGGTGTCTGATCTTTCTCTGCTCATTCATGTATCTACATGTTATGAACATAAAAAATAATTAAAATTTTAGATGAAGAATGTAAGGATATACTCTCCAAAATGAATTTTATTCATTTTTTTATTTCAAATGTAACTTTTTTTTTTCAAATGTAACCATAGACATAGTTTTTACAAGTTCTAAATCAAGGGTTCTTCTTGAGCCATAAAGTTGAAAATGTTTCAAAATTATGAGGTTTTTTAAAATATATTTTAGTAACTATATTTCAATATCATTTGTTTCCTTAATCATAATATGTATTTTATTTTATGCACTTAAAATATGAATGAATCCTTTTGAATCAACAGTGTAACATGACAGCTGACAAATGATATTATAGGCATTTAACAGAGGCATTGTGAAGTGATTCAAGGTAATTTCAACTGGCTTACAATAGAAAGTACAATTCGCATCCAGAGAGAGAACTATAAAGACTGAATGTGGATCGAAGCATAGTATTTTAATCTTTTTCTCATTGTTTATTTGCTTGTTTTTTTTTCTTTCTCACTTTTCCCTTTTGATCAGATTTTTCTTGCTCACATGAAAATATCTTTAGAAGAACTGCACATGTTTAACATATCAGATTGTTTGCTCTCTTGGGAAAGGGGGGACAATGAGAAAAATTTGTAACACAAGATTTTCAAAGGTGAATGCTGAAAACTGTCTTTGCATGTATTTGGAAGAATAAAATACTATTGACAATTAAAAAAAAAAAAGGCATTGTGTCTAGAATGAAGGAAGTCATAATTCTCCTCTGCTCAGTCCTGATCAGTCCACATCTGGAGAACTGGGCCCAGTTCTGTGTACCACATTTTAGGAAGACCATTGACAACCTGGAACATATCCAGAGAAAATGAAGTAGGATGATAACAAGACTAGAGACTAGATATAAGGGAGTCTAAGGGGAAAGTGGTTGGAGGATGCAAAACAGCAGTTAAGCTACTAAAGAAGAACTACCTAAAAACTGTTCTAGAATGGAATAGACTATCTTTGGAACTAGTAATTTATTGTTTTATCAATTGTGCCTCTTTGAGGACTTAGAGGCCACACAGAAGAGGCAGGTTGGCCAGTGGTATTAAAAACAGCATTCCTCTCCCTCTTGTGCAATCTAATCAAGCAGTTTTCTCTCTGTTCCTCACCCATGACACTTTATTTCCCTTGTGCTTGCCTTTGCTCTGAAGTCACTCAAGCCTACAATGCATTTCCTCTTTTTCTATGTCTCATACAAAATATCGTCCTACACAATGTAGCTTGAACACCATCTTTTACATTAAGTCTTTTCTGATCTGTCCCAAATACTGTCCTTTACAAATTATCTCATATGTAGTTACTTTGTGTGGGCATATTTGTATTTTTAAATCTTATATTTATACTGTACATATTTTTATATTATACTTGTCTTCTTCTCCATTAAAATGTAAACTTATTGTTAAGGAGGATTTTTTCCCCCACAGAAGTGATATGACTAGAACTCCACACTAAAAAAAAAAAAAAAAAAAAAAAAAAAAAAGAAGTTAATTCTGATGAATATAGTTAAAGGGAGGAGAAAGAAACAGGAAAATCTTAAAGAGATCATTAGAAAATTTTAGGTGAGCAACAATGAATGCTCTACTATTCATACAAATAAGAATTAATATATTTATGTTTTAAGTTTACAAAATACCAATATTGTCTCAGTTGAGGCTCATTCCCACTCTCTGGGATACTTATTATTATTAACTCCATATAGCAAATAACAAAAATAAGAATAAGAGAAGTTAAACAACTTGCTTAGAATCATACAACTAATAAATATTGAGACAATATTCAGACTCTGCTCTTTCTGATTGCAAATTCAGTGTTCTACCAGATATAATTATATAGCTCTCTACCAGATGGTAGCAAAGGGAAAAGAGATCAAGGACCAAATGCACAAGATTTTATATTGGTCTGTTTTGCAAAATTTTTTAACTTAATATGAGAGGTAAAGAACAGAAAAGTTTTTCTTGGTTTACAAGAAGTGGTGTGGTATGGTGGAGGGAACAATGGATTTGGTATCAGAGGACCTAAGTATGAAGTCTATCTATAAAAATGAGACAATTGGACCAGATAAATGGACTAGATAGTTATCCCTTTCTGAATCTAGGATCTAAGTGTATCAGACACAGTTGAATTGTGTTGATACAGCTATGAAATTATTTTCTCCATTATCATCCCTGTTCTTTCCCTGAACCTCACATAACATTTTGTTGTCAGAAATTCTTTATAACTATTTTTGTTGCTATGACTCTCTACTCTTTAAATTGTGAACTCTATGAGAAGGAACTCTGTCTTAACTAAGCTTTATAACAGTGTTATAAAGTAGACATTGAATAATTGTATATAATTATTGACAGGCTATGTTTCAGACATCCTTTCATACTTAGTGAATCCTAACTAGAAAATGCCAATCCCTAGGGCCAATATTCCCCGAAATTGCTCCCTCTGACAACCACCAGCAAGTTTACTTCTCTTCCTATTTCATAGGTAAGCCTCTGATAAATTTTCAGGCAATCCTATATTTCTAGTCTGAGAGCTCTAGTCATCAAATTGCCTGACATCAGTCCTAAGCCAAAAAACAGGCTGACCACTTCATTCGTCTTCCCAACTTACCTTCAGTGACTTCTCCAATAGATCTCTTTCCTTCCCTACTTTTAGTGACTTGCTTAAGAATTTATCACAGTCATTTTTGTATCAATAATATCAATATAGAAAATTATAATATCAATAATCAAAAGAACAATAATTAAAAAAGCATTATTAATTCAAGTGATTTCTGTCAACAGTAACAGATGGACCTCTCACAATAGAAATGGGGCCAGCTGGGGAGCACCCAAATGGTTGCATGTTTCACCTGGGATAGAGTGAGAGAAGTGTTGGAATAGGAAAGGTCAGGTTCAAACTTACCCCCTCGGTGAGCACAAATCATTCCAAAAGGTTTAATTATTCTTTTTTGAAGAGGATGCCTACATCTATTTCTCTAACTCTAATCTCTCTCCTGGATTCTAGTTCTGAATTTTCAATGCAGATAACTTATCCCACTAAAACATCTCCACTTCATATCTTATTTAAACCTCAGGCTCAACATGTCCAAACTGACCTCAATTATCTTCCCATCTATACATCCTATAATCTTCCCAGAGGGAACAACAATCTGTCTATCCAGATTTGTAACCCTGGAATCATCTTAGAGTCTTCCTTTTCCTTCCCCACCCTAACTTTTTCTAGTCAGTTAGCTGTTGAATATTTCTCTACATTATTTCTCACATATATCCCTTTTCTCGAATCATATGGTCCTAGTTCATGAACACATCATTTTTTGCCTACTTATTATAAAAATTTCTAAATGGATCTCACTGCTACCTATAATTTATGTCTCCATTTTATACAACTACTACCATGATTTTCCCAACACAGGTCTGATTATATCTTTCTCCTGCTCAGAAATCTGGACTGGTCCTTTCTGTTGATAAAATGTACATCCTTCAGGCTAGTATTTAAGACCCTCTAGAATCTGTCTTCAGTCTCCATTTCCAGACTTATCACTCCTTTCTGTGTGTGTACATTCCAATCAAATTAAGCTGCTAATTATTTCTCCATATGGACTACTGGTTGGTTCTCAAATTCAACACAGGATCTCTCTCCTCTATATATTTGTGCCAGCTGTACTCCATGTTTAAAATTCTCTCCCTTCTCATTTCTACTTCATAGAACCCTATTTCTTTGAAACCTAGTTTAATTATCACCTTCTCCATAAAACCTTTCCCAATTCTACCAGTGCTTGACGCTTTCTTTTCTTCCTTGAACTGTCCTATGTGTTAGTACCTATTATTTCTCAGTAAAGTTTAAATTCCTTAGGAGGTATATCTATTTTTTGCTTGTTTTGTTTTTTGCCTAGAAAAGTACCTTACATATACTAGGAATTAAACAAACATTTGTTGAATTAAATCATTTTCAACAAGATTCTAGTTCTTTTTATCTTTGCCAATGGTGCTATTTTCCAAGTCTTTCATGACACGATCATAGCTTTGTGCTGAGAAGGACTAGAAAGATCATCTCATCTAGTCCAAATCATACTACAAATGTTTGAAGCTAAGGAAAAATAAGTGACTATGCAAGATATATACAGGAAGCAAATAGCAAATTCAGATATTGAAACCACCATTATTCACATATTTTCTTCATCAATGTTCTAAGTCATGTATATTAGGGACAAAATTACTGTTTTGCTTTCCTTAAATGGGCCCATCCCAAAGATATTTAAATAAGTCTTAAAAATCCCATGTATCAAGTTTTGAGGTTCCATTTTCTTGCTTTTTGGTTTCATCTTCATGTTGTCCATAGCATCTTTACTTTCAATTTCTAAAAAGCAATTGACTCCTCTATGCTTTCTCACATTATTTATTTCACTGCTTTTTTTGGTTCAGGAAGGGAGGGGGGAAAAAAAAGGAGTGGTACAAGATGCCAGATTCCAATGTTATTACTGACACATCTGTTTGCCTTACTTCCTTCACAGGAAGTTGTTATAAGGATTAAATTCTACCAAGTCCAAGGTCCATATGGTCCAGTAACCTTCACTTCAAAGACTGTGTCTCTAATCCCAACTCCCTAAAAAAATTCTTCCCTTTGCTCATGAGGTATACCAAAATCATAGATCTAGAGCTAAAAAAACCAACATATTGACTATTTCATCCAAACTCCTCATTGTACAGAGCAGGTAACTCTGACTTGGGGAAGTAAAAGTATAGGATGTGAGAGAGGTAGGGTCTGAATTCTCTGATTCTAGAGGTACTGCTCTTGTCACTGTTCTAAATATGATTATTAAGTTAATGTACACCTATCCCCACTACTGGTAAAAATAAGGCAAAGCTTATGTCCTATAAATTGTGTCAGAAGAAGTATTTGCCATATGAAGAAGAATATCATCATTTCTAACTAACCAGACTTCCAGTATCTAGTTTCTCCTCACTTTAAACCACCCACTCTTTTACATTAGTGTAAAAATAATTTTTTCTAATGTGTATAGCTGAGTATGTCACTTCACTACTCAGAATTTTTTAGTGGTTCCCAAATTAAGTGCAAAATTTAGAGGAATGAGAATTGATTACGGATTGCAGGAGTTAGGGAAGTCTGCATAGAGGTGATGGTATTCCTTTAAAAATGGACCATCAAGTAAAAAGATGGGAAAACAATTTGAACAAGAGCCCCAAATTTATTTGGAAGCTGTGAAAAATGCCATGTGGTTGGATAGATATTTCTTATGAAGAAAGAGTGGAACATATGACTGAAGAGATAATAGGTATTTATACTTATAAAGGACATTAAAGTTGGCAAATAACTTTATATACATTATCTCATTTGAGTACTGTAACTACCTAGTGAATTAAATATTACATGTGATATAATACACAATTACAGAGGAATAAAGTGGGACTACCCATAATCATAGAAATTTTAAGTGTTGGAGGTAAGAAATGAACTCAGGTTCTGACTCAAGTTCATGACATCTTTTGTAACACTGGGGTCCTTGAACTCTATGAAGTCTTGAATTCTATGGTGAACTTATATAATGGGAATCCAATGGCAGATTCTTTAATAATGGAGAATTCCATAATATGATAGTGTTTTAGAATAATTAATCTGGGGAGATTGGATTAGAAGAGAGAAAGATCAAAGACAGAGTACCAAGTAGAAAGCTATTCCAGTAGTCCTAGTATAAAGAGAGAAAAAGCTGTACTAAGGTGATGGAAGTAAATACATAAAATAAAAGGTGAATGTAAATAGAAGTTAATAAAACTGCAATGAATAGTTAAGGAGGGAAAGGATAGAAAGATATCAAAGATAACTCTGAGCCTTTGAAAATAGTAGAGGTGTATCATCACAAACAGGAAAGTTGGGAGGAAAAGCAGGTCTGGCTAAGATAGATTATGAATATGAATTTTTTCATGTTGATTTTTAAGTAATAGAGAAGTATCCAAGTGGAAATGACATTTTGGAAGGAAGAAAGCAAGCATTCATTAAGCACAAGTTCCAGGTACTATGATAAGTGTTTTAAAAATATCTCAGTTGGGGCAGCTAGGTGACACAATGGATAGAACACCAGCCCTGAAGTCAGGAGAACCTGAGTTCAAATTTTACCTCAGACACTTAGCACTTCCTAGCTGTGTGACCTTGGGCATATCACCTAACCCCAAATGCCTCAGCAAAACAAAACAAAACAAAAAAAAAAAAAATCCCATTTGATCCTCACAATAACACCAGGAGGTAGATGTAACTATTATTCCCATTTTATAGCCGAGAAAACTTAGGCAAAGAGAGACTAAGTGACTTTCAATGGTCACATGGTGTCTGAAATCAGATTTGAACTAAGATTTTTCCAATTCCACATCTAATACTCTATCCACTGTGCCACCTAAGTGCCAACTTAGAGGTGGCTGGAAATGTATTTTGAAAGTTCAGCAAAAAGACTGAAGTCTGAGATAAAGAATGACATACATCTACAAAGAGAAATCATTGAAGCACTGGAGCTGATGAGATTGCCAAGAGATATCTCTAAAAAAACCAAAGAATAAAAAGTTAAAGACTAATATATTTTGATGGGAGAGAAGGAAATGATTATAAAAATGAGTCATTGCCCAGTGATGAGACCAGGTTTGGGGCAGGGAGCTGAAAATCAGAGATTTATGAGAATAAAAGATACCTGTGAATGATGTGCCCAAAGAAAGGGTAGAGATATCAAAAAGAGACCTGCCTTGAAGACCATTCTTGACTTAATAAGTGCTAATGTGAAATAGCAAGACTTCAGATAATCCCAAACTGTGAAGAGTCCACTATGGGAATAATCTATATATAAGGATTTTAAACAAGCATTATTATGATCTAACAGAATAGGACCTGGCATTAGAAGAACTACTTTCTAACCTGGCACTAATTAGCTATGCAATCTGAGGCAAATTCATTTTGTTCTTTAAGTTTTTGATCTGTAAATGAAAGAGTTGTTTTAAATGATCCCAAGATTCCTTTCAACTGTAGTAAAAATATAAAAAGATACAAAAATAAGTAAAGTCAACAAATATTCATTGACTACTTACTCTATTCATGGTACCCTGCTTGAATCTTGGCTCTAATATTGTCTCTTATCACCTTGGATAAATTACCTAACTTCTGGGAGGATTTTTTTTTTTTTTTTACTATAAAACATGTATCTCCTGTTGTTGGGAAAATGTTGTAAAAACCATAAGATACAAAATTAATGTGAGCTATTATCATAGGACATAACCCTTGCCCTGTAAGTCTAATTGAAACAAAATCTAGAAAATATTTTCTCATATCAAAAGTATGATACTATGTAAAATTTGAAGCTCCCTTCTGTAGTTCATCAGTCTTTATTGAATACTTGTGTCCTATTTCTTTGCTGAGAAGCTAAATTTTCTACCCAGACTTCTGGACTTCAGGCTTCCTCAGACCTATATAGAAAAGGCCCTGAGTTCATGTCTTGAGGCAATTTTGCTTGTCATCAGAATGTTTCTAAGTTTGGTCCATTTTCATTTTTCAGCTTGTCAAAAGATAGGCTTTCATCACAAGTCAAATGGTCAGAACACAAGGGGTCAATTCAACTATCTGACACTATCATGATGACTTCATATATCTTAAGGCCACATACATTCATATACAAATACACACAGAGAAATGATGGCTCAACACTTAACAATTTATGCTGCCCATGGGTAGATATATCAAGACTTACAAGTCTGGAAAGGAAATGAATAAACCAGTATTTCCAAGGTGGAGAGATGGATCTTGCAAGATAGGTTAACCCCATAAATAGTTGGGTTTTATGTTTTGTTTGGGGATATTTTTTTTAAGTCTCAAAAACTTGACTTCAATTAGGAGATTTGAAACCCTGGGAGCACTCATTTGAGCTTTCCTTTGTCAGATTTATGCAGTTCTTTTTTAAGTGTATATTGCTGAAAGATTGTAAAATTTAATAGCAAACAGATTACGTACTTAGCAATAGACTAAGCACAATTAGGCCTCACATTCCTCCCACTTCTATAAATAACTGAGTTTCCTTTCCATGTCTGCAAATTTCATTAGGATGGTGGAAAAAAAGTTGGGGGGGGGGAGGGTTAAGCAGAAAAAAAGAAAAAAAAAAAAACAGTCTAAATCTCTTTTATTGCAAACCATAGTCCCAATCACTCAATCAGGAGCATTGTGCAGCCTGGGAGACTGGGTAGAAAAGGGGAGGGGGAATTAAAAGGACTCCCACACACACATACACATTAGATCTTATATTCTAGGCTGTGGAGAGAAATTTTCTGCAGATGGCTTAGCAATTCACCTGCTTAGGAAAAATAGCAAACAACTATTCTATTAAATAACCTACTTAAATGTCTGGAGGCAAACCACTTAGTCTGTTTGCCCCATAGTTTCCCCATCTTTAAAATGTAGGTGAATTGAGTAATCTATAAACCATCATCTTGCTATAAAATACTATTGTTTTATAACAGTCAATGATCTTTCTTGATGATTTAATACTCTGTGATCCAGGGCAAATCACTTCTCAGATTCCTCTTTTAATCAAGTGAGTATCATAATATTCATACTACTCATATCATTTGGGGAACAATGAACTTTGTAAACTTTAAATCACTATATAAATGTGAACTAAATATCTTTCTCTTCCTTTTTCCCCCTTTCTTCGCTATGTTTTAGCCAAAGTGGACTAAATAGTTGTCTTTCAAATTCATCATTATCATCTTCTACTGGAATGCATTAGCATACACCACTCTTTATCCCTGAAATACAACCTCTTCTCATCTTTGCCTCTTAAAACTCTTTTTAAATGATGAACTCAGTCTGTCACCTCCTCTGTGAAGGCTTTCCTAATTCCCCTCATTTTATTTTCCTTGTGCTATACATTTTTTATTTATGTCTTCTTCCCTTTCCCTCCCCATTAAAATGGAAGTTTCTTGAGGATAAGGACTGATATGTTTTACCCCAATGACAAACACAATGCTTTATAAGCAGTATTTTTTCTTGTTGCCATTGTTTATTCTTTATTTGTGAACTGAATTTTGTTATGGGCCAGAACTTGAAACAAAGGATTCTTACTTACAAGGTGCTACATCAGTGGAATTGATAGACAATGGCTATCTAGTTTCAGTATGATTGATTTAATCTTACAAAAAATAATGGTTTCTTAGTGATATAATGATTGGTTTATACTCAGTGCGGAGCATATAATCAGGAATTGAGATGCAGAAGAAAAGCTTTCAGAGGGCAGAGAAGACAGCTCTCGGATCCAAGGACAGACATTCATTTTATCTTCAGTCAGGCCACTGGTGTCAGGCTCTCCTCCTGCCTTTCTACACTGAGACCAAGACCAGTCTGGAAGGCTCTCCAGAAAGCTGCCCAGGCCCAGAAAGGAGATAATAAAGAATCTGGACTATAAGAAAGCTAGTGGGGCCCCAGGAAAGGAGACAAGACTTTGAAAGAGAGAATAAAGATTTGGACTTTAACCCCTGGCTACTCTTGTGGTGATTACTGAACTGAAAGGAAGGCTGTCTCTAAGACCCCCAAGAAAACCAAACAAAGAACATTACAGAATTTGATTTATATATATATATATATATATATATACACATATATATAAATATATGTATATTTATATATATAGCATATGTGTTATCTATGTTATTAGGAAACTTAAACTTAATAATGTCCATGAAAATAACAATGATTCCAACTCGATTTTTATTTGATTGGGAGCTAAAAAAAAAAAAAAAAAAAAAAAAAAAAAAAAAAAAAAAAAGCTCTGTTAAAGAAAGGCACTTTCAGATGAGAGAAAAAATAAAATTTTGGGGATAAAAAGAACTTTCTTATAAAGTTGTTGATTTTAATCCCTGTATCTGAATTTAACCAAATTCAAATGACAAATATTTATTAAGACCTTAAGAAGGGCAAATAAGAAGTATAGAAGTATAGCAGATAGAGACCTGGTGTCAGAATCATAAAGACTTACAAGTAATATCCTATGTTCAAGGATAAACATGTTCAAATCACATAACCATTTAAAACTCCTAAGCAATTCTCTGAGACACTAATTTGTTGATCTAAATTAGTAAAGGGAGTTGTTTTGTTTTGTTTTGTTTTTCAAACTGGGAATTCCCCACAGCAATGAAATTAAAGATAAAGACAAAAAAATGGGCACTGAACTAAATGGTAAGATATTAAAAGAGAGAAAATAACACTACCTTCTTTCTGCCTTCAGGAACCTTAAGTGTACTAAATGATTTCCCCTCCCCCAACTATTATAAACTTATAAAGTTTATATCACTTAAAGACTATGAAAATAAAGAATTGTGACCTGTTTCTGGATAAAAAGAGGAAAAATTTAGCATGGGGTAGGGGAGAGATATACGCTATAATTATCTGTGAATCTTGGGCATAGGCACTTTTAGAAAGTTTTCTGAATTTCTGAGTAAGTTCAGATGAGCTGACAAGCCTTAATTTTAAAGATATTTTATAACTAGTTATACTGTGGCTTTAAAATTGTTTTAAATAATAATTATCCAAGCCTTTATGTGATTTATTGACATTCTAGAACTTAGCAGGAAAAAATAACAAAAATAACTCTCTCTCACTCTCTCTCACATGCACATACACACTCTCACACATACACACACTGTCTTTCTCTCACACATACACCTACTTTCTGTGTCTTTCTCTCTCGTTTCTCTCTCGTTCTCGCTCTTGCTGTCACTCTCGCTCTTGCTCTTGCTCTCTCTGTGTCTTTTTCTATCTCCCCCCTCTTTTTCTTTTTCTCTCTCCCCCCTTCTACCATGTGTGTGCGTGTGTGCATCACTTTGTCTGGGTCCTATCTCTATCTTTCCTCCCTGTCTTTGTCTCTCTGTGTATGTCTCTTTGTCTCTGGACAAATGTTGATAAAGCTGTCTGAGAGTTTCAGAACAAAACTATCATGATCTTGAATATCTTACCCTTGTGCATAAAATATGTACATTATTTTAGCACCAACCCTTGCAACTAAATCTCAAAATCTAGCATCTATATATTTTTTTAAAGTTTTTAACACATCTCTCCAAATTAATTTCCTAGAAGATACATATCTCACATCAGAAACTTATCAAATATGGTGACAGTTTTCTCAATATGGCTAGTTGAAAATAGAAGAGAATGACTTTGGAAATCAAGTTCACAATCCTTTAAATATCCCTCAAGAAGTTCTCATATTGTGAGACCAGGATTAAGAAAATAAAAGGTGATTCCACCAAGAACCAGAAAATTTCCAAAAGTTTCTAATTGCTGTAACATTAAAGGTGAAGTAGTTTTCAGGGGATATACTTCCTATCGTGATCCATTCAAATCAAGTCAGAGACTACCCAGATCTTCTACAACAATTTAGTATTTGGGAACTTGGCCCAAAGAAATTCCCTGAATACCAAGATCCCAGACAACAATCCAAAAGCAATTGGTAAAGCCTGGTTGCCATTAGTCTTATCTCTTTCCATTGCTCACTTTTGTGCCAGCTTTCCACTTGACTCCTTTTTTCAAAGTCAAAATATAAGTCCTGCTATTGCAGCCCTACACAGTAACTCAGTACCCAGCTGGATATTATTACTTCTGAGAATCCTGCATGAATGAAAATGCACCTTCTCTCCCTTGTCCATCTCCATATGCTATCACCTTCAGGAAAGTCACCCAAGTGAGAGCTTGCCTTCTTTTCAGTTCCCAAGTAGATGGCATCTCTTCCAGGAAGACAACCTACTTGAGAATTCACCTCCTTAGAGCCCAACTAGAATCCATCACATCCAGGAAATGAAAATTGGGAAAATGAATTGGAAGAATTAAGAGAAAATGAGGAAGATTATAAAGTGGTTTCTGAAAGACTTGGATGAAAGGACCAATTCAAGTTGCAATTGTATCAATCCTCAATAAAATTCTATCTTTTTAAAAGGTTTCCTATCTTTTATCTTATTCTTAGAATTGAGAGGTAAACTTAAATTACACAGAAAAATTTTGGAAAAGGGAGAGTTTTGGAGGACTGAGAGGAAGGATCTGGAACTATATAAGCTAAGTAGCAGTAAAAGGTGATGGAAAAAAATGGCTTCCTCAAGCATCCCAATTGGTCTTAATTCTCTAAGCTACAAAAAGGCAGTAGCTAAGGAGATAATAGGCAATAGGGTTAGAAGCTGAGGGTTCTCAGTCATAATCACATCTTTAAGGATTAAGGGAAGTTCAGAAATATCCACTCTTTCTCCACCTTCCCCTCCCAACAATTGTCCAATAATATACTTAATTGTTTTCTTTTTTCTAAGGGATTTTCTTAATTCTTATTTTGTTTTATTTTTTAATAGTATTAAAAACTTGTACTGAATGTGAATAATTAGTCTATGCTGAAAAAAGGAGATGGAGGAAGCCAAAGGTAAACTGGAAACATTCAAAATTTAATTTAAGGCAGTGAATTAAGGCTCTGTTGAAGTGTTAGTAATTTTCATAACTGAAGACCTTAACTGTTAAAATTTTATTAATTATTTTTACCTCATATAAACTTTATAAAATACTAAAGAATTGGACTACATATAACTAAGGCCATTATATTGCCCCTAGTCTAAAAGCATTCTATATGTTGTAACAGGGTGTTTACATTTGATTACATCTCCAGATTCTAAGGTGAGAAAGGAGGTGATAAGAGGGGAGTCAAATTATTCCACAAACCATCCCACTAGTTTTGTTCTCCAATGTGATACTATATCTCCTTGTATCTCCTCTAGTCAAGGTTTAATTTTTCCCCCTGTAGGTCTACATATGGCTTAGAAACATAATTTTTATTTAAAAATGTTTTTCTTTGATTTTTGGTATGCTATATTAGGAGTTTTTCTTTGTCATCCCTGCTGCATAATCCTATATAATCCCTTTATTGGTTCATTGGTACTTGGCAGCTTTCTTCATGACGGCTTGAAATACATTTTATTTGACCTGGATAGGGATAGATATTAGATCTGTGATTTCATTGGCATAGTGAATTGGCAAGTAAGGAATTTCTTCTATCCAGTGCAAGTCAGCACCTTCTCTGCAACTTGTAGTTTTGAAAGTTGCCTATATCACTGAGAAGTTAAATGGTTTGCCCAGGATCACATTGTCAGTATATGACAGAGGCAGGAAATTGTGCCAGATCCAGTTTCTTGAAATCCTTGAATCCTTTAATAAGTTGGCTAGGACTATGTACTATTTTTAATTGAAGTACTAGCTACTGCTATATTTGGGGATATATTATAATCAGGATTCCAATTATTCTGAATAGAGTGATTAGGTCCAGGTCCCATATCCCCCATCATAATCCCTATCTCCTGAAATCTCTGAGACTCCAAAGTTGGATTTGAAATTATGATTGAGCCTGGAGCTCTTTGCCTTACTCCTAGCTTTGGCTTTTCTGGGATCCAGGAATGCTGCAGCCTTTTTCTAAATTAGATCTGCCAGATTGGAGACCCCAAATGAACTGATTAGCTCCCTCCCTTTTCCTCCCCTTCCCTTCTCTTTCTCTTTACTCCTTTCCCCTCCCTTCCTTTCTCTTCCCTCACCTTATTTTCCCTTGCCTTCCCTTCCCTCTTTTCCCTTCTTTCTTCTTCCTTCCTTCCTTCTTTTCCCTCCTTCCTTCCTTCTTTCCTTTCTTTTTTCTTTCTTTCTTTCTTTCTTTCTTTCTTTATATAGTTATCTGTGAGTGCTTTGTCTAAAGGAATGTAATTTGTCTTTTTTATCTCTGAGACATCAGAAGACATCTTGGGGCTTAATTAGATTTCTTTAAGGACTGTGCCTTAAATCCAAGTCACTCTGACTTTCATTGATTAGTCAATAGTAGTCCTAGGCCATCTCCAATGGGTCATTGCTTGAGTTTTGATTGACTCAGAGTGAATTTAAATAGCAATTTTTTTTTCTGTTTTGGTCAAGTAACCCTAATGGTTTTCTCCTCCCAGATTGGATTTTTTGTTTTTGAGACTAAGTAAAAGAGGCTATTCTTTGCCTCAATTCTTACCTTATCTTACCTTAATCACTGAGTGGGCATTCTCTCAGTCGAACTGAAACCTGTTAAATAAAGACCTTAGCTGAAAAAGTCTCCCACTGCATTCAGGGCTACTTCCAATCATCTAGATCCATATCTAGATCCATATAGTGGACCAAAATAACTCTTGAGAAGAGATTGAGGCTGGTTGGTGACTTTGTACAGCCTACCCTCATTTAAATCCAACTCACTTGCTTGCCATCGCACCACCTCTCTGATATTATGGTTGTTTTCAAGGATGAAGGACAAAGAACCACAACAGCTATATCCTCACATATTCAGCCACCTTAAGAGAAAAGCACAACCTTAGACTCTGAAGAGAGGAAATCAAAATCATTAGAGAAGTAGTGATCTGACATAGTCAATAAGGATAGAGAAATTAGGAAGACTATGTTTAGAGGAAATGAAAAATAGGATATACAAGGACTTTTATCAGAAAGTGAGAATTAAGAGGATTTTGGTTCATGGAGATAGGTAGCACAGTTATATGTATAGGTGAAATCTAAGGTATAGTCATTTCTATGCAAAGAAAGTGAGAAGAGATAAGTCTTGGAAGTTGGGGGTATTAATGAACTGGGAAACTAGTTTAAAGAGACATTAATTTATGTGAGGAAGGACCTGAAGACCAGTAGATTATAAACTAAACTTTGTGATACAATTTATGGTATGAAAAATATCTGCTGACTGATGCTAGCAGAGACAAATGATAGTAAGAAAGATGAATGTCTATTTCTCTTCCTATTCCACTGAATGAGTATATATTGGATTTGAGGAAAAGGTTAGAGAGGGAAGAGAATATGAGAGAAAGAATGCCCAGGACTCAATAGTAATTTAGCTAGGTATTTCTTTAAATTAATGTCAAATATCTTAAAGTATATTTTAATATTTATATTAGTTGGGAAGATGTGTTCAATATCATCAGGCTGCTGGAGCTTTACATTTACAATTTGGAATAACAAGAGAGGAAGCTAGGAGCATAGTAAAAGGCCTATACAGCTTGCCTTCCTTTCCATGCTCCTATGCTCCCTCCAGGGAAGAACCCTCGTGGTTTAAGGCCCAGTGAAATTTGGCAAATAGATGTGACCCATTATAAATCTTTTGGTCATCTGTCTTTTATCCATGTTGTAATAGAGACCTTTTCAGGATTCACTTTTGCAATAACAGCAGCAAAAGAGACAGCCTGAGTAGTCACTTAATTTCTTATGCAAGAATTTGCAATTATGGGTGTGCCACAAGCAATAAAAATAGATAATGGACCTGCATATACTTCTAAATATTTTGCACACTTTTGTGTGTATGTATAAGATTTTATACATCACTGGCATACCCTTTAATCCTCAAGGACAGACAGAGGAGAAACAGAGATATCAAGATGTTCCTCCAAAATGAAAAGAAAAGGGGAGCCACAGGTAACCCTAGAGAACTTTTAAATTTAGCTCTTTATACAATTAACTTCTTGATTTTTGACAAAGATGCACTGGCTCTGGCAGACAAGTTTTATAACCTACTAGAAGGGCAGTGTCCATTTTGACTACCTCCACTATCTTTAGATAATTGCCAGGTGATGTGGAAAGATCCAGAAAGTGGTGAATGGAAGGGAATAGATAGGTTAACTGCTTGGGGGGAGAGGGTTTGTTTGTATCTCTACAGGTGGAGAAGGAATCAGATGGGTGCCAACGAGCCGCATTCACCTTGTCCATTGGAGAGAGATGGAGTAGACCCTTGAAATGAAGGAGAAGACCCAAGAAACATTGGGTGGTTCCATCACTGATGTGCCCACCACTGAAAGAGCATGGCAGTTATGGCAATTGACTCATGGACATCAAAAAATTGTTAATGAGACTTATACAGGACTTGAAAACCTTCAGGAAACATTGGATTCCTTGAGACATGATAAGATTGTTGTAGGACTTGAGAACTCTCAGCAATCATTGGATTCCCTGAGACATGATAAGATTGTTGCAAGACTTCAAAATCTGCAGGAATCACTGGATTCTTTGACACATGATGAGACTGTTACAAGACTTCAAAATCTGCAGGAATCATTGGATTCCCTTGTAACGTTCTCTGATTCAGGTTTCTTGGAGTCTCTGGAAGCAACCTTCATTTCAGTTCAGTAATCACCACAAGTACAGCCAGGTGTTAAAGTCCAAATCCTTTATTGTCTCCTTCAAATATTCTCTCCTTTTCTGGGGCCTGATTAGCTTTCTTAAAGGCCTATCTCTCTCCTTAGTTCTAAAAGTTTGAGCTCCTAGCTCCTTCTCTGCCCTCTGAACCTCTCCGAATTCAAAGGTTTGTGCTTCAGCCTCCAGCCACCACAAAGGAGGGTGATGGAATGAATCTGTCTTACCTCTGAGAGCTTTTAGTGTTCTTGTCTTTTCTGGCCCTGAGAACTTCTTCCTTATATGCTCTACACTGAGTATAAATCAATCATTATATCGCTAGGAAACCATTATTTGTTGTAGGATTAAATCAAACTAGATTTAACCATTGTCTCCCCAATTCCACTTAGTACCTTGTTTCCAGTTCTGGCCCATAACATCCCCTAACACATAAAAAGACTGTTGCAGGGCTTCAAAAACTTGCAGGGATCATTGGATTTCCTGAAATGTGAAGTAATGGACAATAGATTGGTTTTGGACTATCTTTTGATTGCGGAAGGAGGCATATGTGTGATTGTTATTTACATACCCTCCTTCTAGGACTTCTGGAAATCTTTTACAACACCATCTTGATTCATCTTGTTTGTTATATCATTACTTGCATGTACAATTCATGTTTGTTACACCACATTGAACCTACACCAGGTGTGGGGAGAGTCATCACTGCTAGCCTGTGCTTTATTGCTATGTGCTTGTATAATACCTCCCATGCTGATGGGTTTGTATATACCTGTTTCTAGTAAGATCATTTAGCCCAGAAACCCACTCATAATATCTGGCTTGACTCCCCACTTTCCTTTGGTGTTCTTCATCTCTCTTCCTGAGAAGTCAGGGAGCACCTGTGTTCTAAAACAAAAGAAAGTGGGAGATGTAGAGGACTGAAACTCCAAAAGGTATGCTTGAATCAGACAACCAAGCACTTAAGGCTAATAACCTAGTTGATGTGAGACAATGACTCTATTAGCATATATTTGGATAAATGGTTCTTCTCACAGTTGGCATTTGCTGAATGTTTGGTAATGATAATGAGATAATGAGAGGCAAAGATTAGAGAGCAGGGGAGAGAGGGTAGAAGGAGGAGAGAGGCTGGTAATTCTGGACTCCAGAATCCAGGAGAGATCTTTGGCAAGCCTCATGGCAGTTTGCCTGCCTCCTTCACTTCTCCCCCTAAAGACTAAGGACTTTAATTTATCCTGACTCTGGCTGACTCCAAGACCCTCCAGGGAGTTAGCCTATACTCTACAATTGAGCAAGAGACAAATGATGTACTCAGAAATGTAACTGAAATTTTGATTTACTAAATACATTCTTTTAATTATATTAGCAAGAAGGATTGTGAGGCAGTATGATGAAGAAAAATCACTGGATTTTTCAAAGCAACTGGTTTGAATCCTTACTGATATTATACTTGTTATCATAGACAAGCTACTTATCCTTAAAAGGTTTGAATTAGATGGTCTTTTATACCTCTAATATACTATTGTGACATGTATGGTAAATGTTAAGTGTACACAGCAACATCTTCCCATACCTGCTCTTTCCCCTACTTTTTTTTGTCTTTTTATACAAAGTATCTAAAAAGTCCATAAATGAGTAATTAGCATCCCAGGAATTATAGAATTTGTCTATCCAATGTTGCCCTATTTAAGAGTAACTTACTTCAGCCTACAAAAGGTCATCTCCCTCTTTTTCACCATCTTTTTATTTTAAGCTTAAAGGCTTGTTGTAGGACTTGAGAACTCTCAGCAATCATTGGATTCCCTGAGATATGATAAGATTGTTGTCCTCAGGTTCTATAAAATCAAAGGGTATGATCTAGAGTTTCTCAAGATTGCCAAGAAATATTTTTTATCTAGTCTCTCAGCATCTATCCCCATGTTTACAAACTAACTTTCTCATTCATGCCACTTCATTGCTCATATTTGACATCTTCCTTTAATTACCATTTGATTTCTTGAAAACACACAAAAAAAAAAAAAAAAAACAGAAATATAACAAAACAACAAATATTTTTTTTCCAAAATTTCCCAATGGCAAAATGCAGGATTTTTAGAGCTCAGAAGCTCAGATCAACTAATTTTTTTTTTTTTTTTTTTTTTTTGCTCTATACTACCTCCCAACTAGGAGAGGAAGGAAAAGAATAAGGACAGTATTTGGGGATATTAGAATCTCCAATAATTACTTGGAAATTGTTCTGAGGAAATAGGGATAAGAGTAAAGTGGAATGCCATATTTGGATTTCCATGGTCTCACCATGACTGTGTATCATGGCACACTTGTCTCACACCCCATCAGTCCCAAATCTGATTTCACTTTTACAACACTTATTCCCATCTGTTCTAGGTCTGTAGCTCTCAAAGTCTTGCTGAAAGATTCCAAGTTTTCCAGGATCAATCTCAATTTTCACTTTACTATGCCCAATTTAGTGGGAGAGCCATTGCTGTGGGGAGCCCTCATTCTACTCAAAAGTAAAAACCTCAAATGTAGTAAAACAGGTAATTTTTTCTGTTCAGGCTCACAAAACTGAGACAAAGATAGACTAAATTATTTTTCCAAGGTTACACAGAGAATAACAATACAATTTTCATTCAATGTGTACTTATTATATCCTGTTTATTTGCCTGGTCCTAATCAAAGTGCTAGGCAGAGAAAGACAAAAATAGGATAGCTCCAGCTATCAAGGAGCTTATATTCCATTATATGTAGGGAATATATACTAAGAATATATATCATAGAAAATTAAAATATAAGCTGTATACAAAATAATCATTGTATGAGGAAGCACTATCAACTAAGCAAAACCAGGATGCACTTTTGTATAGGTAGGTATAGCCATATATAAAAGAAATATACAAAGATAAAAAAATAGGCAGCTTGAAGGGAGATACTGATAAATATCTCTGAAATCTTATCCATGCCTCTTCTTCAAGGGAAATTGAAATTCCTATCTTACAGGTAGCAGGAGAAAGATTGGTCACTGTGTTGAGGACCATGCTTAAGTGTGGAACCCAAAGGTGACTACACCAATGGGGAGGGTTGGTTCTCCAGTCCCACCATAACTGTGAATTACAGCACATTAGAGAGACTAAAAGAATGTTTTGTTATTATAATTCTTATTCTATTCTTTTAGTAGAGCTGACAGGTTCAAGAAAAGACCAGCATAATCCAGAGTCAGAGATACCTATCTGGAAATCATTCTTTCTGATGCAGATGTTGCTTGAGAAAAAATGTATGCTTTTCTTTAAACAATAATAATCTTGCTGTGCTTAGAAAATACGTATTCCATATAGAGATGAAATAAATAAGAGGTAGAGGTAGAGGTAAACAGGAAAAGAAGTAAAAAAAAAATGCAACTGCCTCTTCTCAGTCTTGTATAATTATCATTCTTTCACATAACACAATCTGCTGCTCAGAATTAAATCCCAGCAGTCACTAACAGATGGCTCCTTTGACACCACTTTATTCTCCTCTGAGAGGTAAGTAATAGACTTGAATTATCTATGTCCCTTCCCATGAATATTTCAAGGCCAATAGCATTATTGGTTCAAGAAAACATGAAGCTCTTGGTTTACAATTACTTATTTAGCCTTTCCCCAACAAATATAGATTTTACATACATAGACAAACACACACACAAAACATCATAAACAGTGGATGTTAGTAAATCCAATTATCAAAGAAGATGCCAAATATAAATCTGAGAAACTTTATAAATTAGAATATACCAAAAATATACAAAATAAATGAGCTCTCCTTCTTAGAGCAAGTTATCTCAGCTCATCCAAGAAGGAGTCCCTATATCACCCAAGAACAACTTCCCTGAAGTCTCTTTTCATAAGCCAGCTTCCATCTGTGTTTGCAAGACAGTGTTTTCTCTTTCCTCCCTGGAATCAGTCACAAAAAGAATTTAAAATTATATATGTTCTCTCAAAGAAAAAATATTATTTCTCCTTTCCAAAGCTCTTGTGCCCCTTAAGTGGCATGCATTGCTATATAAACATTCTCTCCATCAGTTAGTATAAAATAATCCAGATTTGGGGGAAAAAACTATTCTACATAAATGATCACATCAAAAATGGGATTCAAATGAAACCAAAGATTCCATCAGATAGAGATGAGGGCAAAGTGTATTGCAGGCAGGGTGGACAATCTATACCAGAGACATGGAGATAGAAGACAAAATTTCGTATATGAAGAGTGACAAACAGACTAGAAAGACTGGAACATAGAGTGTGTCAATGAGAGGAAATGTGCAAGCAGCTTTTAAAGGTAGAATGGTTATAAAACTGGATGGGTTTTAAAACTGAAGAGAGAAATTTACATTTCATCCTAAAGACCAGAGAGAGCGCTTGGAGCTGAATGAGATAAAGTGAGATCTTTCAAGACAGTTGTGAAAATCGAGTAAGGCTTCATCTATTTCAAAGTTTGAGTAGGCCTGAAGGACTTTAAGCATTAAGTCAAGGCATACTTAAAGTGTCTCCTCCCTGCTATTCTCCTAAGGGCATATTTAAAGTCTCCTCCCTGTTATCCCCCTAAGAGCATACTTAAGTCCCCTTCTTGTTATCCTCCCTATTTCAACCAAATATGGGCAACTATGTACTTATTGGTCAAGTTCAATTTCGTGGGTAGTTCCCGCATTTAGAATGTAAGATCCTCAGTCAATAAGGATGAGGGTCAGTGGTGGGAGGGGAATTTGCATTAGGGATTAAAGCGTTGACCCTGCCCCCTACGGTGCTTCCTCCCTTCGATTGTCTGCTCAATGAGTGGGACACCCGATTCTTGAGAGAACATATAATAAACTTTGCTTTGCTTCTAAAGATCTCTCCAGTCTTTTTTTATTAAATGGTTTCTGACCCACACAGAGCTTTTTAAGCAGGGATATGACACAGTCAGATGTATGTTTCAGGATTATTATTTGGCAGCCAGGTTGAATTTGGTTTGGAGAGGAGAGGGACTTTAGGCATAGGGACCAATAATGAATTATTGCAATGATTCACATATACAGTGTTAGGGACTTAACTAAAGTATTGATGGTGAATATAAAAAAAGAGAACAAATGTAAAATAGATTGTGGAGGTAAAACCGACAAGATTCCATGAGGGAATGAAGGAAAGGTGTGAAGGAGAGTGAAGAGGAGAATAAGAGTTTTGAAGTTCCAACAGAAATATAGAAATTGAGACAAACCCAGAAATTATATGAATATAATTATAAAACACTTTCCACATGAATAAAGTCAAATTTAAATAATTTTTAAAATATCAATAGATCATGGGTAGGCAGAGCTAATATAATAAAAATGACAATTCTATCTAAATTAGTCTACTTGTTCAATGCCATACCAATCAAACTTCTAAAATATTATTTTAAAGAGCTAGAAAAAATAGCAAAATTCATCTAGAAGAACAAAATCAAAACTGCTAAAATATAAAGAGCTTGAAAAATAACAAAATTCATCTATAAGAACAAAAGGTTAAGAATATCAAAGGGTTAAGAAAAAATAAAGGATAGTCTAGCAGTACCAGACCTAAAACTCTACTATAAAGCAACAGTCATCAAAACTATATGGTACTGGCTACAAAATAGAGTGGTGGATCAGTGGAATAGGTTACATACATGACACAATAATAAATGATTATGGTAAACTAGGGTTTGATAAACCCCCAAAATCTAACTTCTGGAGTAAGAACTCACTATTTGACAAAATTGCTGAGAAAACTGGAAAACAACATATCAGAAATTCAAGATAGATCTACATCTTACCCCACCTCATAACAAAATAAGGTCAAAATAGGTACATAATTTAGGATAAAGAGTGATAAGATAAGAGAATTAGGAGATCTCAGATCTTTTGAGAAGGGGAGAAATTTATGGTCAAAGAAGAATTAGAGAACATTCTGAAATACAAAATGGACAGCTTTGATTACATCAAATTAAAAAGGGCTTGCACAAACAAAATCAGTGGAGCCAAGATTAGAAGGGAAGCATAAAGCTGGGGGGAAAAATTTCTGTTAAAGACCTTATTTCTAAAATATGTAAAGAACTGAGTTAAGTTTATAAGAATACAAGCCATTTCTCATTTGCGCTCTGGATCTGAAATAAGACTAGATTTCAAATTCAGCTTCAGACATTTGCTAGCTATGTGATTTTAGGTAAATTAATTATCCTTTCTGCATTAGTATTGTCACCTGTAAAATGGAGATAACAATAGAACCAACCTGCAGTTGTTGTAAGGCTAAAATACTATTTGTAAGGTGATTACAAATTGTAAAGCACTATATAACTGCTAGGTATTATTACTGCTGTTGGTGGTGGTAATAATAGTAGTGGTGGTAATGGTATTGAGTTGTTTCAGTTGTGCCCAACTCTCCATGATTCCATTTGGGGTTTTCTTGGCAAAGATACTGGAGTAGTTTATCATTTCCTTTTCCAGCTATAGTAAGTAATAGTAGCATAGTCATCACCATCATCACTGTCATGGTTATTATTATTATTATTATCATTACCATCATTATCTTTATCAAGCCATTTAATATCTCTCTGCCTCCATTTCTTCATGTATAATATGTGAAAGAATAATGTCATCTACCTCATAGACTTATTGTGAGGAGTAAACATGGTATTATTGTTGTACCAAAGTTTCCTTTTAATGTCATGACCCAGTTATTCTGCCTCAGGTTATAATCTTTCCCTCTTAATGTTTAATGAGATGAAGGTCTACCTCAGTTGCTCTGCCCCAAAACCCCAGGCTATAATCATTCCCTCTTAAATGGTTGATGAGATGAAGGTTTTATATCTTTAGGTTATAGACATTTCTTCTTAATGTTTGACAGGATAAAGGTTTATCCATTTTAGATGTCATTAGAACATTAGTAACCTCCCTCCATTATGTCATCCTAGGGCCTCCCCCCACCATTAGGTTATCCTTAGCTAGGTACCTCCCCCATCATGTCACTGTTCTTGTTATCCTATAAAAAAGCTTGCTGTCCCCAACACTTGGGGCTGGATTCTTTGAGATGATAGTCTTGTCCCACATATCTCTCTCCATTTAATAAACCATCGAATTGGTCTCTAATCTCTGTCTTGCTCGGTTTCTTCGGCATTACAATATATATAAAGTGCTTTGTAATCTTGGAAGTGCAATATAAATGTCCAAATCTTCAAGTACATTCTGACTTTGTACACAGGTGCACAGACATTGGGTGAAATTTATTATCATTACTAACAATAGCAAACATTTAAAGAAAAGAACTTTGGAATTATAAACTGTAGTTAGGAATTAAGAAATTTTGGTTAGGAATTAGTTACTAATTGAATTATAATAGCTAGCAATTACATGGTGCCTTATCAAAATTATTTCATTTGGTTCTGACAATCACTCTGGAAAAAAGACTATCATTATTCCCATATTAATGCCAAATAAACTAAGGCAGAAAGAGGTTAAGTAGTTTGCAAGTCCCTAAGCTAGAACTATCTGAAGCAGTATTTGATTTCAGATCTTTCTAACTCCAAGGCCATGATAGCAACATCTGCTATTGTAATATCAGCAGTTTCAGGGGGTCTTAGCCCAGAGATGATATGAAAGTTAATCAGACAAGTACTCAGAAAGAGATTACAGGCAATATTTTGCTACCCACTGAGTCCAGCTGGTGCTGATTGTTAACTCTGTTGTCTATATACAATTCTGGATCACAGTGTCAGGTCTGAGAGAAGCACCATAATCAGTAACAAGGGAGTAGGGCCCTGGTCACAGGATCAAAGCAAAAAGGAGCACTAGGGTTTAAAACTGCAAGGGCCACGGACTCTTCTTTAATAAAAACCACAACATAGACCAAGACAGCAATGACTACATCTCACCCAGGATCACACCACCTTGGGAACACCAGAACTACTTCTAAAAGCAGCAGCACAAAAAAATCTAAAAGTTAGTAACCAACCCTCCCTTTCCCTCCCCCTTCCCCCCCTCCCTTCCCGCCCCCTCCCCCCCCCAAGGTTGAGCAGACTCCAACTTTAACATAAAATCCAATGTCTGCAAAAATGAGCATTTAACAATAAGGAAGAGGAGGAAGAGGAGGGAGGGAAAATGAGAACAAGAATGGGAATTACTTGACAATAAAAAAATTGCTATGTGACAGGGAAAACCAAGACATAAACTCAGAAGAAGACAACAATGTGAAAATATCTACCAAAAAAATCTCAAAGAAAAAAATGCTAATTGTACCCAAGCCCAATAAGAATTCCTAGAAGAGTTAATGAGATAAAAGTGCTAGAGAAGATATTAAAGGGAAAAAAAATGAGTGTGGTGCAAGAAAATTATGAGAATTAGTAGATAGATAAAAATAGCAAAAAAAAAAAAAAAAACACTGAAGAAAATATCACCTTAAAAAATACAATTGGCCTAATGGTAAATGAAGGAAAAAAATTCCCTGAAGAATTTAAATACCACAATAGGACAAATGAAGAAGGAAAAACAAAAATTCAGTGAAGAAAAAACTTTTTAAAAGGAAAAAAGGATAAATGCCACTGAAGAAAATAATTCCTTAAAAATAGAATTGAGCAACTCAAAACTAATGATTCCATGAGTCATCAAGAAACAGTCAAAGTCAAAAGAGAGGGAAAAGCAAAAGAAAAAATGTAAAATAAATATCAGTTTAAAAAAACTGAGCAGGAAAATAGATGAAGATATTCATCTTCTTCCAGTAATTCTTCCTGGACTACCTAAAAGCCATAATCAAAGGGGCTAAGATTACAACATAAATAAGCTACTCAGCAAAACTGAGCATAATCTTTCAGGGGGGGATGGATATTTAATGAAATAGAAGACTTTAAGCATTCCTAATGAAAAGACAAGAGTTGAATAGAAAATTTGACATTCAAACACAAGACACAAGAGAAGCATAAAAAGATAAACATGAAGGAATAATCATAAGAAACTCAATAAAGTTAAATTGTTTTCATTCCTTTATGGGAACATGATACATATAATTCCTAAAAAATTGGTCATTATTAGGACAGTTAAAAGGAGTTTATATAGACAGAAGGCAGGGGTATGAATTAATTATGTTGGGTTAATCTTCAAAAAAAAAAAAAAAAATGAAAGGGAGGGGGAAAGGGAAAAGGGAGAGAGGAGAGATAGAATAGGGGAATTTTTTCCCAAAAACAGATTTTTGAGGAGAGACAGGAAAAAAATAGAGATAAAGGAAGAAACTAAAAGATAAAAAATGGATGGAAATACACTATTAATAATCATAACTATAAAGGTAACTGGAATGAGCTTATCAGTAAAATAAAAGCTGAGAGAAGAATAGATTAGAAACCAGAATATAACAAGACATACACAGTGATTTACAATAAAGAGATAGAGTAGAATCTAACAAACTTTAGCTGAAGTTTAGAAAATAAAAAGCAAGAGTATCAATCTTGATCTTATATAAAGCAAAAGCAAAAATACACAATTTAAAAAGATAATCAAGGAAATTACATTTTACTAAAAAATACCATAGACAAAGGAGTAATATCAATAAAATTTATAGCAAATTTTTCTGATAAAGATCTCATTTCTCAAAATATATACTGACTATAGAATTGATTCAAGTTTATGAAAATAAGAGCCATTACTAGTTGACAAATGGCTAAATAATATGAACAAGGAGTTTTCAGAAGAAGAAATCTAAGCTATTTTTAATCATATGAAAAAATGTTCTAAGTCACTATTGATTAAAGAAATACAGATTAAAACAATTCTGAGGTACCACTTCATATGCATCATAAATAAAAAAATGAGAGGATGAGGGGGGAAAGGGTACACAACTATTATTGAAGTGTAAAGTGATCCAAACAATTTGGAATTATGTATACCATTGAATTCAGCAATACCACTAATAGGTCTATATCCCAAAGAAAAAAGAAAAATACATAAAAGCACATGTATACATAAAAGTAGCTCTTTTTTTGGTGGCAAACAAGTAGAAATTGAATGAATTTTTTCAGTTGGGGAATGACTGAATAAGTTGTGGCATAAGATTTGTGATGGAGCACTTTTGTGCTATAAGAAATGACTAGTTTCAGCAAAACATGGTAAGACTAAAAAAAAAAAAAATGGTAAGACTTATATGAACTTATTCAAAGTGAAGCAAGAAGAACCTGGAGATCATTGTATACAATAGCAGCAAATTATTAAAAAATAACAATTGCTATCCAGCAAGCAAAGATAAAGTCTGAGTGCAGATTTAGGTTTAATTGTTTCATTTTATTTTTCTTGCTTTTTTAATGTGGCTAATTGAAAATATATTTTGCATGATTTCACAAGTTTAGTTCATATCATATTGCTGTTCTTCTCAGTGGGTCAGGGTGAGGGTGAATTAGAAGGAAAGGCAAGAAATGGAACTCAAAATTTTGAAAAGAAAGAATGTTTGAAATTTTTTTAAGTAGGAATTTTAAACAAAAAAAAAGATTTCATTTCTAAATTCCATGTTCCACTCCATCTTAAAGTTTTTATAACTGTCAATAGTGATTGAAGTTATGTCACAGAAGTCAAAATGTTGTTGTTAATTTATGAGTATATCTCAAAAGGGCAAACATTAGGCACTAGTTTTGAAATGAAAGTACTTTCAATTTCCTGTAGATTCAGCAATGATTTATAATTGACTATTGAGTGAGAAATAGTATGACTTCCAAAGTGTGCAAATTAAAAAATAAAAAATTATCCATACCAACTCTTTCATTTGGAAAGAGAAATGAAATCTTTGACAGAAATTGTTAGCTACCTTCAAATCTTCTTTATCTTACTACACACAACTCTACTATTAAACACTTTTTTGTGTGTGGGGAGAACAGGGAAAGTAAAAAAGAAAAGAAAGGACTAATCAATAAGAATTCCATTCAAAGTCACCATTTTTATTTTTCATTTTCTTTTTTCTTTATTAAATTTTATTTCAAAAAAGAAAAAGAAAAAACATTGCAATGTGCACTGCAAAACATAAAAGAAGATTCAAAATGTGAGACAATAAAGTTTATATAATAAATTATGTTTAGAGATGTCCATTATTGCTTTCTTGTGGGTTTCCTTTTGTTCTCTGCTGTGCACTTTTTAATTTATTCTTTTTTTTCCCCTTTCTTCCCCACCACCTCACTAAAGAAAGCTATAATTAAGTACAGATATATTTATATATACATATATGCCAAACATGCATACACATATATTCATATTCATATTCATAAACATATATAGCCACATACATTCATATACATCTATATAAAACCATAATATACTTGTTTGACCTCTGTTTTTCTAAAAGTAGATAACATCCTTCATAAGATTGTCTTTCCATATTTTTCTAAATCTACTAACTCATCATTTCCTATACCACAGAAACAATCTTATCTTATAGCATCAGTTCTCCCCTCTAGCCTGAAAACTAAAATCAAGAATTGTTCCTTCCTATAAGTAGCCACCATCAGCACCATTTCTGCCAGATTGCTTCTACACTCACTGGGCTTAATAGTCTCAGCAGCACACTGGTATTGTTCCTAAATAGCAGAAGTTCTCTTAGTCTTCCCAGAATTAGACACCAGACTCCCACACATCATCTAAGAGGTGAAAGTTCCTGTGGCTGGGACAGAGGCTATCTACCCCAACTCCCTTCCAAGCTCAACTAACTCCAGGGCACAAAGAGCTAGCCTGGAGATGTTTATACTTCACAGAGGCCAAACTTCTGTCCTAGAATCTTTATACAGATCTTCATTTGTTTCAGGAGGCACATTGTTCTGCCCCAACTCTTATTTGTTTTTAACTCTCTGAGAAGCAAATTTTGTCTCATTTATGCAGGGTAAAGTGGAGAGCTATTTTATTCAGCCACCTGTGTTCTGAATGAACACATTCAGAATCCTCTCCTTTCACAATTTCTTATTAATGAGTCTACTTTCTTTTTTAGCATTATTTAAAATCACCTGTTTTAATATCATATCTAATATACCTCTTCCAACTCAACTGGCAAAACAAAAATTTTTAAAGCAGTTCAGCAAAAATCAAGCAACATATCAACCATAGGAAAGTGTATGTAATATTGTAAACACATATAGTACCCCCACTTTGTAAAAAGGAGGAGGGAAGTCAATTTTCTTAACCTTTTTTTAGGCCAACTTTGCTCAGCATAGTTAAAGGAAGAAAATGCAAATTTATTAAGCACCTAAGCACCTACTATGTGCCAGATAATATGCCTAAGTGCTTTACAAACATCTTATTTGACCCTGACAATAATCTTATTTTACAAATAAGGAAACTGAACCAGACATAGGTTAATTAACTTGCCTAGGGTCACAGAGTTGAGGACTAATCTGAACTCCACCCTTCATCTAGCTGCCTTATTCGAAAAGAAAAATTAAGAGACAGCATTCAGTAAAAGGTACCCCACTATGTTGAATGACACAGTCAGAAAGAATGACTAGAGAAAAAAAAAATTGGATTAGAGGTCATTAATGACTTTTAATTTTTAACGGAGTAGTTTCAGTACAGTATTTGGAACAGAAAAATAAATTATAGAGGTAGTAGTTGGTGAAAAAGTAGATCCCACGGGTTTGAAAAGTAAAGGCAACATTTGAAAATTAAAACTCTCCTGGAAGCTTTAAGCTTTCATTGTGACACATTGTTAAACTGTCACAATATAAATTCCCATGTGTCCTGGAAAGACAAATTTTCTAACATTAACTATATGTGTATTTAAGTTCGCTCGCCAAAGCAGAAAACAGACCTCAGAGAGTATGGAAATCAGCCTCACCCACAACTTGTCTAGTTCGGATTATACCCTGGGCGGAGCCACCAGCCTGTTGCTTAGATCCCAATCACCATAGTTACCATCAATGCAATAATGACCCACAGAGACTTTAAGTCTGAGCAGCCACTACCGCCTTTTGCATTGTAGACGCCAAGCCCAGCTGTGGAAGACCCAAATGTGGCAGAAGCAGACCCAGCTGTGGCCCGGATGGCCTCGTGCTGCCGGTGGGAACGAGAGGATCATCTCAATGAAGGTACTGTAAATAATAAATGGTTCAGTGTAAGAAGGGACTAAAATTTCATCAACCAGGAATATCACCAAGGAAGATGCATTTGTACACCAGACTGCCATAAAGAATAAAAATGCAAGAAGTACCTTCACAGTAAAGAAGATAGGGAGACTGTGAGATTTAATGTTGTCTAAGAAAAAAGGGAGCGAAGACAGCTTCCGCACCAAGCCCTGTTGAAATTCAATTCAAGGCAGTAAATATGCAACAAACGTTTAATCATTAATGAAGATGGTATCCACGTCTAATGGGGTCCTCTGTGAAGTTACCAGCAGAATGACTAGACTAGTGAGTGTGGGAAAAGAATGAGAGATCCGAAAATGTTCCAAAAAGAGGCTATCCCTACCATTACACAGAGGTTTCTACCTTACTTATACACCCAGATCGTAGACAACTAATGAATGTATCCAACTTTCCTGTGCAGGAAGAAATGATGGAAGATTATCAGGACGCAGGAGAACAAGGTTGACCCGTGAGATAGAATATGTATCGAGTTATAGATTATAATACTACAAGGGCATTCCTTGTCAATATAGCTTGGAGAGGAAGTTAATAAAGAAGACAAGAATAACGAAGAAGATGAAACCTAGGGTCAGCAACCACTTCAATGTAGGTATTGCTGTAACTTCCATTATTTTCACAGATGCCCAGAGAACCATAAACCACAAAATAGCAAGGAGGCGAAAGCAGTTAAACCCACAATCTCTTGAGGCTGCACAGGGCTGAACTGAGTAAATTCCAGCTTACCATCTCTCCCATCAGTCTTCATACCAAAAAGAAAAAAAAATACCAGCAATAAGAAGTGAACACAAGATTTGGAACAGAGGGACCTTAATGCTTGCTTTATTGTTATTGACCAGATAACTAGAATTATCTGCATTATCTATGCAGAATGGGGTTTTTATTATTTTTACTTAAAGAACTCCCTTTGGGGGAATAACAAAACTTTGTAAAAGCCTGGTTTTCTCAACACACCTTTAAATGTTTTTAAATAGTTTCATATCTGGTCAAGATTCTTAAGAATTTCATTTTTAAATTGTGTGAAGTTACACCTGATCTTTTCAAAAGTTCACACACTGTGCAAGCACAAGTTTAAATAAAGGTCTTTAAATTTGAAAAAAAAAAGTGTAAAAATTATTTTTAAAATAATTAGTGTCAAAGTCAATAAAGTGAAATTGATCTTGTCTTACTGTATTTCATCCCAAGTGACTGTATAGCTAGTCTAAACTTACTTTCATTATTTATTTCCATTCTTTTTCTTTACTTTGTGACAGTATAAATGGAAAGAAAAAATGTCATCAATAGTGTTTTGGAGATGCTTGCCTCATATATAGCTATTTTTAGTGAAGCATGGTACTATGTTTCATGACATGCTAGAGAAATATTGTGATTTAAAATAAATAATTATGCCACATTGTGCAGGGTAGAGAGGAGTAAAGACAGTTGACCTGGCTTTAGAAAACCTAGGTTCAAGTCCTGTCTCTTACACAAACTGATTGCATGACTCTGGGCATCAATTAACCCATCAGTGACCCCAGGATACTATCTAAAACTATTAGTTGCAGAGGAGTCAATTTTCATGGATAAGAGATTTGGTTTGTAACTTGGAGAGGTCCTCCATATCATTAAAATCACAAATCCATTGGGGAAAATAAAATTGACATATATAATACTTCAGAGTTTACAAAGCATTTTCCTCATAAGAATCCATGAGATAAACTACATTATGATGGGGTAAAATAATATTTTTGAGTCCAAGGACCTGAGTTCAAATATCACAGTGCTAGTTCAAGAACAGAGAAATTCCATCCAAGAATATGTGTAGCAAAGCAAAGCTAATTTTAGTACTGAAAATACAAAGTCAAAACAAAACAACCTCTATGTAATGTTAAAAACGAGAACACTTCAAAACTGAGTTGCTCAAGACTTCAAGGGGGCAACTAGATGGCACAGGGAATAGAAGGCTGGCTTTGAAGTCAGAAGGAAAACATGAGTTCAAATCCAGCCCTCAGACACTTAATACTTCCTAGCTGTGTGACCCTAGGCAAGTCATTTAACCCCAATTGCCTCAGCAAAAAAAAAAAAAAAAAAAGACTTCAAGTAGCATTAGATTTTATCAGTCTCCATAGTTCTTTTTCTCCAAAATGAAATCATAAAGAGGCAACTAGATAGTGCAGTGCATAGAGTACAGGCCCAGGAGTCAGGAAGACTTGAGTTAAAATGACTTACTATAATACTAGTGGCATGATCTTGAGCAAGTCACCTAACCTAAAACTGCTTCTCAAAAAAAAAAAAAAAAAAGCTGGGGGGAGGAGGGCAGGAGGGGAGACAAAAAGAAATCACAGGAATTTAGAGAACATCCAATTCCCCATTTTTATTAGAAAATTCAAGGCAAAGAAATGCAGTGTAAAAGTTAGGGCTTTGAAGTCAGAGAGTCTGATATTGTATTCTAATTTTTCAACTTAGTTACTAATGCATATAGATATATGTGTCTATATATGTGTGTGTTTAATGAAGGCATTGTGGAAAAATAAATTTGCCAATATCCTGAAAGTAACAATATAAAGTACAGTTATTTCTTGTTCACATTGGGTACTTTACTGTCCAACCATTGAGACTAATTGAAAGACAAATATAATCTTTAAAATTATCTATAGGCAATATGACATAGTGGGGAGGGAAATAAATCTTAATTCATTCCAAACGTCAGTTCTTGTAATGGGCTGAGGCTTGAGTTGATGCACTGAGGTCCCAAGCACATGAGGCTAAATAGTAATTGGACCATACTCTATTAATACGTTTTCCACTCCCCTGCCTCCACCCACCAAAATCGTCATTTCCTATACAACACATCAGGACTTGCACAAAGAGTGGGTGGGGGCCATTCTTTCTCCAAGCTTACGTATTAATAGAGTATGGTCCAATTACTATTTAGCCTCATGTGCTTGGGACCTCAGTGCATCAACTCAAGCCTCAGCCCATTACAAGTTCTGCTACCTGTGTGATTTTGAGCAAGTCATTTAAACTCTCTACTAACAAGACCCTAAGTAAGGGAGTTAGAACAAGTGCTACCTAAGGTTTCCTCTAATCTATACTTTGAATAATTATCAGTCCTCACATGCTTAACCTTTGTCAAGTCACAAATATTTATGAAATGTCTGCTATGCATCAGTCACAGGGTTGTACTCTGGGTAAACCAGAAATCTATTAGCAAGGATAACTGAGAGCAACTTTAATAGAAGAGATAGACTACAATATATACCTTGTCACTGAAGTACAAGCTTTAAAAATGTCATGCCTTCAAATTTTATTTCAAGAGCTTAGTATATGATGAATAATTGTTGAAATCCTCTGAATTGATTCTTTAACACTTTTTTTAAATGTCTTTAAAAACATAGGCTGTCATTCTCCAATTGATAAATGGTCAAAGGATATGAACAGACAATTTTCAGATGAAGAAATTGAAACTATTACCACTCACATGAAAGAGTGTTCCAAATCACTATTGATCAGAGAAATGCAAATTAAGACAACTCTGAGATATCACTACACACCTGTCAGATTGGCTAAGATGACAGGAAAAAATAATGATGAATGTTGGAGGGGATGCGGGAAAACGGGGACACTGATGCATTGTTGGTGGAGTTGTGAACGAATCCAGCCATTCTGGAGAGCAATCTGGAATTATGCCCAAAAAGTTATCAAACTGTGCATACCCTTTGATCCAGCAGTGTTTCTATTGGGCTTATACCCCAAAGAGATACTAAAAAAGGGAAAGGGACCTGTATGTGCCAAAATGTTTGTAGCAGCCCTGTTTGTAGTGGCTAGAAACTGGAAAATGAATGGATGCCCATTAATTGGAGAATGGCTGGGTAAATTGTGGTATATGAATGTTATGGAATATTATTGCTCTGTAAGGAATGACTAGCAGGATGAATACAGAGAGGCTTGGAGAGACCTACATGGACTGATACTAAGTGAGATGAGCAGAACCAGGAGATCATCATACACTTCTACAACAATATTGTATGAGGATGTATTCTGATGGAAGTGGATTTCTATGACAAAGAGACTAACTGAGTTTCAATGGATAAATGATGGACAGAAACAGCTACACCCAAAGAAGGAACACTGGGAAATGAATGTGAACTATTTGCATTTTTGATTTTCTTCCCGAGTTATTTTTACCTTCTGAATCCAATTCTCCCTGTGCAACAGGAGAACTGTTCGGTTCTGCAAATATGCATTGTATCTAGGATATACTGCAACATATTTAACATATATAGGACTGCTTGCCATCCTGGGGGGTGGGGTGGAGGGCGGGAGGGGAAAAAACGAAACATAAGTGAGTGCAAGGGATAATGTTGTAAAAAAATTACCCTGGCATGGATTCTGTCAATACAAAGTTATTATTAAATAAAATAAAATTTAAATTTACAAAAAAAAAAAAAAAAACATAGGCTGTGAGAATCATTTCTAAAGAAAATTGATTTAGAAACGGGTTCCATTACATTGAATCTGAGACAAACACAAAAGATGCTGGAACAAATCTCTCATTTAAAAATGTTAATTCTTCCATTTGGGAAGAGATTCAAGAGTGGATAGTAACTACAAAAAGAAAATCATTTTCCAGTTTGGCAAACTATGGTGTTGATTTAAGAAAATTTGGAGGTGGTAACTGGATTTCACATAAGCAAACAAAAAAAAAATTGCTCTGACATATTAAGTTTTAATCATATCAAGTGGTTGAATCAATTGTGCATACTTTTTAGATGTTTGCTTCAATTTAATAAAGTATTAAGCATCAGCTATGTTTCAGGCCTAAGGTAGTCACTGCAAATTGGTTAAAGCGATGATTAGAAATCCATTGTATTCTCCCCCTCCTCAATACAAGTTCAAATCTTGCCAAATACATACTGCTAGTTATTGAGACTATAAAGATAAAAAACTAAGTGGTTAATACAAATAAGGTTATGACATTTACTAGAGGCAAATCATATGAACAAATAAGCAATTACAAATTATATACCAAGTAAACAGACTTTTACTGAAGGACTGAATATTAGAGCATGACAACCAAAAACTCAGAAAGATGTTCAAATATCAAATTACTTGATAACATGAGATTTTAAATCATTTTCTAAGTGTATTCATCCCTTGAGGGGAGAATGGGGTCAAGGGTGAGTGTGAAAACATAGATGTCATTTCCTCACCTCCTTTATCTCCTGCATCTATTTTTATTGCTTTAGCATCATCCACATTGTGAGTTAAAGAGCAACAAAGCTGCTGGAAAGGGTGGGGTGGGAGTAGGGTAAGACTATCACACAAGGAGAAAATCAGTTAAGGTATGATCACATTCAATCTAGGATCCTTATACTAAGAACCTACAGTTTGATTTTTGGAACCAATAGGAGACCCTAAAATCATAATGACAAATTACAGCTATAAGAGTCTAAATTTCCATATCCTAAGAAAGCACCTGACCAATCATGCTTTTTGCCCCCAAGCATCATGTGGGGATACCTTTAAATAGAGCTCTAATCATTTTTGTGGATAAGGCTAAACTTAGCAGTATGGGAGTATAGTTTTTTTGTTTAGTTTTGTTTCTTGGTAAATACCATAAGATAGGAGAAAAAAATGCTAGACCTGAAACTAGCAAATCTAGGTCTGAAAGCCTACCTCTAACATTTAATTGTACAGCCAGATCAAGGTGCTTAATGTCTTTGAGCCTTGTTTCATCATCTTGAGCTGAGGGATAGATAATAGAACATGCATTAAATTGTGGGAAAATTCCAGAGTAAGGATTATATCCTACGATATAGAATCATGGATTTTAGAGCTAGAATGGACTTTTAAAATCATCCTGGCTAAGTGTCTCATTTTATAGATAAGAAAACTGAGTTCCAGAGAAATAAAACAATTTGCCTAAGATCATAAAGGTAGTTTAACTCTAAGGTTCATATCAATGTACTTAGTACTATCCATTTATGTAGATTCAAAAACTTATGAAATACCAGCAAAGCAGTAATAATGGGGAAATATACATATTTAAATACATCAATAAAAAATAAAATATAAACAAACTGATCATGCAGCTAAAAAACACTACTAAAAATCTTCAAATACCAAGGTAAAAATCCTGAAATTAAAGGAGAGATTAAGAAAACTGAAAGAAAAAAATTAAATAAAACTAAGAATGATTGTATGGAGGGGAAAACAACTGAATGGATAAATCATTAGTTAATTCAATTTAAAAGAAAACCATATTAATAGTATCAAAAGTGAAAAGTTTAAATGTATAACCAATGAAAATGAAATTAAAGCAATTAATGGGAGTTATTTTGCCCAATTATATGGTAGTAAAACTGACAATCTAAGTAAAATTTACATTTACCCCCCATAAAAATAATAAACTGTCCATGTTAACAGAAGAGGAACTAGAATAACTAAATAATCTTATAAGAAACTGAACAAGCCATCAATAAGCTTGGTGTGTTGTGTTGTGTTGTTGTGTTAGATAGATTCACAAATAAATTCTACAAAACATTTAAGAAATAATTAACCATCAAACTATATAAACTATTTGAAAAAAAGTAGGTAAAGAATCCCTACTAAATTCTTTTTTATGGCACAAATATGGTGCTACTATTTAAACCAGGAAGAGCCAAGGCAGAGAAATTTCATTCCCAAAATAATATTGCCAAAAAAAAAAAAAAACCCTAAATAAAACACTAAATAAAGAATGACAGCAATATATCACAAAGGTCATATGCTATGAACAGATGGACTTTAAACCAGGACTGTAGGTCTGGTTCAATAATATGGAAAACTACGTAGTTGACCATATCAATAACAAAGCCAACAAAAATAAAATGATCCTATCAATAGATACAAAAAAGACATTTGACAAAGTACAACACTCATTCCTACTAAAAACACTAAAAGGCACATAGTGGAGCCTGGATGGCAGAGAGTAAACAGGTCTTTACCTGAGCACCCCTAAGATCAACACCAGATCAAGCCTTTGAACTGGCTTGAGAGTGACAGAACCCACAAATATTTGCAGTATAACAAATTTTCAGCAGAAGATACTTTGAAAGAAATTTTTAAAATGTCTATTTCAATCACCATGGGGAAGATGGTTGAGCACAGGTACAATGTAGTGACCCAGAGAAGTGTGTCATTCACCTGCTGGGTGACCTACAGGGAGACTCTAAGCCAAAATATAGCAGCTACCTTTTTGGTTCAGAAGTCAGTGAATCAACAGATTAGCTGTGAAACATCCGATGCAAATACAAAAGACAAATAGGGAGCCTCTGAACCCCAGAATAATGTGGGACTTGGCCATTACCACACAGCACAGGAAAGAAGTCAGCAGGACCAGCTCAGGGGAAGGAAAAGCTGCTGTCCCCTGTAGAGAAAGTTTGGGACAGTCTCCTCTTTGTCCTAAGAGCAGACTTTAACTTTTTTTAAGATGAGCAAAAAAGGAAATAGAACTCTGACCCTAAATAGTTTTTTTATGAAGAAAAAGAAGAATAGGACTCAAATTCTGAGGACACTAAAGGCAAATCATCTCCAGATGAAGCACCAAAGGGTGATATAAGTTGGAAGAATTCCAAAAGGACCTTAAAAGAGAAGAAAAATGGATAAAAGAAATGAAAACTTTGAAAAAGAGCTTGGAAAAGGAAACACAGAAATTATCTGAAGAAAACTTCTTTAAAAATAGATTTAGTGAAATGGAAAAATCATATAACTCCTTACAAAATGGATTTGACAAAATGGAAAAAGCAAATAACTCCTTACAAAATAGTTTTGAAAAAGGAACCAATTCATTGAAAAATAGAATTTGTGAAATGGAAAAAATGTCCAACAATCAAAACACCTCATTTAGAAGTTCTATTGACCAAATGCAGGAGATAAAAAATAAAAGCTAACTGAAAAAAAAAATTCATTAAAAATTAGAATTAAACAATTGGAAGTAAATGGCTTAATAAGACTTTAAGAATCAGTCAAACAAAACCCCCCCAAAAAAAAAGAAAAAAGAAAAAGAAAAAATAGAAGAAAATGTAAAATTGGAAAAATAATTAACCTGGAAATTTGATCCAGGAGAAGACAATCTAAGAATTTTGGGACTACCTGAAAACCATGATATAAGAGCCTAAACATCATCTTTCAAGAAATCATCAAGGAAAACTGCTCTGATGTTATAGATAAGTTTCCAAATTATCAGATTAATGAGAAAATATTGCAAACAGCCAAAAAGAAACAAATCAAATATCAAAGAGTTACAATCAGATTTACCCAGAACCAAGCAGCTTCCACTTTAAAGGATCAAAGGGCCTGAAATCTGATATTCAAATTAAATTCCTCAATTAAATACCAAATTTGAAATTCTGAAACTAAAAGGGGAGATTAATTAAATCAAAAGTAAGAAAACTAATAAGAAAAAATAATAACTAATAAAAAAACTGAATTGGTTTTATGAAAAAACTAACAAAATACATAAACATTTAGTTAATTTGATTAAAAAAGGGGGAAAAAATCAAATTGTTAGTATCACAAATGAAAAGAGAGAATTTTCCACCAATGAAGAGGAAATTACAACAATAATTAAGAACAAAATATTTTGCCCAACTGTATGCCAATAAAATTGATAATCTAAGTGAAATTGAGGAATACTTACAAAAAATATAGATTGTCCACATTAACAAAAGAGAAAATAAATTACTTAAATAATCTCATTTTAGAAAAAGAAATTAAACAAGAATTTCAAGGGAATTAATGAAAAAGATGCAAATGAAGGTGGCCTACTTGGACCAGACCTAAAACTGTATATTATAAGCAGTGGTCATCAAAACCATTTGGTACTAAGAAATAAAGTAGTTGATCAATGGAATAGGTTAGATTCACAGGATAAAATAGTCATTTTCTCAATGATTATAGTAATCTAGTATTTGACAAACCCTAAGAACCCAGTTTTGGGCTATCAAATTCTGCATACCTTTTGTATGCAGTGTTTTTATTGGATTTGTGTCCCAAAAAGATCATAAAGGAGGGAAAGGGACCCATATGTGCAAAAATGTTTGTGGAAGCCCTTTTGTAGTGGCCAAAAAAATAGAAACTGTATGGATGCTCATTAATTGGAGAATGACTGAATAAGTTATGATATATAAATGTTATAGAATATTATTGTTTTATAAGAAATGATCAGCAGGATAACCCAAAGAGGCCTGGAGAGACATGAATTGATGCTAAGTGAAGTGAGCAGAATCAGGAGATCATTATACATGGCAACAGCAAGATTATATGATGATCAATTCTGATAGACATGGCTCTTTTCAACAATGAGATGATTCAGGTCAGTTCCATTGGTCTTGTGATGAAGAGAGACATCTACACTCAGAGAGAGCACTAAAATCTGGTATCCAGGAAAGCAACTAAGTCAGGCCAGCTCTCCAGAAACACCAAGTTCTGCAGCTTTATGGGTTTGGGAGCTTTGGAGGTTTATGGGTTTAGCTGGAGTCTCATCAGGAACTACTACAAGAACTTTCATCTCCCAGACAGCATGTCCAACCAGGGTCTAAGTCTGTGAAAATTAAGGGAAACTCATCTGTTAAGAACACCAGGCCCAGTTGTGCTGCAGAGACACAGTTCTGGGTCATAAAGGAACCACCGTAGCCAGTGTACGCTAAAGCAATGGGGCAAGTTCATTGCTGCCAGCAAGCACTGGCAAGAGAGTGGACTTCTTGGCATGGGGTTCCCAGTCAGAGGGGAGAACTGAAGTGAAACTAGCGACATCATCCACCTAGGATTAGAGGTGCTTAAACTAACACCTCATTTAAAAATGAACCAGCAAAGAAGAAAAACTCACACCATAGAAACTTACTATGAGAACAAGGAAAACTGGTGCTCATCTTCAGAGGAGAACATTGAAGTTAAAAAAAAAAAAAAAGAATTTCTTCTACCCAAAGAGAATGTTAAATATCACCCTGCCTAGAGAGAATTTAGAGAAGAACTCAAAAAAGAGAAGAATTTAAAAATCAAATGAGAGACTTTGAGAAAAAACAAAAAAGAATCCAAGAAAAAAAGATTATGAAAAAAATGAACTAGAAAAGGAGATATAGTATTAAAAATGAAAATAACTCTCAAAATCAGAATTGATCAAGGGAAAGCCAGCAAAGCTATGAGACCAAGAAATAACAAAACATAATATAAAGAATGAAAAAAATAGAATAGAATGTGAAACGTAAATAAACACAATGTTGTCCCTATAACAGCCTACTTTGCTGTTCCTTAAACATGACACTCCTCTGTACTAACTATAACATATGCCTGAAATGTTCTGCATCTCACTTCTGCCTTTTGATAACCCTAATTTCTTCCAAGATGTGTCTCAAACTCCACCTTTTGTAGAATATCTTCACAATCTTCCTGGGCAATTAAGCCTTCTCTACTAAGGTTGTTTTTCTTCTGCTCTATATATGTCTTACAAGGCTATTTATTTACATATTTTATATCCCTCCTCCCCAGTTCTATTAATATATATGGTCTTTGAAGGATAGGAATTGCTTTTCTTTTTTAACCCTATTGGTTAGCACTGTACCTGACACATAGTAAAGTTTTTCGGTGATTTTTGAAGAATTGATTGAGGATGTGACTATCTTTCTGATGGAGACAACAAGAATGCATTCTAATGGAATATCAAACCAAACATTGGTTGTTATCTCCTGCCTCATCCTTAGACCTATTTTATATAATCATATATTCATATTAGTTTAAAATAGGATAATCCCTTACTAGAAGGAAACATTAAAAAGTAATCTATGGATCTGATGTGCCACAGAATATTCATTGCCTTGGAAAGGTCTACTGAACATAATTTCAAAAATGTTGTCTATAGGAGCAGCTAGGTGGCACAGAGGATAGAGTTCTAGCCCTGCATTCAAGAGAACCTGAACTCAAATCTGGCCTCAAATGGTCATGATTTACTGTGTTAGCCTGACCAGTCACTTAACTCCAAATGCCTTTAAAAAAAGTTTATTTTTTTTAAATGTTGCCATAAAATACAAAAGACAATCGTTAAGATAATATCCTACTGGGAGATTAGATGAAGAAAAAGTAGCAAGAAAAAATATTTTTTATTTTCATGGAGGGTAAAGATAAATATTTTTTGCAGTCAATATTTTTGATGTGAAGAAAATTCACTTTATTACAATTTAGAATAAAAATTCAACCAAGGTTATATAATTCCATACATTGTTAACAAGCTTCAACAAGAAGACACAACAGTTGACAAAAATGTGTCTCTATGAGCCAATAGTTCTTTGACTATAAGCCATTTGCCACTGGTACTCCAATTCACTCCACAGGTGGAGCAAAATGAAGCCACAAGATGGCCATCATTTTTTGAATCACTTCTTTGTAAGAGGTGGATAACATGTTTCATCACAGGTCTTCTAGAGCATGATGGCTATTTTCATTTACTAGAGTTCTTCAGTCTTTCAAAGTTGTTTTTCTTTAAAATGATGTTATGATTATATAAGAGGTTCTTCTAATTCTCACTTTGTGTAATTATAATTATACAAGATTATCTCAAATAATTTCTTCTATAGTTTTTTATGACACAGTTATATTTCATTACATTTATGTACCACAAATTGCTAAGCCTTTTTCTAATTGATGGAAATCTCCTAAGATTCTAAGCTTTTTTTTCTTTTCTCCTTTTTTAATCTGTGTTTCAGTATTAACAAGTTTAACTTGATACTGTTCTCTTCCCAGTATTGTCTTCCTATCACCATTTGTTTCCTATTTAGTCTGATATATTTTGACATCAAACTAATCACAATACAATTATAAGAAAAAACAAATTGCCAACCCTTTTCTCCATTTGTATATTTTATTTCCTATCACTTCTTTTTCCTTTCATAAAACTCTCAGAACGGAATTAGAACCAATCCAGACACACACACACACACACATACACACACACACACACACACACACACACACACACACAAAACCTCAGTTTTCCTTTTATAGTTTCTTCAATTCTTTTTGAGAGCATTAAGTTTCTCACAGGGAGCTTGAGTCATTTCTCATTATTAGAAGATCAGCACTACATCATCATATAAGTCCTGCCAATTGCTCATTTTTCAACTAGGGAAACTGAAACAAATAGTTTTTTAATTCCTTGCTGTGGGTCATACAACTATAGTAAACTAACAATCATAATGACTATAATTTTATTGAACTTTAATCAAAGAAATTTGCTGAGATATTTTTCCAAAAAATTGTTTCCTTTCTGACTCTTTAACAAAAATTGTTTTGTATGCAAAAGTATTTCAGTTTTCATACAATTAAAATCATTTATTTTACTTTGCATGCTCATCTCTATTCTGTTTGCTTAAGAATTCTCCTTATAGCATATAAAAAATATCTCACTCCTTTCCTCTCCAAATTTTTAATGCTATGACCTTTTATTTTTAGGTCACATAGACATTTGAAGTTTATAGTGGCATATGTGTAAAGGTACTGATTTAAATCTGACTTCTGCCAAGATAACTTTCCCGTTATCTCAGAAATTTTTATCTATAGAGGCATTCCTGGCCCAGTATGTAGTACCCCCAGGAATTATGAATGACTGTGCTAAGCACCAAAAACACAAATATAAAGCAGGAAAATGTCCTTAAGCTTTTCAATGGAGGAAGAACAACACATTAAAAAAACTTAAAAAACAGAAGGGGGATGAAGATACCTAGTAAAGATTCATAATAGAAACAATCTGGAGAACCTTTAAAAAATTAAGAAATGCCAAACTTCTGTGTGCTTCTTAAAATGGAAATTCTGGGAAGAACTAGATAATCAGAAGGAAAGACAAAATGGAGAAGGCTAGTTCCAATGTGAAAAATCCAGGGATAAAATGAGTTACCAAGAAGAGAAGGTTTCCAGAACATTGGAGAGGAAGCCCAGAGAGTCGTGAATACACACTGGAAAGAAATGAAGACATTGAAAAATATATTAAAATACTTCATCTCATGGATTTCAAAATGTCATTTGAACTAAACTCTAAAATCAGTACCTTTTAAGGGAAAAAATAGCTTTTGTTGAATGGGGTAGGATTTAGGATATTCCTCCTAGCATAATTTTTTCACTAGAACAGTATAATGCCATATAATCCCCATTACTTCTAGAAAAAAAAATAAAAAACAAGACCATACCTGAATATATTAAAATACTTAGTAGTATCTTCAATCAAATCCATAACTTATTAGAAAGAACACTTTTTAAACAATTCAGACCTACAAAATACCATTCCTTTTTTTAATCTTTTTATTTACATATGTTTTGTAATGGGTAATATTACAACACTGACTCTAGCAAAACCTTCTGTTCCAAATTTTCTCCCACTTCTTCCCTCACTCTCCCCTAGAGGGTAGGTAGTCCAATATATATTAAATATGTTACAATATATGTTAAAGCCAATATATGTATACACATTTATACAGTTATCTTGCCACACAAGAAAAATTGGATCAAGAAGGAAAAAAAAAAAAAAACCTGAGGAAGAAAACAAAATGCAAGTGAACAACAACAGAAAGTCTACACTCAGTTCCCACAGTCCTTTCTCTTAGTATAGATGGCTCTCTTCATCCACTGAACAATTGGAACTAGTTTGAATCATCTCATTGTTGAATAGAGTCATGTCCATCAGAATTGATCATCATATAGTCTTCTTGTTGCTAGTGTATAATGATCTCCTGGTGTGGCTCATTTCACTTAGCATCAGTTCATGTAAGTCTCTCCAGGCCTCTCTGAAATCATGCTATTAATTGTTTCTTACAGAAAAATAATATTCTATAATATTCATATGCCATAATTTATTCACCTATTCTCCATTTGATGGGCATCCACTCAGTTTCCAATTTCTAGCCACTACAAAAAGGGCTTCCACAAACATTTTTGCACATGTGGGTCCCTTTCCCTCCTTTAAGATTTCCTTGGGATATAAGCCCAGTAGAAACACTGATGGGTCAAAGAGTATGCAAAGTTTGATAACTTTTTGAACATAGTTCCAAATTGCTCTCCAGAATGGTTGGATCCATTCACTTTTCCACCAACAATATATCAGTGTCCCAGTTTTCCTATATCCCCTCCAACATTGATCATTATCTTTTTCATTATCTCAGAGTACTCTTAATTTGCATTTCTCTGATCAATAGTGATTTGGAGCACCTTTTCATATGACTAGAAATAGTTTCAATTTCTTCATCTGAAAATTGACTATTCATATCCTTTGGCCATTTATCAATTGGAGAATGGCCTGATTTCTTATAAATTTGAATCAACTCTCTGTATATTTGGGAAATGAAGCCTTTATCAGAACCTTTGATTGTAAAAATGTTTTCCCACTTTATTGCTTCCTTTCTAATCTTGTCTTCATTCGTTTGTTGGGGGTGGGGCAGGAGGAGGCCAGGTTTATAGAAAAACTTTTTAACTTAATTAATCAAAGTTATCAATTTTGTGATCAATAATGATCTCTTATTAGAATTCTAGTGTTAATTCAATGGAATTGATACAATGCTTATTGGTTCACACATTAAAGCAAATTCTCACAAGGTGTTAAGTCATTAGTATTGGTAGAAACAATGCTTGGATTTACACCTTTGAGAATTCACACATTGGCTTAAACATTGGAGTTCATAAGTATGGGAGATATACAAAATTTTGTAACTTTGTGAATTCACACCTCTGATAATCCCACTCTCAAAGGAGGAGTCAACCTTTGGGTTCACACCTTTAAAAGATTATATATAAGAAGCTCTTAGAGCTTCAGTCAGTCAGTCAGTCAGTGGAGGAGATTGAGTTGGAGTTGAGCTAGAGGCAGCACTGGAAGAGCAAAAAGACAAGCTGCAAGAACTCTTGGAACCAAGGAGGGAGAGAGGCCTCTAAGAAAACTAACTGGGCCCAAGGAAAGAGCCAAGACTTGGAGGGAGAAAATAAACATTTGGATTTTATCAGCTGGCTGTATTTGAGGTGATTATTACTCTGGACCGAAACTAAGGCTGCCTCCAGAAAACCTCCCCAAGAAACCTGCTCCCAGAGAACAACCATATATTATAAAAAAGAATAAGAACACAATCTCTAGTTCTTCTTTGGTCACAGATTCCTTCCTCCTCCACATGTCTGAGAGGTAAACTATCCTATATTCTTCTAATTTGTTTATAAGATCATGAATCCATTTTAAGCTTATCTTGGTACATGGTGTTATGTGTAGGTTAATGCTTACTTTCTGCCATACTAGTTTCCAATTTTCCCAGGAGTTTTTGTCAAATAGTGAATTTTTATCCCAAAAGTTGGGGTTATATATTTAACATGTATAGGACTGCTTGCCATATGGGGGAGGGGGTGAAGGGAAGGAGGGGAAAAGTTGGAACAGAAGTGACTGCAAGGGATAATGTTGTAAAAAAATTACCCAGGCATGGGTTCTGTCAATAAAAAGTTATAATAATAAAAAAAGAAAGAAAGAAAAAAAGAAAAGTTGGGGTCTTTGGGTTTGTCACACACTAGATTTGCTATAGTTATTGATTATTTTGTCCTGTGAACCTAAACTATTCTACTGATTGATTACTCTATTTCTTAGCCAGTACCAAATGGTTTTGGTAACTGCTGCTTTATAATATAGTTTTAGATCTGGTATAGCTAAGCCACCTTCATTTGCTTTTTTTCCTTCTTAATTCCCTTGAAATTCTTGACATTTTGTTCTCCCAGATGGATTTTGTTATTTTTTTTTCCTAAATCAGTAAAATAGTTTTTTGGGAGTTGGATTGGTATAGTTCTAACTAAATAGATTAGGTAGTATTGTCATTTTTATTATATTCGATTGACCTTTCCAAAAGCACTTGATATTGTTCCAATTGTTTTTATTTGTGTGGAAAGTATTTTGTAGTTTTGCTCCATATAGTTCCTGACTTTCCCTTGGCAGATAGATTCCCAAATATTTTATACTATTAGCAGTTATTTTAAATGGAATTTCTCTTGGCATTTCTTGCTGTTGGATTTTGTTAGTGATGTATAAAAATGCTGATGATTTATGTGGATTTATTTTGTATCCGGCAACTTTGCTAAAGTTATGGCTTATTTTTAATAGTTTTTTGGTTGATTCTCTAGGGTTCTTTAAATATACCATCATATAATCTGCAAAGAGTGACAATTTGGTTTTTTCATTACCTACTCTAATTCCTTTAATCTCTTTCTCAACTCATTGCTGAGGCTAGCATTTCTAATATAATATTGAATAGTAATGATGATAGTGGACAACCTTGTTTCACCCTTGATCTTATTGGGAATGCTTCTACTTTATCCCCATTACATATGATGGTTGCTGATAGTTTTAAATAGATGCTACTGATTATTTTAAGGAAAAGTCCATTTATTCCTATACTCTCTAGTGTTTTTAATAGGAATGGATATTGGATTTTGTCAAATGCTTTTTCTGCATCTATTGAGATAAACATATGGTTTTTGTTGATTTGATTATTGATATAGTCAATTATGCTAATATTTTCCTAATATTGAACCAGCCCTGCATTCCTGGTATAAATCCTACTTGGTCATAGTGTATTATCCAGGGGATGGTTTTCTGTAATCTCTTTGCTAATATTTTATTTAAGATTTTTACATCAATATTCATTAGGGAGATTGGTCTATAATTTTATTTGTCTATTTTTGCCCTACTTGATTTAGGTATCAGTATCATGTCTGTGTTATTAAAAATATTTGGTAGGAGTCCGTTCCCTAATTTTTTCAAGTTGGTTATATAGTATTAGAATTAATTGTTCTTTAAATGTTTGGTAGAATTCACATGTAAATCCATCTGGCCCTGGAGATTTTTTCTTAGGGAGTTGATTAATAGTGTGTTCTATTTCTTTTTCTAAAATGGAACTATTAGAGATGAAAGGAATTAGAGTAGGTAATAAGGAAACCAAACAATCACTCTTTGCAGATGATATGATGGTATACTTAGAGAACCCCAGAGATTCCACTAAAAAGCTATTAAAAATAATTCATAACTTTAGTAAATTTGCAGGATATAAAATAAATCCACATAAATCCTCAGCATTTTTATACATTACCAACAAAATCCAACATCAAAGGATACAAAGAGAAATTCCCTTCAAAATAACTGTCAATAGTATAAGATATTTGGGAATCTATCTACTAAAGGAAAGTCAGGAATTATATAAGCAAAATTACAAAAAATGTTCTGCACAAATAAAGTCAGATTTAAATAATTGGAAAAATATTAAGTGCTCTTGGATAGGCAGAGCAAATATAATAAAGATGATAGTACTCCCTAAACTAATGGATTTATTTAGTGCTATACCAGACTCCCAAGAAAATATTTTAATGATCTAGAAAAAATAACAAAATTTATATGGAAGAACAAAAGGTCAAGAATCTCAAGGGAATTAACGAAAAAAAAAAAAATCAAATGAAGGTGGCCTAGCTGTACCTGATCTAAAACTATATTATAAAGGGCAGCAATCACCAAAACTATTTGGTATTGGCTAAGAAATAGATTAGTTGAGCAGTGGAATAGTAAACACAAAACAAAATAGTCAGCTATAGCAATCTAGTGTTTGACAAATCCAAAGATCCTAATTTTTGGGATAAGAATTCATTATTTGACAAAAACTGCTGGGAAAACTGGAAATTTGTATGGCAGAAATTAGGCATGGACCCACACTTAACACTGCATACCAAAATAAGATCAAAATGGGTCCATGGTTTAGGCATAAAGAATTAGATTATAAATAAATTAGAGGAATATAGGATAGTTTACCTCTCAAACATGTGGAGGAGGAAGAAATTTGTGACCAAAGATGAACTAGAGATCATTATTGATCACAAAATAGAAAAATTTGATTACATCAAATTAAAAAGTCTTTATACAAACAAAATTAATGCAAACAAGATTAGAAGGGAAGCAACAAAATGGGAAAATATTTTCACAGTTAAAGGTTCTGATAAAGGCCTCATTTCCAAAATTTATAGAGAATTGACTCTAATTTATAAGAAATCAAGCCATTCTCCAATTGATAAATGGTCAAAGGATATGAATGGACAATTTTCAGATGATGAAATTGAAACTATTTCCACTCATATGAAAGAGTGTTCCAAATCACTATTGATCAGAGAAATGCAAATTAAGACAACTCTGAGATACCACTACATACCTGTCAGATTGGCTAAGATGACAGGAAAAAATAATGATGAATGTTGGAGGGAATGCAGAAAAACTGGGACACTAATGCATTGTTGGTGGAATTGTGAATAAATCCAACCATTCTGGAGAGCAATCTGGAATTATGCCTAAAAAGTTATCAAACTGTGCATACCCTTTGATCCATCAGTGCTACAACTAGGCTTATACTCCAAAGAGGTATTAAAGAAGGGAAAGAGACCTGTATGTGCCAAAATGTTTGTGGTGGCCTTGTTTGTAGTGGCTAGAAACTGGAAAATGAATGGATGCCCACCAATTGGAGAATGGTTGGGTAAATTGTGGTATTTGAATGTTATGGAATATTATTGTTCTGTAAGAAATGACCAGCAGGATGAATACAGAGAGGCTTGGAGAGATTTACATGAACTGATGCTAAGTGAAATGAGGAAAAATAGGACATCATTATATATTTCAACAATGATACTGTATGAGGATGTATTCTGATGGAAGTGGATTTCTTCAAAAAAGAGAAAATCTAACTCAGTTTTAATTGATCAATGATGGACAGAATCAGCTACACCCAAAGAAAGAACACTGGGGAATGAATGTAAACTGTTTGCATTTTTGTTTTTCTTCCTGGGTTATTTTTACCTTCTGAATCCAATTCTTCCTGTGCAACAAGAGAACTGTTCAATTCTGCACACATATATTGTATCTAGGATATACTGTGACATATTTAACATATATAGGACTTCTTGCCATCTGGGGGAGGGAGTGGAAGGAGGGAGGGAAAAAGTCAGAACAGAAGTGAGTGCAAGGGATAATGTTGTAAAGAAAATTTTTTTTCAAAATAAAAAAATACTTTTTAATTAAAAAAAAATAAAATAAAATGGAACTACTTAAGTAACTTATTTCCTCTTCTGCTAATCCAGGCAATCTATATTTTTGTAGTTATTCCTCCATTTCACTTAGGTTATCAAATTTGTTGGCATAAAGTTGGGCAAAGTAACCCTAATTATTGCTTTAATTTCCTCTTCACTGGTGGAAAGTTCTCTCTTTTCATTTTTGAGACTAACAATTCAATTTTCCTATTTCCTTTTTCTAATCAAATTAATTAAGGGTTTACCTATTTTGTTGGTTCTTTTATAAATCAACTCTTCATTTTATTACTTCAATAGTTTTTTTTTTTAACTTTCAATTTTATTAATCTCTTTATTTTTAGAATTTCAAGTTTGGTATTTGATCAGGGTTTTTTTAATTTGCTCTTTTTCTAGCTTTTTTTAGTTGCAAACCCAATTTATTGATCTTCTCTTTCTCTATTGTATGCCAGTAAATATCTAGAGATATAAAATTTCCCCTTATTACTATTTTGGTTGCATCCCACAAATTTGGGTATGTTGTCTCATTATCCTCTTGTTCCATCATAATTGATCCTCATATAGTATTGTTGTTGAAGTGCATAATAATCTCCTGGTTCTGTTCATTTCACTTAGCATCAGTTTATGTAAGTCTCTCCAAATCTCTCTGTATTCATCCTGCTGGTAATTTCTTACAGAAAAATAATATTTCATACTATTCATATACCATAATTTACTCAGCCATTCTCCAATTGATGGGCATCTATTCAATGTCCAGTTTCTAGCCACTATGAAAAAGGCTGACACAAACATCTTTGCACATATAATTTCCTTTCCCTTCATTAATATCTTTTTGGGATATGGTTGGATCCCTTCACAACTCCACCAACAATACATCAGTGTCCCAGTTTTCCCACATCTCCTCCAACATTCATCATTATCTTTTCCTGTCATCTTAGCCAATCTGACATGTGTGTAATGGTATCTCAGAGTAGTCTTGATCTGCATTTCTCTGATCAATAATGATTTGGAACACCTTTTCATATGAGTAGAAATAGTTTCAATTTTATCATGTGAAAATTGTCCATTCATAGCCTTTGACCATTTATCAATTGGAGAATGGCTTGATTTCTTATAAATTAGAGTCAATTCTCTATATAATTTGGAAATGAGGCCTTTATTAGAACTTTTAACTGTAAAAATGTTTTCCCAGTTTATTGCTTCCCATCTAATCTTGTCTGCATTAGTTTTGTTTGTACAAAAGTTACAAAATACCCTTCTTAATGTATATTTTTCAAACTATAAAATGGACCATAATATATTTGAAAAGTATCCTCGCAAAATCCTATTCAATTTTAGCAGAACATAGGGCCTTACATCTTAAGGAAGGCAAAGAAAAATCAATGCTTCTTCACCAAAAATAAAATAAAATAAGGAAAATGATTGATATAGCTTCATAGACAACATAATAAGCAAATTAAAAAACAGCCCAATTATATTTCTAAGACAAGTAGAACTCCATCAAGTTATAGTCACCACATTTGCCAAACAACTGAAAGTGGCTTAACTACTAAATGGAGCCTATAAACCAGAATAGCATCAAAAGATCCTCAATGGAAAACATCCACTTAAACTTAATAATGCATCATGTAAATTTGTTTATGGAAATGAGGAGTTAAGAGTCAACATAGTTAGGGGCAAATAGACCAAAAAGTAATTGGAAACTAAATAATCTCATCTTAAAAAATGATTGGGTGAAACAGCAAATTATAGACATGATAATTTCATTCAAGACAACGACAATGATGAGACATCACACCAAAATTTTTGGGATACAGCCAAAGTAGTAATAAGAGGAAATTTTATATCTTTAGAGGCTTACTTGAATAAAATAGAGAAAGAGAACATCAATGAATTGGGCTTGCAACTTTAAAAGCTAGCAAAAGACCAAATTAAAAACCCCCAACCAAATACTAAACTTGAAATTCTAAAATTAAAAGGAGAAATTAATAATATTGAAAGTTTAAAAAAACTATTGAATTAATAAATAGAAATACAAGTTGGTTTTATGAAAAAAACAATAAAATAGGTAAACCTTTGGTAAATCTAATTAGAAAAAGGAAAAAGGAAAATCAAATTGTTAGTCTTAAAAATTAAAAGGGAGAACTTTCCACCAATGAAGAGGAAATTAGAGCAATAATGAGTTACTTTGCCCAATTTTTAAGTTTTCAGTGACAGCACTAAATTTAAAATATAAAAAAAAAAAATTAGAACTGTGGGAAGAAAAAGTAAAAAGCAAATGTTAATTCTTTTACACGATAAATATAAAATCCTGACCAACAAACTCCCTGGAAATTAGAATAAATGAAATAGAAGGTACTAATTTCATGAGACAAGATATTAAAAACTAAGTCAGTCATCTAAAAAAAATGAAGAAAATATAAGTTATCCTGTAGTAAAAAAACAACTGGAAAAAAAAGATCAAGGAGAAAACAATTAAGAACTAGTGAACTACCTCTCAGCCATGACCAAAAGAACAACTTACATATATTATTTTAAGAAATCGCAAGAGAAAACTATCTGAAATTCTTAAGAGTCAGAGGGCAAAGTGGAAAAATAACCCATAGCTCACTTCCTGAAAGAAATTCCAAAATGAAAACATCCAGGAATAGTATAGGCAAAATCCAGAGCTTCTAGATCAAAGAAAAAAATATGACCAGCAGCCAGAAAAAAAAAATTTAAGTGTAAACATAAGCTGGGTGAAAGGAGGAAATAAAGAAGGAGAATGTTTTTAATTGAAAAAAATATAATTTAAAAACAGAAAGTCAGAAATAAGAGAGCTTATGGTGGCAGTTCACTCCAAAACCAGGAACTACAGAAGAGTTATTTTTAAGGAAGTAAAACTTAGTAATATGTGAAAATTATACAAGAAAATTAGAGAAACCACAACATATTTAGCAGGTTTTAAAATTTATAACGTTTATTCAATATCTAGCAAGATAAGAATTTGGGGTTAGAATAATATTTACAAAAAAATGCTACTTTTCCTAGACTGACACCAATAAATCTCAGAATTCGGCCATTAAATTGTATTGACACTGAATGATCATCCCCTATAAATATTACCATTGTAGTGACATAACATTAATATAATTAAGAATAATTTTTAAATCATAATCTTCATACTCATAATGTTTGAGCTACATAATTATCAGATTCTTTTAAATTTAACAGGTATAATAGAGATGATCAAAATCATGTGGGATGAAAGGGAAAAAAGGGAATAAGTACTTATATAGCACTATGTGCTAGTCACTGGACTAAGGACTTTATAGCCATCTCATTTGATCCTCATAACAACCTTGTGAGATAGGTGCTCTTATTATTCCCATTTTATATTTGAGGAAACTGAGGCAAACAGAGGTTCATTAATTTGTCCAGAGTCACATAGCTAGTAAGTGATTGAGGCTTTAATTGAATTTGGGCCTTCCTGACTCCAGACACAGTGTTTTATTCCTGTGCCACCTAAATGCCAGAATGAGGTGCATATTAGCCCTCTTCTCCTTTTTGCTAGTGGAGTTGGACCATAAATGAAGGATGTTTTCAGTGCCTACAGAGCTCTGAAGTACCAGAGAGGATGTGCTTACATCCTAATGCTTTAATTTAACTCCAAAAAGCAGGGTTTTTTTCCAATTCTCCCAAATAAAAGTCTATAGAATATTAACTACAAAAGAATAACAGTAGAATCTTGATTTATTTCAAGCCTTTATCTGAACCCTATCAAAAATGATGAGAAGAGTGAAATGATTATAACAAATATCTCTAGGAATAAAGCTGAAAATCAAATTAGATTCTAAGACTCAGAGATTCAATTAATATTGCAAAGATTCCTTTCAAAAGGGCTCCCAAAAGAGCTCTGTGACTTAACGTGATGTGCAAATAAACTTTACAGAGCAAAAGCATAAATTATATTCTACTGTTACAGAGCAGGACTAAAAATGGCTCCCTGCCAACCCAAGACAGTCTTTTAGACAAAATCCCATGCAATGAATGACAAACTATATGGAAAACTACAATGATGTATTTTCTGCTCCTCGTGGTTTCATTAGACCACACCATCTCTTAGCTTTCACTGCCTGTCAGTGACGTCAAAGCCAAATGTCCATGTAAAGTGACAAATGGAAAATAACTCTGAGAACATATTGGATTTCCTCCCTGGCAATTAAAACCTTCAAGTGAATGACTGTACAAATAGCCCCCAAAGAAATACAGGGATTTAAATCATTTAGAAGTTGTTTGTTTTCTTCTGGTATTTTGAAAATGACATTATCAACAAACATAGTGTTGTACTTACTGTGAAATTCTTCACTGTGGCCTATTCTAGATTTAATGAAAGAACTTTTTTTTTCCTCAAAGACTTTCATAGCATTTCTCACCAAGACTACATTATTTGTTATATTCTCAAATTACATGTACTATGAATGCTATATTGCGTTGACAAAGGAAGGGAAGGAGTATTTTATAGATTTAGAGCTGAAAGAAGCTTGATCTTTGTCCTCAACCAAGGAAAATCAAATCATTATTATTTGGAAAAAGCAATTTTTTTTCAGCTTTAGATAAGACTATCACAAATCTAAGGTGACTGACAAACACCAATAACTTTAGTTTTGATATGAAAGTGAAAATCTCTGTCCTTTGATCATAGGGAAATTATCTCATTGCATCATGAAGACCTGAGTTGAAATCCTGATTCTGAAATAATGCCATATGAATCCATATAACAGAAAGAACATATTCCAAAGCTATAACCTTAGCTTTGGTGAAAAGATAGAGGGAATAGGATTTTATTCTCCATAATGTATCATTAAAGAAGAAGAGAGAGGAAGGAAGAAAGGAAGGAAGGAAGGAAGGAAGGAAGGAAGGAAGGAAGGAAGGAAGGAAGGAAGGAAGGAAGGAAGGAAAGAAGGAAGGAAGGAAGGAAGGAAGGGAGGGAGAGAAAAAGCTCAGAGGAAGAGAGAGAGAAATGGGAAAGAAGAAGGGAAGGAAGAGAAAGGGAGGGGGGAAAGAAAGAAGAGAGAAAGAAAGAAAGAAAGAAAGAAAGGAAGGAAGGAAGGAAGAGAAAGAAGGAAAGAAGAAGGAAAGAAAGAAAGAAGAAAGAAAGAAGAAAGAAAGAAGAAAGAAAGAAAGAAAGAAAGAAAGAAAGAAAGAAAGAAAGAAAGAAAAAAAGAAAGAAAGAGAGAAAAAATGGAGAATAAGATCCTACCCCTTCTATCTTTGCCCCAGAGCCAAGGTTATAACTTTACAACATGTTCTTTGCCCAAAAGGCAAGGTTATAACTTTGCAATATGTTCTTTCTGTTATTAATCTCAATATGATTCTTTATGGTTACTAGCAGAAGAATCTATAGATTCCCAAAACTTAAGAAAGGTTTATAGGGCTCTTTCTGATATAACAAGGCAGATGAGATATTGGAAAACTGTACCCCCTTCCTCAGGGGACCCAAGTGAAAGCAACCACGATAATCGGTATAGAAGGTTAGTGAGTTTAATTCTGGAAGTTGGCAGAAAAAAAAATTAGCACTCAAACCTTACCACTACACATTAGTGGAAATTTTTAAATTATATACTCCTTATTATGAGTTATATTAAATAGGTTATCAAATTAGTTCTTCCTTTATTGTTGGCTGGCATTTGCACACTTATTCAGATGGCTAAAGCTAAAAAGGATGTTAGAATAATTTCTGAGAAAACTGAGGTTAAAAAGAAAAAACAAACAAACAAACAAAAAAAAATGACTTGACTGGGCAAGTCACACAACAATTAGGTAGGAGAGGGGCACGAGAGAGAGGTAAGAGAGCACCAAAGACAAATTTGACCTATTTAGGCAAATTTTTTTCAGAGAACTCTGGAATGTCACTGGAAAATATCTTACTACTTTAAGTTGCCAATGTTTGCATTAAATTCAGTGAATCAATGAATAAATTGGAGATGAGTCAAAGCTGGGGCCCAAAATTTAAAAGCTAACTATTATCTTGTCAAAAGTGTCATAAACTATGAGCATAACATCAGTTTACATTATAAGTGCTTTTTACTAGAATTTTTTTAAAAACCTTTCTGAGCAATTCATTGATTCTCAGTTTCCTTCTACTCACTATTTTGAATGATCCATTAATTTATGTATCTATCATCACACTTATTTAATAGAGAAAGACCTCAGCTTCCCATCTTAACCAATAGGAAAAGATAAGCTTTGTCTTTCCTTTTTCAAATTTTACAAAACAACATATTGTAATAAATCTCAAGGATAAATATGTGCTCAACTAGATTGAGTATATGTGACTACATGTCAAATGATTGCATGTCAATAATCAATTTAAAATGTCCTCAAAGACCACCTATTCCATCTCATACCTAAACAAGTGTCCTCCTCACCCCAAATATAGACAACAAAAGGCCAGATAGATCATGGTGACTTGACCTGAAATCCCTACTCAAGGAGACTGTGGCTAGTAGATCCCTTGAGTTCAAGAATTATGACCTGCAATGAAAAAAAGCTTACTGGATGTTCATACAAAGGCAATTATCAATTTGATGAGCTCTTGGAAGTGCTCATTGCATCATCAAGACCCGAGTTGAAATCCTGATTCTGAAATAACGCCACATGAGTCCATATAACAGAAAGAACATATTGCATAGCTATATTCTTGGCAGGGGACCAACATGAAGGGAAGCAGGGGACAACATGCTGCCTAAAGAAAGGCAAACAAATCCAGTTTTGTTTGTTTGTTTGTTTTTAATAACTTTTTATTGACAGAACCCATGCCAGGGTAATTTTTTACAACATTATCCCTTGCACTCACTTCTGTTCCGATTTTTCCCCTCCTCCCTCCACCCCCTTCCCAAGATGGCAAGCAGTCCTTTCCATGTTAAATAGGTTACAGTATATCCTAGATATAATATATGTGTGCAGAACCAAACCGTTCTCTTGTTGCACAGGGAGAATTGGATTCAGAAGGTATAAATAACCCGGGAAGAAAAACAAAAATGCAAGCAGTTTATATTCATCTCCCAGTGTTCTTTTTTTGGGTGTAGATGCTTCTGCCCATCTTTGATCAATTGAAACTGAATTAGCTCTCTTTATTGAAGAGATCCACCTCCATCAGAATACATCCTCAAACAGTATCATTGTTGAGGTATATAATGATCTCCTGGTTCTGCTCATTTCACTTAGCATCAGTTCATGTAAGTCTTGCCAATCCTCTCTGTATTCATCCTGCTGGTCATTTCTTATGGAATAATAATATTCCATAACATTCATATACCACAATTTACTCAGCCATTCTCCAATTGATGGGCATCCATTCATTTTCCAGCTTTTAGCCACTACAAACAGGGCTGCCACAAACATTCTTGCACATACAGGTCCCTTTCCCTTCTTTATTATCTCTTTGGGGTATAAGTCCAGTAGAAACACTGATGGGTCAAAGGGTATGCACAGTTTGATAACTTTTTGAGCATAGTTCCAAATTGCTCTCTGGAATGGCTGGATGTGTTCACAATTCCATCAACAATGTATCAGTGTCCCTGTTTTCCCACATCCCTTCCAACATTCCGCATTATCTTTCCCTCTCATTCTAGCCAATCTGACATGTGTGTAGTGGTATCTCAGAGTTGTCTTAATTTGCATTTCTCTGATATTGATTTGGAGCATATTTTCATATGTCTATAAATAGTTTTAATTTCTTCGTCTGAGAATTGTCTGTTCATATCCTTTGACCATTTATCAATTGGAGAATGGCTTGATTTCTTATAAATTAGAGTCAGTTCTCTATATATTTTGGAAATGAGGCCTTTATCACAACCTTTGACTGTTAAAAAAAAAAATCCAGTTTGAAAACAATCAAAATTCCCCAGTCAATCCTAGTGGGATTGGGCCTTTGAGAAATAACGAATTCAAACAGTCTTTTTCTCTCTGTAGCTTTGTCGCTATCTGTCTGTATGACTGTCTCACACACACACACACACACACACACACACACACACACCATTCACAACACCCCAGCCTCAGCAAATGGCCAAATCACTTTTCCTTGAAGGTTAATGCTCATGTAATTCTGTAATATGAAGAATTCACCTGCTGGAATGAATAGCTTATTCACTGACCTGAATAGGTTGGAACCAGAATGGCTTGGTAGATGTTTTAAATTTTTCAAGGCATTGTTGGTACAGGAAATAGACCTTTTGTCTGTTATGACTGATGAATGCATGTCACTTTCTTTTATCATTGTGCATAATATTGTTTACTGTTCTGTTGTTACACATTAAAACAAACCAACGTGGCTTATTCTCCCTGGGAAAGCAAGAGGGAAAAATAGAAGAAATGTCCCTAAATAAATACCTGGAGGGTTTTAGAGCTCTCAAAAGTTGTTTCTTAGGCAAGGTTCACTCAGCCACTCCCATGAGGCCCATATGAGTGATGAGGATTGTGGTAAGGATATGATGATTTCTACAAAATATGATGTGGAAAACCAATGCTTGTTTTTGGTCTAGGATCTGGTATCCAGGAAAGCAACTAAGCCACTTAGTTTGAGGAGTGGTACATGCCTTCTCCATTTAGACAGATTTTGTTTTGCAAGCCAACAAATACAAAACAGTGGAAATGAAGCAACCCATGTTCCTCTCTTGATTTCAAGGATCAGACTAGTCAACAGCAAAGAAAGAGGGTCTTCCAAAACAGACCATGCTACTGACCAAGGAAGGATTAAAGTCATAGTCTATCGCTTACTGGGATAAAAAGAAATAAACTCCTCGAAAACAGACAGTTTTAGATTTGATTTTGTATCCTTACTCAGTCAACAAACATGGGTTAAGTATTTATATGTTATCAGACACTGCTCTAGGAATATTAAAAAAGGGGAGGGGAAGTGAAGAGTAAGAGACTAGAAATTATCCTAATCCTCAAAGAAACAGTATATAAATAACTATGTACAAGCAATATGTATGCATGGTAGATGATCTGTATTCTCAGAGAGAAGTTGCTAGGAGGAGCTGGAAAAAGAAGTGGAATTCCTGCAGAAGGTAAACTATGAACCGGGAAGCTAGGACATTAAGGAGCTAAGAGGTAAAGCATGGAGGCAGAGGTTGGGGGCAGAACATTCCAACAATGGTATGGTCACCAAAAAGAAAGTCAAGAGTTAAAGTGTCAAATGTGAGGAATAGCAAGGAGACCAATGTGGATAGTGGGGAAGTTGACAGGAATAAATTATAGAAATTAGGAAGGGGACAGATTGTAAAAAGCTTAATATGTCAAACCAAACACTTAATATTTGATTCTAATAATAAAACTGGAGATTATTAAGAGGTGATTTGGTGAGTCTTATGCTATAAGAGTATCTATTATAGTACCATAGTGCCTATGACATAGCAAGTACTGCAACAAATTAACAGTGAATAGAATTGAATAACAAATGGGTGTGTAACTGAGTCATTTAGAAGAATCCTAGCTCAAACTGATAAGCCTTCCAAACCACAGGTTATGGAACTATACTAGAAGGGAGAATTTTCCATGAAGCTAAACATACTTTAGCCCCTTGCTGAAAGGATATAGTTGTGTATGTATATTTTCATTGGTCCCTAGGGAATAGCCTCTTTCAAAGATAAATAATCAGAGAGCCATCAAGCTGTGAATATCCTTTGATCCAGCAGTGTTTCTACTGGACTTGTGTCCCAGAGAGATTATAAAAGAAGGAAAGGGACCCACGTGTGCAAAAATGTTTGTGGCAGCCCTCTTTGTAGTGTCAAGAAACTGGAAACTGAATGGATGGATGCCCATCAGTTGGAGAATAGCTGAATAAATTATGGTGTATGAATGTTATAGAATATTATTGTTCTGAAAGAAACAATCAGCAGGATGATTTCAGAGAAGCCTGAAGAGACTTACCGAAACTGACACTAAGTGAAATGAGCAGAACCAGGAGATCATTATACATGACAAGGCGACGATTATATGATAATCAATTATGATGTACATGGCTCTCTTCAACTATGAGAAAATTCAAGCAAGTTCTAAATGTCTTGTGATGAAGACAGCCATCTGTATCAAGAGAGAGGACTATGAGAACTGAGTGTGTATCACAACTTAGTATTTTCACTCTTTTTGTTTACTTGCCTTTTGTTTTCTTTCTCATTTTTTCCTTTTAGCTGATTTTTTTTTGTATGTGTGCAGCATGATATTTGAGGAAATGTGCATAGAAAAATTACACATTTAACATATATTGGATTACTTGCTATCTAGGGGAGGAGTTGGGGGAAGGGAAAGAAAAAAATTAAAACACAAGGTTTTGTAAGGATGAATGTTGAAAATTGTCCATGTATATATTTTGAAAACAAAAAGCTTTCATTAAAAAAATAAAGAAAAAAAATTAATGGCCACTGAAAGTCAGAAGGGACAGACTCATTGGAAAATTTCTACCTTCTGTGTTAATTTTTAGAAATGGATCTTCTTCTTTAGGATGTTTTTATCCTCCTTTCTTTTCCTTGCACTTCTAAACAACAATGTAATAAGATGAAAGAGGAGATAATTTATTTTCCCTCCCCCACTCAATATCAGATGACATACAACAGAAACTCAAAGATAATGTTTCCCTAAGAGAAGGTAAGAACAAATCCAGGACATTTCATTTCTTACATCCTTTACCTGCCTTTTAATGTCATTTTCTGAGCACTAAGAGACTAATGATCTTGGAGAGTGGCTCTTTCCAGTCTGGGGTTGTTACTTCATGAATAATCCTCAGTATGAGAGCTCCATACACCACCTGCTCAGAGGGAAAATATTTCCTCAACCATAATTCCTCACAGTAAAAAGGAAAACCAATTGACTAATGATATCACTATAAAGTTAAAAACCATGCCTGGACAGGAGCTCTAGACCTTCCCAACTTTCCATGATAATATTTATAAGGTGTCCAAATAGTATAAGTCCAAGGTAAATTACACTTATCTATTCAGCAGTCCCATAATAGCACTTTACCTTCCAGGAAGAATAAACTGAATATAACTTTTCAGTGTTTTATGTTTCTATGTGTGTTCATAGATGCCTATAAGGCCTTTGAATTTCACATACTTTCTATGGTAGAGAAAAAAAAAAAAAAACCAGTACCATGTATGAGAGCCATATTAAGCAATGAATACTTTTGTGTATGGGAGGAGGAGAGATATTTTTTCTTAATTTTGAAAAAATCTAGATTTTAGTCATTTGAATCAAGTTTGTTTTAGAGACTTTCTTGAAGGAACCCAGGTGGAAAAATTAATGAGCAAAAGAGAAATTGATCTCTTTATTGTGAGATTCCCAGGTGTGAAAAAACAGATCAGAGACATGTAGAACAAATCTGGAATTGCTTAATGATTGTCCTACGAAGTGAATCAGAGGACTCCGTTGATAGATTAGGCATGTCAAACCAGTGGCTTTTTTTTAATACCTCAATGAAAATTAACACAAGTTTATAGACCTAAGGCTTAGGAGGAGTTAGATTCTGTATAAAATAAATTATTCTGGAGTGAAGTAAGAATTTTGATAATAAATAAAACTGCACATCAGAAAGGTGACTCTGTTCCCTTTGGTCACTGCTAAACAATTCACATAGTGAGGGGTGAGGTAGGGATGATTGTGGGGCTAGAAACTAGAGGTTGTGTGGATGCATTTGGAGAGGATTATTTTTCAAGTAAATTTAAGTTTTATTCAACCATAAAAGTGATGAAGTCTTGAGTAACTGGGTGTGGTTGTCAGAGAAAGCCTAAAGTACTGATAAAATTACTCCCTGTGTTCAGCAGGAAAAGGCACTGATAGGGATCAGTTCAACTCTATAGCCCCACTCTCTGTAGAAGCCATAGATAGCCCCACCTTTCTGTATCCAATCAGAAATCCAAGTTATGTCAAACTATCATGTTAAATTTCTCCTTTAAATATGTTCATGGCTCATGCCATCTTTGCTGAATATCTTTTAGGTTAAGCCCGCCACAAACCTGTCTCATGATGTCTTTCCTCTCATCCTCCCACCTTATCTCATGATGTTTTTTTCTTATAGCTAACTAACTCTTTTAGGATGCTAAATCACTTTTGGGATTTAGCCTGTAAATCAATGGTACACTCCACCTCATTGAATATTTCCTTTCTAAAATCCTTTTCCTTGGTAACCCTATTCAAATCTATTTCATATTTGCCATTCCTGTGTCTACTATATTTCTTCATTTTGTCCATAACTTCTTCTCTTAAATAAACCTACCTTTTGTCAAAGAGAGTGACCACTGTGAATTCTTCACATGACAGAACACCATCATTTGGTGCCAAACCCCAGGATCGGGTGCTAAATACACTCCCCAATCTCAACACCTGGTGTATACATCAATCTCATCATTTGGCGCTAAACCCCAAACACATAAAAACACCAAAGTAACCCTAATGAGAGTAACATCTTTATTCAGCCCAAAACAAGCAGTTATTAAACAACTATGTTCTTGTTTCTGTGCTAGATATATAAAGAAAAAAATCTAGCAATGCCTGCTATGAAGAAACTTCAGCTCTATAACAGGGGAGTAATGTCTATTAGAAATAAGAAAATACAAAACATACAAAGTAATATTGGAGGAAAGGAATCAGAAATAACCTCATGTATTAGGAGGGGATACTTGAGTTGTACTTTGAAGTAAAGAACAAGCCTATGTGAAGGTGAGCATTGGAGAGATGGAAGATGGAATATGAAAATAATTATAATAGCTAATATTTATATAGTACTTACTATGAACCAGGCACTGTGCTAAGCTCTTTATAATCATCTCATTTGGGCCTCATAACAATTCAGGAAGTCAAGTGCTATTGAAGTAATAATAAAGGTACCAGACGTAGAATTATGAAATAGATTTGGGAGAACAGAATGGAGAAATCAAGTCAAATATCCATCAGTTAAAAGAGATTTTCTATTTTATTACATGAAGAACTCATGGGTTCAAACTAACCAGAACTACACAAATCAGAGTCATGGGTGCTTTGAGCAATTTGCTTTAGGGGAACAGGATTTTTATAGTTCTGGGGAGAAGGAAGAGTGGGGGCAACAGGATCTAGGGAATAAAAGAGGGTACCAGGAAGGAGTTGAGGAAAGGTCAGAGAGGGATCAAAGAGATGCCAAGGAATGACCAGGCCCCAGAATTATCTTAAGATATGCTAATCAAGCTAGCCTGAGAAAACTGGAGTTTCCATCAAGATTGTCTCAAAGGTTGTTGTGATAGTCTTTAAAAAAGCTATGATAAATATGGAAATGTTTAGAAGACCTGTGCATGTTTAACATATATACATATATAAGATTACTTGCTATCTAAGGGAGGAGGGGAGGAGAGAGGGAGGAAAAAATATGGAATGCCAGGTTTTGCAAGGGTGAATGTTGAAAACTATCTCTGCATATATTTTGAAAAATAAAAAGCTATTATTATTAAAGAAAAAATAAATGTTTTGCCAGTCAAAAAATAAAAATAAAGATGCTAATTTCATAGTCTGGGAAAAGCTAGTTCCCACCAAGTTAGTCTCAAAGGTTGAAATAGGATGGATGAATTAACAATTGACTCCAGCTTCACATCATTCTAAGCATAAGACAATCTGGAAAATTGAGGGAATCATAGTTGACAAAGGAGTAGGATGGGCTCTTTTTAGCAATTCCTGAGATTAGTTTAGGTTTTATATCACTATTATACCATTTAACAGATTAAGAAACTGGGACAGAGTTTAAGTGTCTTGTCCAGGATCATCTAAAGTCACATTTGAATTAAGGTCTTCCTAAGTCTAAGCCTCACACTTGATTCATTGGGGCACCTATCAAATTGCCAGTTTGGACAGAATTTAGGAATATCCTTTAAGAATTATGGAAAAGAAAAGGATGGTTTTAAATCCCTCTACTTTCTCTCCTAGTACCTATGAGTGCTAACAGGTATTTTATATAACTCTTCTTGTTATTCCCTTAAGCTATTTAATGACTTTTTTTTAATGGCACTTTAAAGCTGGCTTTCTTAAAATAAAGATAAGAACTTAATTGAGTTTCCTTGAGCCATGTAATTGCATACAAAGATGACAAATGGGGAGACAGCAGTGTACAACTTCAGTACCCAGAATTTAAATCAGGCAAAGACTAATTCTGTCCTAGTAATCAGATTAAGTCTGATTTGGACATTTAATAAATTGTGGTGATTTTATTAATAATCTATATATCTTAAGCTCTCTAAATTTGCAGAAAAAAAAAGGAAACCAGATGGACCTAAGGTAAAAAAAAAATAATAATAATAATTACCCAAAGCAAGAAGGGGAATGCCAGCACAGAAAATAAAGATCAAATGCTCTGGCTGGCCCAAGGACAAGAGATGGGCACGGTGGAAGAGGTGGCCCTTTCTCTTTTTCTAAGAGGAAAAAAAGAAAAGTCTTTTTCAACCAAACTCTAACCTCCACAGTGACTCCTACTGGATATACTTTTTTGAAATAATTATGTAATTTCCAAATCAAGAGAATACTTTAAATATAGTTTACCTAGATTTAGCAAAGTTCTATCTAATACTATTCTTGTGGAAAATATGAAGAGATATGGATTAGATATATACCCACTGAGCTAGGTCCTAAACTTACAAAGAGAAAAAGAAAATAGTCCCTCTCAAGAAACTCATACTTTAATTAGAGATAACAATATACATAGGGGAGTTTAGCTGCAAGAAGAACAAAAAGGCTTGGAGGTCCTAAGATTTCTGTGGCAAAACAATTGGCAAAATCCAGAAGTCCCTAAAGTTCATGAGGATTTCTGCCTTCTAGGGAGGGAAGCCTAAAGAGAACCAGCCACCACTGCTAAAAAGGGAGATGAGACAAAGTAAAATGTTGAAATACAGTCAGGATTCTGGGATTCTTAGGGTAATGGAACAGATAGATCTGGGACTGGGGAAGCAGCATTATTTTGTAGACAGAATGGTAATTGACAGGAAGGTTGGAGATAGGATCTGAGTAGCTTCAGACAGAGGAGAGAAAGAGTATCCCCAATTGGCACTAGCACTGGCTTTTTTTTCATTTCATTTTCAATTGAAGTTCCAGATGTCAGTATGACTTTCATACTACAAACCCATCTTTAATGCATTCTGCAATTCATCTCTAACTTATAGTCTTAGAGGAGTCAAAAAGAAGTAACTAGTCCTTGCTTATACAGCTAATAATTGTCAGAGAAAGATTTCACTATCATTTTTTTTAAAATTCCTTGTCTCAGTACTATACTGCTTGTGTTGAAGATAGTACAAGTTTTCTAGCTATTTATTGAATGAATGGTAATATCTAGGGTGACTCATGACCAAGTTCATGTTATTAAAAAAAAAAAAAGAAAGAAATAGCATTAAGTAAACTATTTTTTCCCAGAAAGCCGGTATTGTCAGGATATTTACCTGTGTAATCTGAATCCTTGCATTAGTTTGTTAAGTAGACAAGTAAACACAACTTAAAATCAATTATCGTAAGTGTTGCTGCTACTGTATTTTTCTTAGCAAGGTCTTTCAAGGATATGTTTTCAGGATCTCTATCAACTGAACATATTCTGTAATTTATGCTTAAACCTCCTTGTTCTTGCTCTTGTTTATGGAAAATTAAAATGTATGTTGGCATTACTTAGGAGGGAGTAGGTGGAGGAGTTGATGATAGATAAGATCCTATGAAAGATTAAAGGCCCTAAATTTCTACTTGTAAGCAATGTGAATTCTTCAAACACTATCTGATTTCACAAAGCAAGCAACTCTGTCTCAGTTTAGCCTCCAACTCAGTTTAAATTCTGTCAGATGTGGACAAAGGAAAGGAATCCAGTTTGCAAACATTAGCAGATTCTGCTCGGAGGAAGATCTATACTGATGCAAGATAAATGGCTAGGTTTAAGGAACAGTTGACAATCTGAAATAAATGCACAGAAGGAATACCCAAAGAGATGGAGATGACACCTTAAGGCCAGCTCTATGAGAAAATTTGCCATCAAAAACTTTCTAATCTGAATATTTCAAACTAATGAGGAAAATTTCTGTCTAAAAGAAATGCACCAGCCTCTTCATTCAAGAATTTGTCCTTTACCTCACCCCACTTCTTCTGAAAAAATAAACAAACAAAAACCCATGCCTTAGATATGCCAGAGAAATACCCTAGTGGGGGAATATCCTATATGAAAATCTCTACCTATTCTTAAGAGAGGTATTTCTCTGCTGTACCATAGTATTAATGCTCTATAATAATGCAGATCAATCCATTAGATTATAGGGCAGGAATTATTTTGATTTTATCTTTCCATCATGCTTATTGAATAGAAGCAAATTGAACAAATTGAATCTAATCAAGTGGAAGAGTACAGTTTCTCTGAGTATTCCACTGAGAGATTTTATACTTGATTATTCATTGTCTGGTCACCAAAATCAGAGATTAATAAAATTTCAGAATCTAAAAAAAAAAAAAAAAAACTGTAGAGAACACTTAATCTACTAGCAGCTGAATAAGAAACCCCGTTGCAACATAGCCAAGAGATGGTCATCCAGCCTCTCCTGAAGAACTATAATAAAGGGCAACCCATTCCTAAGTTTACTCTCAGAGAGCTCTGATTGTAAGAAAGACTATCTTTATTTCAATTTATACATCAATGTTTAGAAATTATAAAATATTCAAAAACTTGCTTCACTGAAACTTCTATCCAATGGGGTTAAAGAAGCAATTCCTTCTTCTAAATACAAAGCACAAGGCACACATGACAAATTCACAAAAGGCCTGGTCATTCCTTGGCATCTCTTTGATCCCTCTCTGACCTTTCCTCAACTCCTTCCTGGTACCCTCTTTTATTCCCTAGATCCTGTTGCCCCCATTCTTCCTTCTCCCCAGAACTATAAAAATTTATTTAAAAGAAGAGATTACAGACAAATGAAGAAGTAAAATAGGCACCAGGACTGGTAAAGAGAAATAATTTTGGGAGAGCAATAAAGTTAACAAAGAAGGGGGTTTGGAAGAATCCATTAAAGGAGTATGCCATGAAGTGTGAGTATGCCATTGACTGGCTGGCTAAACTCACAGAGAAATTTAGTAGGCTAACCAGAGTTAGCTATAGTGAGAAGATAGACACCATTAAAGAAAAGATGCTAGGAGGAGGGAGATAGTACCTCATAGTGGCTTAGTCCTGAAAAAAACTTAACAAAAATCTTCATAGAAAAGCACATATTTTATAGCAGAAATATTATCTTGGGGGTTTCTCAGGGGAGGAGAGAAAATAACAGGGAAGAGTTGGGGAGATAAAGAATGTGTATTGGTATTGAGATTGTCTTAGGATATTCTGAGAAAATTTGGTCAACAAAACAATTTGGGAAATTTCCATCTTAGGTATGCTAAAGGTATCTTGAATATGCTATCCAAAACTGTTAGGAAATATTGTGTTTGCTTTAACTGTGGTAATAAGACAATCTGAGAAACTAAGTTCCCAGGATGAGCTTTTCAGCATTTCCTGACAAAGAGACACTTTCAGGATTCACATCATAGCCATTGCTAACATAACGTAATAGAAAAAACCCTAATTTTCTTTCCACAGAGCTTCAAACACTTGAAGATGGTTATTGTGCCCTCCATGAATTATCTTGTTTTTCAGTTAAACACTGCCAATTTATCAACTGATTTTTTTCAGTTGGTATGATTGTGAGGCCCTTCACCATTTTGGCTGGGCCTTCTCTGATGTTCTCTGGTTCATCCTACAAGATTATTATGCTCTTCCTGGAATGTGACATTCAAAACTGAACATACTGAGCAGGACAGATGATAGAGGAACTATCACCTCCCCACCCTGTATATTAAGCCTTTCTTAGTTCAGTGTTAGGTTGTTTATGGCTCTCAGTCAATCGACTAGCATGTATTGAATGCCTACTATGTGCCAGGCACTGTGCTAAACACTGGGAATACAGGAAAAGACAAAAAGAAAAAGTAAAAAAGAAAAAACTCTGTTCTCAAGAAGCTCACAGTCTAATGTGGAGGGAAAACAGATATAGAGTGATAGTTGAATAAACAGTTAGATGGGATAAATTGGAAATAATCCCTGAGGGAAGGCATTAAGACAGAGTAGGTCAAGCTTCTCACATCATATTGTTGACTTATATTGAGATTGCAGTTCATTAACCCCAGATTGTTTTTAGACATTTAGTCCAACTAAGCCTTCCTTATTTTATTTCTAAATTTGATTTTTTGAACCAAAATCATTTCATCTTACATGATTTAAATCAATTCTATGACCTGTCAAGATCTCTTTGGATATAAATGGATTGGCTTCAAATAGGTACAAAGAGTAAGAGAAATGACAAGAATCTAGTATAATATGTTAGTCTGTCAGCCTCTTGAATTTTAAGAAGATATTTTTGGCACCAGAATGGCAGAGTGAGGAAGGAACTTTCTGAAGTCCTCTCAAATTCTCCTCCAAATAATTAGAAAACCATCTCAGAATTGATCTAGGAGTAGGGAAGCAGTTTACCACCATGGCAGCAAAGCCTCACTGTGGTAGGAGAGGAGTGAGGTCCAAGAGCAGCCGGAGCCAGCCTCATAGCAGAACATCTGCAGCAAAACTCCAGGAATAGGGCAATCTGGGGCAACCAGTGAGGTCCTGGACTCCTGCAAAACACCAGCCCCCTAGGAAAGGAAACAATCTATACAGCAAGGCCCCTCCTCAGAAAATCCATCTTCTGCACAAGCTCCCCAGATAGGCCTGGATCCCATTTCTCAGCAATAGTGAGTCCCCTCCCCAAAGGTGGTCAACAGGAGATCCTCACCTCTGTGGTCTATCAGCAGAGAGGTCTGGTTATCTATGGGAAGCCAACAGCAAGGCCCACCAGTGGAGAAGACAACAATAAGATCCTACCTTCATGGTCAAAAAGATTCTGTTACCATACCAACCTAACAGCAACTCTGGAACAGGCCAGAAATTAAAACTCCATACCCAAAGGAGACCAACAGAGAGGTCCTACTCCCCAGTACAAGTCAGAATGGAAATGTTCTTCCAGAGAAAGCAAGAAATTAAGCCCTGTAGCCCAATGAAAGCCAGCAGTTAAGACCCAGAGTCCCAGCACAAAAATGCTTAAGATACTGAGTCCAACTCTCACATAAAACCACAAGTCACAGAAAAAAACAAAAAAAAAAAAAAAAAGGCATAAAAATGAGGGGGAAAGAGCTTGACTACAGAAAGTTACTATGGTGTTAGGGAGCATCAAGAATAAACTTAGAAAAGGACAATAGTGTCAAAATAGCTACAGGTGAAGCCTCAAATTAATTAATTGAAGACTCAAAAAGAAATCCTAGGGGAAAAAGCTTAAAGGGATATTTAAAAGCAAATTATAAAAGTAGAATAAAAAAATTTAAAAGAAATGAGAGTAATGCAAGAAAATCATGAAAAAAAAAAAAATCATGGGGGAAGATATGAAAAACTTTGCTGAGGAAAATAACTCCCTAAAAAAAAAAGTACAAAAACTTATGAAATATAATTCTTTAAAAATTAAAATTGAGTAAGTAGAAGCTAATCATCTATGAGACCTCAAGATATGATAAACAAAATCAAAAAAGTAAACAACAGAAGAAAATGTGAATTTTCTAATTGGAAAAAACTAAGAAAATAGATCCAGGAGAAGTGATATAGAAATTATTGGATTATCAGAAAGCCATGATTAAAAATAAATAAATAAAAACCTGAACATCTTTCAAGAAATTATTTAAAAAAACAAAAAACTATTCTGATATACTGGAACCAAAAGGCAAAATAGAAATTGAACAAATCCACCAGTCACCACCTGAAAGAGACATCAAAATAAAAATTCCAAGGAATGTTATAGCCAAATTTCAGAACTCACAGATCAAGGAGAAATTATTGCAAGCAGCCAAAAAAGAAATCATTCAAATATCATGAAGTTACATTCGGAATTACACAGAATTTGGCAGCTCCTATATTCAAAGACCAAAGGGCTTAGAAGATAATATACCAGAAGGTAAAGGAATTAGAATTACAAAACACCCAGCAAAATTGAATATAATCTTCAGGGGAGAAATGGAAATTTAACAAAATAGAGGACTTTTGAGCATATCTAATTAAAAAACTAGAGTTAAATTTTTAAAAATGACTTCCAAATACAAGATTCAGGGAAAGGATAAAGAAGTAAAAAAAGAAACAAAAAAGAGAGAGAATATAAGAAATTCAATAAGATTAAATTGTTTATATTTTGATATGGGAAGATAACATTTTAACTCTTAACTTTATTACCATAAGCAGTGTGTGTAGACAGAGGATTTGGTTATAAGGTAACTTTGATGTGATGATACTCCCTTCCCCCCCAAAAAAAAATAAAGGGGTGAGAAATTAAAATGCATTGGAAGACAAAGGAAGGAGGAAATTGAATGTAGTAAATCATTTCCATAAAAGAGACATGAAAGAACTATAAAATAGAAGTGAAGATAGGGAGGAAGAGGCAAAGCCTAAATCTTGCTCATCATAATTCAAAGAGAAAATACTATATATACTCAATTGATTATAGAAATTTATCTTACTCTATAAGGAAGTAAAAAGAGAGGGGATGATAGAAAGAACAGGGGGACTGATAAAAGAGAGGGTTTATTGGAGAAGGCATTAATCAGAAGTAAAGCACTTGTGGGAAGGGAAAAGGTGCATGATAAAGGAGAGAGGGGATAAACAGGTGAAAAATAACACGGAGGGAAATATTATGTTATCATAACTATAAATGTAAATGAAATGAACTCACCATTAAAAACTAGAATTTTGTAAATTTTTTAACAAGAAATACAATTGAAACAAAGAAATATACAGGTACAGGAGAGGAGCTTCAGTTGAAGCAAAAAAAAAAAAAAAAAAAAGCAGGTTCATCATCTCAGGCAAAGCAAACCCAAAAATAGGTCTAATTAAAAGTGAAGAAAATTATATCTTTCTTTTCAGATAATTCAATAAAAATACATTCAGTAATTTGCAATGGAAAGATAGCTTAAAAATTAAATAGAAACTAACTAATCTAATCCTAAAAAAAAAAAAATGAGTGAAGGAACAAATAGTGGAAATAGTCAATAATTTCATTAAAGTTGAAAACATCTAGACAACATATCAAAATTTATGGAATGCTGTCAAAATGATACTTAAGGGAAATTTTGTCTCTAATTGCTTATATCAATATATTATATATTAGAGAAAAAGCAGATCAATGAATTGGGCATGCAACTAAAAAAGATAGAAAAAGAACAAATTAAAAATTCTCATTTAAATATCAAATTAGAAATTCAGAACATCAAAAGAAAGAGTAACAAAATCAAAAGTGAGAAAACCCTTGAAATAATAAACAAATGAGAAAGGAAAGAAGAAAATCAAATTACTGGTATCAAATATAAAAGGGATAAATTTATCATCTAGGAAAAGTAAATTAACAAAATTGTTAGGACCAATTTTTTCCAAATATATGCCGATAAATTTGACAATCTAAATAAAATGGATGATATCAATTATGGGGAGTAGGTAATATAAATTACCCATATTAACAGAAGAAGAATTATAAAATTTAAATAACCCAATCTTAGAAAAGGAAATTGATCAATTTCCTAAGGAAAAATCTCTAGGACAACATGGACTCACAAGCAAATCTGCTAAACATTTAAAGAATAATCTCAATGCAATGTAAAAATAGGCAAAGAAGAAGTTCCAAATTCCTTTTATGAAACAAATATGGTGCTGATAGTCAAATCAGGAAGAATAAAAATAGAGAAAGAAAATTATAGACCAATTTTCCTAACAAATGTTGATGCAAAAAAAGTAAATAAAATACTAGCAAAGAGATTATAGCAATATATCACATGAATCATATTATAACCAAGTTGTAGCCATGCTAAGAATAGAAGACTGGTTCAATATTAGGAAAACTATTAACATAATTAACTGTATCAATCACAAAACCAAAAGAAATTATTATCTCAATAGATTCAGAAAAAGCTTTTGACAAAATACAACATGTATTCCTATTAAAAACACATGATAGCATAAGAATAAATGTAGCTTCCTTTAAAATGATAGATAATATTTATCAAAATCATCAATAAGCATTATATGTGATTAAGCTAAAAGCCTTATGAATAAGCACTGAGGAAACAAAACTATCATTCTTTGCAGTGATATAATTATATACTTGGAAAATCCTAGAGAATCAAATAATTTGAAATTATTAACAATTTTAGCCAAGTTGCAGAATTTAAATAAATACACATAAATCATCAGCATTTCTATGTTATTACCAACAAAGTCGAGCATCAAGAGATAGAGAAGTTCTATTTAAAATAATTGTACACAATATAAAATACTTGGGAGTTTACCTACCAAGACAAATGGGAGTTTACCTGCCAAGACAAATCCAAGAAGTATATTAACATCACTTTTCATACAAATAAAGTCACATCTAAACATTTGAGAAAAAATTAATTGCTCCTGAGTAGGTTGAGCCAATAAAATTTAAAAATGAGAATTCTGCTTAAATTAATCTATTCATTCAGTGCCACACCAATAAAATTATCAAAAAATTATTTTATAAAGTTAGAAAAATAATAACAAAATTCATCAGGAAAAACAAAAGCTCAAGGATATAAAGGGAATCAAAGTGGGAAAAGGTAGAAGAAGGTGGTCTAGAAATACAAGATCTCAAACTGTATTATAAAGTATGATTAAAATAATTTGGTATTGGCTAAGAAATAAGAGAGATGGATCACTGAAATAGAGGGGTAAAAATTACATTACAATAAATGACCATAGTCATCCAGACCTGATTAGAACAAAAACTCATTCTTTCACAAAAATTCCTGGAAAAACTTGAAAACAGAATGACAGAAACTAAGTATAAACAAACATCTCACATGTTTACCAAGATAAGGTCAAAATGGGTATATGGTTTATAGACAAAGTTTCTATTTTAAGCAAATTAAGAGAGAAGATAATAGTGTTTATCTGTCAGGTTTATGGATAAGGAAGAAATTTAGAAGCAACAAAGATACAGAGAATATTACAAAATGAAAAATAGATAATTTTGATTGTATAAAATTGAAGTTTTTGCACACAACCAATGTAATCAGAATTATAAGGAAAGAGGAAAACTGGGGAGATTTTTGCAACAAAAATATGATAAAGGCCTCATTTCTCAAATACGTAGAGAACTGAGTCAAATTTATAAGAATACAAGTCATTCTCCAATTGGATAAAGGATATGAAGAGGAATTTTCAGATAGAAAAACCAAAGCTATCTATAATCATTGGGAAAAAAATGCTCTAAACCACTACTGATCAGAGAAATGTAAATTAAAACAACTCTGAGGTACTATTTCGGAGGTGATGTGGGAAAGCAGAGACACTAATGTACTATCCAACCTTTCTGGAGAGCAATTTGAACCTATGTCAAAGGGCTACAAAACTGTGCGTACTCTGATACAGCAATAATACTATTGGATCTATATCCCAAAGTCATTCAAAAAAGGGGGGAAGAACCTATCTGTGCAAAAATATTTATAGCAGCTTTTTTTGGGGTAGCCAAGAATTAGAAATTAAAGGGATGCCCATCAATTGAGCAATAGCTAAACAAGCTGCTATATATGATTATAATGGAATATTATTGTGACATAAAAAATGACAAGTAAGATAATTTCAGAAAAACCTGGAAAGACTTACATAAAGTGATGCAAAGTTAAGTAAGCAAAAACCAGGAGAATGTTGTATCCAGTAACAGTAATATTGTTTGAAAATTGTGAATGACTTGGCTATTCTCAAGAAAACAATGATCCAAGCCAATCCTAATGGACTAATGATGAAGCATACTATTCATCTGCAAAGAAAGAACTGATACTGATTACATACAATGGAAGCATGCTATTTTTTGCTTTTTCGTTTTTTCTTTTATTTGACTCTTTCTGTACAAAATTGCTCTTATGGAAATGTATAATCTATATCTGATTGCTTATTTTCTCAGGGAACAATTAGAGGAAGGAAAGGGAAGGAAGAATAGAATTAGAATTCAAAACTTTACACAAAAATGTTTAAAATTTTGGAAAGGAAATGAAATTGAGGTGCCAATTTTAAAAAGAATTATAATAAAGGATAAAGGAAGCAAAAGCAAACAAACACAAATAACTTCCATTTCCTTCCCCAAAACAAATATTATGACTTTCTTGTTGGTGAGAATTAAAGAAATGATCCCTTATTCTTGAACTCAGATTCAAGGAATTTTAAAGAAATTTTTCTGGAGATGCTCTTGGTTTATCATATTTGACTTTCTCTGTCAAGATTCTATTTTATTATATGACCTTCAATTTGTTTTTTGCACACTTTAAGTTTCCTAGTGAAATTGGCTCTTTTTGGTTAAAAGAGAGAATTTAATTCAATCATTTTAAGAGAGTTAATGGACACATTAACTCTTTAATGTGTAATTATAATGTGATTAGAGTACAACCATGAGTGTGTATTACTTTTCTTATAAAATGAACCAATACTATGTGTAATGTGTTGGCAAACAATAATTTATAATAATAATAAATAATAATGATTTGAGTCACTAAAGGTGACTTAGCAACTGAATAACTGTGGCATTATAAAAAAGGTAGCCAAAGATGACTCTATGGTTGTGAATATGGGTGATTGAAATAATGGGTGACTTACGCTCAATAGAAAGAAGGAATATTGAAAAAGATATATTGTTTGATTATTGGACTGTTTCATTGCTAGTTTTATGATCATAATCGATGCAAAGAAATAGAAAGGATACCCCTAGTTTGGTTAACAGATGTTCCAGACTGTGCAAAGTAACTTCCAAACATGTTAGTACATGTGAGAGCTCTGGGGCAGTAAAAATCCTGTCAGTCTTTGTAGGAATCTAGATCTCTTCTCTGACAATTTGATTTCAATCTATATGTGCATATTCTACAATCTTCCCAGGTGACAGAGGACAAGATCAGAAATTATCCAGTGGTAATTCATTAAGTAAGAAATGGAAAAGCAAAAGGACCTCTCTGAAATGAATGTGGGGGAAAAAAAGGCATTTCCTTAGCCCACCTCATTCCCTCTTTTCTCACTTCATTTCCTATCATAATGAATTGAACAAGTTTTCCTTGGAGAGAAAAACATTCACAGCAAAATGATGAAAGGCCTAAGCAGATTTTTCATATTCTGTGAACTGATCTTGAATGTTTGGAAACTTGTATGGCACAGAAATAACAGTTAAATCCTTCCTCCATGTTTTTGCATCTGGAAAAGGGAAGACCTCTCTCCAAGTGTTGAGTGACATCTTAGAAATGTACTTCTTTCCAGTAAAAGTGGAAAATATCAACTAGAGCTTCAAAGAAAAGGAAATGTCATGTAATGCATTTTCTCATCAAATTTAGAGTTATCTTTCTAGCAGACAGCTGTCTAATCTACAGGGAAACATTTTTCCATTGCAGAGTTTGCCTTAAACTTTACTTTATTCTTTTGTTGCTTGTCTAAAGTATTAATGTGATTTTTACAACTTATCTTCTTTTCTCATTCGTTTCCTTTGTACTTTTGGTTATCATTTGTTGAACCAAGAGAAGAGAATAATTTTACATCTGCAAATATTTAATGTAATGCAGATAAAACTTGCTTGTAGCTAGTTTGAAGTCCTTAATGACATTGATAAAGAAACTTTTTATGTGCAATACTGAGGGAAAGCTAAATTGACTTGGTTTTAGTGATATGATAATATAAATGAGAAAAGTATAATTGACTTTTTTTCAAAATCTTATGAAAAAGGAGGGAAAACTAACAGTGATTTGTTCCATCAACTGAATTTCTCTTGACACATTCTCTCTCAGCTAAAATAATCTTGGTATTCTGAGCTTCCTGAGGCTTTTAAAATTTTTTTTTGTTATCTTCCCTCACTTCCTTTACCTCAAGTTCCTCTTATTCTTCCTCTTTAAACTATCCCCCAACCATCTCCTATACATATTTATCACCCTTTTTCTAGTTCAGTATTTTCATATTACCTTACTCATTTTCTCCAAAAACTCTATAGAAATATATTTTATTTATTCCTTTTGCTTACACTAATATGTGCCTCACCCTCACCCCTCCACAAGAATGTGTAACAAAGAAAATTAAAACACAACTGAAAAATTATCCCGCTTCAATTAGTTCAATTAGTTTGATTAGTTCGATTAGTTGAACAATCTAACTCTATAGTCCCCTCTTTACTGAGATTAGTCTTCCCTTTAAATTAAAATATTGAGTGAGCTTTTTGAAGACTATCACCCTCTTATATAATAGAAATCAGAAAATGGCAATACAGAGAATTTCAAAAGCTGCAAAAAAGTAGAAGAATATAACTCTAAAGGACTAATAAACACAAAATCTAGGTATAGGAGAAAGATGCCAGGCTTTAGTCTGAAGTTGGACAGGACTAAGAAAGATCTTTTAGGTTCTCAGAGATTTTTTCAAGAGATGAAAAGGATATAAGCAATGTATCCTAATCTTGGTGAGCAATGGACTTGGTTAATAATCCTATACTTTTAAGATTCCAGTTAAGTCCCAAAGGGTCAAGTGGAAAAGCTTTGCATTCTGGGTTAAGAAGGAACTATGTCTGGATGAAAATGTAGAAAAGCCACCTGGGAAGTGAGAATGAAGCTGCCATATTCAGGAAGCCTCACCTGCACACCTGCTTTCCATGCCCAAACAACTAGTGAGCATTCGACAATGTTGCCATTGCTATGGAAAAAAAGCAGGAGGTTTAGAACATAAAAATATGTTCTGTATCATAGCTGGAGGAAGTGAGTAAGTTTTATAGTATATGGTCTCTCCTGGGCTATATAATTTGAAAAGTACAAGAAAACTTCTCAGGATGCTGATGTTGCATAAGGACAACTTTGATTCATTTCTTTTAAAATATTAAAAAAGAATTTTAGTGTCAGTTAACTTTTCAAATTGAGAACAATTATCCCCAACATAGATATGTTTCAATAAATATCCCAATGGTCTGTGCTTTGTTAAACAACCAAAGCCCTTTAAATTATATATAAAGAGGGTGTCTAAGGACTATGTCTGAAAATATACCACCTTCGAGGAAGGTAAAACCAGTTGACAATATCCCTTTAAATGAAGCTAATTACACTGAATATTTTATAACATTTCCATGGAAAATATTATGGGACATCTCTAGAGAATTTCAGGAGAACTTTAATAGCTGTTTCCTGCTCCATCAGCATTTTACAGATTCATACCTAAAGCGGGGTTTACTGCATTTGATTAGTTATGGGTTTTGGTTTCTGTTACCTAGTGTTTGCTTGGCATCACAAATGAATATTTATAGAAACTGTCCTGCCTGGAAAGAAGATATGAATGTTATTACCTAGTTCTTACTATAAAACCTAGTTCTAACAATGCAAAGTAATGAACTAAATAAACATCTGTTAAATGTCCCAAGACCCATTGACAAAGCCTACTAGCAGGTAAGCCTAGTAACAATAGTTATTATTTTAGATTTTAAAATGGAAAATTAAAAATATGACTTATCTTACTGTTATATTCCTTAAATGGAAAATGGGAATTTCATAAAACAACTTAGGACCTGCTATAATTTGGCTTCTTTTAATATCAAAACATAGTGGATATTGTAAAACTGGAGCAGCCAATTAGTTAGCAAATATTAAACACCAAAAACACCAACTGTGTATAATACACCATATTGGGGGAAAAGGGGACATAGAGTTATGAGTAAAATATTGTTCTCAGATAGTTTAAAGTTTACAGTTGAATAAATTTGGAATAGGATAATGAAGGGATATTCCATATTCAAGCAGGAAAAAAATAGATAAAAGAAACATTAGCATAGCATTATATATCAAGAAAATATACCTATTGGAGTGAATCTGCAAAATTTGCAAAAGAGACAAGGAATATTTGGGTATAGAAAGGAGAAGCATATTATAGAGCTTTTGATCAAAAAAAGGAAATACAGTATGAGTTCTCTAAGTGCATTACAAATCATAGACCAAATAATGAAATGATAATGTTGAAGGACTTCAATTAGCCAGACACCCATTGGGATGCTTTTCTGCTAAAAAGCAGATGTGTAAACCATTTCTTGGTGACTAGTGATTTCTGGTGATTCATTCTTCAAAAGTTAGAGAAAGGTGTAATGACTTTGGCCCTCGTTTTGAGAATCAAGCTAGTTACATCTCCCCATCAGGGTTCAAGGTCATATAACGATGTTTCTTGGGGGCCTGTAACTATTCCCTACTTCATTTAATTTCTGAACTTTTACAGAGATATTTCAAAAATTAAGCACAACAAATACACAAACATTTCCCTTCCTTCCCTTCCCCTCCCCCAAGCACTTCTAGGAGTATGTTCTACTCTATACAACTTTGATTTCTGTGGGAATAGACTCAAAACTTAATTTAGTTTCTACATGGGATTGGGCCCACTAAGTTCATGCCCAGATGTGGCATAACTAGCAGGTGAGCATTTTCCATGGGTTGAGATTAGAAAAGAACTCCTGAAGATTGCTCCTTATTCTCTTAAACATCAATGCTATGAAAGCTACAAGACTCAGCTTGTATTCTGTCTTGCAGTTTTGTTCAGCTTGTTCTGCTGACCTTTGAAATGGCAAAGTTAGAGTCTCTACTGACTTAAACTAGAATAAGAAAGGATAAATAAAAAGAATACAGACATGTCCATTTCTTAGGGACCATGTAGCCTCAGAGGGGCTTCATACTGTACTCTCCTGACTCCAAGAGAGAGAAAAAGTGACTAAATGGAGCAAAGAAATGACCAAACTGATTCATGTTTTTTGGAGACATAAAAGAGAGCTGAAATTTGCAGAAGGTTGGTGGTAGAGAGAAGGCAGGTACTTACAATAAGGTTATGGTGGAAAAATCAAGAAAATAAAGCATGGCTAATCTGGGCCCTTCCTCAAAATAGAAGTTCTAGAAAGAACTCACTAATAAAAGGGGCCTGGTCTATCACATATTCTTGGAGTTCTGTAACCTAACATTTTCCCAAAATATTATTATTGGGTAATAAAGTTATTTGGAAATATGAAAAAATTTGTCATTTTTTCTCAACCCTTGAATAATTTAAAAATATTGTTCTGATCTCAGTTGGATTTACTTCCTTAGTTAAAGCTGCCATAATTAGGTCCTGGGCTCCTCCTACTTTAGACTTTGACCAGAAAGGGCCAGACTATGATTAGTTCCTACAATCCTGGTGTGAAACTGGAATTGAATCTGGGCTGGGACATTGCTGCCTATCTGGCATTAAATCTATTTTCAATCCCTTGCTTTAGATTTTGTCTCCTAGAGAAATTCCTGTCTTCTCATTTATTTGGTCATTTCCAGGTGGAACTTAATGTACCAGTCTTACTCAATCTCCTTGTTCAATCACACAACATGAAGTTTTATCACCTGATATGTCACTAAGAAGGCCTGACCATAGTTGTTGTTATTTTTAAGACTCATCCTTTGGGATACTCCCAACTGGAATTTTCACAGATTTCTGTTATCTTCTGGTGAAATACTAGATTAGATGGCAGGACTCATCAATTTTGGCTAAATATTTATTATTTCTGGTGCTCTTCTTCATTATTACTAAAGTGTTTCTCAGGAGATCCAGATTTGACCGACACCTTTCAAAGATCATCATTGCCAAAAGTTCCTCATCGGCTATATTCATAGAAAAAAAAAATCTTCGTGTGTGAGTGGTAAAAGAGATTACTGAAGGGAAAGAGAGAGAAAAGGAAGAATTCTTTAATCTTGATAGAGAACTATTAGGTATTTTTTTTTGGCTTTTACAAAAGCAATCTTAACTTCTCTGCTTCAAAAGACAAGTTTAATAAAAATCCATACTGTAGAAACAGTTTCTCAGTATTTTGCTTGCACAAATCAAAGTTACTTTTCTTTTTCATCCTTTAAATTAAAGAATATAGATAATTATCTAGAAACCTGACCAAAATTACAGCATGTACACCTAAAATGCTGAGTTACCTGTGATTTTGTCTTTTCCTCCTATTTTTCAAATGTGCCTACAGATCAATAAAACTAAGAAAAAGAAAAATTCATGAGGCTTTATTGTTTTAAGGCACATAGAATTCAGGTGTAAATTAAGTAAAAGGTATCTTTACTCTATGTCAGCTTTTTATTTCTGTTTCTCATCTTTTTAAATATAAATTGAATGTATAGTCCATTGAAATTTATAGTTATTTACTTTTTTCCAATCAGCCCTCTCCTATCTTGTACTTAAAAAAATTGTGGTTTTAACCTAAGTATAGAACTTTATATTTATTTCTATCTAATTCTTTCTCCTCCCCTTCTTCTTCTTCCTTTTCCTCCTTCTCCTCTTCCTCCTTCTCTTCCTCTTTTTTCTTCTTCTTTCTGTTCTTCCTCTTCTTTCTTCTTCCTTCTTCTTCCTTCTTCCTTCTTCTTTTTTACAATTGGTATTTAGTGACTTTAGTTTGTAAGTATCTAAGATATTTGAATTCAAGTCCTCCTGACTCCAAGGCCAGTGCTCTATCCACTGTACCACCTAGCTGACCTAATTTCTTCTTTAGAGAAGCATCATAATGCAATGTTTAGCAATTGACCTCAAAGTCAGGAAGACTTGTGTTCAAGTCCTGCCGCTGACATGTACCGACTCTGTGATCATGTGTAAGTTACCTACCTTCTTAATGTTCTAGGCAACTTTTTAAGATTATAAATTTACATAAAAAATAATTGTGTGAATTGATAGGAATTAATGCCAATTTGGAGGGGAGGGGAAGGAAAAAGAAGAGGAGAGATGGGGAGAGAAGGAAAGGAAAGGAAAGCAGATTAATCTGACATGATCTATTCTTGAAACTACAGTGGATTTTAGTGATCACTACTTCTAAGTATTCACAAACTTTTCTCTTTTTTTCTTTTTTTAACCAGGAAAGAATTCTGCCTAAAATTTTTTTCAGGAAAGAAGTCAAGGTCAGTAGCCTACTTAGAAAACTCTCACTTCTATACTTATTTTTTAAATTAAAATAGCCTTTTCCTTTCTTCAGTCCTGAAGCACCATTCTTTAAGATATTTCGAAGACCATTGGTAGCAACTCAGCAATCACATTTATCAGTTTTTTCAGTATCCTAGGATAAAGTTTCCAAAACTATGGGTTATACCCCAATATGGAGACATGTAATTAAATGTGGAGGCTGTAAAATTATGATTTATTATCAATAAATTATTTGTATAAGTATTTTATATACCTATATACCTGGGATCTTGTAAAAATTTCTCAGGCAAAGTGGTATTGTGAATGGAAAAAATTAAGAAGTTCTGTTCTAGCATGTAATTCATTTGGCTTTGATGGCTGGAATTCATCAATAGTTGTCACATATGCTTTCACCATTTCCTGATATCATTTTCAACATTCTACTAGCCATTTTGGTTCTATCTTTCCCAGAACTAAGATACTCCTTGAAAGATAAAAAAGGAAAATAACAGTTGAATATTTCAATCTTCTCACCCTTATCTCTTATTATACCACATTAGGTCAATAGTGGTCCTCACCAATATAATTAAATAAACAAATAATAAATACTTAAAGAGCTTAAATAGGTGAGTGAATAAATAGTAAATAAATGGGGAAAAGATAAAATTAAAATAAAACTTTTTGCATACTTAACTATCTACTTCTACTGGGTCAATTTCTCCCTATAAAAAAAGACTATTATAGTCTTTCTATCCTTTTTTTGAACCCTTTGAAATCCCTCCTAAAATCTAACATGCAAATCAGCTGATGCTCAGCTTTTCATTATTTCTTTATTACAAAAACTGAAATAAATTATCACTCAAAACCAAAGTTACCTTCTATAAAAAAGGCTTCAGCTTCCACATAATTTTCCTCTTTATTAGTCATAGTTAAATATGAAAGAATAGCTTTCCTTCTCACATTTTCTACCATTTGAAGGTTGAAGTGTTCATCAATGAAAAGCCCAGAATTCTCAGCTGCTTCCTTTTTTGTGTGTGTGAAATGAAACCTCTAACAGATGTCCATATAGTGGATGGTCCTCATGACAATTCCACATCTCTGTGCCAGGTTTGTAATCTATCTCTGAGCTCCTCCTATAATTCCTCCTACTAGCCATGTATTATGCTCCTTTTGTAGTATCACTTTTGTTTTTCCTCTCTCTCTGATCTTAATCCAAATACTTTCCATTATGTTTCCTCTATTAGTTTCCTGGATTTCCTCACATGACTATATCTCCTTAATATATAATGTTATTTTGCTGCACCTTTATATATTGTAGTTCTTTGGGATAAATATTCATTTAAATAAAACCAATATTTGTTAAATATATATTATGTATGAGGTACTAGGAATACAAATACAAAAAACAATGGCCCGTTTCTTTTAGGAACTTGTATTCCACTGAGAGATATGCCTCAAACACAAATAAATACATCAAAGCTAAATTGAGAAAGGAAAAAAAAGCACTAAAAATTAGAGAAAGGAATCAGAAAAGCTGGGCTTTCAAGGAAGACAAGGATTTTAAGAAATGGAAGCAGGGAAGCAATGTATTCTATGTTTGGGAAATTGCTTATGTGAATGTATAAAGGCAAAGTGTATAGCACTGTTTTTGAGGCAATAGCAGGTTACTCTCATTTGATTAAATATAGAGAAATGATATTGAAATTTTGGAATATTTCTGAAAGGGAATAATATGAAATAAGAAGGGAAATATAACTTGAAAATAGATTGTAGAGGACTATGATACCAGATTAGAATGATGTGTTTTATTTTAGAAACAACGTGGAAGCACTAAGATCTTTGAGCAATGAAGCAACAGAGTTAAAACTGTCTTAGCAAGATTATTTTTGTAAGATAGATTAGAGGGAAGAGAATAGTGGTAAGGAGATTAATTGGAAAAGTTAAATAATAAGAGCTTGAATTAGGGTAGGGGCTATGAGAATGGAGAGAAGGAAACAAATGTAAAAGATTTAAATGTCTAATAGAAAACATTTAGTAATTGTTTGAACATAAGGATATAAAAATGATGAGAGTATAATTAAAGATGAATCCAGGGTTATGCAAAGTGCACTTAGGTAACTGACAATATAGTAATGCCTTTTCAGAAGTAGAGACATTTAGAGTAGGATCAGTTTTGGACAGGTAAGTATATAGAAGATACTGAATTCTATTTGGAACATACTGAATTTGATATACCTAAAGAACATCCAGGTACATTCTTCCCAAACCAATGTGTTGTTTTACATTAAGATCTCTATTTTTCTCTGTTATCTACCAATTCTTTGTGCATAAACTTCTGAACCCATGGGTTTTATTGCTAACTATTTTTAACTATTGCTTCTCAGAAATTCCTATTTCTCTCTTTTTTTCTGTTTATGTTTTACTCGCTATTGTCTATAGTGTCAGAATTGGCGAGTACATGCAGCCAATTTCTTCATCCTCCTTCCTTTTCATTTTAAAGCACTCTTGACTATATCCACCAGAATCCATACAAAATATGTTTTGGCTGGCCCTTGTTAGGTATACTTTTTCCTTAGTCAAGAATTTTATGTCTCTGTTCAAAACTCTTCAGTAATCCTCTGCTTATTATATAAGGTTCAGATTCCCTAAGTTGGCATTTAAGATTCTGCAAAATCTGATACTATTGTCTATTTTCACAATCTTATCTCATATTATTTTTCTCCATGTACTCTATGCTCCATCCATTCTGGTCTGAATTCTGACCCAAATTATACTTGATTCTCAAACATTTTTGAACCACACTGTTCTGTTTTCCTGCCAGAAATTCTTTCTTTATCCCTGATCCTCTTGTCAAGTTTTATCATCATCTTTTAAAGTTCAAAACAAATGCTTTTCCTCCTAGAAGCTCTCTTCACACCTAAAAGAGTCTAACATGCCTCAGACCACCTCTATGTCTCAACTGCAATGACCTCTTCATATTGGCAATGCTTCCACATCTATAGCCTCTTCCTCCCATTGGTGAGTTCTTCTCTGAACCTTCATTTAAAAAATACTAGACATTATGATCTTTTCAAAATTCAATTCTGCACTTAACATCCCTGTAACTTCTCACTCTCCCATTTTGAATCCTTATTATATATTGTCTTCTCCCATTAGACTCCTTGAGGGTAGACAGTCTTTATTTTTGCTTGTATTTATATTCTCAACAATTAATTCATAATACTATATCTATTTATGTATCATCTATTTATCTATCACATTTTAGTTCCCCCCCCTAACAATTCTTCCCCTTAGATATCACATATCACTTAGCTATATAACTTAGTAATGTAGTCAAGAATGCATTGGTAAATTTTTAACAACTAGTTCTCCTCAAACACATGAAACCCTTTTAATTTTAACCTGCATTGTTAATAGTTTATCCATTATTTTGTTAAGTTTAGACAAATCAACAAAGCAATCTATCAAGACATAGTTCACCCATTAAAAATTTAACAATTGACTCTCATTAAGTCAAACTTCAGCACACTATTAAAATCCTTCATGTAATATGTCTATGATAATTTTCTGGGTTGGTAGCTTATTCTCCAGATAGATTGTAAGTAGGCAAGTATTACATGTAAGCATTTGGCACAATCTTCTATACACAGCAAGCTAACTTGCCTAAGGTAATGTTATCTAATGATAAGTTAGGTAACTTTGTGTTAAGTGAGGACAAAAGCATAAGGTCTCCTCACTCTCAGATCATTATGCTTTCTGATTTGCCTCTCAAAAAAATTATCTGGATGGTAATTAAAGGCAGAACTTGACACCTTAGAGGAGCTCTTAAGGATAGAATTATCTGATATTCAGAATGATGGAGCACACAGTCTATGAAATATTGTAGCAAGGAAAAATAAAGGAGGGAGTGGAAAGTCTCTGGAAGAAAATTCAGATTGGGAAAATGTGCTATGGGGAAAAAAAAAATCAAGTTGAGTCTCTATGACCTGGAAACATCAGTTAAAATGGGGAATAAAATAATTAATTTAACTGGTTGTTCTGTCTACTTGAACTAGACAATTCATTTTACTTTTCCAATAAAGCAATAGCTATTTTGACCTCATGGAAACACTGCATCAATGAAAGAATATAACATGAAACATGGAGAAGACCATGTTGACTGAAGGCAATGAGCATTCTAGGCTCAAAGTGTGAAAGGGGGGAAGACAATTGTTCTCATTCTTATTAAGTAATATATTTTCACCTTAATTTCCTCTTAGAGGAAGATGGATAACTTAATAAAAGTAGCTCAGGGCCTAGTAATCAGGAGATAGTCTCTAATTCCTGCCCATGATGTTATTAGCTTTCTTTCTTACTGTGTGCAAAACATTTAATTTCTCTCTGTCATAACTTCCTTACCTACATTTGAGTAGGTAATACTTAGGGAAAGCAACTATTTGTAAATAATTTCACTTTGTGACAGCAGTTGTTAGCTATGTGTATGTACTTCTATTTACACTAGCCAGGCTCAAGATATCTGGCTTTGACTAGATAAAACTAGATTAAGCTGGTTTCCATAGTTTTTCTTTGCTCACAGTTGAGTGCTCAATTTTCTGCCTTTCACATATTATATTATTTTCTTTCATAATGTTTTAAATTTTGTGATCTTCAACAAGGGATTTCATTTCATTTAACACTTCAATATGTAAAAACAGTAAGTAGCCTTTAAAGACCTTATTTCACTGACTAAGATATGGCATCAGTTGCTATTACAAAGCCAAAAAGTCAGGGACTTTAAGCATCATTCCAGTCCACAATGAAACACTATTAGTCTTGCAAAAATGCATATGAATATGAAATCAAAAACAAATAGTAACACCAAGAAAAGTCTAATAAATCATCAGAAAAAAAAATACAGACCTTCAGAGGCACCTGGTAATTGGAGAGTTCATAATTAATTTCACCATAGTGTGAGATGGGATTCTTGAGTTTAAAAGACAAGAAACAATATTATTTTTTAAAGCTACTAACCATTGCAATGAAGAAAAAAATGCTTATGGACAAAATAAAACATACATTGGAACACAAGGTTGAAAAGTAGAAATTAACTTTTTATTGATGAAATTAGTTTTTTAATGAATTTTGGGTTTTTTTTTTAACCCAACCAAAACAATTGTAAGAAGTCTAGGTGAGCCTGTAAGATACAGGCTTTTTTGATCAGATTATTCAACATGTCCAAAAAAGTATTGGGAAACTTTTACATCCAGTGGGCCTTTAAGGAAATTTTGAACTCTGAAACATATAGTTTCATGCTAAGAATGATTATTTTTGGAATTACATAAATTCCAAAATGGAAATAAGGTACTGAAATGGAACCTTGAACCTATTTGTTAAAACATAGCATCAAAATATAGAGATTCAGAAATAGAACTGGGAAAGAAAGAATGATGACTGGCTCGGGCACTCCCCAAAATGGAGGCCCTGGGAGGAACTCATCAATGAAAGAAGGAAGATTTGCATGCCAGAGTGAGAAGGTCCCAGTTTGGGAGGCAGTCACAGGATAAGAAAGCAGCTAAAGTATGGTGTCAAAATCCAGAAGGTCAAAAGCCATGAAGTCCTCTTTATATTTGCCATGAGTCAAGCAAATATAAAATATCACCTGCTGGACAAGAAGCTAACATTCAGGAGTTAGTATGTATAAAAGCTGGATACCAAAACCACCAAACATGATTAATATAAAAGCATTGTTATCTCCTCTAGTGCAGTAAATATAGCTTTTTGTTATTTGTTTGTTTTTGAGTCATTGTAGTCATGTCCAACTCTTCCCAATCCCATTTGGGTTTTTTTTGTTTGTTTGTTTTGTTTTTTGTTTTGTTTTGTTTTTTGGCAGACACTAGAGTAGTTTGCCATTTACTTCTCCAGTTCATTTTACAGGAGTAAGTGACTTACACAGGTAGTGTCTGAAGACAGATTTAAACTCATAAAAATTACTCCAGTCCCAGCATTCTATCCCCTTTGTCACCTAGCTGACCAAGCAGAATTTGAATATCTTTGTATCCCTGAGAATAAGGGGGAAAAAACTTTCTTCAATAAGGTACTCACTTCAGGGGGTGATAGCACACTTAGGGACATCTATCTCATGCTCATGGGTGCCAAAAAACAAAGCAAGGCTATGAATTTGTTCTTTGTATTGTAATAATATCAAAATTACTTTGAGAGTTTCAAAATTAAACATAAGATCAGATTAAAATTTAGGAAATTGTGGTTTGTTTAATGACCTAAACTCCTCCCTAAAATAATAATCATAAAAGACCATGTTTTATATATTCTTCATATGGAGTTAGATATCTGAGTCTTGGACCATTGTAACCTATAAAAAAATTGAAGTTGAGGATCATCCAAAGAGCAATAGAATTGCAAATGGTAGGTATAAACAGTCTGACACACACTATGAAGAACTATAAGACCAATACATAGGATATCACTGAAGAAATGCATGCTCAAAAATGGTAAATAATATAGCAAGAGCAAGGAATGCAAAGCACAGTGTGTATGCTTGGACAATTAGAAAAAGTTATCTAAAAAATGAATGAAGAAAATAATTCATTAAAAATCAGAATTGAACAAATGGATTTGAATGACTCGAGGAGACACCAAGAATCAGTCAAGCAAAACCAAAAAAAAAAAAAAAAAAAAATGAAACAGTGGGAAAAAATGTCAAATAATTTCTTGGGAAAACAACAGACCTGGAAAATAGATCTAGGAGAGATACTCTGAGAATTATTGGACTTCCTGAAAAATATGATGAAAAAAAAAGCCTGGACTCTATTTTCCAGGAAATTATCAAAGAGAACTGCCCAGGTGTTATAGAAACAGATGGTAAAATAGACATTGGAAGAATTCATTGATCACCTACTGAAAGGGACCCTAAAATCAAAACTCCAAGAAATATAGTGGCTAAATTCCAGAACTATCAAACCAAGAAAAAAATATTACAAGCTGCTAGAAAAAATCAATTCAAATATAGAGACATCACAATAAGGATTACCCAGGATCTAGCAGCATCAACATTAAAGGATCAAAAGGCCAGGAATCTGATATTCTGAAAAGCTAAGGAACTTGGTATGCAGCAAAAAATAACTTACCCAGACAAAATGAGCATTTTTCCCCCAGGGAAGAAGATAGACATTCAACAAAATAAGTGAATTTTATCTATTTCTGATGAAGAAACCAGAACCAAACAAAAATTTTGATCTCCAAATATACAACTCAAGAGTAAGCTAAAAAGGTAAAAAGAAATATTGGGAACTATATTTCTGTTATAAAGATATATAAAGAACACATGTATAATTTTTTTCTAGAAACTAGAGGGGGAAAGTAAATTATATCAGTAGGGTAAAGTCGGGGTACTACATCTCACAAAGAGGCAAAGGAAAGCTATTATATCTGAGAGAAAGAATAGAAGGGGATGAACATAGTGTGTATCTTACTGCCATCAGAATTGTCTTAAAGAGAAAAATATTAGACATATTCAATTTATGGTGAAACTTCTCCTACCGCATTGAAAAGTGGGAGGGAAAAAGAAAAAAAAGGAAGGAGTAAGCTAAGTGAAAGGGAATACAGAAATTGTGAGGAAAGGAAGTAAGAAAAGGGGAGGAACTCTAAAGTGGGGGGTGGAATACTAAAAAGGGAGGACTGTAAGCAGCAAGTGGTGCCCACAAGTTCAATACTAGGGAGCGGGGTAAGAGGGAAGGAAAGGAGAAAAGTATGAGCAAGGGTTAACAAGATGGCAAGTAATACAGAATTTGTGATTTTGACCATAAATATGAATGGAGTAAACTCCCCCATAAAGAGGAAGCAGTTAGCAGAAATATTACAAGCAGCCAGAAAAAAAAATTCAAATATCAAGGAGCCACAATAAGTATCACTCAAGATCTAGCTGCTTCCGCGTTAAAGGATCGAAGGCCTGGAAACTGATATTCCAAAAGGCAAAAGAATTTGGAATGTAGCCAAGAAGAATCCTATAATATGTTGTTTACAGGAAACACACTTGAAACAGGGCGATACATATAGAGTAAAGGTAAAAGGTTGGAGCAGAATCTACTATGCTTCAGATGAAGTCAGAAAAGCAGGGGTAGCCATCCTGATCTCAGATCAAGCAAAATCAAAAATTGATCTAATTAAAAGAGATAAGGAAGAGCACTATATCTTGCTAATATATTGGGAAATGGATATTATAAAGCAATATCAATATTAAACATATATGCACCAAGTGGTATAGCATCTAAATTCTTAAAAGAGAAATTAAGAGAGCTATAAAAAGAAATAGGCACTATAATAGTGGGAGATCTCAACCTTGTACTCTCAAAATTAGATAAATCAAACCACAAAATAAATAAAAAAAAAGAAGTCAAAAAGGTAAATAGAATACTAGAAAAGTTAGATATGATAGATCTTTGGAGAAAACTAAATGGAGACAGAAAGGAGTACACTTTCTTCTGAGAAGTTCATGGAACCTATACAATAATTGATCATATATTAAATCATAAAAACCTCAAATTCAAATGTAGAGAGGCAGAAATAGTAAATGTATCCTTTTGGGATCACAATGCAATGAAAATTACATTCAATAAAAAGCCAGGGGAAGATTATTTTTTTTTCCAAAAATTTTTTATTTTCCAAAAAATAATTGGAAACTAAATAATCTCATACTAAAGAATGATTGGATGAAACAATAAATTATAGACATAATTAATAACTTCACCCAAGAAAATGACAATAATGCAACATCATGCCAAAATGTGTGGGATATAGCTAAAGTGGTAATAAGGGGAAATTTTATATTTCTAGAGGCCTACTTGCATAAAATAGAGAAAGAGAAGGTCAGTGAATTGGGCTTGCAACTAAAAATGCTAGAAAAGGAACAAATTAAAAAACCCCAGTCAAACACTAAACTTGAAATTCTAAAAATAAAAGGAGAGAGTAATAAAATTGAAAGTAAAAAAAAATCTATTGAATCAATTAATAAAACTAAGAGTTGGTTCTATGAAAACCCTTAGTAAATCTGATTAAAAAAAGGAAAGAGGAAAATCAAATTGTTAGTCTTAAAAATGAAAAGGGAGAACTAGCCACTAATGAATAGGAAATTAGAACAATAATTAGGAGTTACTTTGCCCAACTTTTTGCCAATAAATTCGATAACTTAAATGAAATGGAAGAATATCTTCAAAAATATAGCTTGCCCAGATTAACAGAGGAAGAAGTAAATTGATTAAACAGTCCCATCTTAGAAAAAGAAATAGAACAAGCTATTAATCAACTCCCTAAGAAAAAATTCCCAGAACCAGATGGATTTCCGTGTGAATTGTACCAAACATTTAAAGAACAATTAACTCCAATACTATATAAACTATTTGAAAAAATAGGTATTGAAGGGGTTCTACCAAATTCCTTTTATGACACAGACATGGTACTGATACCTAAACCAGGTAGGTTGAAAACAGAGAAAGAAAATTATAGACCAATCTCCTAATGAATATTGATGCTAAAATCTTAAATAAGATATTAGCAAAAAGATATTAACAAAACAGAAAATCATCCCCACGATAATACACTATGACCAAGTAGGATTTATACCAGGAATGCAGGCCTGGTTCAATATTAAGAAAACTATTAGCATAATTGGCTATATCAATAACCAAATCAACAAAAACCATATGTTTATCTCAATAGATGCAGAAAATGCATTTGATAAAAGTCAACATCCATTCCTAATAAAAACACTTGAGAGGATAGGAATAAATGGACTTTTCCTTAAAATAATCAGGAGCCTATATTTAAAATCATCAGTAAGTATAATATGTAATGGGATAAACTGGAACCATTCCCAGTAAGATCAGGAGTGAAACAAGATTGCCCACTATCACCAGTATTATTCAATATTGTATTAGAAATGCTAGCCTCAGCAATAAGAGTTGAGAAAGAGATTAAAGGAAGTAGAGTAGGTAATCAGGAAACCAAATTATCACTTTTTGCAGATGATATGATGATATAATCCTGCTAAATTCTACTAAAAAGCTACTAGAAATAATTCACAACTTTAGCAAAGTTGCAGAATACAAAATAAATCCACATAAATCCTCAGCGTTTTTATACATTAGCAACCAATTCCAACAGCAAGAGATACAAAGAGAAATTCCATTTAAAATAACTATCAATAGCATAAAATATTTGGAAATCTATCTACGAAAGGAAAGTCAGGAATTATATGAGCAAAATTACAAAACACTTTCCACACAAAGTCAGATTAAATAATTGGAAAAATATTTGGTGCTCTTAGATAGGCTGAGCTATTATATAATAAAGATGACAATACTCCCTAAACTAATCTTTTTATTTAATGCTATACCAATCAGACTCCCAAAAAACTATTTTAATGACCTAGAAAAAATAACAACAAAATTCATATGGAAGAACAAAAGGTTGAAAATTTCAAGGGAATTAATGAAAAAAAAAAAATCAAAATAAGGTGGCCTAGCTGTACCTGATCTAAAACTGTATTATAAAGCAGCAGTCACCAAAACCATTTGGTATTGGCTAAGAAATAGATTAGTTGATCAGTGGAATAGCTTAGGTTCACAGGACAAAATAGTCAATAACTATAGCAATCAGTGTTTGACAAACCCAAAGATCCCAACTTTTGGGATTAGAATTCACTATTTGACAAAAACTGCTGGGAAAACTGGAAATTAGTATGGCAGAAATTAGGCATGGACCCATACTTAACACCATATGCCAAGATAAGATCAAAATGCATCCATGATTTAGGCATAAACAACAAGATTATAAATTAATTAGAGGAACATAGGATAGTTTGCCTCTCAACCTTGTGGAGAAGGAAGAAATTTGTGACCAAAGAAGAACTGGAGATCCTGATCACAAAATAGAAAATTTTGATTACATCAAATTAAAAAGCCTTTGTACAAACAAAATTAATGCAAACAAGATTAGAAGGGAAGCAACAAACTGAGAAAACATTTTTACAATTAAAGGTTCTGATAAAGGCCTCATTTCCAAAATATATAGAGAATATTAACTCTAATTTATAAGCAATCAAGCCATTCTCCAATTGATAAGTGGTCAAAGAATGTGAACAGACAATTTTCAGATGATGAAATTGAAACTATTTCCACTCATATGAAAGTGTTCCAAATCATTATTGATCAGAGAACTGCAAATTAAGACAACTCTGAGATACTACTACACACCTGTCAGATTGGCTAAGATGACAGGAAAAAATAATGATGATGGAGAATGCTGGAAAACTGGGACACTGATACGTTGTTGATGGAGTTGTGAATGAATCCAACCATTCTGGAGAGCAATCTGGAATTATGCTTAAAAGGTTATCAAACTGTGCATACCTTTTGATCCAGCAGTGTTACTACTGGGCTTATATCCCAAAGAGATACTAAAGAAGAGAAAGGGACCTGTATGTGCCAAAATGTTTATAGCAGTCCTTTTTGTAGTGACCAGAAACTGGAAAATGAATGAATGTCCATCAGTTGGAAAATAGTTGAGTAAATCGTGGTATATGAATATTATGGAATGTTATTGTTCTGTAAGAAATGACCAGCAGGATGAATACAGAGAGGCTTGAAGAGACTTGCATGAACTGATGCTGAGTGAAATGAGCAGAACCAGGATATCATTATACACTTCAACAACAATACTGTATGAGGATGTATTCTGGTGAAAGTGGATATTTTCAACAAAGAGAAGATTTAATTCAGTTCCAATTGATCAATAATAGACAGAATCAGCTACACTCAGAGAAGGGACACTGGGAAATGAATGTGGACTACTTTCATTTTTGTCTTTCTTCCCAGGTTATTTTTACCTTCTGAATCCAACTCTTCTTGTGCAACAAGAGAATTGTATGGTTCTGCACACATATATTGTATCTAAGATATACTATCACATATTTAACATGTATAAGATTGCCTGGCATCCAGGGGAGGGAGCGGAGAGAGGGAAGGGAAAAGTCAGAACAGAAGAAAGTGCAAGGGATAATGTTGTAAAAAATTACCTATGTATATTTTCTATAAATAAAAAGTTATGTAAAAAAGGAAAAAAATAGTCTTAGAGTTTTCCCTTTCTATACATATTACTTCCCTATGGCTCTTTTTGTTACCAATGAAGTTTTGTCATGTAGACTGATCTCTCTTCCACTTGCATATATTTATTATGTGTTCAAATGTTGTATACCAGGCTTTAAACACTTCAATAGCAGGGATTATGTGATCTCTAAATTTCTATATGTCCCCTCAGAGTAGATCATAACAATCTGCACATAGTAGACACTTAATAAAAATTGTGTTTTTAAACTATAGATGTTGATGAAACATTATCATGAGAGTTAATTAAAGCTAGTTATTATACTGAATTTTTATCCATAATATATTTCTTCTAGTAAAGACAGAAGGAAGTTAATGCTAGTGGTGCCTTTGCACTAAAATTATCTTCAATTTATTCTTGTGTATATATGAATTACCTATTATATAAAATACATATTATATGTATGTATTTTATATACGTACACATATGTGTGTATTTGTGTGTATGGAGAAAGAGACAGAGACAGAAAATTTGCAAATAGTTATTTACTTGTTAATTCTGCCACTAGATTGTAAGTCCTTAAAAGCAGGTACTGTTTTTGCCTTTCTTCCTAGCTCCACCCACAGTGCTTGGTATATAAGTATAAATATCTGTTTCCTCTTTTAAGATTCAATTCCATCTCTCTCCTGCCTGTGCTGGTATCTCAGTCTGTTTTTAAAGAAAATAGCTGAAAACTCTTTTTATAAATAGTAACTTAAATGTTAGCAATTATTCATTTGATAAAAAGTAAGTTTATTTCCTAGTCTTTTTCAACAGTTTTGAGTCTTAGTAGGTTTTCATAAAAGAAAAATAATGTATAAAGCAATATATTTTTAATATGACATGTTTTAACTCACATAAGGGAAGATCCAAGGACTGAAGTGAAATATCCAAGAGTAGAGAGTCAGCAGACTTGGTGAAATGCACTGGGGACATCACTAGAACCTTAAATTCAATGGTTTTCAGACCACAGTAGTTGAGAGGACAATATTTAAGAGATGTTCCTAAGACTTGACACATCCAGATTTTGCCAGGTTTTTATTACTCTTTTCTCTCAATGTGCTGAGTATATGTGAATTCTTTGTTGCCTTAATTTCAGAGCAGTTTTTCAGGCAGGTAAGTTCAAAGAATTTAACAAGAAGAGGCTAGATTCCCTCTTGGGCAATCTAATTGTTTTTACTTAGAAATAAATGGGGAATGCAAGTGAAACATATGGAGGCTCTGGACTTGCTCTGTCAGCCCCAATTGCATTAGCAGATGGGGTCCCCAGAAAGCAGTTACTGTTCTTCTCAAATGTTTTGGTAATATCCTTGTGGGATTGAGAGTGTCTTCCTATTGTTATATAGTTCAGAATCCAACCAATGTGGTTCCTTTTATTAGTAGTAGTATATATTAATTAGTCAGCCAGAGTCATATTTAATTAGGTTTTAATTAGGGTCATTTACTAAACTGTTATAACAAGAACATTTAGTTTAAAAGAACTTCAGCAAAAGTCTGACACATACAAACTACATATATTCATAGTCCAGAGGATAATAGGCTTGATCTTAATAGCAAAAGAGTAACTTCTAAGTCCTGATTGCTTTTGCCCCCTTTATAGGTTATTTACAAAGTTCTGTCTAGGAACAATGTAGTTTCTTTACTGGATCTTGAGTCTTTTTTGATTGTTTAATTATTTTTTCACTTAATAGTATTTAATTTTTCCCAATTATATATAGTTTTCAACATTCATTTTTGTAAGATTTTGAGCTCCAATTTTTCGTGCTCTCTTTCTTCCCTCTTTGCTCCCCCCTCTCCAAAATATGATAGAGATTATATGTGTACAATCATTTAAAATATAGTTCCATTTACTCATGTTGTGAAAAGAAAAACCAAAATAAAAGGGAAAAAGCAGGAGAAGGGGGAAGTGAAAATAATATGGACACCTTCAGTCTCCATAGTTCTTTCCCCAGATGTGGATGGCATTTTCCATCCCAAGTTTATCAAAATTGCCTTGCTGAGAAGAACTGAGTCTGTCATAGCTGATTATTACATAGTCTTGCTGTACTGTGTTTAATGTTCTCATGGTGTTACTCACTTCATTCAGGATCAGTTCATGGAAGTCTTTCCAGGCTTTTCCAAAATCAGCCTACTCATCATTTCTTATAAGACAATAGTACTTTTGCATTCAAATAATGCAACTTATTCAGTCATCCCACAATTAATGAGCAGCCACTCAATTTCCTACTCCTTGCCACCACAAAAAGAGCTGCTACAAATATTTTTGCAGATGTGAGTTCTTTTCCTTCTTTTATAATCTCTTTGATATAAATTGGGTGTTGAGTTTTAAACTGTTGAAACTTAAAACTTTTCTCAACATGTCTATTTTGTGCTTGGCAAATATCCACATCATTTATTGCAATTTTATCAATGAAAATGGATAAATACTAAGGTCCTCTGAAGTTCATGAGATTACTGCCAGCCAAAGATGGGAAAAGAAGAATGAAACTGAGAGCAAGGTCAGTGCTGAGATTGGGTCTTGTCTCTTCTCCTTTAAGCTATTCCTTATCAGGGGCTGAATAGAAGGCTTCTTAAATTTCAAAACACTCAAAACTGGAGATTCCAAATTAATTTTCAATTTTGCAACCAATTCACAGAGAATGACAAAGTTTTCTCAACCAATTTGAGCACATTTCCTATGCAAAATTAATATAATTCATCCATTGGCTTCTCTGCACTTTTTCCAAAATTTATGATTGATTCAATGGAGAAGTATTCTCACTTGGGACATCAGAGTATGATTGCTTGATTCAATTAGTCCCCACCCCTTACACTAGGATGGGAAGATGAAATTTCCAAAAAAAGATAAGGAGAGAGGACATGTCTAAAGCAGAGATATTCTGTGTTGAGTTAATCTTATTAGTACTAGCTAGAGACTCTGTTTTGGGCCAGGCCTAATTCACATAGAACTTGTTGGTTCAGGCTTTGAATTAGAATGAATAAAGATATCAGAAAACTATCTAGCACTTAACCAAAAAAAAAAAAAAAAAAAATGAAGTTTATTAACAGTAGCTTCTGTTACTGTTGTTGTCCCATTTGGGGGGACCCTAATTGGAATTGGTGACTTCATTTGGGATTTTTTTGCAAAGATACTGGAATGGTTTATCATTTCCTTTTACAGGTAAAGAAACTGAGACAAACAGGGTTAAGTGACCTCTGCAAGGTCACACAGCTAATAAATACCCGAGGCCAAATTTGAACTCATGAAGAATATTCAATAAGGATATAGCAACTTATTGAGGTAGAAACTAGTGACAAAATAAACTAATATTCAGATCTGTGAACAGTTCTTTCTTTCCAAACTTTTCATTCTTTTCTTTTCACTCACTCTACCCATAATAAAGTAAGATGACCATGTCCAGAAGACCTTCTAAAAGTTATCTTTTACCTTTGATTTTTGCCTCATTCAGTGTTCAGATGACTTTCTGTGTGACAGATGGTGCCTCTGTTTCCATATCATATTTCAGTTGCAGAGAAAGATTTTGAATTTTGGCTTTTCTCTGTCAGTTTATTTCCTTAGATTTATTTAACAAATTTAAAATATTCCGGATAGATAAGAGAAACTGTTCACAAATATGGGTATTAGTTTATTTTGTCACTTATTCTTTTTGCTTATATTCAGTATTCTTTTAGAAAACCCCATTTTATGAAACTACAATGAAGATTTTATGCATGGCCCCAGAGAACTAGATGAAGACAGAACCAGAAACCAAATCAGAACATTCACAACCAAATTTCATGTGTGTGTTAACAACCCCTCCTGGGGGGATCATGATAATGGACCAAAGAGTTTATGATTTTTTTTTATTATTCTTCAAGGAATAAATAATTATCCAATGTTTTTGAAAATATATATTTTCTTTCTGATAACATATTTGAAGCATTATAGGTTTGTACTTCAAGTAACTTAAAACATCATGATTATATACACAATAATTTTTGTGTTCCAATGTTTATGCAGTGATTAAATCAAACTCCAAATCTGACTAAGCACAATGTGTAGATGCTCAATTTGTTATCAAATTGTTTCCAAAACACCACAAAGGTTTAATATTTATTATTCCTTTCTTTGTGCTCCTTAACATCAGTGGGATAAGATGACTTTTTTCTATGTTCTCCAAATTTTTTTAAAGTATTTCAATTAAATGAATCTAGAAAATTAACCTTTTCCTCTGGGGCAGTTTGTTCCCCACAAAGTAATCCAGCATCTTGGAGACTGATTTTTTTTAGGAAATTAAAAGACTTTGTATTCAAATTTCAGACTGTCTGAAAAACCATGATCACTGGTCATGCTCATTAATCACAAACCATCTTGAAACAATTATTAATATTTCATAGGCTTAAGATACATACATATTTGTATATTTCATTATATAAGTTTATATATGTGTATATATACAAACACAAGTATATGTGTGTGTATATATACACACATACACACACACACACACACACACACACACACACACACACACACATATATATATATATAAAAGGATGGGGTTCTATTGATTATCCCATCTACTTAAAAGCAATTATGTTTGCTTAAATTAAAGCTGAATCAATCCATTACAATTAAGGCAAATGGAACTTTGGGTATGCTTCCATGAATCAAAGTATTATATGAGAGACTTGGTAATTAAGCAAATATAAAAACTAATGGAGGAAGTATGATTTAATTAACCCTATTTGGCTCACTGAAGCTTCACTCCAGCCCTAGAATTCTCACACTGGAAGTACCCTTTAGCCCTTGCAATTTCTCTCTCTCTCTCTCTCTCTCTCTCTCTCTCTCTCTCTCTTTTTCTCTCTCTCTCTCTGATTAGATGGTTCTTCTCAGAGCCTCCTTTGGAGAAGGGTACCCTGGCCAGTTTTTCAACTTCCAGAAATATGTTGTCTTCACCCATTAGAGACCATCTTTATATATATACTTGTACCATAGTCTAAGCATATTTAGTTCTTCCTTGTTAGCCTCTGAAACCCTGAGGGAAGATGTGTTGGAATCTTTACAAACTGCTAACTCATTAGAGTTAATAGATTATTGATCTGATCTTACAAGAAGATGTTTTGGGCCAGAACCTGAAACAAGGTACTAAGTAGAACTAATTGATACAATGCTTGTGTTCACATCTTTACTCATTAGAGTTCACAAGTATGGGAGTTCACAAAGTTAACTGTGTAACTTTGTGAATTCACACCTCCCTTGAAGCTCTTGGGGCCAGAGAGCACTATGGGAGAAAACCCATAATCCCTCTCTCTCTCTTTTGAAGTTTTTCTCTTTTTCTATTTCATCTCAAGAAATCCAATGATTCTTGCAATTATATAAAATACATAAGCACATAGCAATATAATACAGGCTAGTAGTAATGTAACAAATAACATGAATCAACCTGAAAATTTACACATGTCCATAAGTCCTAGAAATAGTCCATAAGGAATCCATTGTCCATTAGTTCATGTGCCAGGAATCTAATAATTCCTGTAAGTTCTGAAGTACTGCAAAAAGTCTCATCAACAATTTTTCATCTTAAGGAATCCAATGATTCTTGCTGGGTTTTTTTCAAGAACTAAAACAGTCTCATCTTGTGTTAGGAAATCCAATGATTCCTAAAGTTTTTTAAAAGTCGTTTTAACAGTCTCATTGTCAGCCATGCTCTTTCAATGGTGAGCACAATCAGCAACAGAACCACCCGATATTTCTTGGGTCTTCTCCTTTGTTTCAAGGGTCTACTCCATCTCTCTGAGATGGACAAGGCGAATGCGGCTCATTGGCACCCATCTGATTCCTTCTCCATCTGTAGAGATACAAGCAAACCCTCTCCCCCAAGCAGTTAGCCTATCTGGTCCCTTCCATTCACCACTTTCTGGATCTCTCCCTATCACCTGGCGATTATCTAAAGATAGTGGAGCTGCTCGCACTGGACACTGCTCTTCTGATGGGTTATAAAACCTGTCTGCTGGAGCCAATGCACCTTTATCAAAGATTAAAAAATTAATGGTATAGAGAACTAAATTTAGAAGTCCTCTATGGTTACCTATGGCAGATTTCAGCTGAATTACGCCAGAAGCCCTCTCTCCAAGGCAAGAGAGATTCATTGGAATATTTTTCACTTGGCTAGCTGGTGGCGGAAGGAGTTTTTCAGAAGAAGAAGCTACGAGTCGAGAGTTCAGTGGAAGATTGAGAAGGCTCTCTCAGAGGCACAACCAGATTCATCTTCATCTCACACCAATGTGGTAGCTGGGCTCCTGCACTTCCCCCACTGAGACCAAGCTGGTCTGAAAGACTCACCAGAAAGCTAGCCGAGCCCCAAGTGAAGGAGACAAGAGATTCATTCCATCTTTGTGCTGGCTGGAGGCTGAAGAAAGCAGAGGCAGAGACTGAAGGACAAAACCTTTGGATTTGGAGACATTCGGAGGGAGCTCTTGGAACCAAGCAGAGAGAGAGGCCTCAACTAACCAGGCTGCTTTGGAAGGAGAAAATAAATGTTTGTAATTTTACCAGCTGGCTGCACTTGGAGTAATTATTGATCTGAAGTGATACTAAGGCTGCCTCCAAGAATACCTCCCCTGAGAAACCTACCTTCTCCCCCAGAGAGAACCATCTCATCTTATATTATATTAAAGAAGAACAAGAACACCAACAAGATGTTGTCTTCCTCAGGGATAGAGGAAAGGGAATTAAGCTAAGGATACATTTGCATATGAATATATGCACATACAAATACATTATATATACATACACATACATGTGTATCTACACATATATATATCTACATATGTATGTGTGTATGTAGAAATCTGGACCATTATGAATATATATGTAGATATCTAGAAACTATATATGTATATATTCATTTTTTAGCATGCTCAACTTTCCACAGTCCTTCCTATTTCATCTATTCTCTTCTTCTGTCATCTTTGCCAGTTTGTTGTGAGAACTAGCACCTCTGCTGAATTCCTCTCAGGGTTGCTCTTCCACCTTCACCAAACACTTAACTTTGGATCCAAGAAGCTGTAGTGTACACATAGGCCATGTCTTGGTATACCATCTCAAAAAACAAGCTATACCAATATAAAGGTAACTGGTAGGCCTCAAAACTATCAGTGAGTTAGGGGATGTCTATCCTAAACATGGAAAGACTTTTCTCAGTGAAATGGGCAGATAAGAACAATTTGTTCCAACATCCACGAAGGCAGATTGGTCAAAGACACTAAGATCATCCACTGCCTCCCAGACTCTCCAGTCATCTTGACTTTTGCCCTGCCACTGGACATTGATGAGTCAGAAAAAGAAAATGAAGCTGACAACTATGTGCAGCTCTGCCTCACTTAAATCCAATTCACATGCAAGACAAGATATAGCCCTGTGATGTTCTCGACAGTCTTCAAAGGTAAAGGATAAACATCAATAGTCAAGGATAATGACATAGTTCCTTATAAAACACATTTTCAGAACCATCAATCCACCACCCACCCCAGTTCTTCCTGAAGTGCTCCATTTCTTCATATAGCTATACAGAAGTGAAGTGTCTATTAATACTTCTTATAAGCTAGGAAAAGGCTAGGGAGAGAAGGGAAGATGTTGGAGTTGAATTACTGAAACCACTATAATTCTTACCCTGGAAAATCTTTTTTGGAGAATGGAACTAGGTCAGTAGAGTTCACAGTCACCTTTCCTTTGAGGCCTTAAATAGATATCTAGACTGGCATATTTTCATCTCATACCAATTTCTCTTCTGCTCTCCTCCTTTCCTTCACAAGTAAGGTAGAATCTGTTGTTTCTTGATATTGATATTCCTCCCCCATCCAGTAATCTAATAATAAAAGTTACTACTGCTAAGAAGTGTCAATATCCCTACCCTAAGGCCACTCTGCTTTGGCACAAGCTAATTTGTGGCCTAATATTTTCCATTAAGCTCCATTAAGCTGTAAGAAGTATAAACAGTGCTAAATGTTGTATATTAAAATTCTCCATTGGTAATTCATGACATGACTAATTTACCAGGAGCTCAGTTGTCCCATCTTGAGAATTTAGCTCTAATTATTTTTCTCCTGCTCATCATTCTTTGGTTGGAGATTGAAAAGTGTCAGGGAGTTTTGCCATTTGACAAATTCTTCCTTACTGTGAGCTGAAATCCTTTTCAAAAGACTCAGGCTATGCAAACTGATTTGAATCTACTCTTGGCAAGTTATCATCTTATCCAAGCATTTCCCTATATAACAAAATTAGGGAAATTTAGCCCCTCTGAACTAGACCTAATAGCAGGAAAAGACACAAGCTCATCTGTCTAGCCCATCCTTTGGAAATCAGATGTATAACAGATCCTTTCTCCATTTCTTCTATTATTTTCTTCTTAGTGCTTCTTAATACCAGTGGGATAAAGTGACTCTAGATTATCCAAAATTCTAAAAATTGATTCTAGAAAACAAACCTCTTCTGAGGCAATTTGTAACCTAACAAGGAATACAACACCTCAGAGATTTAGTTTTTTAGAAGTTTAAAGGTTTCATGTAAAACATACCCACTGAGCTTCCTCAAGATGGGATTCATACATAATCCAAAATAGTAGAGCCACTATACTGCATCTGTTTAGTGAAAACTGTTTTGTTGTTGTTGTTGTTGTTGTTGTTGTTGTTGTTGTTGTTGTTGTTGTTGTTATTGTTATTGTTTTCTGTTCTGGTTAACTTTTTTTCTTTTTTTGCCAAGAAAATTTATTACTTTTTGTCATTATTTTCCTTGTGTCAAGTGGAACCTTTCCATCCAAATTTCACTGCTCAGCTCCATATGTCTTTTTTTTTTCCTTTCCCCCCCTTTTTTAGTTACCACATAACAAAAATGTTTCTCTTATATTAATTTTGTTACTCAGGCAAAGTAAACTATCACTCCTCGGTATGTCATATAAAAGCCAGAAAAGTAGTGACTCACTCATGCAGAGTTTTATTTAAACCATTTGTCCTGTGGTCAGAGTAGATTAAAGACAGATCAGGTCGCCTTCAGAGCAATGCTGGGACAGTGAGAGTGAGAGATGTTGGCACTTGGTTGTTAAACCACATGCAGCTCGCGTGACTGCAGTTTCTCTTAGTTCCCTTCCCCCCATCCTCTCTCTCAACAAGACTACAACACCTGCATCCAGCCAAACCTAGGTTTATTGACCTACTGAACTCTAGGAGGGCTCTTGGAAGGGGCTGACATTTTAATTTGGTGACCAAAAATGGCTAATGAAAGGGGAGCTTAGTTTCCTTTGTGGTTCCCAGGGGAATGCAGAGGAGAAGAGGGGGAAGCTGATGGAAAAAGAAAAAAGAAATTGAAAAGAAATAAAGCAATTGAAAGCATTGTGAGAAGTTTCCATTGTCCTTTTCCAGATAGAGTTTGGAATTGTAAATGCTTGTAAATTGAGCTGATCATGGTTAATCTAATTGGTACTCACCCAGCAGGGGTCAGAAAAAAAATATGATATATAAATAGCATTTAAGTTAAGGAAGTTCTAAAAAGATGAGATTTGATAAGATCCAGATAACAGAATAAGTCACACTACTTCTTGAGAGTAAGAAAAGAATCTTAGGGCTGGAAGTGATTCAAGGGATATCTAAGCCAATCACCTCTGCTACTATACTGCCTTATGGTCTTGTGAACTGAACAATTTGATCTTCAACTCTGCATCTGTTACTTTATATGTAAGAGATATGTGTATGTGTGTATACATGATACTCATGGTGGCTCAGTGTATGTCCACATGATTTTGTCTAGATTTGACTTGCAGGGAGGGGTGAATAGATATTTCTGAAATCTTACCCTTCCAGACTTTTACAAGGAGGGTAGTAGATTTGGGGTAATTGCTCTCCTCAGTAACAGAAATTGTATCTAATTAGCCCCATAAATATTACTAGTTTATGGGGAAATAATTTCTAGTTTCAAACTGTTTTTCTGGGTCACTATCTTTTAATTAGGTAGGAGGGCCCCAAACTATATCCAAAGGCTTGATTCTCTTCTCACCAAATGCTAACTGCATAAAGACAATTAGAGATATTTAATAGTTAATAAATTCATTTAAGCAGATAGAAAACAAAAATTAGGAAAGTTCTACTGATTAAAATGTATCTGGCAATGCATAGAGAAAGTGAACTCCCACATTGTGAGACAATATAATTCAGCTTAACTAAGAGATTCCCAGATCTCACCAAAGAGAATTTTCCTGAAATCACTAGCACAGTAAACTGGAAATAGGGATGTGTTTGAGGTGTTTACTATTTGCTTCATTCCAGAAACCTTCTCTCTCTGTGGGAGCCTCCCATTCAAAAAGAACTTGTAAACCTGTATTGTCCTATAAATTAGAAGTCAGAAAAATAACTCTTTTCTCTCAAACTCTTAAAAATTATTCTTCATACAGGTATGGAACCAACAAACTGTTCCATCCACTGAGTATCTAAGGCCCAAATACATACATATAAGTTATAAGTTATCACCCATTTCCTTGTGAAATATCATTTTTGTTTACCTGGTGTAAGTATTTTTAATCTTGGTTTTCTTATCTAGCTTCCATTCTTTTTTCTTTCCTCATATGTGGCTTACATTTTTTAATTTAATTTAATTTAATAGTCCATGTTTTTGTCATCATTTTTCAGAAGCATCAATTTATTCTTGACTAACCCTCCCAATTCCTATTCTTCTCCATTTTTTCCTTCTTTTTAGTTTTATAGAAGAACTTATTTTTTCAGAGTTTCTCTCCTTTATTTGAACTTTTTCTTAAAAAAAGTCTCCAGCTTATGGAGCCCACCTTATCTTCTTTTAGAATTTTTGATTTCCTAAAAACTATGTGTTTGACTTTAGAAATGTTTCCTTGCTTTATCATTGCAGACTTAAAGATGTCATGGTTACTTTTCCCCCAAGGTTCTGTTCTGCATTTTTTAGCAAGTCAATCCAGAATGACCCTGGCAACCAGAGGGTATGATAGAATAGTGTGCCTAAAATCAGAAAGAATAGTGTGCCTAAAATCAGAAAGACCTGAGTTCAAATTCAGCTTCAAGCGTTCACTAGCTACTTTCTCTAGACTCTGTCTCATTAGGTTTATTTTGAGGTTCATATGAGATAATTTTTATAAGATTCTTATCAGAGTACCTTGCACATAATAGCTGCTATATAAATGCTTGTTCCCTTGTTATCACCTTCCTTATATTCTCTACTTTGGGAGAGAAGATACTGGAAAAGTTAAGAATTTTTTATGCATTTCACTTTAATAGAATAGGACTGACAACAGTGTTAGGAAGTGCACAGTTTTGTCAGGGGAGGTACTTAGGGATTGGTTTTTCAGCAACATTATAAATACTAGAATGAAATCAATTGTGTTAATTCCTTTAGGAATAAACCATGTATGGAAAATTAAACATAAACTACTCAATTACATTCTTTTTGTTTGCTTTTGGTGGGCATTTGGGCTGTAGTTTTAGAGGTGAAATTAAAAAAAAAAAAAAAAAGGAAGTCAGAAAGTATAAAGTGCTCCAACAGTCTTACTGCCCACTTTAATTAAGCTTTAAGAGTTTAAACCTACAATATGATTTTGGAGATATCTTATATTATGATTTAGAGAAAGTCTCTCTCTTCTTTTAAAAATCTGTAGTGTTACCCTGTCACTTTTCTAGCCCACGGATCACTAGGTTCTCTATTCACATTAACTACTGAGTTCAATGGGTGGTATTTTGAAAGACAAGTATACCTCGTTGGTTCAAGTTCTCATCCTAGATCAGATGGGAATCTCAAAAATTGTCTGAATTTAGTTTCAGCTTTATTACAAGATCAGATGGAGAGCATGTATTCACTTAAATGGGATTAAAACAATTAACAAAGGATTAAACAAACAATCCCACACATTCCTGAGGGATTACAATATAAACTCCTCTATTACACCCTAATCCCTGGGTTTTAGGAAAACCATTTTTCCCTGAGATTGCTCTGGTGTTGGAGGAAGACAGGAAAAAGTCTCTTGACATGGCTGGATTCAAATTCTTCCCAGACTCACCAATATTGACATTTGTCTGCAATCTACATGTTTTTATTCCTTGATCCAAGAAGAGCTAGAAGCACTATTGCTAAACTGAGTTGTCTAGGCCTTCAACTCAGAAATCTTACTCACATCTTAGTCTATTCCTCTATTCACCTACATTTCAGATACTCAATCTCATGAGTATGGAGTCCTAGGAAACTTTTTGGCAATTATTTGCACATGTCAGTCATTCTTACACATGTAGAATAAAATCCAACCACTTTAGAATGGAATTTAAATATCTCTAATTTATTGGGATATCTAGTTGGTACAGGGCATAGAATACCAAGCCTGAAGTTAGGAAAATGAGTTCAAATCCAACCTCAGAAAACTAACTGGGTGTCTTCTTTGTCTCATTTTCCTCATGACATTTCCTCATGTCATAAAATGACAATAATTAAAGTACCTATTTCCTATGGTTGATTTAAGGATTGAATAACTGTAAAATGTTTAGCATAATACTTGGCAGATAGCTATACAAATGCTAGCTATCATTATTATTATTGCAGCATTCAGTTTAACTGAATTGCTTTCTCCAATTTAATAAATCATCTTCTCTTACCTTGCATTTACAAAAGCTGTCATCCATTTATAGGAAGCAATCCCTTCTCTTGCTTTTTACAGGGGTCCTCAGACTTTTTAGATAGGGGGCCAGTTCACTGTCCCTCAGACTGTTGGAGGGCCAGACTATAGTAAAAACAAAAACTTGGTGGGCCTTTAAATAAAGAAACTTCATAGCCCTGGGTGAGGGGGATAAACGTTCTGAGTTGCCGCATTTGGCCCGTGGGCCATAGTTTGAGGACCCCTGCTTTAGAAGTTCAGTTCAATCACTTCTGTTCTGATTCACCATGCAGAAAATGTTCTCTTTCTCTTCAAAGTGGCCTAAAGCAGAGGTGTCAAACCCATTTCACAATACTCCCAAGTATGTTTCAAACTATTGCTTCAGTTCAGTTGTCTCTGATTCATCTTGACTCCATTTGGGGATTTCTTAGCAGAGATATTGGAGTGATTTGCCATTTCCTTTTTCAGGTCTTTTTACAGAAGAGGAAATTGAGATAAACAAGGTTAAATGACTTGATCAGGATCACAAAGTTGGTAAATGTCTGACACTACATCTGAACTCAGAAAGATGAGTCTTCCTGACTCCAGACCCACCTAATTGCCCTAAATTGTAATACAGAAATATTTAACAAAATAAATAAAAAATAATATATGGTCTTCTAAGTCAATATGTAGGGTTCATTATGTATAGTATAACGACCTTTATTCCAATAAGTTTACTCCATTGTTCGAGACTACCAGTTTATTTATGTATTTACTCATCCTTCTCCTTAGACATTTCTTCTTACCAGCTTCTAAAAGGTAAAAACTGTGAAATTTGTAATTTTTATCATGACTGGGACTAGACAGTACTTTGCAAAAGATAAGCACTTAATGTTTATTGAATGGTATTTAATGATTATCTTAATTATTCTAGGCTCCAAGATACATGCTTAGGAGCTTTCAGGTTTTAGAAGACTTTAAAAGTTAGTGGGAGCAGAACTAATGATCTGGTGTTCCCTTCCCTAGGTTTGGGGGAGACAAAACAGGAATATGGAATTCAGAGTTGTAGCTGTCTTCTTCACCATTCTCTATTTTTATTCCCCCATCCTACTATACAAATTCATCTAATTACCACTCATCCTAATTACCAGAAAAGTCATAATTGAGCATTAAGGATTAAATGAGGGTGGAAATAAATAGGGAACATGACTCTTTTACAATACTAACAAAATCTAGGACAAGAAGTAAAATGATAGAAAAACAAAAACAGGAATGCAACTATGTCTTTATTCATCATCATAGGCTTATGGAAAAGTTTTAAAAAACAGGCAAGGCACACTTTTCACCTTATAGGTAATTCTAGATAATTCAGTCAAGATGGGCTCACTCCCCTTCTTCCAATATGCAATACACAAATCTCCTGACACCAAGAGTCAGAGGTTCTGAAGTCTTAAATCAGGAGTTCCCAAACCTCATACATTTTTAAACTAACTTTATAAAAAAAGTTCTTAGTGACTAAAAATTATTCATAAAACAATCTACTTGAAAAAATTCTTGGGTTACTTATAAGTTTACTATATTTTAATGATAGCAGAAATAAATCATAAACATACAGTAAATTAATGTAACAAATAAATATTATATTATACTATCATTTAAATTGTTCACATTTTAACCTAAAAATATAAACAAAATAAAATTACATAATAGGCAGGCATGTTTATCAGCAAAATGTTTCTTAAAATTAATGCATTGATAATATTGTTATTTATAATTTTTTTTATATTTTGGATCATTTACATGTCCCATTGTTTTCCTCTTCTCACATGCTACCAGAGATACAGTCCTTAAAATTATGAAAAAGAACCAGAAAAAAATTCAACTATAGATATAGATATGCACTATTATATGCAGGGGGGAAAAAGTGGTGTGATTGTTTTAGTCACTTTCTTCACATATTTTTAAATTGTTTTTGAGAATAGTTGGATCAATTCACAGCTCCACCAATAATGCATTGGCATGCCCAACTTTCCACAACCCCTCCTACATCAACTATTCTCTTCTTTTATCATCTTTGCCAATTTGCTAGCTGTGAGGCAAAATTTCAAGGTTGTTTGGATTTTCATTTCTTTTGATTTTAGTGATTTGGAGCATTCTTTCACATTGTTGTTAATAGTTTGCAAATATTCTTTTAAGAACTGTTTGTTCCTCTCTTTTGTACATTTAAATCATGTTAACTTTTAACTTTGCTGCCTTATCCGCCAGATTTTCCTCCACTTCAGTAGTTTGGTATTCCAAATCTCTCTTTCACTTCTTGGAAAGATTCTATCCCATAGAATTTTTGTTGTTTTATTTTTTTTTCTAATCTGCGAATTGATTTTTATTAGTGCATTGAGAGCTATCACTCTTGACATATATATTCCAATTTTTTTTCTTTTGAACTACTCTGGTATTTCATGCTTTCTTGAGATTTTCCACATCTTGTATTTCATCAAACATTTTTTCACTTTTCTTAATCTTGTAATATTTGTTAAAAGAACTTCATAATCCTTTGTAATCAGACTTCTAGTTTTTTAAGATGTGTTAATTTATCTGATTGCACTGTTTTTATTAAGTGTATTTTTTCTTCTCTAAATACTGATACTTCTACCATCACTCATTTTCTGATTCTACCCTTCTCTAATGACTATATTCTTCTGCCCTGCCCCATAGCTGGGCAACCAAATTATTTTAACTTTTACCATCCTTCCATGTTGGGAGATTTTAGATCTAATTCACTGCATCTCTCTGCCTTAAGTAGGGAGCTAAGGGAAGAGGTGGAGAGAGAAAGGAATAGGACAGGCCCCAGATGGATTTTCTTCCCATTTCCTTCAAATACCATTCATTCATACTGACTCTCTACCCATTTCTCCCTATAATCTATTCATTCCCTCTATGGTTGGACTGAATAATTTTTATAAGGTTGGCAAGGATAGAGAAAATATTGCCAACAGTCTACTATACCTAAACTCTATTAAGATCATCTATGCGCTATTATATTTTTACCTACTTTATTAAATGTTTCCCAATTATCAAAAAAGTGGTCATATTTATGTAGAAATTGTACTCAGAAATATCTAAATATTTTGGCCATTACTTCCCACTCCCACTTCAGATAGTCTCATACTATATTTCTCACAATTTAGAGAATTCTGTAAATGAGCTCTGAAATCCAGAAAACTATAATATTATTCTGACATTATTAACAGAGACAAACATTCATGTCCCACATTCTCTCTTCCAAAGTGATAATCTTCAACTCTGAAAGATTAAAAATTTACTTGTGCCATCATGTTTTTACATTTCTTACAAGGAATCAAGTCTTTGGAGATACATTCTGTGTTTCTTCTAACTTTATCTCTTTGACCCTGTGAATCATTTAAAATGGAAAATGATTGGAGACTTTGATGAACCTTAGTAGTAATAGTTATGTCTTGGATACAGGTTTTGGAAAGAAGATAAATTACCCAATTAACTATGTCAGGACTATACATATAATTGCTTCTGCTATACCCCACTGAAGTAGGGAGATATCAACCCCTATGACTTTCAGTCTCTATGGTGCAAGATTATTTGGCAAAAGTCTTCTTCTTCATGCTTTTCTGTATGTCCTCTCTGATATTCCAGTGAGCCTGTGATCCTGCAATAGTACACAAGGAAGAGCATTATTACACTGTGACTTCCTTGAGGAACGGAACTATTTTATGGGTCCCTAGGAGGGTTGCCTTTTTCGTATTCTCAAAGCTTAGCACTTGCCTGGAGCATAGTAAGTGCTTAATATCCCTGTAGACTGACTACCTGAAGGAAACAAATAGATAGAAGTATTACTGTTATTTGCAAAAGGAAAATTTGAGGTGTTACAGTTTCTGAAGCAGTTTCAATCAGATGCTACAATGAATAACTCACAGCACTTATTTTGATACTTTGACCTTTGTACACACACACTTTCATAAAGTAAACAATTACTTGGAGCCAAAGAACTAGCTGCTATACTGATAAAAGGAGTCAATAATGGTCATGTGGTCCAGAAATTCCATTCAATTTCATATGTATTAAGTATGAGAAACATACTATACTACATGCCAAGGTAGATACAAAGGTAAAACACGACACAACTACTGCCCTCAGGAGATTACACGTTAGTCAGAAATTCTTAACCAAGGAAGATTGGATCAAATTAAACATCTTTCCTTTCACTCTTTGGAGGAATATGTAATTGCATGAATGAGTTTTTGTGAAGAGAATAAGGTATTAGTTGTACAAATACAGGAATGGTAGAAAACCTACAAGTGCAATTTGAGTTTGAGGAACTATAAGGGTTTTTTTTTTTTTGAAGTGTAATAACGATGACAATAACAATAACACTTTCTAGACACTATAATGATTTTTTAAAGATTTACAAAAGCATGAAATAAATTAGTCAATGCTGAAAGCAATAGTGTTTGTTTGTTTGTTTGTTTGTTTTTTGATACATTTAAGACATCCAGAAAAAAACTGAGGGTGAAGTAGAAGTAGAAGCATTATCAGGGAAGTATCCATCCTCTTGCCAAAATGAAGGAATAGGGTAAACCTGGGACAGCCAACAAGTCCAGAATAAGAAGGGGAAGATAATGAAAGGAATACAACCAAGCAGGTATGTTGCTAGAAAACCTAAAGCCAGATTAAGATAAAGAGAAGAAATTCACATTGATCTTACAAGAGGAAGCTCCTCTCAGGACTCAGCACACTGAGTTCCTAGCAATTTGATGAAAATTCATTCAATTCTCAACCTGACTTAATCTGACTTAGAAATCCTAGGTCACTAACATTCCATGATTCAAGGAAACTCAGGAAATCGTGAGAGAATTTGATGTTTTATAGGGAGTGCAGAGTCCTGACCAGTTGTATCTGTATGGTTTCCAATCTCTGATATCAACAACAAGGAAGTGTCAATTAGGAAGGAGGCTGAAAGTTTTTAGGTTGGAAAGTTCTAGAAGATTCACTTTGTGTGGGAATTCTAGAAAAGCCAAGAGAAGGCGTTTAGTTACACAAAGATCACCTGTTAAAGAATAAACTGGAAAACTAAAGGTTTTCCTATAATATAGAAAAATAGCATTTTATTGTTTACAAAGTAATTTTACATATTTATGGGAGCATAGATCTAGAGTTGGAAGAGACTTAGATACCATCTAGTTTGAACCCTTTGTTTTGCAGATGAAGAAATTAAGACCCAGAGAAGTTAAGTGAATTGGCTAACTAGCAGACTTCTTGACCAGTATTCTAAATACATTGAGTTTGCTAACTTGACAGGATAGGTATTTATAGATGAGAAAATTTAAATTTAGCATCATAAGCTAGGTCATTCAAGAAGGCTGTAAGCAAAACCTTGTAAGGTGATCCTTACTGATAAATTTGAAGTCATAATACTTTGAAATCATTAAAATAAGTCCAACAAAATAGAAAGGGGGAAAAAACTCTTTAGATCAACAAAGTCAAGTAGAGTAATAAACTGACTCTGTGGAGATCAGGCAGTCTTGGAATTTCTGATTTTTTTGTCTGGGGATTTGCTTGTTCAGGGTTTTTCACACCATACTGATTTTAAATATGTCTACCAATACTGTCTGGAACTACTGACAAGAGCTCAGAGCCAGAACCCCTGCAGCATGCATATATTATACCTTCATCACAGAAGTTTTCCCCTAGCCAGGTATTGAAGCCTGTGAGAATACTAGCGTTGAAATGTTTGAACTAAAGCTTCTGGCTAATTCTGATATATTATCATTGAGTTTCTATTTCCTTTCCAGTCAACCAAAGTACTGAATGAATTTAACTACAATTCCATTAGGAATTCAGTATCTCCTTGCCCATTTGCCAGTACCTGAAGGTGGCTGCAGTTCAAACACTGTGGTACTAGCTCTTTCTGAGTCTTCCAAAATTGGAAGTACATTGTTGTACTTCAGCAATGCCCCCACACAAGTGTCTTCCTAGCATACTTTTACCTTCCTTTTATGTGTTATCTTCCTCCATTCTACTATAAGTACCTTGTCAGGAAGATTTATCTTTCCTTTTGTTTGTTTTTGTTTTCCCAGAACTTAACAGGATCTAGAGACATAATAATATTAACAATAACAATGCCTCTTAGCCTGACTTAATCTGACTTAGAACTCCTGGATCACTAACATTCCAATAATTCAAGGCAACTCATGGAATCTTGAGAGAATTGTGTGTTTTATAGAATTGGGTGTAAAGTACTCCCTACAGTTATGGTTCAGTCATGTATGACTCTTCGTGACTCATTTGGGATTTTCTTGACAAAGATTCTGGAATGGTTTACCATTTCCTTCTCCAGCATTTTACAGATGAGGAAACTGAGGCAAACAGAATTAAATGTCTTGCTCATGGTCACATAGGTAGTAAGTGTATGAGACCAGATTCAAATGAACAGAGATGAATCTTCCAGACCCTAAACCCATCACTCTATCAACTGTGCCCTCTAGCTGCCCCAGTGATAAGTGTGTGTACTTGTATATACATACATTTGAACAGATAGGAAAAAAGGCAATTGTCTCACTATTGGGATGCATAGCAAGACATACATGTTTAGAATTTCATTTGCCTTATCAATCATTTTTATTATATAGAAAAGAGTGAAAACATATGTATTGCTATAAAAGAGCTATAAATAGCATGGTTCAAAATTAAGAAACAAAAAGTGTTCCCTGTCATCTGACATGATTATAATATGATGTATGTGAAGGCAAATCTCCCAAAGGAACAACTGCATTGTTTCTTATATTTATTGTACAATAGGCAAGGGACTCTGCTATTTAACACCTTTATCACAAATTTGTATGGAATACTTATTAAATTTTGAGACAAGATAAAATGGGAGGCAGAGCTAATATTTTGGATGATGGTTCCAAAAAGATCTGGACAGGCTAGAAGGTGAATGCAATAATAATATGAAAATGAAGAGACAAAAAAGGAAATCCTAAACTTGGACATCAAAGTGAACTTGAATCTCATTATAAGAAGGCGAGACATTGCTAGACCAACTGATATTAAAAAAAAAAAAAAGATGTGGGAGTTTTAGAAGAGTGCAAGTACAACATGAGTGAACACATCAATATTGCAACAATAAGAACTAATATATTTTTGGACTATGTGCCTCTCTTAATCATAACATCCAGAATGAAGGAATCTCCATACTTCACTTCTCAGACCACATATGGAATATGATTTTCAGTTGTGTTTGCCAATGTTAGAAAGGAAATTGGTAGGCTATAGAATGTCAGAAAGGGAGTCACCAAATGGATTATGATTAATAGAACTAGAAATGTTTAAACTGAAAAGAAAATCTAAGGCGGAACATGATAGTTTTCTTCAAGTGGTTAAATATCTTGAGAGATACTTAGGAAGTAAATTAGAAGAGAGATTAGGACTAAAATCATAATTAGAGCCAAAAGGGAATTAAGAAGTTATTTAGTCCAATTCCTTCATTTTATAGATGAGGAAACTGATGCCCAAAAAGAAGAAATGATTTGCCTAATCTTGCAAAGGCAGCAAGCTTCAAATATCAAGTCTGAACTCAAGTTCTCTGAATTCAGAATTTTTTCCATTATATCATAACTTGCCCAGTCTGCTTGGCTCCAGATAGAAGAACTTGGAGAGACAAATTTAGACTTGTTGTAAGGAAAAACCTACAAACAATTAGAACAATCTAAAAGTATAATGAACTATAGAATGAACTGCTTTAGAATATGCTGGTGCAGAAATGAAATTCAATAAAAGTATAGTAAGGCACCTTTTTCCAGGGAAAATAATAGTTTATTTACAGGGCATGAACCTAATACTAAAGAGGTCAATGGCTAGTCTAGATTTAAGCCAAGGACCCCAATATTAAGGAAAATGAGTTTTCTAAGATTAGAACAAAGAACAGAACAGAGTAAGTGACATCAAAGAATTAAAGACAATGTGATTAATTATATAACTGAAGCAGAGAGAAAATGTTACTAGTTGGAAGTTGGGAATGAAACCTAGCAATCATGCCCTCCTTCCCTCCTGTGACCAAGAAGTGTTCATTGTTTAAATCCACCTGCAATGTCAGAAATAATAGACCAGATATTCTTGACAGATATTTCAGTGGTGCACAGATATTGAACCAGACTCAATAGTATCACTCACCTCTTTCAAGGATTAGTAGAATTCTTTGAAGTATAGTGATCAACAGCAGAAGTTGATGTCCAATCGACTCATTACAGAACAGCTGAATCTCTGCACAAAGTTCAGAGACAAAGAATCATGACTTAGGCAGTTACAGGACATTTTCAATTAAGTACATAAAAATGATACAGAATCACTTTAATCTTTCAGTGATTTTTCCTTTATTAGAGATCAGCAAGATAAAATTGAATAACTACATGTCAGGGATGGTTTAAAGGAGATTGCTGCACATGGTGGGATTAGATTTATCAATGACTTCTTTTTCTGCACATTACTAGAAGATGTCACTTAATGGAAACTTGATTTTTATTTTGAGATTCTATGAATTTGTACATTTTTACAGAGAAATACAAGAAGTACACGTGGAGAAAAAAGGTTGGTAATTAAATATAATTAGTTCATTGTTTCTGTTTTATTTGCTTCTGCTTGCATGACAGGAGTGTGCTAATTGATCATTCTGAGTAAGCAATTAGCCTCATTTTATCAAGAGAAAAAGTAGAAAACTTCCTCGTCCAAGTAAATTAAGCCTTATTTAGGCAGCCAAGTGCAATAAATGGAAATAGCAAGACAGTTTATTACAGCATTTATTGACAAAAGTTAGCAGAGAAAGCTTTAAAAAAATTTAAAGAAGTAAATACTACACTTTCTTCATCTAAGCATAGAGAGAATGGACAATTTTCTGCTAGTGTCAAAAACCTATATATGCACAAATGGGCCTCCATTCTGGAAGAGAAAATAAAGAGGCTGGAAGAATATCTTTAAATTATTAGGGAGAATAAAATATTACTTGAAAGAACTCTTTGCTTCAAGAAAAAAGCAAAGAAAGGAAAAGACATAAAATTTAGGAGGAAATCTTAAGGGTAAAAAGCAAAAGACACAGAGGAAGAAGTGAAAAAAGGACAAGTGAACAACTAGAGGTAATAAGTATCATAGGATCACAGATTTTAATGCTTGAATATATTTTAAAGAGAATCTACTCCAACCCTGTCATTTAACAGAGACAAAAACTATACCCAAGAGCGGTTTAATAATTTGACTAATGTCACTCAAGTAGATCAGTTTTTTTTTTCTTTGTGGCTGATAAGAGCACAAGGCAAAGAGGATTAGATCATCTCAACTTCATAGTCATCCTCAATTCTTCATCCTCTTTTCTCACATACAATCCATTGCCAAGTCATATCAATTCTACTTCTACAATATCATTCATAGGGTTACCTGTGGCAGAGAATTCCAAGCTTTCTCTTTTCACATGTTGTGACTGCTCTATTTCAGACCCCAAACATTTTTTGTCTAAAAATAATTTCATAAAATCATATCTAGAATCAGAAGGAATTTCAGAAACCATCTGAACTAATTCATTTTACATAATGAGGAAATGGAAGTAAAGGAAGATTAAGATGCCTCAAATTACAGAGATAATAAATGACAATCCTGTTATTGAAACCAAGATCCTGTAGCTCCAATGTCCACTGACTTTTTCCATGATACCATGTACTACTGGTCTTTATGACTTTAGTCTCCCTCTTCCCCAATTCCTAATCCACAGGGAAATCAAATTCTCCTTCCTAATTACCCTCACAATCTTAATACCTTGTTTAGGAAGCTTCAATTGTCTTTAAAATAAAATGTCAACTCTTGCTTCACAATATGATTTCAACTTATTTTTACACAAAAATTATCCATTCTAGAGCAATTTGGAACTATGCTCATAAAGTTATCAAACTATGCATACCCTTTGATCCAGCAGTATTACTACTGGGCTTATATCCCAAAGAGATCTTAAAGAAGGGAAAGGGACCTGTATGTGCAAGAATGTTTGTGGCAGCCCTCTTTGTAATGGCCAGAAATTGGAAACTGAGTAAGATGCTCATCAGTTGGAGAATGGCTGAATAAATTGTGGTATATCAATATTATGGAATATTATTATTCGGTAAGAAATGACCAACAGGATGATTTCAGAAAGGCCTGGAGAGACTTACATGAACTGATGCTGAGTGAAATGAGCAGGACCAGGAGATCATATATACTTCAACAACAATACTATATGATGACCAATTCTGATGGACCTGGCCATCTTCAGCAATGAGATGAACCAAATTAGTTCCAATGGATCAGTATTGAACTGAACCAGCTACACCCAGTGAAAGAACTCTGGGAGATGACTAAGAACCATTACATGAATTCCCAATCCCTATATTTTTGCTCACCTTCATTTTTGGTTTTCTTCACAGGCTGATTGTACAATATTTCAGAATTTGATTCTTTTTGTACAGCAAAATAATGGTTTGGACATGTATACTTATTTTGTATTTAATTTATACTTTAACATATTTAAGATGTATTGGTCATCCTGCCATCTAGGGGAGGGGGTGGGGGGAAGGAGGGGAAAATTGGAATAAAAGGTTTGGCAATTGTCAATGCTGAAAAATTACCCATGCATATAACTTGTAAATAAAAAACTATTAAAAATTTTTTTAATTATCCATTCTTTTCCCTTGCATACTCTTCTTTCTAGCTAAAGTGACTCACTTGCTATTTCCTGTACAACAGATTCCATATTCTTTCTGTGTGACTTTTCAGACTGTGCCCTATTCCTTGAATATGCTCCCTTATTACTTCTACATCTTGAAACCAATAGATCTCTTCAAAATTCATTCAAACATCTAGAAAGAGGAAGTGGTGATTATGGAGAAATAATATGACTTTATCAAAAATAGTTCATGCAAGCCTAACATTGTGCTTTTCCCCCTATTATTCTAAAGTTAATTAATTTGTAGAAAAAGGAAATGTTTCAGATCATTTAATATCTACAATAATTCCTAGGTTGTGGCATGCATATGATCAAATGGTCTGAAGCCTGGAAGGAAAACTGAACTGGGTTCAAGATCAATAAAAGGATTTTTACCAATATCTTCCTCTAAATACAGTTGTTTTGAGGAATGCCATCATCCATCATAGGCATCATATATCCTCTGATGAATGTGAATGTGGATGATGGCAGCAAAAAAAAAAAAAATGCAATAATGTCATTGGAATATATTGTGACTATCTTGGCACAAGAAGAAGTTATATGAGAAATTTTGGACAAGGTTCAGAAATTAGTCATGGAGGCATGATATCGAAGTAATGGTCTCAACTGGTCTCAACTGTCTAGACATTTTTCGAATTTCTTTCTCAGGATAGCCCTGAAATTCAGAACTTGCCTTCAAAATGTAGGAAGCAATAAAGAGAATTATTTTCTGGACTTGGTTATAATCAAGATGGAAGAATGAATTGCTAAAGAAGAAATAAGAAACTTGGGGACAAATAACATCACAGAGTGCCTATGTATTCTCTATATGTTATCCCCCCAATATGATTCATATAATCTTCATGACAAAGACAATTTACCCAATTTTTTGAGGCCAGATTTTAACTCAGGTCCTGAGTTAATTCCAGGGCTGTTGCTCTATCCTCTGTGTCACCTAGGCTCCCCAAAAGTGACATAATTTTGTAAGAATGGTGACAGAAAACTAAAGTCCAGAACTTAAATTTATATCTTAACAATTGAATTTATTTAAGAACAACTTAAATTTAATTCAATTATAAATTTGTTTTACAATTTAATTAATTAATTTTATTTAATTAATTTAAAATATATTTTTTAAATAAAATAAGAATTGAGGAAAGAAGCTCAAAGAAGAAATAGAACCAGTGTCTGTTTACTTAATCATGATGCCTGGCAATTAAATGATCAGAATTCTTACTTGACACCTATTTTTTCTTCTAAATTAGAAGAAACAATAAATATGAAAATAATATTTTGTTAAGTTACAACAGTTGCACCTCAGCCTATTCAGATGAGAAATTAATGCTGAAAATGGAAAATAGGTAAAGGAAAAGATATTGAATATGATTATCACCATTTTCTACAGAAGTTTAAACAACATAAATGGAAGATGAGTGTATAAAAGCTTGTAACACTCAATTAACTTACTTTCTATGAAGAGCATTTATAGATCAACCTTGTGAAAAAACAATAGTGGAAGTAAGGAAGAAAGGAGGGAGGAAGGGAAGGAGGGAACGAAGGAAAGAAGGAAAGGAGGGAAGGAGGGAGGGAGAGAAGAGGGGAGGGAAAGAGAAAGGAAGAAAGGGAGAGAGGAAGGAAGGAAGAGCAAGAAGAAGGGAGAAAGGGATGGAAGGAGGGAGGGAGAGAAGGAAAGAAGAGAGGGAGAGAAGGGAGGAAAGAAGGAAGAGATGGAGAGAGAGAAGAAGGAAGGGATGGAGGGAGGGAGGAATGGAGGGAGAAAAGGATGGATGGAAGGAGGGAGGGAGGGAGGGAGGGAGGGAGGAAATGATGAAGGGAAAGAGGGAGGAATGGAGGGAGAGAGAGATAGGGATAGAAAAAGGGAGGGAGGGAAAGAAGAAAAGAGTGAGGGAGGGGGGAGAGGAAGTAGGAGAAGGGAGAAGAAGATATGTATGAAATCTAGTAGCTTTTTATAGCTATTTATTTCAATTATCAGTGACAGTAAATCAAACACATTTGAATCTACCATTTCCTCATGTGTTATATATAGTTTTGGAAATGACACTTAAAATGAAATTTTAAAAATGCAGATTGACCATATTAAGTGGAAAAAAAAACAAGGCTATTTCAAGAATTAATTCTCGAGGTATCTAAATTAAAAGATACTTATAAATTGGGGGGGGGGAAGGTCTTAAATAGTTTTATTTTCAAAATATGTGACCAATGAAAATGTCATTATCTACTTATTCATGTATCTATTTTCTCACCTCTATAATATCTCTGAGAATTATCTCTATAGGTATATAGGATATCCTTGATGTAGATATAAAAAGGGAGCACTCGTTATTTCACTATTTTTCTATAATATGTTCTATAGTGTGTTCAAAGACATAATTAACTGAAAGTACACATATTTACATGATATACATCACAATATATCATCACAATCCTTATATATGTGTGTATATATAGATATATGTATACACACATATGTGTGTATATATAGATGTATGTATATCCACATAGGTATTTATATATGTTCGTACATAATTTGGAGCAGAATCGAACAATTCTGGGATGCCAATAATACTTTAAAAGGTATACTTCTTTAAATATTCTAAACTAAAACTTTTGCAGTTGCACATTTCTCTTCATGTTCTGATGACTTCATGTTCTGACTTTCTGTGAAAGATGAAGAGATCAAATTAAACTAAGAACAGAGCCCACCCAAGTTTTTACTTAACATTTTGTTACTACATCTAGTAAGATGATGTAAAAATTGACTTGCATATTTACTAAAGATGATGATGCCAGGTGCAACACACCATGTTTATCACTAATAACTACTACTTTTCCCAGATATTAGTTGTGTTATGCTTCTGAAAGCTAATGTGATGCTTTAACATGTTTAACATGTATGGAACTGCCTGCCATCTAGGGAAGGGGGTGAAGGGAAGAAGGGAAAAAGTTGGAACAGAAGTTTTTGCAAGAGTCAATGTTGAAAAATCACCCATGCATATGTTTTGTCAATAAAAAGCTATAATAATAAAAAATGAATGCTAAAAATTGTCTTGATACATAATTGGGAAAAATAAAATACTTTAAAATTTAAAAAAAGAAAGCTAATGTGAGAAAACAATATAAAAATGAAGCATGCAGATCAGCCTATTAGAAAAAAAAAAAAAAAAACCTGTGCTATAGATAGCATAGCTAATACAGTGCTGGACATGAAGTCAAAAAACGTGAGTATAAATTCTAAGATAATTACTAGTTATATGACCCTGGGGAAATCAACTGAAAAAGCACCTTTTAAAAAACTAAAATATTTCCTCTATGATGGGAGACTACCAGAGGCTCTTGGAGAAACTGGAGAGTAATAAATCTTCAATAGTAATTTGAAAACTTCAGGGTCCAGTGAAGATCTTTGACGTTGCTTAGTACTTCTGAGCATTAAGGTCAATTGGGTTCCCTTTTTCAGACTCCATTCTAACCCTCCATATCCTTCTCACCTTGTGTATCAGAAGAACTCCACTCTTCCACATAAATTAACAATTTTCCAATTGGCATAAGTATAGATAGCATTATACTACCTTGACCTACTGGGCTTCTTTGTTGGCCAGGACCAGGAGAACATTGTACACAGTAACAACACTGTGCAATTATCAATTTCAATAGTCTTACCTTTTCTTAGCAATGCAATGATCTAAAATAATTCCAAAAGTTTCTTGATGAAAAATGCTATCCACGTCCTGAGAAAGAACTAGAGAGTCTCAATTCAGATTGAAGTATGCTATTTTTGCTTTCTTTTTCCTTTCTTGTGATTTTTCCCTTTTGTTCTGATTCTTCTTTCACAACATGACAAATGTGGAAATATGTTTAATTTGATTGTACATATATAACCTATATGAGGATGCTTGCTAACTTGGAAAGGAAGGAAGGAGTTCTCCCTCTTCAAAAAAATTTGGAGTACAAAATTTTATAAAAGTGAATATTGAAATCTAGCCTTACATGCATTGGAAAAAATGCTGTGTTAAATACTAAATATAAAAATACTAAATTAAATAAAATACCATATTAAATATTATATTAAGTGAAGGAAGATGAAATGATGAAAAATTACTACATTCTAGGTAACAGGTGGCAAAGTAGATGATTGTCATCTACATGCATAGTAGATAGAATGACAGATCTGAAGCCAGAAAGATTCCTCTTCCTGAGTTCAAATCTGGCCTCAGACACTTACTATTTGTGTGACAGTGGTCAAAAGTCATTTCACCTTGTTTGCCTATGTTCCTCATGTGTAAAAGAAATTTTAAAAATTTAAATTTTTTTTGTAATTTTTTAAAAAGGAACTGGAGAAGGAAATAGCAAATCACTCCAGTATCTTTGACAAGAAAACCACAAATAGAATCACAAAGAGTTGGACACAACTAAAAAAACAACTGAACAATAACAAGAACATGTGTCAAGAACAGTGCTAGGTGCTAAAAATATTAGAACAAAACTGGAACAATCCCTGTCCTTGAAGAGTTTGAACTTTACTGGAGTAAACAACATGGATGCAGAACTTTGGATCAGAGGGAGAACCTTATTAACTGGGAACATTAGAAAAGCTTCTTATTAAAAAAAAAAGTATCTGATCTTTGAAATAAGATAGGGAATTTAAGAAAAAAAGGTGAAGAATGAGAGCCCTATAGGTAGGAGACACAGCCCATGTAGAAGAGTAAGAAATCAAATGCATTGTGTGGGAAAATGAAAAGCAGGACAATTTTACAGGCAAGTAACTTGAAGTTGAATCCTATTTTTCTACTGTCAACTGGAGCACTGTAATATCAATTTAACTAAGGAAATTTTAATTTACCGCATAAGGGAGGAGTCAAATCATAGACACATTAACCAAGTACTGTTATTAATCTCTTCACATAAATGGACTATAGATAAACAATGCATAGTCTTTTGAATGAATGAAGAGCTATTTAAATGCTTACTCTATGCCAAGCACTATGCTTAGACCTGGGGACACTTAGAAAAAGAAATTAACACCTGATCTCAATGATTTCACACAGTATAGTGGAGAAAACAAAACATGAGGGTGGGGTGGGGGCAGAGATAGAGGGGGATTCAGTTACAAAGAAGATAAAAAAGCCATGGAGGTCCAAAAAGTCCATCAGAAGGACAAAAAACTCAAGTCTTAAGATGCATCAAGATGACGGCCCCACAGGGCAGGAAGCTTTAAAGGGAATAGTCTTGGGAAAGGAGAAATAGCCTAAGAGTCATAATGGGGTAGAAGTTTGGGGTTTTTTTCTATTTGGTTAAGGATGGGAGTGAGGACAGGAATTAGTGGCTGTTCAAAAGATGAAAACAGGGGTTATTAGCAGGAAGGGGTGGGACTCTGGGTCTAAAAAAAAGGAGGAGACAGGCCCACTTGATACTAGCTTCAGATGGCATCTACTAGGTATCATCTAAGTGATGAAAGAAGTGTCCTAAAGTAGGGAAGGGAAAATTAAATGAGCAAGATCTAAAGTTAGCTAGAAGGAAGAAGTACAAAGTTGAGAAAATGATGAAGCTATATAATGTTGGAAAAAACAAAGATTCATAGGAGTCAAGTGTGTTGGTTTTGAAACATTTTAAGAAAGGTAAAATATCAATGCATAATTGATTACAACAAATTAAGCAGGTTCTTTTGTAACTCAGGCCAGATGATGGTCTGAATTATCTGAATATGAAAGCTTTCCCAGAAGACTAAAAGGCAGCTAATGAAGCTGCAAAAAAGCAAAAACAAAAGTCACAGCAAAAATAAAGACCACAGTCTAAAACCCACATGTTTCACTGGATCCTGCAGTGATCAAAACCACAAAAATTTAATTTGAGGGAAGGAAGGGAAAAAAGAAGAAAGGGAAGGAAGGAAGGAAGGAAGGAAGGAAGGAAGGAAGGAAGGAAGAAAGGAAGGAAAGCAAGGAAGGAAGGGAAGAAGGGAGGGAAGGAGGGAAAGGGAGTGAGAGAGGGAAGGAGGGAGGGAGGGAGGGAGGAAGAAAGGAAGAAAAGAAGGGGAGAGGGAGAGAGGGAGAAATGAAGGGAGGGAGAGAGGGAGGAAGGAAGGAAGGGAGGAAGGGAAGGAAGGAAGGAAGAAAGGAAGAAAGGGGAGGGGGAGGGAGGAAGGAAATAACTAATTTAAGGAGTAAGCATTTATATAGCACCTGGTATTTAGCAAGCACAATGTTCAGTGCACAATATTTTTAAACATTGTCTCATATAATCCTCAAAACAACCCTGCAAGGTAGATACTGTTATTAATCCCATTTTACAGTTGAGAAAACTGAAGCAAATTGATTAAGTGATTTAATATAATAGTGAATAATAATATCACATACTTACCTCACAGGGTTATTGTGAGAATCAAGTACAATAAGGTATTTATCTCTTAACAAAACTGCAAATATTTTATATATCATGTATCCTCACTTTTTCCCTATTAAGAGACTGTCTTCAGTTGTATTTAAAGTGAAGAGGTCTATAATCAGGAAGTACTCAGTTCATATCCTCTCTCAGACAATTATTATTTGTGAGGCAAGTCATTTAACCTCTGTCTGCATCAGCTTCTTTATCTGTGAAATGAGGTGGTTGAATTTGACAGTTTTTAAAGTCCCTTCCACTTCTTAAACACTATTTCTACCTCTTTCATAAGCATAACTAACACTGTGACATGATATAAAAATAATTTGCCATGGTTTTGCAGATTGTTTCTATTTGCAATTTTTAAATTCTCTTTGTAGTTCTATTTTCATATCTGAAAATGCTTGGGATGAATTTGCTTAGTTGATGCTCAAAAAGTTATCAAACTGTGCATACCCTTTGATCCAGCAGTGTTTCTACTGGCCTTACATCCCAAAAATATCTTAAAGGAGTTAAAGGAACCCACATATGCAATAATGTTTGTGGCAGGTCTTTTTGTAGTAGCAAGAAAATGGAAACTGAATGGACGCCCATCAGTTGGAGAATGGTTGAATAAGTTATGGTATATGACTGTTATGGAATATTATTGTTCTATAAGAAACAATGAGCAGGATGATTTTAGAGAGGCCTGGAGAGACTTACATGAACTGATGCTAAGTGAAATGAGCAGAACCAGGAGATCACCGCACATGGCAACAGCAAGATTATACAACGAATGTGATGTGAAAATTATCTAATGGACCTGACTCTTTCCAAAAATGATCCAAAAGTGATCTTGTGATGAAAAGAGCCCTCTAAACCCAGAGAGAGAGCTGGGAGAACTGAGTGTGGACCATATCATAGCATTTTCACTCTTTTTGTTGTTTGCTTGCATTTTTTTTTCTTTCTCAGTTTTTTTTCCCTTTTTGATCTTATTTTTTCTTGTGCAAGATAATTCTACAAATATGTAACCATATATTAGATTTAACATATATTTTAACATGTTTAACATATTTTGGATTACTTGCCATCTGGGGGTGTGGGGAAAAGGAGGGAAATATTTGGAACACAAGGTTTTTCAAGGATCAATGTTGAAAATTTTTCCACACATATGTTTTGAAAATAAAAAGTTTTAATTAAAAAATAATTTGCTTAGTTGGCTATTGTATTACAAAAGAGGAAAAATTTGTTCTTGAAAAATGACAATAAACAGCTTTGGGAAAAAATATGCTAGTGTGAAACAGCATAGATATGAGACCTTCATTACCTTACAATTCCATGGGCAACACACAATTGGTGGCTGGGAGGTACAATAGATTGTATACTGATTGAAAACGCAGAGTGATTCCAGCTTGAAGCTTTAGAGATTTTTTGATAAAGAGTTAATATGGACACAAAACTCCCATTACCAGAGGGTTAAGACAGTGAAGTATTGTGGATCAGTCAATTAGCAGTTATTAAGTGTCTATTGTATGCCATGTACCAATGAAAAGAGAGTATTCTCTAAATTATATAATAAGGAGGGGCAGAGTGCCAGAAAACAACCCTGTGCCACAGTGAATAGGGATAGAGAGGGAGGCATTGAATTTCCAATCAGTTGTTTTAGCATACATGCATTCTGAGGGCTAAGACAAAACCAGTCAAACTACAGGGATGTTGTCAAAATTGATTTTGTCCTCTGCTGCTTCTTTCTGATAGTTTTTTTTTTTTTGAGATGTCACTATTTATAATCATCCATCATCATTTGAAATATTCTACAAATTTATATTTAATCCTATATTGCCTTCGGTCATCATCTCTCTTCATTTGACAAATAAATCAGTTGTTTGCTGACAATTTGTCACAATTAATTTACATTTATCATTTTCTGAATAAAATAGTCACAGTATATATCATTTTTATTGTTTATTTCCCAATTCTTCTTCAATTATTTCTTTAAATAGTTAATAGTCTGGCATATATTTGGTCGAATTATTGACATATGTTGTTATGACTCAGAATGAATGTTACTTGAGAACAGGGGCTAATTAATTTTTGTCTTTGTCTCCCTAGTGCCTAGCACTTGCCTACAATATAATTAAGTGTTTAATAAACATAATGATTGACTGGTTGATGGGAACTACAACCTGGACTCTCATTATCATGGAATGGAAGAGGAAAGTGAATATTAGTATTGGAATTATCCAAAAATTCAGCTGGTTTAGGGATTTCTAGTTCTGAATTCACATTTACTTACATAGGAGCAATTACTTACTCAGATTATATATATTTCATAAAACCAAGGTGGTGTTTAAAATCATCTTCTCACTGAAGTGTTCTTCTGTATTCTAAGTGGACCATGAGAGAAATGAAATATGACATTTAAAAGGATGTGAAGCAATATTTAGAGTGAGACAGAGTTATTACATGAAATTTTTGGCAATTTGGAGTAAGCTGTCACAAAATGCACCCAGGACTAGTAACACAAACATTCTTTCTAATCTCCATTTTAAAAGGAAAAGACCCATTAGACCCCTAGAGTAGTGAAAAGGAAAGAACAGGAGGAATTCACCTGGCTACTGGTTGGAAGGAAACAGCAATGTGATTGCCTAGCATTTTAACTATTTAGTAGTTAGTTGCTATTTCAATAATAAGTAGGTGCTAAACTAAGCTCAGTTGTTTTCCTGCTGTGAAAGGAATGTAAATTCAGTGAACCCTTTCCAGATTTTGTGGCTATGAGATAATGCTGTAATCACTCTACCTTTAGGTATTTATTTCAAGTTCCAGTCTCTTCTCCTCTTCATCTAGCATTCAATTCAGATATCTGATAGCTTAGTAATCCTCACAGAATGATATGAACTGATACTTCAGGTATAGAACTTTTCATCTCATTAAAAATAAATATACAAGATGAAGATGAACTAGCAGGATCCTTCCTCGTGGTGTTTTGATAGGGCCAAGAAAAGACAGATGCTGATTGTTTCAAAACAACCAAACCCCATTCCATTGAGGCTAGCTCCTACTATCCCATGATTAATAAGAGCAAGTGATTTTCAGATTCTATCAGGCCATTGGGCAGGGTATGATAGGTCTGTTTGTAATTTTATAGCTCATAGCACGCTTGTCAGAGAGTTTCCATTGATTCAACTGATGTGGGTCTGGTCTTTTGAAGTATTAGCAACTCTGTAAGCCAAAGGAGTCTCTCAGAGTTCAGTCTCTTCCCCCTTCCTCATAGATTGGCAGCCCTCTATAATGCATCAGCCTCCATTGCTGTCTCTTTTTCTCCAAAGATGGGCATTCTATTACTGCCTGGAAAGCAGCACATGGCAGTCACTTAGTAGGGAGGGAGGCTAAGGAATTAGTCGATAGAACTGATGATTCCCAGAACATTGCTTTCCCTTTAATCACCACAATTTGGGGCTCAGAGGTCTTAACTTTCAGGACATTGGTCTGTCTTGATCTCTCTGAGAGAGACAACAGAGCAGCTGTGGGTAGGATTTGAAGCCATGTTCACAGGACTGCCTTTTCTTCAGGCTCCCATGTGAACATGCTACCTTCTGGGTGGTCTTCCATGCTAAGTAAAAAAAGTCTCATTTCCCAGAAATATTTCTACAGTAGGACATTCCATCTCTGGTCTCTTGAGAAAGTGAAACACAACCTTTTAACTGCAGAAGTGCTTTGCCATTTTTTCTAGTTAAAAAAAAAAAAAAAAAAAAACGGGGGCTCCCAGGAAATGAGCATGGAAGTTCCCTGAAGACAGGAGCTATTTTCACTTTTGTCTTGTATTCCTAGCATTTAACCCAGTGCCTGACACATAACAAGCACTCAAAATGCATGGTGAATTTAATTATCTTATTTAATTCAGTAATTCTGGGATTATTTCTTTTCAGATTCATCTCTTCAAAGAATATTTTTCAACTTCCCATTGTGTTCTAGGCTCTATGCTAGGTTTTGGAGACAGGAAAATAAAAAATAACAATATTTGCTCTCTCAATTGAATAATTACCTCTCCATCAATAGGGTAATTCCTGATATGAATTCTTCTCATTCAGATTTCATTAATAAGAATCAGATACTGCGAAGAAAGCCTAATCAATTGTCTTTATTTTAAAGATTAAAAAAAGAGAGACAAAGAAATTAAAGTATAAATACAAGAACCTTCAGCAAGATGATAGAATTGAGAATAAAACCCCAAATTAACTTAGAGGGACTTCCATTAAGCCAAATTGACAATATCAAGTATAAGGATGAACATATCTCACTATCATATCTCTATATTTTAACATTTATAGAGTAATGAATAAGGCTTTATGAGTATTTTACTTCATTACCATATCTGGCACTTCATCCAAGATAAGCAGGCATGTGCTGGAAAATGTTTAACAACTGGCTCTGGGGGTGGGAGGAGGAGGGAGGAATTCTATCACTGATACATTTTTAAGTTTAATCTTCATTATTAACATTTTCTTCATCACATTTTAAGACAAGACAATCAACAAAACAATAAACCAATACCTAATCCGAAGCATTTGTCAATGTTTGAGATGTAAATGATTACACTGAAAATTTAAAGACTGGCTTCTACAAGCCAGTTTAAATTGACAACTGGTTCCAACAAACTCTTGAATACAAGCTTCCTCAATCATCCCTTAATATATATGTAGATATGATTTTTCTATTAGAAAATTCCCAGTGCAACAAAACTATTTGGTTTAAAACCAAAAATCTCTTCAAATGAACATTGCATATTTGTGCCTAGTCTGCTTTTTAAAAATTGCACCTCAAAAAGTAGCATCTTTGCCTGATTTATTAGGTTCAATCTTACCAATGTGTTATATGAATAATACAACATGATTGATAAGGCTAGAATTTAGGAAACAGTTGTCTTTAAAAAAAACTATGTGGGAGAGCATAGATCTCAGGAGAACATAAATGAACTTCTTAATGACCACTGTGATAACCTTCCCAGAAAATCCATCCACTAGCCCAATAATGAAACCCTTGCTCTCATAAGGGATGGAGCAGGGATTCAATTTATGATTTCATTGTTATGGGAAACTCCCTCCATCAGTACAGGTAAGCATTTTCTTTGCAATTTATACTTTTATTGACTTGTCTAAAGCACTGAAAAGTTAGTTTTTCCCAGGGTCACATAACCAGGATATGTAAGAAGCATAACTTGAATTTTTCTGGCCCCAAAACCAACTTTCTACCATTGCTTCTCTGCACTTACAAATGACCTGAAAATTACAGAGTGCTTTGTCTCTTTCTGGGACTCCCTTTTGAATGAAATAACATTCTACTGAAAATAACTGCACTGATATTTCATGGCCAATGGGAGTGGAAGGGAAAAGTGGAAGAAAGTTAGAAGAGTATGAAATTCCTCCCTTTCTCAGAAGAAAATATCATTCGATTGAATATATCTAAGAGTAATGGGAGAGATATATTTGAGCTACAAAGCCCAACTCAGGATTCCTCACTCTCAACTTCAAATTTAATATGAAATTTCTAGGCAAAATTGTAGCATGCCATAGGCATAAATAAAACTGATAAGCATCATAGACCATAGATAGGATCTGTAACTGGAATCGATATTAGAGGTCATCTGGCATAATTATCTTCCAATTTTATAAATGTGAAAACTCAGACTCAAAAAAAAGAGAGTAGTAAAGACAGGATTCAAGACCAAGTCTTTTAATTCTAAACCTAGTAAAAATTTGTTTCACTACTCCGCACTGCTCCCTTTTTTTTTTATTAAAACTTTTTATATAATTGAAAAATAGAAATCAAATCACCTAGTTGGCATTCTCTACTTGAGGCTAAAAAACTTTAAATGCACTTCCAAATGTTTTATGTAAATCTTATAATATGTGAAATCTATTGTAGATGCAAAAACATGCTCAGGTTTAAAGAGAGGATCATCTCCAATGTTCTGTACTAGAAGAAAAGAGGGTTGTTCAGCTCCAGCAAGATGAACAAAACCACAAGTGATCATCATGGTCAGAAAATCATTTGCAAATATAGGATTGTCCACTACAGTGTTTACTGTGATAACAGTATGAATCAATAGAAGGGCGGATGAACAGACAGAGAAAATATATAGAAAAAATATTTTTTATTTTTCCCAATTACATGTAGACAAGATTTTTGGTTATAAATATATATTCAAGAAGATAAGTCTTTGTGACTACTGTCTATCAACATATTTTAAATATATACCTAGGCTTCTCATAGACACTGTAGGATGTTTTTGAAGTGTATGGTTTGACTTAATGGGGGAAAATGTTTTGTTAGTATTAATCTTAAAAAATAAAATAAATCCTAGAAGTTACCAATAATATGACCAATCCTTTAGTCATCCATTTGTTTGTTCTATAATTATAAGATTTAAAGAAGAGCTAAAACAAGAGATTGAAAACACTATGAAATGAAAGATAATTTTTATTAGATTAAATTAAAAGTTTCTACACAAACAAAACCAATGAAACCAAGATTAGAAGGAGAGGAGGAAGCTGGGAAACAATCTTCACACCAAGTATCTCTGATAAAGACCTCATTTCTAAAATAATAGGGGAGTAAATCAAATTTATGGGCATAGAACCCATTCCTCAGTTGATGAATGATCAAAGAATATGAATAGGAAGTTTTCAGATGAAGAAATTAAAGCTCTCCATAATCACAGGAAAAAATGCTCTAAATCACTATTGATTATAGAAATACAAATTAAAACAACTCTGAGGTATCATCTCACACCTACCAGACTAGCTAATATGATAAAGAATATTATAAATGTTGAAGATATGGGAAAATTGACACATAATGCATTGGTGATGAAGTACTATGGAGAACAATTTGGAACTGTGACCAAAAGACTATATAACCATACATACCCTTTGATTCAGCAATACTACTACTAGGTCTGTATCCCAAAAAGAGACTAAAAAAGGAAAAATAACTCACATGTTCAAAATTATTTTTTGCAGTTCTTTTTATGGTGACAAAGAATTGGAAATCTTGGAGTATGCCCATCAACTCTAGAATGACAGAACAAGTTGCAGTGATATGAATGCAATGGAATACTATTTTTCTATAAGAAATGATAATCAAGTATATTTCAGAAGAACCTGGAAAGACTTACATGAACTGATTCTGAATGAAGTGAACAGAACCAGAAGAATATTATGCATAATAAAAGCAATATTGTGCAATGATCATTTATGATAGAATTAGCTTTTCCACAATGCAATGATGCAAAACAATTCCAAAGAACTTGTGATGGAAAATACTATCCACATCCAGAGAATGAATGATGGAGTCTGAATGCAGATCAAAGCATAGAATTTTCACTTTTTTGTTGTTTTCTTTCTTGGAGTTTTTCCCTTTTGTTCTGAGTCTCCCTTCACAATATGACTAATATGGAAATATATTTTAAATGATTATACAAATATAACCTATATCAGATTGTTTGTTGCCTTGTGGAGAAAAGAGGGGAGGGAGGAAGAAAAATTTGGAGCACAAAATCTTAACAAGGTGAACGTTGAAAACTAACTTTACATATGATGGGAAAGTAAAATAAGATTAAATTTTTTAAAAAGAATGAAAGTTAAAAACAAATAATAGATAATGGATAAATGAATAAAGATTTAATGAATAATGTTTTCCTATCTTTTAAAAAGAGCCTAAAAGAACTTAAATTATTAGAATTATTTTTCTAATGTGAAATAGCTTAAGCTATTTTGTAAGATTCAATTTCTAAAGGTTGGCTCTCCTTCAAGCAGGACATATAAGCATTTTTCTGCTCCCCACTTGTTAAAAGGAAATCAAAAAAAGGTCTAAGAAAAGATAGGAAGGACAGAGGGAAAGGCTGATGGGTCTCTGTTTAGGGAATTCATCTCCCCTCAGTTCTTGGGTGTGATGATAACAAACTGCAATCTGGACTTTGTTCTGTTAATCCAGAATCAATTTATTTACTGCCTCCTCTGAGAATCAATGCCTGGCGGCCTGCTTACATTTTTATGATGTGTACAATACTGGTGATCAACTAATCCAATAAATTGCTCAGTTCTTCCAGTTATTTAGACCAAATATGAGTACTCTGTAAAGAATGCAAATTTGTTGGAATCCAATTCTTCATCTACAAGTAAAATAGTTTTTTACTAATTGTATACAAAAATATTGCCATGTGTGGGCTCCATAAATCTGTCTCGTTGTGTTACTTGTTACTTTTCCCACAGCTGCTTTGAACTTAGCAGAAAGCTGCCTAACCAAAAAAATAAGCTATTGTATGTTGTAATTTCCTCTTTAGGGCATCTGGTATTACTGTCTTCATCAAGCCTTTGCAAACTTTCTTAAGGCATTTAAAAAATATATATGTAATTTGATTCCAAAAGTCACATTAGAAAAAAAAAAGCCATCTGCACCTGATATGATTTGTGAAACAAGTATTTCTATTCAAGAAAATGGGACTAGGAGAGGTATTGAATTTTGTAGCATAGTTGGTTTGGGTTAAGGAGTTAATAATGATCTTGGGAACAAATATTTTATGAAAAGCTTAAATACCAAAATGACACTGAGTAGAACTTTTCATGATCTTTCTGCATTTAATACAGTTCTGGATTTTTTATACTGACTTGGAGTACACTATAGTGAGGTATTTTTGTTGTTTTGTTTTGTGGGGAGGGTTTTTTTTTTTGGGGGGGGGGTAGGTAGGACCAGTCTATTGAACATAAGATTTTAAATAGCATTTTGATTCAATTTAATTCAATTGATCAACAAACATCGAATGCCTACCATGTTCAAACATTTTGCTAAGAATGAAGGAATGGAATAGGGAACAAACCTATGGTTTCACTGGTATAGGGAATTCTCTTTATGAGGAAGCTCCCTCTACCACTGCAGGTTGGTCCCCTTCTCTGTAACTTAAAAGTTTTAGAGAGTTGCCAGAACACTGAGACGTTAAGTGACTTGCCTAGTATCACATGACCAGTATGCATCAGAGGCAAAATTTAAACCCAGGCCTTCCTAGCTTCAAGGGTGTTTCTCTGTCTACTATACCATGCTGCCTCTCAAGCACTAGGAAATATGAAATTATTAAATTATTAGTCATTGCCCTCAAGAAGCTTGTATTTTTATCAAAGGAGATAAAATTTTCAGGTAGTCTCAAACAACAGGCATTTATTAAGTGCCTACTATATGCCATATATAATTAAGTATTAGGAATGCACAGAAAGGCAAAAACAGTCCTTTCTCAAGGAATTCACAGTCTAATGGACAGAACAAATGCAAACTATGTACAAAGTAGAATACAAACAAATTATATACAAAATAAATTGATGGTGATTAACAAAAATTACTAGATAATTAATAGATTGCTAGTATTATGGGAGAATGGGGAAGGCTTTCCAATAAAAGATGGGTTTTTCAGCGAGAACTTGAAGGAAGCCAAGGAAACCTGACAGCAGAGATAAGGAGGGAAAGAATTCCAGACTGGCACAATTCCCAATAAAAATGTTCCAAGTAGGAGATGGAGTGTCCTGTGTTAGGAATAGAAAGATAGCCAGTGTCACTGGATTGCAGAGTTGGAAGAGGTGTAAGAATACTGGAGGTTGGCGGGGAAAGGATTACAAGTTGTGAAAAAAAACCAGAGGTTTTTGCAATTGATCCCAGAGGCAATGAGAAGTCATTATAATAGGACACTGAAGAAGTGATTAGTATCTAAATCAAGTGCCTGTGTGAGTGAAAGAAGGGAGATGATTTACAGAGGTAGAATTGTTAAAATTTAATAACTGATTGGATATTATGAATGAAAATCAGGAAAGTCATGGTTTATTTGGTTATTAAGCAGGGTGATAGAATAGTGTTACACTCATAAGAAATAGGGAAGTTTGGAAAGGAGTATATTTGTTTAAGGGAGAAAGTATTGAGTCCTATCAAGACATGGGCATGGAATTTCACATACAGTACCAGACACAGTCTTGATAGTTGAGCTTGATAGTTTTGCCAAACTGCTTTGGTTATTCTTGGTCATATCTATCCAATGCCTTTTAATACTACTTCTTCCATATCATCAAGTCACCTTTGGAAATATAGTAACATCAACTACGGGAGGTGATCTAAATATAACACATGAAGCATCAACTTTTTTCAAGCTAGAGGAAAATTTGAGAAGTCACCCACAAATGTAAGCTCAGAAGCCATTGACTTCAAACCCTTCTTTTTATAGATCAGAAAATTGAGGCCCATATCAATTATGAGATTTGCCCAAGGTCATACTACTAATAAATATCATAAGTAAAATTTGACCCCAGGTCCTTTGGGTTTAAACCCTGAAGCTCTCAATTTGAATCTAACCTCAGATTCTTCCTTAGCTGTGTTAACTTTGGGCAAATCTGTTAACCTTTTTTTGTGGCTAATAATAGCACCTACATCCCATATTGTGAGAATTTAATGAGTTAACATTTTTAAAGCACTTACCATGGTGTTTGATAAATAGTAGGCACTATATAAATGCATATTCCCTCCCTGAATTTCCAGTGTGCCATGATCACATCTTGTCCAATTCCTATTTTAAAAATGAGGAAACTGAGCTCAAGAGGGATTAAGTGATTTAGTCAAGATCATACAATTAATTAGTACTGCAGATGGGATTTACTGGCTCAGTTCTCAGCCACTGCTTGTTGTCATGTGTCAGGGGCTTGGGAGAGTGATGAGTCAACTTCTTTTCATGAAACCATCTTATTACCTTATACCATAAGGTACAACATGGAAATAATCCGTTGTTTCCTTACTACTTACTTAGTTCTTTAAATAATCCACAAGCCAACCCACTTCCTTTTTATCTCATATTAAATGTCACAATTAGTCTGATACTTTTCCATCTCGTTATTGAGCATATACTTAAAAGAAAAAAAAAACCATAATTACCCACTCTGGGATGGAGCTCAGCTACAGAAATCTGTCTGTGGCAGAGAGTCGCAACTTGGTTTTCCATTATATTACATCATGTTGACACATCAAACAGAAGGCCTCTGCTAAACAGAACAGTAATGCTAAAATGACTTTATCCAGTCTAGCAAAGAGTCCTCTTTTATCCTCCTACTATTAGACAATGCAGTAACAAATTAGGGCTGCCATTTGCATCACTAATCTATGCACAGCCACAGGAGAAGCTCCCATCTGTGGAGGCAGCTGTAGAACTTAGTTGTTGTCACCAGTATGTCTAAAAACCTTCTGCCTATGATTACACCACAAGAAAATATAAAAACAGCAAAGCAACAGTTTAAGAATATTGAGAAGGTGCCTTTTGTGTTCCTATTCAATTCACTTATTAGGTACCTGCTACATTGTTATTATTCAGTCACATTTACATTTAGGGGTCCCTTTAACAAAGACTACCTACAGACTCAAGAAAAAAATATCTTAACTTAAATTCATTTTGAAAGCTTCCTGGTGTTAATCCAATTCATTCCATTTCACCTCACCTTAAAAAAAAAGAAAGAAAGAAATACTGAGACAGCTAGGTGGCACAGTAAATGGAGCACCAGCCCTGAAGACAGGAGGATCTGAGTTCCAATCTCACCTCAGACACTTAACATGTCCTAGCTGTGTGACCCTGGGCAAGTCACAATTGCCTCAGCAAAAAAGAAAGAAAGAAAGAAAGAAAGAAAGAAAGAAAGAAAGAAAGAAAGAAAGAAAGAAGAAAAAGAACTATTTCATTTTTTTTCTGTTTTTTTTCTCATAGTTTTCCCTTTTGTTCTGATTTTTCTCTCCCAACATGATTCATCAAGAAATATGTATTTAAAAAGTCAATATACATGTGTAACCAGAAAAAAAACCACAATTAATAAAAAATAAAATTAAAAGAAAGAAAAAATATATACCAGGAAATCTACTTATTTGTATTCACCATTGACATAAGACTACTGACATAAGATTTCATACTCAAATGGATCTGGGATCTCTGATTGGGCTACCCTGTCCAATAATGCAGAACATGTGCAATTCTTATTCACACTTGACATTTAGGTAGGCTACTCATATCCAGTCTAACTTCAAGTATTGGGAAAATGCAAATGATTGACAATTACAGCAAAAGGGTTAGAAATGAATATATTTATTTTGTAAGAATACAGTTATAAAAACGATGGGCAATGATGCATGTTGATGGTTCTGGCTCTGTTTTTAGTTCTTTATTCTATTCAGTTGAACTGAGTTGAACACTAAAGCCTTCCCTTTTTCTCTGCAATTACAAGTTCAGATGGTAGCAAATGAGCCCTGCATAAAGTTGAGAATCTATCAGGTATGAGAAGGTAAGAAACTGGCTCAATTGGTACCCTGTTATCAATTAAAAAAAAAAAAAACCTTCTTTTATACATGAAACAAAGGAATCTTTGTGTGCTAACTATTTGCATAGACTTTATATATTATTGAACCCTAATTTCCAGGTGATTTATAATTCTATTTACTCCACAATGTAGGAACTTTTCCTTTGTAATCCTATTTGTCCTTTAGGACCTGCTCTCTTCTTTGAAATCTGCATGGGCCTGGTCATAGTTAGACTATGATATTATTATCTAAACTTATCACAGCTAGTTTATTCAATGTGATGGAAGTCTATCATATATTTTCATGTTGTCTTTAGGATACTAATAGAGCATTCTAACTGTCCACTTTTCATCCCTCATCCTTACCATCTGATCAGTCCTTTTTTCTTCCTATCACACATTTCCATGATGACATATTAAGTCCCATTCTTCTCTGAAGCTGCTCTTTGCTTGTGCTCGTATTTACAATGCACCTCTCCAATGCCTTCTGTTATATTTAATTTTACTGTTTTGGAGACTATGATATTCCAAATATAACTGTTGTACATTAACACTGTTAAAATATGGACTTTTGTATTGGGATGAACTTTGGATCATTTAAAGAACTTTGCCAGTTCTCATAGACAATTCCTCCTTCTCTTTTCTTCATGTTCAACACTAGTTCTACTCATTGTTCATGATTTATACTGTTTCTGATATACCTATCAATGGACAAATTCTCTAGAATGTTATTCCAATGCATGTTATAATCTGGGCAACTGACACTCTTCATTTAATGTTTCCTGTGTGGATGATCAAATCAAAGTTTTTTTTTTTTTTTAAGAATTTAGGAAGATCTCAACAAAGAGTTCTAGATTCTATTCTAAAATTCTAGAGAATTCTAGACACTATTTCAAAGAGTTTTCATGAAATTTGTTTTTAAGGAATATTTTTAATTAGTAAGATTACAATTGCAATGGGTTATTTCTCCACAGTCAAATGTATGTGTGTATGTGTGCATATGCATCCACACACTCACACACAAAGAAAACCCTAATGTCTACGCAGGTCAGCATCTATAATGTTGCTTTCATTCAATTCCAATACAATTTATTGAAAATAATAGTGACAAACTTTTATTTTCATAAAATTTTTAAAATGCACATAAGAGAGCTGAAGGAAGTTCAAAGGAGAATGCAGACAAATAGAACAATGTTAATATTACCAGGTTAAATTTGAAGTATATTTTAAAAAATTGTTTAAGTTTCAGTTTCATATGCAATCACAATTTTCTGGTCTTCTTTGTATAAGGAAAGATTCTTTTTTGTTGGTAACATTTTAGTTTATGATTTTTTTTTAAAAGAGTAAAGACTCCCAGATAACTATGATGTTATAAATATGGGTGAAGATGGTTGTACCCAGAATAAAGCATAAAGGAATGAAGGAAAAACAGGTATTAGGGGAAAGTACCAAGTCACCTTGTTTAGGTAGACCAAAGGACAATGAAACTGCTCAGGAAAATCTCTACCTTGTACAATTTGAAAGATAGAAGTAGGGGTGTGGGGAAGATCCATATGATGGGAGCCTTTAATGAGATTATTTGTTGAAGTAATCAGAAAAGATTGGTTCCTAATTCCAGGAAAAGAATAATGTTATCTTTATCATTTTAACCTGTAAAGGTTTCCCTTATTATAAGACACTTTAAAAAATAAAAAAGTGTAAAGGGCTGAAACTCTTAAAAAGTATGCTTGAATCAGACAAGAGATCACTTAAGGTACCTATTCGACAATGATTCTATTAGCATATGTGTGGGAAAATAGCCCTTCTCACTGTTCAGTACTGGCTCAATGTTTGGTGTATACAGATAATCATAGGAATGATTAGAGGGTGGAATGAGACAAGCCAGACTCACTTGATGGCTGGATGAGGAGGAGAAAGGTGGAGATTCTGGACTCCAGGATCAAGAAGAGATCTTTGGCTAAACTCCTGGCAGTTTGCCTGCTTCTCCCCCTAAGACTAAGAATTTTTACTTATTGTAACTCTGGCTGATTCTGAGGCCTCCAGGGAGCTAGCCTGAACTTAACAAAAAAGTAAGGGAATTTAATACTTGTGGGTAGGAATTAGAAGATAGAATGAATGAATCCTGCTTGAAGAGATGCCAGGCAAGTTAGCTTCCCAAACTTTCAGGCCTCAAATAAATGAATAACCCCATCCTGGAGACCACTAAAGTTTCATTCACCTGCTATAAGCTAAGATTGTCACATTTCAAACCTTGTCAGAATGAGATATAATTTCTTCAGTAGCCTTCCTTAATTGAACTCTTTTCATAATGAAAAAAAAAAAAAGAAAAAAAAAGAAAAGAAAAGAAAAAAAAAGAAAAAAAAAAAGAAAGAAAGAAAGAAAAGAAAAGAAAAGCCTTACTCTTGGGGAAACTTCTTTCCTCTTTTAGTATTTGGGTTTCAAATGCAACCTGTGAACTGTCACTATTTCATGACCTCATGGATACTGCTCTAGGAACACTGGGCTATGTTCATATAATTGCTTGCTTTCATTTAGCACTGGCAACCAGATAAGTTCTATGAGTCAAATTCTACCCTTAGCTATTCGTTCATAAAGGAAAACCAGTGGATATTACACATGGCTAATCAAAGGAAAAACCTGGCTCCCCTATTTCTTTCATGTGGCATCTAGGCAGCAAGACCAGAAAAGGATTCAAAAAGCAACTGGAACACAAGGCAGAACAATGCTAGGCAAGTTAACTTACCTTACCTTTTCATAACATAGCTTCAAGGCAGAGGTTGAATCTTATATTTCTTTATATCCCTCTTCCCCTTAAACAGATAGTGGTTAATATATTCATTGAGTGATTTTATAATAATAATAATAATAAATTTTTGTTCATACATAAAATTATATTCATGCCATGGAGCTCACCATGTACAATCTCTTGCTAGTTAGAATTGTCCCTCATCACTGATTTATGGTTTTGGAGTACTGTGAGGGGTACTAAGGACCCTGACCATACAAATAATGTCAGAGGCGGACTTGGATCAATGGACTTTCCCTGAGATATATATTAATTGAATACACAAATAGAATATATATAATCTGTCATTTATCAAATACCTTAAAGTTTGAAAAGAGCTTTAGGTAAATTGTCACATTTGACCTTCATATCAATTCTATGAAGTTGGTACTACAAGTATTATTTCCATTTTACAAATGAAGAAACATTCAGAAAATACAGTTATTTGCCCTTGCTCACACAAGTGCCTAGTTATTTTTCAGTCGTGTCTGATTCTTCATGTTTCCATTTGAAGTTTTCTAGGCAAAGATACTGGAATGATTTATCATTCCCTTCTCCAATTTATTTTACAGGTGAAGAACTGAAAAAAATAAGGATTACTTGCCCAAGGTCACATACTTAGCAAATATCTGAAGCCAAATTTGAACTCATGATGATGAGCCTTCCTGACTCCAGCATAGGCACTTTATCCAATTTGAAATGAAGGATGTTTTGTTTTGTTTTGTTTTGTCTTCCATTGAGGCATGTCTTTTACCTCAAGGACTAAATCACCATTTCTACTTCAGGAATGGAGCAATTGGAACTAGACAGCTTTATTTGGTGATTCATACATTTCAAGGCTTAGAAGCAAGATATAAATCCTTAACTTAGGAAATCCGTGTGCTCCTCAGTAATGCCCTCATGTCTCTAAAGGATGGAACCAAACAAAATCCTAGAGATAAGTGTTGTTATAGAATAGTGAGAAGTAATGGAGGGAAAAGTCAAGATCAGACAAATTTACTTTTCTAGTAGAGACATTCTTATCCCAAAATTCCAGAGTGCTTCCTCTGGAAGTAGCCAACTGAGGAGTGTGCCCACAGGAGAAAAAAAAAAGAGTAGTTTATACTCACACAGGAATTTGCACGTTTTCAAGAAAGAAAAAGACCTATTATTGTTCCTGGCCTTAACCTAGCTTCACCTCTTTCTATCATGTAAAATAAACTATCAGATCACAGGATTACATATTTAGAGTCATATGGAACCTTACATATGATCTATTCTACTTTCTTCTTTCTCTTTCTGAAGCTGAGAAAAATGAAATGATTTGCCAAAGTTCACACTGGCAGTGAGCACAATACAATCCATATCCTCTAACTGTAAACCCAGCACTTCTTCATTATTCTGGATTTTTTGATACTCACTTTTTACTTTCTCTACAATCCAAAAATAAAAGAAAGAAAAAACAGCATGGGCCAATGGAAAGAATGCTGGTCTTGAAATTAGAACTTGAATTTTAATCAGTTCTATGAATTGTTACTTGCATGATGCTAAGCAAGTTTAATTTTCCCTAATTTCAATTTTTCATTATAATGCTTCTCAACAAGACTGAATAGGGCCATATTCAGAGGAAAATCCCAGTAGACCATTGATATAAGGTTCATACTCAAATGGATCTGGAATATCTGATGGTGCTGCTATGTCCAGTAATGCAGATCATGTGCAACTCTTATCCACATGTTGATTTTTAAACAGATTGCTTACATCCATTCTAACCTCATTGAAAAGATGTAAATAACATACTTGATTTCAGAAAAATGGTTAGGAGTTAAAGGGAGAAGGGTATAAGACTGAGAAAGAGGCAGAAAAAGAGGAAGACAGCAATAGAACAAAAAACAGAAAGAGATGGCGGAGAAGGAAACAGAAGGAAGAAGGGAAAGAGAGCAACAAAGAGAGAATTGGAGCCAGACAGAAGAACAAAACAGAACAGAAGGAAGGCCAGAAGGAATCTGAGACAAATAGGACAGTTTTGAAAACATATTGAACTTATTTTATATATGTGTGTGTGCTTGTTTATTTCTTTGAAGAAAGACATATATAATAGAGTTTTGCAGTTTCATGTGCAATCATGCCTTTCTGTTCTATATCATATTTAGAAATGCTTATTCCATTTAGTATTTGTTAAGTTCAAAATAAAGAGAAAATAAAATGATAGGGGTAAACAGTGTTTATGAACTGTTCGTAGAGCTGTGAATTGGTCTAGCCATTTTGGAAATCAGTCTGCAATTATGCCCCCAAGTTACTAAACTGTGCATATCCTTTGATCCACCTATTCTATTAATAGGCCAATACCACCAAGAGATTAAAGATGCAGGAAAAGGATCACTATGTACAGAAATATTTATATTTTGTTAACATTGATGTTTGTAATAGTTTAAAAAAATAAGAAATGTGATGTCTCATTGGGATATGGTTACAAAATCTCATGGAACATGAAAATATAATTCAGGACTCAAGTCAATTTCATGAGACTCTCTTCATTGTTGGAGAATGATTACTCAATGTTTCATGCTTGTAAGAGTGTGGACAGAATTGTCAAGAGCTTAGACTTCTAGCTTCTGTCTTCAAAAGGGTATACAAGAAGTACCAGAAGTCCCTAGAGAGAGAGAGAAAGCCTCCACGAATAAAAACAATATTTAGATCAGCTAGTACCTCTAGCATGTTCCTGTTCTAAATTTGCCATCTTAAAAATTTCAGGGAAGTCTTGGATAAATATGATTATTTGCTTTCCTCAATATGGTATGATATTTATGTAACTGGCATTTGATGGGAAGAGATTCTCTTTGGATATAGCTTGGAGTACACTTCAGAAAAGAGGCATGAACCTTATTATTTCCCCTAGACTAACAATATTTAGGGAGGCAAAGCCCTATCCTTGAGGTAAAATCTCATGGCCCCAAAATTCTCCCTGCCTGGAAGGAATCAAAGTCTCCTTTGGAGAGCTGTGGGGGAGACTCTAGAGTTATCTATTCATGCTTCCCTCAGAATTGCATTTAGACTGACCCTTGTGAATATACACTTAACCCACACAGGTAAAATGTACACTTTACAAATGGAATGGAATATTATTCTGCTAAAGAAATAAAGAAATGGTCATTTGGAAGAAACTCGGGGAGATTTCTATGAACTGATGGAGATTGAAGTGACCGAAAGTAGAACAGTTTGTACAGTGGCAAACAAAATTACAAATAAAACAATTTTTAAAAACTTTAAAAATACAATCAATGTAATTACAAACTTCAAGTCCATAGGACTGAAGATGAAGGATTCCCATCTCCTTCTTCACCTCCTGTTAAAGAAGAACTTGAAATGCCAAAGAAGACATACATTTTCAGGTATGTCCAATATTGCAATTTTCTTCTGGACTTTGTAGTATTTATTCTGCTATCCTTTCTAGCCATCACTTTAAGTAATATAGATTGGGTGACAAATCTTAAGTTGTTTGTCTATAAGTAATTAGCAGAAAATCTAGTCTTTTATGCCTATTTTACTAGATTTTTTATAGTAGTCCATAATTATAGTCTTATATTTTCCCAAGGTTTTGCAGCTAGAATGTGTTCAGCTGTAATCTTGGCCTAGTTCCAAAAAGCATTTTTTTTTTCCTGACAAGCACCCTAGCTTTAGCGCAATAGTGCTACTGGGAAAATATTAAAGAGACATTGGTTATGTGGTGGAAAATGGGCACTAATGGAAGACCGGCTGTAACCAAATTCTCTTCCGAATATTATTTCTGTACCTTTGGCTTTCCTGTATGATTCCAAATCCCAAATAAATGCAAAACCAAAAAGGCCAAGTTAAATATAAGAAAATCAAATCACTCCAATAGGTTTATTTGGGAAGTAGACAAAATATGAAAAATGCATAGTTTTGTTGTTGTTTTGTTTCATTTAGGGACTGAAGAGTCTAAAAGCTCTTGGATGGCACCAGACAATATTAGGAGGAAAAAAGGGTCTTGGTGGAAATTACATTTCTCCTTTGTTTTTATTATGTTTTCCTGAATTTATTAACTCTTGGAAAGACTTAATACCTTTTGAACTTTGGAGAAAGGGCATGTTCTGACTGAAAAATGACCAAACACCACCACCACCAAATTATGATCCTAGAGGGCAAATCTAGGAATAATGAGTGGTATTTGCAGAGGACTTAACATATCTGCCTCAACATGAAGAAAAACTTCCTAACAGAGCTATCTGCAAGTAGAATGGACTCCTTTGGAAAGTAATTAGTTTCCTAAAATATCCAAAGTAAAACATCAAATAATCAGTCAATATGTATTTTTAAGCATTTGTCTATGTGGGTAGACATTGGGGTAGGCACTGAATATACAAATACAAGTGGGAAAAAAAATACCTGTTCTCAAGGAGCTTAAATTCTAATAGGGAAAGACAGCACATAAAAGGAAGTTGAAAAAGAGTTGGAAAATGAAGCTACCTGGCTTGAAATCATAGTCAAACAGAAAGTCCAATAAAGAATTAAATCTATTGACTGGAGAAGAATGAATGGACACGTGTATCCTTTTTAAAATAGAGGATCTGAGAAGAACCATTCAATTAGCAGGAAACTATGAGAGGCATAAGGAGGAAGATGATATTTCTAGTATGTAAATTCTAGGACTGCAGTGAGTTTCCAAGAAATAAAGGTTTCTGTGATGGGGCAGAGAAAGGATAGAGTGCATTTGGAGAAGATAGAGGTCTTAATTCAAAATCTGAAAAAAAAAAAAAAAAGAAAGAAAGAAAGAAAGAAAGAAAGTGAAATAGTTGTAAAAGAATGATTTTTTTTTAAAAATCCTAGTCCTTATAGATTTATAAGAGAATTCTATCAATTTAAAAAAAAATTAATACCTATACTATACAAATTATAGTCCTAATATCTAAATAAGAGGACAAAACAAAGAAAAATTATAATATAGCACTGAGGAATATTGATTCAAAAATTTTAAATAAATTTCAGTCAAATAATATATAATCATTCATCTAAGCCATATCATGACCAGGGTTAAATTTATTCCAAGGAGGCAAAAATAATTTAACGTAAGGAAAACAATATATTCACATTAAAAGCAATATATATATATATGTATATATATATATAATTACATAATTCAATAGATACAGAATAAAAATCTGACAAAGTTACAACACATTTATGTTAAAGAAAACTATAAAGCATAATCATGGACACTTTTTATAAATCATAAAAAGTAGCTATCTAAAACCAAAAGCAAGCATCATATACAATAAAGACAATCTGGGAAGTTTCCTGATAGATATAAGGATAACAGAAAAAATGAAAACTCTTCCCATAATTATTTGACATAATTCTAGAAATTCTGGCAATAAGAATAATATAAAAGAAAGAAAGTAAAGTCAACAAGACAGATAAAGAAGAGATAAAACTCTCCCAATTTACTGCTGCTGATGGTTTGCTTAGAAACTTCTCAATAATCAGCAAATATTTTAAATAAGACAATGGTTTCAACAAAGTTATTGAATATTAAAAAAAAAATTTCTACATAATAATAATAAAATCCAAGAGACAATAGTAGAAGGAAAAATCCCATTCAAAGTAGTTTTAAAATGCATAAATATTGGGGGAAGGGTAGATCATTACACCAAAGTACAAATTTAATTACAATGTGTTGCTTACAGAAATAAAAAACAATTTAAATAGCTATCAGAATAGTCAGTGATTATGATTGATCCATGTTAATATAACAAAAATGGCAACATTAACAGTGAATTTATAGTTTAAATGCAATACCAATATAATTAATAATTATTATTAATCAAATAATAATTCAAAATAATTGAAAAAATAGACAAAAGAGAGCTAGAAACAATGGAACTCAACACAGTGTTAATTAAATACACATAATTCACTTAGAAAAGAACTTCTTTTGATAAAAACTGCTGAGAAAACCACAAGGGCTCTTAACCTAGTGCTTGGGGTAGAGAGGCATGGAGGGGTGAGAGAATATATATATATTTGTGTGTAAAGATATGTATTGTATATGCACTACACACAAATATACATGTGTGTGTATATATATATCATTTTGTTTCAACATAGTTATTTTCCTTTATAATCTTATATGTTTTATTCTAATCACTTAAAAACATTCTGAGAAGGGGTCCAACAGACTCCAACTGAGTACCAAAGAGTTTCATGATACAAAAAGTTTAAGAATCCATTCCCTAGAGGGTTGTATGCTTATGAAACCTGGATATAGCAGCGCCATGCTAGGAAACTAAATCACTTCCATTGAATTGTCATAGGAAAACACTGAAGATCACCTGGAAGAATAAGATAGCAGACCCTGGGGTCCTTTCTCAAACTAAACTGCCAAACACTCCAACTCTACAGCAAAGAGTACAACTCTGTTGGACTGACTACATTGTTTGAATGTCAAATGTATGCTTATCAAAAAATTATTTTATGGAGAACTCCCACAGGGCAAACACTCATAAAGTGGTCAGAAAAAGCAATACAAAAACACTCTCAAAATCTCTCGTAGAAACTTTAGAACTGATTGCATGACATGGGAGACACTGGCACAAGATCACCCAACATGATGTGCCCTTATCAGAGAAGGTGGTGTACTTTATGAGCTAAGCAGAATTGAACTAGCAAATTGAATTAGCCCAAAAGAAACATGAGATGCACAAAATTAGAGGTCACCTCAAATATTAATAGAAACTATTTGTGTCCAACCTGTGACAGAGTATTCTGAGCTTGTGTTGGTCTGATCAGCCACAGTCAAACACACTGTAACTCAACTCTAACATAGTGATGTCATTTGAGGACTAAGGATAACCACCACAACAGTACAGGAATTTGTCACCTGTCAGTGAAAAATAATGACCTTCTTATACATAATTCTAACCAACAGGTTATGTCTTGCTGAAGTGTTCAAGAGTTAGATTTTTACACCTTATACTGAAACAATTTCAAACATTTCCTTACATACTCCATATTGGATACCAATTCCAGGATCCTTAAGAGAGGGTTATATCTTCTGTAATTTCTGGTAGCAATAACCTGGTCCTGATTTGCCATCAAAAGCTTCTCCATTTCAACAGCAAAACCACAACTCATTAATTCATTTGATCATTCTTTTTCACCATATTGTTGATTTAGTCCACTGTGTTGTTGTCTATGGAGAGGGCCTTTTGACTCCATCTTTACTCTTAGCTTTTGCATAGACTTTATTTGATGATAAATCACTTTTGATTATATTTGATAAATTCAGTGACATACTCATGTCATTATTCTTTATCCAAACTTACAAACTTACATTTAAGCAATCTCTATTTGTTCCAGAAATATTTTTCTTTATCATGTTTCTAAAAATGTTATGTGCTCTAAGAAAATGTCTGAATGTTGTTGCAATACCTGCAATACTTAGGCAAAGCTTCCAGATAGAATAGATTCTGTTTCTCATAGCTGGTATGTTCTATTTTCTCACTGATACTTCTTGGAATCCCAACTTTCTTCAAGATTTCATATTAGTCACCGTCTCTACTCTCATCAATACTACTCCTCCCTCCCTATTACTTTGTATCGAATTATCTGTGTAGAAGTTGTATCCTATTAGGAGAGTTACTTGTTACCAAAGATGTTTTTGGTTTTGTCTTCTCCCTAGAATCCAACAAAGCACCTTATACATAATGATTCTTAATACTTGTTAGCATTCAATTGAACTGAAATACCTATTAAAAAACATTACCTCCCTTTGAGAGGTAGGAGAGGGGTGAAGGGGAAACAAAAAGAGTATATATGCCTTGTTATTTTGAAGATATCCTTTTCTTTAAGAAAAAACAAGCAAAAGCAAACTGGCCTGAGTTCTCACCTCCTATGTCTATACTTAACATCCTATGGTTTAGGTGACTCATTTCTCTTCACTGAAAAGACTCTGGTTTAAAATAAAAACCATAATTACAAAGGAAAGGTGACTGAGGGCAGAGTGGGAGCAGAAGTTTCAGGACAGACATTAACAAATGATTCCAGTACTCCCTCATTGTCAAGGACAGCAAACAATGGCAGTTTGGGGGGATCACTCAGAATTTCCACTCACATCCCTTTGAAATGAAGCTGGAATCCTCTGAATAACCATGTATCCACAAAAAGACTTAGTTGTGAGGGCACTTCTAGGCTTTCCTCGTGGTAGCCATATGAGGCATAGTTTCACACCAGCATTTGCTGACAGTAAAGCATAATGAAAAACATTCATTTATAATGATGTAGACCACATTCTAATTGCCATTTTATGTAACCACAATATATTTCATAAGATTTCAATTTAGCATAGCTAATTGTGGCATCAGTTGGGGTGGTAAAAATCATCTCTACCACAAAGGAGCAGCAAAGAAGCAAAGGTACTGCTTTTCAAAGATCAAGAGACTGTGCAGAAGCCATATCCAGGAAGGAAAAATGTTTCACAGCTTAAGAAAAATGAAATCACAGTGGTTTGGGACAAAGACACTTGCAATATAACCACAAGAGAAAGAAAATATCCTTCAGTGATTAGTTCATGAGATATTTGTATACAAGGATTCTCAAACTTATAAATACCAATTTAACAGTCACCACCTCAGCCTACTCCACTCCCTTGCTATATTCCCATTTCTCAATCTTGACCCTATTACCCAGAAAGCTATTGATCAAAAATGGAGATTCAAAAAATCTTAGAAAAAGTTGTGAAAGGGGGAGAATATTTGATGAGAGCTGGCCTCAAGGAGTAGATACCCATGCAAGACTAGCTGTCTTACATAAAAGCCTCTCTTCCCCCAAGAAATATCTTCCCCAAAACTGCCTAAATTGTTTCATTAACCATAAACTTTGTTATATTACTTTCATCCCACCCTATCCTTAATTTCATGAATATGAGAGAGAAAAAGAAGAGTCAGAGACAGAGACAGAGAGACACAGAGAGAAAGAGGGTGGGGAGGGGAGGAGATTCCCTGATCTGGTAGATCAAAATAAATATCCTCTCATAGAAATGATTAAGTAGGCTACCAGAATGGACGTGAAGAGACAGCTGAAAGTGACAGAATTATGTTAAGAAAACTACCAAAAGGTTCATGTACTTTGAAAAAAAAGTCCCACTGCTAGACATATATGTCAGTAATAAGAAAGCCTCATGTGCCCCCAAAAGATGTACAGCAGCATTTTGTAGCAGCAAAGAATTGGAAACAATGTAGAGGCTTATCAGTTAGATAATAGTGAAACAATTTTTTGTAATAAATGCAGTGGAATATGACTGCACTGAAGACAAAGAATTCAGGAAAACCTTGGAAAACTTACAGGAGCTGATTCAAAATTAAGTAAGCAGAACTGTTGACTGCAACAATGTAAACAAAAGGAACAGCCACATAGCCATAGAAATTGGTTGTAGCACCTCCTTGTTTGCAGAGAGAAAAGATTGTGGTTGTAGAATATTGCATATAGAGCTGGAATTTTTTAAATGTTTGGTTAATTTTGATTTTTTTGTACCCCCTTCTCCCCTAGGAGAAGGGAGGATGAAGTATAGGTATGTGTTTACAAATGCAGGTAATGTAAAAAACAAAAGATATCACTATTTATTTTTAAATAAACAACTAGCATTTAGATCCTAAAGAAAACCTAACTTATTCTTTCATTTTCTCTTTTCCTTGTTAAAACATTACTTGATTGGGGCAGCTAGGTGGCACAGTGGATAAAGCACCTGCTCTGAAGTCAGGAGGAACTGAGTTCAAATATGGCCTCAGACACTTAATACCTCCTGGCTATGTGACCCTAGGCAAGTCACTTAACTCCAATTTCCTCAGAAAACAAAACAAAACAAAAATTATTTGATAATTTCATATGATTGCAGACCAATCAAATATTCAAAAAAAAAAATCTAGTCTCTTTTTTTAGAATTTGTAGTTCAGTGCTTCATATGTCTCTTCATGATCTCATTTAGGCTTTTCTTGGCTAGAGTAGTTTGCCATTTTATTCTCCAGCTCATTTTACATATGAGGAAACTGAGACAAATAGGGTTAAGTGACTTGCCCAAAGTCACACAACTCATGCCTGAGGCCAGATTAGAACTGACTTCAGATTCTGTACTTTATCAACTGTGGAATCTACTTGCTTTTTATTTAGGGTAAGTAGGCTTTATTTTAAAAACTTTCTTGTTGTAATATAACTTTTTTTTTTTAGAAAGAACTTAGAATATGTCCAAATGTGTTAAACTTTCTCAAAAGATTAAACTTTTAATAAGGAAATGTGGAGCTCCTCTTTTTCATGCAATCCCATCTTGTTCTTCCATTTTTGAGATGCTCTGGAGGCCAGAAATATACGTGTGCCTCCTTTCTGCAATGAAGTTGAAATTCAAGTTTCTTGAACCATTTCTTTCTTGAGTCTTGCTTTCTTATCAATGCTTGCAATGAATGAGAGAGCTAGTTTCTAGCAAAAGCTTTAATTCTATCTACTGGACTCTTGAAACAAGTCAAATGGAGTCCAATCTTCAGGCAGATGTCCAACCTAGAATATAATGTAGCCACAAAAGTAGTAGAACTTTAACATTACCCCACTACCACTATCACTACTTCCCCCCCACAAAAAAAAAAGTAAAAGAGGAAGCCAAATAAAGGACAAGAGAGGTGAGACGTAATTAAATGACATTGGTGCTATGTAATAGGAAACCATAAGGCCCAGTGAGTGCCTGGCCAAAGTAATGAAAGTGTAAAAATAAATGTTTATACGACAGTCATTTAAGACAAGATTTTTACCTTGTTTTCTAACTTGATAGCAAAACAGGAAGTTTTCAGCAGGATGCTCCAGTAGCCTCTGTTCAGAGTAACCACTTTAGCACAGTGCTTTCCTTTTCTCCCACGATATATTTAATGTTTCCTCTCCAGTTATGATTTCAGCTACAGACTTCCTGTAGGGAGTTAATGTTTCTTAACTCTTTGCAGGAATGTTTCTTCCTTACATGTTCTCAACAAACACAGAAGTATACAGGATAGAATGCTTCAGTTCACTCAAGGGCAAAGGGGAGGGTGTTATTGGAGAATCCAAAATAATCTCAATACTGTCCCCTAAAGGATTGGGAATTTAAAGTAGTTCCTGATCTCAAGGGGACTAAAATGATTCATCAAAGTCAGATGTAAAAGAAATCTGTCCCTCAATTATCCTTGTTGGCAAATGGAAAACTTAACAAGGGTCAGTCACCCAAAGCTGTGGATAAAAAGGAAGTTTCCAGCTTAGAAACCAGAAAACTAATAGAAGTCTGCCATCTTGTGCTAACATCTTGGGAGACAATGAATTGAGTAGCCAATTTGCTCTGAAGCCAAGTATATTGTGGAATATTTTGTGATGAAAAGAAGACTGGATTTGGAAGCATAAAACTTACACTTGAATTCTAGCTCTTACACCTACAAGCTGTATGACTACAGGCAAATCATTTCATCTTAGTTTCTGTTATCTTAAGAATAATTTTCACTTCTCAAGGCTTTTGTCTTCTTATCTGTAAAATGAAATAGTTGGAATACCTACTACATAAAGAGGAAAAACAAAAGCAGTTCAGCAAAAACAACCAAGTTCAAACAATTTGATAACAAGGTCAAGATTTAAATTTAAGTCCAAGGTACTTTTTACCACATGACCTTTTCCTTTAAATCTGACTTGGAACTTCTAATTGAAAGTCTTCTATTAAATGAGAAATGTTTATAAAGAACTTTAGCATAGTGCCTAAAACATAATAGATGCTATACAAATATTTATTCCTATCCCTTTCCCTCATCTTCTAGGTCATTTCACTGTCCTAAGAAGATGACTTTTTTTGTCATTCAATTCTATTGCTGATATGTTCAGTCTTTATGTAAACATTGAAAACACTTGAAAAGTTTAACAATTTTAAAAGCTAAATAAAATAAACATGGTTATCACTGGGCTTTAATCACTGGTCACCCCCATTAAACGATCATGACAAATTAATTGATTACTTTGTATATGCTTGAATAGGTGTGTGTGTATGTGTATGTGTGTGTATGTGTACGTGTGTGTGCTTGCATGCATGTGTTGCCTTTGCCAAAAGAGATCTCAGTTTTTCAGAGTAACAAAATAATGCTGATGTGTTATAAATGAATTAATAAAGACTAAACTGTCAGATTGAAAAAAGATACTCCTAGAAAAAAAAATAAGATCAAAACTTTTCCTCCTTTAATCTTGTACAGGTTATTGACTAAAGGAATTGACATAATTTCCCCTTGAGTATTTTCAGACTTGAGGCATTTCCAATTTTATTTAGTGAAAACACATTCAACAGTGATTGTAACTACTGCATTGCCAGTCTTGTTCGTGTTTCAAGGTAAGAAGGGAAAAAAGTGTTTTGATGATGTCCACCGGAAATCTTGAAGCTTTGATTCATGCCTCGAACTATCCTGTTCCAATAAAGATTCTCATGAGACACTTGTAAGAAACAAACTCTGGAAGAAGTAATGCACTCACTCATGGAGTGAGGATGTTGTTTATAAGTTAGATCCTGTTTTCTTCCTGGATGAAGTGTTACTCCTACCAGGTGCTTTTCCCACAGTTATCTCTTCCTTGGCACTCAGCATGCTGGAAGCAGCTTCCTGCAGAGCCTCATGTGAAAATGAAGTGGTTCAAGAACTGGAGGGAGCCTGTCAAAGGTTATCTCCCACCTGTGTTGCAGTTTCCATTACTACTATAGGTCATCAGGGCCTGTTAAGGCCATTATAGGATGTGCTGTCCAGCACATAGGCAGAAACAGAATTGTAGAAGAGTTTATAAGAAAAAGTTGGGGGAAGGGAAGAAGGTTGAGGTGTTGAATGAAGCTTTTAATGTAACTGTAATAATTATATACCTGTTTTAAAGAATAATTCCTATAAAGAAAACCAGTTGCTGATCCATAATTTGCTTAAATCAACTGATGCTCATAACAATTCATTTTCCTGCTTAGCAACATTGTTCCTGGCACAAAGAAAGCACTTAATAAGTGCTTGTTCTCTTCATATCTGTAGACAAGATTAAATTTACAGTGTTGATAACTTTTATTTAAAGGGAATCTCTTCTTGTCCCTGAAGAAAAAATAAGAAAATATGCCTTTCCCTACTTCTTTGAATAAGTAAGGGACTATAGATATGAAATATTGCATATACTGTTAAACTTGGTTGGTTTTCCTGGACTGGTTTTGTTTTTCCTTTTTATTTTTCTCAAATGATGGCTTGATGATAGAGAGGTTATATGAGAAGCAAAAATTGTGTGAAAAACAGACAATATTAATGAAATATAAAGAAAAATAAAGAGGAATTTTTGGCAATACTGCACCAACCACAATTATATTTCATACATAGATGCCAAAGTAGAGTGCTCAACTTGGAGTCAGGAAGAACTGAGTTAAAATCCTGCTTCAATGTTTGCTAGCTGTGTGACCCTGTAGAAGTCACTCTGTGATTCAGTTTCCTCATCTGTAAAATTGGGATAATAATTGCAGCTACTTTTTGTCATAAAAATCAAGTGATACAACGTATGTAAAATATTTTGTAAAACTCAAAGCAATATGTACATATATTGTGCATCATTTTTATCATCACATGTTCCTATTATGTATTTGCTTATCCATCTTGAAAGTATGAACAATAATAGCTGTTCCTAATTTGGAAATGGTTTAGTTGCTTCCTACATATTCACAATAAAAATTTCCCCTTTCCTAACAGCATCTCATCCCATTAGGACTTCATTATCCCTTCAGCAGCCTCATGTGAAGATGCAGATTCAGACACAATTGAAAAATGACTCAACAATAACAAAGCACTTCACAAATAGCTTATTCCTTCCTTCTCTTGTTGTTGTTCATGCCTGACTTTTCATGATGTCATCTGGGGTTTTCTTGACAAAGATAACTGGAGTGGTTTCACCAATTCCTTCTCCAGCTCATTTTACAGATGAGAAAACTGAGACAAACAGGGTTAAGTGACTTGCCCAAAATCACATAGTTAGCAAGTGTCTGAGACAGATTTGAACTCAGATCTTCCTAATTCTATCTACTTTTCACCTAGCTACCCCTGAATAAGATAACATGAGAACAAAGTCACACTACGATACTGAGGTAATCTGTGCATTCTGGTAATGAAAAATTGCTTACATTGTCCAATAATCAGGTTTTCATTACACTTTAATTTTTCCTTGCTTTATTCTTTTTGACCCCTTAAATCTATGTAACTGTTTTATATGTCAATTTGTTTTATATGCATCACTGCCAACTATTTAATTTAACTTGTTGAATTAACCTCTTTAACCTTCTTAGACAGAGATAATAACTGGACGCTTTATGAAGCATGCTTCATTTTTCTTGTTTCTGAGGCATGAAATGAGGGAAAGATTAGATCTAGATCCCAAAGGGAACTCAGAAGTCATCTTCTTCTACCCCTTCATTTTATAAATGAAAAAACTGATTTGAAGCTAGGTCTTCTACTTCCAAATAAAGTACTCTTTCCAGTGAATCATACTTTCTCCAATATCGTTGACTTATCCTACTTTTCCTCTGCATTAGCCTGAAAAATAATGTATTGGAGGTTCTAATAATTCACACCATCAGTAACTGAGGCCTGCATATCTCCTTTGCTCTAAATCTCCCATCCTTTTGCCAAGGGCTCCATCCCTCTGATTCTAAAACGCATTCTCAAATTTCTACTCTCTTTCACCATATATCCAATTGGTTGAGAAATCTTCCTGTTTCTATCTCCATGACATCTTTCACAAACATTTTCTTCTTTCCATGGTAGCCACTCTCATCCAGACCCTCATCATCTCTTACCTAAACTATTACAATAAACAACTTTGTAATAAGTGTTCTTGCCTCAAACCCTTTCCCTAACAAATCCACAAAAGCTACACAGTTGTCAAAATGATTTTCAAAAAATACCATTTTAACCAAGGAGCTCCCTATTATTTACAGGATCAAATACAACACTTTTCTCTAGCATTTAAAGCCTTTCAGAATCTAGTTCCATCCTCCTTTTCCAGACTCATACATTGTATCTCTTCATACACTATGATACAAACTGGCCTGCTTGCTGTTCCTTTACATGTAACATTCATCTCCAGTCTCCATGAATTTACATAAGCTGTCCCTTTCCCCCAAATTCTTTCCTCATCTTTGCCTCTAGCTTTCTTCAAAGTTCAACAAAGGATCACTTTTTACAAATCATTCTTGATCTTCTATCCCCAGTGGCTAGTGTCTTGCCTCTAAAATTACCTGAAATTTATTTTGTATCCATTTTTTTATAACTTATTTGTGTACAAGTTGATATAAAATGTAACCTCCTAGTAGGCTGAAACTTTAGTGCTTTGTTTCCCCAGTAACTAGTTCATTCATTTGGTTTTAGGCTTGGGGCTTTCCCATTAGTGAATTGGAAGCAGCTAAGTGACTGGTAATTTGAGCACTGAAATAAGAAACAAGAAGACTTAGTTTCCTAGGTTCAAATCTGACTTCAGATAGTTACTGTGTGACTGTAGGGAAGTCATTTAACCCTATTTGCCTCAATTTCTCATCTATAAAATGAACTGAAAGATGGAAATACAAACCATTTTAGTGTCTTTGCCAAGAAATCCCCAAATAGTGTCATAGAGAATTAAACATAACTGAAATGACTGAGAACATTTAAAAATGTGAATTGAAAATGCACCAAGATAAAGACAAATTGAGAATTGTGAATTACTGGTCTGTCTAGTTCTTTGTGAAAGCTTTGTAGTTTCCAAGGAAACTGGGACAGGTGCATATAAAAAATGTAGACCTTTTGGGGAAACTCTTCTAAAAGTCTATTCTTGATGCCTGCCAACATACAAGCATCATACCCAGGGAAGACACTTACTTAAAGAAACAAATAATTAAGATTACATCCTCTGAATTACAGGTTGTCGATAAAAACATAGACATGACTTAAGGAGGAGGAAAATATTCCAAATTTTACGCTTCCTCTAAGACAGTCTCAGGCATTTCCTTTTCACTATTCATGGCTTCCTTCCAGGCATGGAGAAATTCAAGCAACAGAACCTAGAATTCCCAGAAAAAAAAAAAAAAAAAAAAACATTACACACTCCTTGAAATATAGAGATACAAGAAATACAAAGGAAAATCACAAATAGTAATAGAACTGAGGAACTGAACTTTATCAGTAGTCTCCCCCTTGTTGATGAACCTGGGGAAAATCATTTTATCCAGAACATCAGATGGAATAACTTAGAGAAGAGGATAAAAGGAGAGAGAGAGAGAGAGAGAGAGAGAGAGAGAGAGAGAGAGAGAGAGAGAGAAATGTTATTTCCTCTTAGAAAATTATATATTGATCATTACCGGCTTTTTCCATCCATATCAACAATCCAATCATAAAGTGATCTAAAGTTGGAGGAGAGTGAAGATCATGTAGGCTAACCCTGTCATTTTATTAGGGAAATTAGGACCAAAAGAAATTAAATTACCTGCCTAACATCATACAACTAATAAAGTGGTTAGATCCAAAATCAAATTCATTTTTCCATATCTAGCAATCTTTTTTTTTAAGGAATCAGAGTTAAGTGACTTTTCCAAGAGCTCCTTGCTAATAAATGTTTGAAGCCATATTTGAACTCAGGTCCTCCTGACTCCAGGGCCAGTTGCTTTAACCACTGAGAAAGCCAACTGCCCCTACACCAAGTCTTCCTTTTATGATTACTCTCTTACATTCCAGTTTCTTATTTACAACAGCTGACTAACCTGATTGTCTCATTAAGATCACAAAGTTAGGAGGGGATATAGTATACTGGAAAGAGAATTAGACTAGGGGTGGGGTGAAATAACTAAGTGGCACAGGGAATAGAGCATGGGGTCTAAAGTCAAGATGAACCTGAGTTCAAATGCAGCCTTAGACAATGTGCTGTCTAAGTGGACAAGTTACTTAAACTTGATTACCTCCAAAAATAAATAAATAAATACTTGTTTGGAGTAAATTGAATTTTAAAAATAAAAGTATTTTACTTGGACACAGAAGAAACCAAGGTTTGCTTCTTGCCTTTGGTGCTTGGTAGCAGTTTGACCACAGGCAAGCACTTACTAACAGCCAAATAAAATATTTTTATTTATAAAATGAGGATTCAAATTTGTTGGGAGGATCAAATGAACTGAGGTATGAAAAGCAGTTTACGGTCCTTAAAGCACTTTTTAAATGTGAATTGTTGATTTTATATCTAAAACTGAATTTTCCTCACCAAAACCCAGCTCTTTTCACTTTTTGTTGTTTCATAATTTAGATTCATGTTTTTAGCTCTCACCTCTGAAATGAATCAAAAGAATTTTAGTTTGTATTTTGGCACCAAACTTCTCCCCATTCTGAGGGGTTATCTAAAATCTCTGTAAACTATTCAAAACAATGCAAAAAGAAAAATGTAGAATGTGGGGGGGGGTGCTGCTATTAATTGTTTGTTTGTTTTTTGCTTCTGTTTTAGATATGTTTAGGAAACTGTTCAATTTCAAATAAATGTAACAAGGATAATAATGTAACAATAGTTTTGCAAAAGAAATCTTTGGAGAAAATGTTAGCAAAATTTGGGCATGCAAAGATATGAAAGGAAGCAATTTGATGTCAGAAACTCAGAAGAAGAAAAAAAAATTTGCAATGCAATGTCTTGATTGCACTTGTTTTAAACATCCCCCAAAACTCTAGGTAGCTAGGTTGCCTGAAGTTGGGAAAATCTGAGTTCAAATCTTGTCTCAGATACTTACTGACTACAAAAGCTGGGCAAGTCCCTTAATTTGTGCTGATTCAGTTTCCTGAGCTGTAAAGTGAGGGTAATTATAGTTCCTACCTCTCAGAGTTGTTATGAGGATCAAATGAGATATTTGTCAAGAGTTTTTAGCCCAGAACCAAAACAGAAATGCCTTTAATATCACTCTCCTCAATCCTCCAGAAGTTTTGTTTTTACCTTGGAAATAATAGGGAGAAAGAGGACTAAACTCTCCTATTTTTTGAAATTATATAAACAATTAAGAAAGTATGAGAACCTAGCAAAAACTGCAGAATTGTGACTGTGACAAAGATATAGATGAAAAGTTGAAAAAATGTCTGCCACTTTGGAGAAAAACAGAGAAGGTTATCTGAGAGTTTTCATTTTCCTTCTCTCCTTCCCACACTGCCTCCAAACAAGCAAAGTGCACACAAATTTTTTGTCTATCTACTCTGGGAGAAGATAACCTATGTTTTAAAGCCTCTTTACCTTTCTGTGAGGAAACATCTTACTTTCTCTTTTAAAATAGCTAATGCAATAAAAGCCATTAACCATCCATGATAGTAAACCACGTGTTATGAAGGAAAGCAGTAGGGGTAGAGCACCTGGGAAAGGGGGAAAAAAGATAGATGAAAAAGTAGGCTACTTTGCCAGAGTGTAATCTCTGAATGAGGGCTCGAGATAGGAAAAAAAAAAAAAAAAAAATTTTTTGATTCATTTTTTCCACTTTCCAGACAAGAAGGAAAATATTTTTACAGGAATTTTTCTAAGTAGCAAGTAGCTGCTACTTGACAGACAGACAGAAAGAGAGGGAAGGAAGGAGAGAGAGACAGACAGACAAAGAGACAGAGAGACAGAGAGATCGAGACAGACACAAAGAGACAGAAAGATAAGAAGGGAAGTAGAGAAGGAGGAAAAGAGGGAGGAAGAGAGAGAAAACCTAAACTTTAGGAGAGAAAAGAGAGATTGTGGTAGGCTACTATATCTCTGGAAGCATTCTGGAACAAAGCCTCTTGGACTGAAGCTGACAATGGTAATCACCTCTTCAAGCATTAATAAAAATATCAAAAAGACTATTTCCAAAACTCTTTCCCCATCTATGTTATTGTTAATAAAGACTTTTTTTCCTTATAAAACCCATGAGCAACCATGAAATCTGGTAGTACTGAAGGAAACCAGAAGTTATCAGGGAAAAAATTAACAAAGAATTAAAATTTTGTCAAAATATTAATTGTATAACTGTGGGTTCTGAGCTGTTGCCACTGTATTAGTAACTTTTCATCTAATGTAAATACTACAACATAGCAGTGAAACAGACTAAATAAAGATTGATCATATTAATCTACATTAAAAGCTAGCTAATTATTGTAACAAATGAAACAGAGTAAATCTCCATTTTCCAGCATAATAGGAGCAGGACAAGTCAAAGGGAGATGGCCAAGAAGATCACACATTGAAGGAGTTTAAGATTATTTAGCTCCATCCCTTTCCAGAAAGATAGAAAGAATAGAAATGAGTTAAGTTCTAGACAGCCAACCTTGATTTCCATAGTAACTCCATTTAGTTAAACTTATGTCCCACCACCTCTCCATGAAGATGCCTGAAATTACACTATTAAAGATTGACTCTACTTATGCATTGTTCTCTAAAGGTTTTCTTTTCAAAGGCATAATGAATTTTATCTAGTTTACTTTATCATTTTGTTGTAAGAGGAGAAAGGGGAGGAGCATGAAAGCATTAGGAAATAACAAAAAATGGGGAACAAATGCAAAAAAAAAAAAAAAAAAAGAGAGAAAGAATCAGAAAAAGGAATATGCCACCAAAGAAGAATCAGGAATACTTTGCAATTTTGCCAGTGAAATTTTTCCTTATAGATATGGATTTTCTTTAATTTCCTCCATTACAAGTTATTTCAAATAATAGCATTTAATAGTATTTCCAATAGCATTCCCAAAAAATCCTATCTAACCTACAGTAAACCATCAAGTAACATGAATCCTAAAGAAGAAACATTGCTTTATTCTAGCATATAAAAAATCATTAGTAGTGAAAGACTGAAATAGGAAATAGTAGAAAAACATAGAATTAATGGGATGTCTTGTGACATAAACTATATTATTATTTATTGGTATTTGTTATGGTATAAACTAGTGGTTCTCAAAATAAAGTTCAGAGATTCTCTGGTGGTCTCTGAAACCCTTTCAGAAGGTCTGCAAATTCAAATTAATTTTTTTCTAATATGGCAAATATCTATCAATATAACCCACATAAACAAAAATTCTTCAGATAGATCCTCAATAGTTTTTTAAATTGTATAAAGATAGTGAAAATAAAAGTTTGAGAACCACTAGTATAAACTATATTAACTGCCTGCCTCTGTTCAAGAAGGAATGAAGTTAGTAAAATTAAGGTGTTTTTTTTTTCACCAAATTCTTTAATGAGTTATCTCTGAATTGATCCTAGGAATCTATAATGAGATATTAATTATTTTGCATCAATATACTAGTATTTATCTAAGCTCTTGATTGTAAATAACCCTGGGATAATTCTTGAGTAACCTATGAAAAGATTCACAGAATTTCAAATAATAAAGGACATAAGTAGCCACCTAGTCTGCCTTGCCTGCGCACAAGGTAAGCCACTGAATTTAGCATTATTAGAAGTGTGGAACAATTTTATAAATAGAATCTTTAGAAACTATTAAGTTCTAATATTCCCCAGATAAGCAGTCCTAATCAATATAATCTCTTCAATTTAAGAAACAGTTCCACTGAGAGGCTTGAGTTTAATTTGCCGATATAGATCCTTCTCCAAAGTGGTAAGTAATAGATCCTGAATGCTTCCTAATTTTTGCAATAGTGGCAACCACAACAACAACAACAACAACAACAAAAATATATTGTTTTAAATTTTATTGCTTTTGAAGAATATAGAAAAATAGCATCTCCTAAAGTTAAAATGTTATGACATAGTGTAATTGTTTAATTGGCAGTTGGAAAATAGTCATAATTTTAACTATGCACATACATGCAAAGTAAAGGGAAGAACTAACATAATATCAAGATAATTCAGACAAAAGCAAAGAAACATATGGCTTTAAAAGTTCTACATAAAAGAGACAAAAATCATTTTGTCCTGCTTAAGTTATCTAGATAATTGGCTCAGTTCTGCCTTTTACTTTGTGTGTGTGCAGACACAGTTACAGAATGCTTCAAAATTATTTATACTGATCAAACTGAATTAGCTTCCTGGTAAATTTACTTTCTTTGGAAAGACACGAAACTATGCAAGTTACAACTGGGTTGCATTATTTAATTGGGAAGAATAGAAGCTTGGAAAAAGATGATGGATAGTGGTGGAAAAAAAACAACAGTAATAAAACTTAGAAAGGTCATAATAAACCATATGTTTTCACATTTTTTTTTCTATTTCTACATTAAAAGCTTTGAATATGCTAATGAATATAGCTAACAGTACCCTCTTTTTTTTTTCCAGGAAGCATACTTTGTTGAATGACTAAAACAGGAACCAGCCAACAAAAAGATCAAGCTAATGGAAATCATAAACAGTTAAGAAGATGTAGATCAGTTCTTAACCCTTTTTTGTTTAATGGATTCCTTTGGTAGACTAATGAAAATCTATGACCCTTCTCAGAATAATGTTTTGTAAATCCATAAAATAAAATATGTATGATTTCAAAGAAACCAGTTATATTGAAATAAAGTCATTTAAAAAAGCTTTTTATACGTTCATGAGCACTGGGTTAAGTATGTATGATAGATAAAGTATATGTTCAGGAAATGACAATATGTGACTTATTGATCAGAAGGAGCATTGCTATGAAGTCATCAAAATAAATACCATGTTTGATCTTTGTCTTTTAATGAGTAATCATCAGTCTAAACTCAATGCACTGCCATGAAGAATCAAGGTTATAGCTGACAGCTGCTATTCAGGCATTTGGAAAAGACATCTTTGATGCACACACCATTGTCCAAAATTAATTTGGGGAATCTCAAATTCTTTGCTTTGTATAGCTCCATTATCAGAGGACAAAAATTCAGCCCAGATCACTGACACATCATTCACCCTCATGATCCAACCATGTTGAGTCAAATAAGACCAACAACAATGGTAGCAATAGCATGGAGTAATATGGCCAATCTGTTTTATTTTGATTGATGTATGCTCATTTACTTATACTTATTTGTTAAAAGGAGGGGCTTTTGGAGGGGAGAAAGCAGGAAGGAAACAGAATTTATGCATAGATACAAGGAAGTAATGATATGAATGTCAAAAGAAAAGATAACGAAAGATTGTCAATGAAATATTTTTGAAAAACACAAAGGAGAACAGAAGAAAGTTTGGAAAGGTGACACAGATAAGAGGATAAATGTTGGAACGACCATATAATTGAATGTATTCTTTTATTTTAAAAAAGCTTTAATTGTAATTTTTTTCAAAAATCAAGATTCATGGTTTCATATACATTCCTCTTTCTCTGCTCTTTTTTTGTACCTGAAAACATTCATTTTTGCTGATGTTTGGCAAATACATTAAAAAATAATGATAAAAGAAAGAATTGCTATACACTTCAAGCAACCTCTTTACATACTGTCCAATCAAACAGATTCAATACTCTTACGTGAAGCTACATTTTGTTAGTGTTTTTAAGGCAAACTCCTTTGAAGTTTTCCACTTCTTCAATCAGACTTCTGCTGGGTCTTTCATGTGATCAGGAAGGAAGGAGCTGACAACTTTCTCAGCTTTATGGAAGATGAACTTTATTTCTAGCTCTCCAGTAAAGAGGTAGTAGAAAGAAAACAAAACCACTAATATATGAAAGCTAAAAATATCACCCTCATCTCTTGCCTTCCCAGCGGAGTGAAGTAAATAAACAGAAAGCCTGGACTGCCAGAAGACAGTAACAAGGCAAGGATGTGCGTCGGGTTGGATCTGCGTCATCCCTAACAGGTGGTCCTAAGCAGAATCAAAATGACTGGACTGTGAGGAAAAGAGATCTGGAAGCAGGTGTGCCAGAGCCAAAGAGTTGGGAAGGGGAAGAAAAAAAATCATAAACAAGTTTGGCCTTTTGAGTCCAGACATTTTCCCAACAGTCCTCTGGGTGTACTCCAGGCATGACTGTTGACTCGTGACGCATTAAATTTTACTCAGATTTTTGTGGTTTTAGTGATGCTTCATCAGTTTCAAAGCAGGAGTAGATGCTTTTGAAGGAATGGCTTGTTTTTTGGCTTTAATTCTCAAATGACTTCATAGTTCCCAAACTAATAAGAAAAATAGTTCTCAGTGACTTTCTATGCAGCAGGAACTAGATTTATTCTTTTCAAAATTTTATTGATGATTTGAATGAAAGCATAGTTGGCATGTTTATCAAATTTCAGATGACTTTAAGCTGGGAGGGTTCCTTAATATAAGGTGAATGAATGAAAAATTCATTAAGCTCTTACTCAAGTACTGTGCTAAATCCTGGATCACAAATATAAGGGTGACAATATCTTCCTTCAAGGAAATCTCATTCTAATCAGGGAAGATAACACCTATAAGTATTAGAAAAACTGAATCAATGGGCTGGAATCAAAAACTAAAGCTAAGATGAAATTTCATAAAGAACTTAAATAAAAATGCTTATTCAATGTCATATTCTAGTCTAAAAGTTATAGTTGATTTTCTAAAGTTACACCAACAAGTTCTGAAAAATTGTATCAAACTGGAAAAACTCCAGGTGGAGGCTTGAACATGGCTATATGTTTATTGTCCCAGGATCAGTCTAGCTAAATTTGGAGAGGGTCATTACTCTAAAATAGGATTACAAGGTGATTAATATATGTAGGGCTACAAGATAATTAATTTTTTGGTCATAGCAACCCTTGATGACTACTCTATAAGTGGTAGAAGAATCAGAGTTCAAAGTTTTGAATTATAATTTATTTCCTGACCTAAAAATGGGATTTTATCAATGAATGACTCTCTTGGAAAAATTCAAAAAGGCTTTTAAAAGAGAGTGAGAAGAAAAATGGGGAAAGGAAATGAAACATTGCAAGAGAGTTTGGGAAAGGAAACAGAAATTATCTGAGGAAACTCCTTAAAAATAGATTTGATGAAATGAAAAAAGAAAAAAAGCATTAATTCCTTACAAAATAGATTTGGAAAAAAAATCAATTTGTTGAAAAATCAGAATTTATGAAATGCAAAAAAAAAAAATCCAATGAACTCATTAAAAAATTCAATTGGCCAAATGCAACATTCACAGTTAAAATTACTAACTCTGTGTTTTCTGCCCTCTTATTTTCCTGAAATTATATTTTTCTCTTTCCTTTCCCCCTTTCCCTCTTCCCCAGTATTTTGCTTCTGACCATAATCTCTCTCAAACAGTCCTCTCCTTTTATAGCCTCTCCCCTTTCTTATATTTTTCCCCTTCTACTTCTATTTTCCCTTCTATTAGCCTCCTCCACCCTTTTTTTTTAAACTGTGAACGTGAATGGGATGAACTTTCCCATAAAATGAAAGGAGATAGCAGACTGGATTAAAAACAGAATCCACAATATTTTGTTTACAAAAAATACATTTAAAGCAGAGTGATACATAGAAAGTAAAGGTAAAAGACTAGAACAGAATCTATTGTTTAAGAAGTATAAGAAAGAAGTTAAGATGGTAAATAGAATTTTAGAAAAGTTAGATATGGTAGACCATTGGAGAAAATTGAATGGAGATAGAAAGAAGTATACTTTTTTTCTCAGTAGTATATGGAACCTACACAAAAATGACCATGTATTAGGACATGAAACCTCAAAATCAAATGCAGAAAGGCAGAAATAGTAAATGTATCTTTTTCAGATCATGATGAAATAAAATTACATGTAATAAAAGGCCAGGGAAAAATAGACTCAAAATGAATTTGGAAACTAAATAATCTGATTGTAAAGAATAAGTGGTTGAAAATAACAAATCATAGACATAATTGATAATTTCATCCAAGAGAATGACAACAATGAGACAACATATAAAAATATGTGGGATGCTGCCAAAGCAGTTCTTAAGGGGGAGGATTTTATTTCTAGATGCTTACTTGAATAAAATAAAGAAAAGATCAATGAGTTGGGTATACAAGTAAAAAAGCTAGGAAAAGAACAAATTAAAACACCCCAATTAAATACCAGATTTGAAATTCTGAAAATAAAAGGGGAGGTTAATAAAATTGAAAGTAAAATAAAGTTATTGAACTAATAAACAAAACTAAGAGTTGATTTTATTTTTAAAAAGCAAAGTAAATAGACCTTTAATTAGTTTAGAAAAAGGAAAGAAGAAAATCAAATTGCTACTATTAAAAATAGAAAGAGTAAATTTTCCACCAATGAAGAGGAAATTAGAGTAATAATAAGGAGCTATTTTGCCCAACTCTTTGCCAATAAATCAGATAATCTAAGTGAAATGAATAAACACTTACAAAAATATAAATTGTCTAAATTAACAGAGGAGGAAATAAATTACTTAAATAGTCCCATTTTAGAAAAAGAAATTGAACGAGCTATTAATCAACTCCCTAAAAAAAAAAAAAAAATCTCCAGGGCCAGATGGATTTACATGTGAATTCTGCCAAACATTTAAACAATTAATTCCAATGCTATGAAACTATTTGAGAAAATAGGGAAAGAAGGAACCCTACCAAATTATTTTTATGACACAGACATGGTTCTGATATCTAAACTACGCAGGGTCAAAATAGGGAAAGAAAATAATAGACCAATTTGTCTAATGAATATTGATGCAAAAATCTTAAATAAAATATTAGCAAAAATATTACAGCAAGTTATCCCCAGAATAATACACCATGACAAGTAGAATTTATACCAGGAATGCAATATTAGGAAAACTATTAGCATAATTGACCATATCAATAACCAAATTAACAAAAATCACATTATTATCACAATAAATGCAGAAAAAGTATTTGACACTCATTCTTATTAAAAACACTAGAGAACATAGGAATAAATGGAGTTTTCCTTTAAATGATCAATAGCATCTATTCGAATCCATCAGCAAGTATCATATGTAATGGGGATGAACTAGAATCATTCCCAATAAGATCAGAAGTGAAACAAGATTATCCACTATCATCATTACTATTCAATATTGTATTATAAATGTTAGCTTTGGCGATAAGAGAAGAAAAAGAAATTAAAGGAATTTAAGTAATGAGAAAAACAAAATATCACTTTTTGAAGATGATATGAGGATATACTTAGAGAATCAACTAAAAAAAAACTAGAATGAATTACTAGAAATAATTCACAACTTTAGCAAAGTTGTAGGATACAAAATAAATACATATAAAATCCACATAAAACATTTTTATATATTACCAACAAAGTCCAGCAGCAAGAGATACAAAGAGAAATTTCATTTAAAATAATTGTAGACAATATAAAATATTTGGAAGTCTATCTGCCAAGATAAAGTCAGGAATTATATGAACATAACTACAAAACACTTTCCACACAAATAAAGTCAGATCTAATTAATTGGAAAAATATCAAATGCTCATAGGTAGGCCAAGCTAATATAATAAAAATGACAACATTATCTAATTAATGTACTTATTCAGTGTCATACCAATCAAATTACCAAGAAAATTTTTTACAGAACTAGAAAAAAATGACAACAAACATCATCTGGGAAAACAAAAGCTACAGGATTTCAAGGGAATTGATGAAAAAAATGCAAATGACAGTGGTCCAGCAGTATCAGATCTAAAACTATATTATAAAGCAGCAGTCAGAAAAACTATTTTGTACTGGCTAAGAAATAGAGTAATTGATCAGTGGAATAGGTTAGGTTCACAAGACACAATCATCAGTGACTACAGTAATCTAATATTTGATAAACCCAAAGACTCCAGATTCTGGGATAAGAACTCACTATTTGACAAAAAAATGCTGAAAAATTGGAAATTAGTATGGCAGAAACTAGGCATTGATCCACACCTAACACCCTATACCAAGATAAGGTCGAAATGGGTTCATGATTTAGACATAAAGAGTTATAAGCAAATTAGAAAAACAAAGGACAGTCTTCCTCTGAGATTTGTGGAGAAGGAAGGAATTTGTGGCCAAAGATTATGGAATGCAAAATGGATAATTTTGATTATATAAAGTTTAAAAGATTCTATAGAAACAAAACCAATAACAAGATTAGAAGGGAAGAAATAAACTGGGAAAAATTTATAGTCAAGGGTTCTGATAAAGGCCTTATTTCTAAAATATATAAAGAATTGACTCAAATTTATAAGAATACAAGCCATTCTCCAATTGACAAATTGCCAATGGATATGAACAGACAATTTTCAGATGAAGAAATTGAAACAATTTCTACTCATACAAAAAGGTGCTCCAAATCATTATTGATCAAAGAAATGAAAATTAAGACAACTCTGAGGTATCAGTATATATCTTTCAGATTGGCTAAGATGATAGGAAAAGATAATGACAAATGTTGGAGGGGATGTGTAATGTCCAGGACAGCTTTCTAGAGGACCTCAAGGCCAGCCTTGATCTTATTGGAGGAGTACAGTAGGCAGGAGACCCAAGAGAAGGATGGTCAATGATGAAATGTCTCATTTCCAATCCTCTCAGCCCTTAAATACCTCAGTATGATTACATCATTACAGCACACTAAATATGTGTGAATTAGAGAATCATTACATCATCAATTTCTACTGAGTTAACATCTTGTTATAACTATCCTTGTTTCAAGTATACTTCTCCAGCATTCCAGCCCTCTACAAGGATGTGGGAAAACTGGGACATTAATATATTGTTGGCAGAGTTGTGAACTGATTCAACTATTGTGTAGAGCAATTTGGAACTATACTCCAAGGGCCAGCAAACTGCAGACTCTTTGATCCACTAATTTCTCTTCTAGGTTTGTATCCCATTAAAGGGATCATAAAGGAGGGAAAGGGACCCACATATGCAAAAATGTTTGTGGCAGTCCTTTTTGTAGTGGCAAGACAGTGGAAACTGAGTGAATGTTCATCAATTGAAGAATGGCTGAATAAATGATGATATATGAATGTTATGGAATATTATTGTTCTATAAGAAATGATCAGCAGGATGATTTCAGAGAGCTCTGGAGAGATTTACAGGAACTGATGCTTAGTGAAGTGAGAAGAAACAGGAGATCATTATACACAGCAAGAACAAGATTATACGATGATCAGTTCTGATGGACATGGCTCTTTTCAACAACAAGATGATTCAGGCCAATTCCAATGGGCTTGTGATGAGGAGAGTCATCTGCACCCAGAGAAAGGACTGTGGGGACTGAGTATGGAGTATCTTTTTGTTGTTGTTTGCTTCCATTTTGCTTTCTTTCTCATGTTTTTCCTTTTTGATTTGATTTTTCTTGTGCATCATGATAATTATGGAAATATATAGAGGAATAGCACATATCTAACATAGACTGGATTACTTGCAGTCTAGGGGAAGGGTTGGGAGGAAGGAAGGGAAAAAATCTGAAATATAAGGTTTTGCGAGGTAAATGTTGAAAATTATCTATGCATATGTTTTGAAAGCAGAAAGCTTTACTAACAAAAAAATTTAAAGTTAAAAAAAGAATTGTATTTGCTGTAAAATACTCATGAAATTGTAGATTTCATGTACTATAAATATTGGGGCAGCTATTTGCTGCAGTGGGTAGAGAACTAGCACTGAAGTCAGGAGGACCTGAGTTCAAATTTGGCCTCAGATACTTAACACTTCCTAGTTGTGTGACCCTGAGGGAAGTTACTTAAACCCAGTTGCCTCAGCAAAAAAATAAATAAATATTGTGTGAAATCATTTCTTTTGAGATGTTAGCACAAAAAGTTTATATCTAGGGAATTACCTATGATAAAAATGTTTTATATGTTACAGATTTCATTTGGTATATGCATTTTATAGATTATTTTCATTGCTACTATGTTAAGAACATATTAGTAATTGATATTTTCTTATAAAGAATTATATGCAGAAAAGTAAAAGTATATTTTCAGCAACCTCTAGCAAAAGATTACAGTTTTTGGTGGTTACAGAAACATAAACCCCTATTTCCCATAGTTCAACTGATCAAGATTTGAATTTTTCATTTGTGCACTATTTTCTAAGAACATTATCCCCATGAAAGTTAATAACTGTATAACATAATTTATTTGTTTATCTGAATAGCTATGGTTTTATAAACATACAATATATGTACATATATAATACACAAACATACATATATAATGTGTATATTGTTAAAACATACATAATATGTAATGTGTGTGTGTGTGTGTGTGTGTGTGTGTGAAAACATCTATCATAGGTTTTTCTTATAGGTGTTTGCTACAACATGCCCTAGATAGAGGTTCTTATTCTGGGGTCTATGGACTCTAAAAAGAATTTAATTTTAAAACAATTTCCTTTGTAATTTGATATATTTTGTTTTATGCATTTAAAAACATTATTAAAAAGAATTATTCTGAGAAGCATTCTATAGCCTTCATTAGTCTGCCAGAGACATACAAAAGATGAAGAACCCCAAGTCTAAAAGTTAGTATTATTATAATCTCTATTATTATGAAGGTCAACAAAGCCACAAAAAACTTAAAGATCTTTCTCTGAGAATAAGTGGTCTCAGAAAACTGAATGATTAATATGATGCTGCAAGCATTAAACACTTTTGCTTTTCAGATTTAAAATGTCAAAATTTTAAAAGATGGGTATAATCTCATAGCCCAAAGGTAGAATATTATGTCATTATGTATTGAATTATAATAATGGTGAGTCATCTCTTATATACAAGGAAACTATTACTAATTCATCATCATGAGAACATGGAATCTGTAAACTTTTTTTTTCCCCCAGTGGAGGTGTGACTTTACCCTGAATCATATACATCCTCTTCCTCAAATCTATTTGTGATTAGTGACACATGTTTATGAGACAAGTATCCTATAGCCTTTAAGATCAAGTATTGGCACTTATCTGTGGGACATTAACATAGGGCAAGAGTCTAGACTTGTAAGACCTGAAGTAAGGCAAAGAAAAACAAATGGAGATAAACACAATGACCTACCACACCTGGAAGCTGTGGATGACACAACCAGGGAGTTAAAACAACAATTTCATAGACTAGAGCACATAGAAAATCAAGGCTAGATAAAATGGTTCAGGAAACCAAACAAGGAGACTTGAGCAGCATAAGATCAGAAAGCTGGACAAGAAATCTCAGCAATGAGGGTCTGGATTCAGAGAAGCAAGTTGGGCACTATAGCTTCAGTCAAGGAATTTCATAACATGTCAAATCTTCATTTCACTACACAATGTCTCCTATGTGTAGGTATATATACATAGCTTCTAATGCTATGTATACTATTACTTAATAATAAATATAATAAAACTAAGGTGATAAATAATGATAAGATTGTCTTACTTGACTGCACTTGGGTGTTACAAAGAAGAGTTTTGGGGAGTAGATGGAGTTAGGAATAAAAAGAGGAAGGAGGGGGAAAGCCTTTATATAGTGCCTATCATGTGTCAAATACTCTGTGAAGAATTTTTTTTTCTTACAAATACATCTTATTTGATTTTCACCACTCCCCTGCAAGATAAGTGTCATTATTATCTCTGTTTTACAGTTGAGGAAATTGAGAGAAACAGAAGTTAAGTGACTTGCCCAGGGTCACACCAGCTAATTAGTGTCAGTGGTACAATTTGAACTCAGGTCTTCATGATTTAGGTCCAAGGCTCTTCCACTGTGCCTCCAACTGATCTGGCTATTATACTAGAGACATAGATTTGTAGTCATGATGCAAATAGAAAAAGAAAAAAAATCAGTGAAACATATAAACATGCCAGTGGACATAAGGTGCTTCAGAGAGAGACAACCATGGACAGATTTTTTTTAAACTAGTATGTTAAATGTATTCTATGCTTTAAAAAAAGCTTTATTTCATAAAGATTTATAGTTTCAAGTTCAGCCTCTTTCTGTTCTTCATATATGGGAATGTTCACATATGAGAATTTTGCAGTTTAGAATAAGAAAAATCCAAATGCTGAAAATAAAATTGACATATAATCTGAATATTATATAGTTCATGGCATTAAAAAAATTTTTGAAAGAGGATCATACTGGGGCAACTAGGTGGTACAGTAGTGGATAGAGCACCAATTCTGAATTCAGGAGGACTGGAGTTCAAATCTGATCTCAGACATTCAACACTTTCTAGTGACCCTGGGCAAGTCACTTAAACCCAATTGCTTCAACAAGAAAGAAAGAAAGAAAGAAAGAAAGAAAGAAAGAAAGAAAGAAAGAAAGAAAGAAAGAAAGAAAGAAAGAAAGAAAGAAAGAAAGAAAGAAAGAAAGAAAGAAAGAAAGAAAGAAAGAAAGAAAGAAGAAAGAAAGAAAGAAAGAAAGGAAAGAAAAGGAAAGGGGAAAGGAAAGGAAAGGAAAAAGGAAAGGAAAAGGGAAAGAAAAAGGGAAAAGGGAAGGAAAGGAAAGGAAAGGGAATCATTATTGAAATGATCTGGGTACATGGTTGAATGTCAACAGTGCCATTAATGCAAGAAAGGAAAAAACTAAAGTTTACAAAAATAAATTTTTGGAGCAAGTTAATTGAAGTGTGAATTAACCTTCAAGATTAATAACCTTCCCATAACTTCCTACACACACAACAAAATCCACAAAATTAATGGATGTTACAGTTAATAAATGGCTATTGAATTAAGGCTTTGTGGGAGATAGAAAGATGAATGAGACATTAGTTTCTGTCCTTGTAGAAGTTACAGGTAAAGAATAGAAGATATGTACACACTTTACTATAACATAGAATGCTATGGAAAGAGTGCTAGACTTGGAGTAAGAAGAGTCTTATATTCAAATTTCATTTATAAGTTCTTAAAGTACACAACCAGATAACAAGCAAGCATGGTTTATGACAAAAAGGGCAGGAAGTAACTGAGTAAAAATATTTCATAGTGACTTGAGGTTTGCAAAAAAACAAAAAACAAAACAAAATTTTGCAATTATAATCTAATTTGGCCCTTATAACAGGAAGTAACTGCAAGATTATTATGCCATATCATCTGTTTTGTAGATGAAGAAACTGAGGTTCAAACATTAAATAATTTGCCCAAGTTGATCTAGCTAGAAAGCCTCAGAGCCAAGGTCTCTAGTTGAGGTGTTTGCTGATTCCCAATCCAACAATCTTTCCAGAACCCAGATTAACTAACTAAAGTTGTGTTCATTTTATTAGAAACCTCAGGTCCTATGGTTGGCTTTCCTGCACAACAACTCATTCAGTTTACCAAGCATCTGGTCAGGTAGGTAATGGGCCTGCAAAACCCTCTCTGCCATTTCCCTAACTAGCACTGTTATTCGAATGAAAAAAGCTGTATATATAAACAGTATTATATACTGATTACTTTAAAAGTGACTTCAACTTATTAAAGGGAGGGAGGGAGGGAGGGAGGGAGGAAAGGAGGAAGGAAGGAAGGGAAAAAGGAAAGGAGAAAGGAAAGGAGAAAGGAAGGGGGAAAGGAAGGGGGAAAAGAAAGGGGAAAGGAAAGGGGAAAGGAAAGGGGAAAGGAAAGGGGAAAGGAAAGGGGAAAGGAAAGGGGAAAGAGGAAAGGGGAAAGAGGAAAGGGGAAAGAGGAAAGGGGAAAGAGGAGAGAGGAAAAAGGAAAGGAAAAAGGAAAGGAAAAAGGAAAGGAAAGGAAAGGAAAGGAAAGGAAAGGAAAGGAAAGGAAAGGAAAGGAAAAAGGAAAGGAAAGGAAAGGAAAGGAAAGGAAAGGAAAGGAAAGGAAAGGAAAGGAAAGGAAAGGAAAGGAAAGGAAAGGAAAGGAAAGGAAAGGAAAGGAAAAAGGAAAGGAAAGGAAAGGAAAGGAAAGGAAAGGAAAGGAAAGGAGGAAAGGAAAGGAAAGGAAAGGAAAGGAAAGGAAAGGAAAGGAAAGGAAAGGAAAGGAAAGGAAAGGAAAGGAAAGGGAAAGGAAAGGAAAGGAAAGGAAAGGAAAGGAAAGGAAAGGAAAGGAAAGGAAAGGAAAGGAAAGGAAAGGAAAGGAAAGGGAAAGGAAAGGAAAGGAAAGGAAAGGAAAGGAAAGGAAAGGAAAGGAAAGGAAAGGAAAGGAAAGGAAAGGAAAGGAAAACATATTAATACCTCTTACAATTACAACTAGAGATTGGCTATTTCATAAAACAAGGAAGAAATTATCACAAAAGATAAAGGAAAGGAAAGGAAAGGAAAATCATATTAATACCTCTTACAATTACAACTAGAGATTGGCTATTTCATAAAACAAGGAAGAAATTATCACAAAAAATAAAGTAGAACATTTGGTTACATGAAATTCAAAAGGTTTTATATAATGAAAATTAAGACAACAAGAATAAGAAGGAAAGTAGTTTGTATTAAATTCCTTTGATCTCAAGTGTCAAATTTCTAGAATATCCTCATAATCTCACAATGTGTAAAAGATATTTGGGGATTTTTTTAGTCTATGATTCTATATGACCTTAAAGAATTCATATAATATCTCTGGGTCTCAACTTTCTCAGTTCTAAAATAAGAGAGTTGTAGTATATGGACTTCGAGGTCCTTTCTAACTCTAAACCTGTAACTTACACAAATTACTCAGTATTGTATGTTCTTCTAACTTCACACTCTTGACTTCAGTGGAAAATTGCATCATTTTAAATACCAGTTCTATATATCTTAGAAATCAGGCACCTGAGATCAAAGGGATTTAATACAAACTACTTTTCTTCATATATGTGTGTGTGTGTGTATGTACAAAATCAAAAGTCATTTTCTAGTGAACAGTCAATACATATGAATAGTTTGCAAAGAATACCTACAAACTATTAACAACTATAAGATTGCTAGATTATTAAGACCTAGCTAAATGACAATAAGATAAATGGAAATCAAGACAAATCTGGGGTTTCACTTCAGTCCCAGGATATTGGCCAACTGGTGGTGCACTAGCTGGTTAGAATATCAGCTCTGGAGTCAAGAAAATCTGAGTTCAAAATTGGTCTCAGATATTTGACACTTACTAGCTGTAACTCTGGGTAAATCACTTAATCCCAATTGCCTTGCTGAAAAAAAGGCAACCATTACTGGTGGATCAGTGAATTGGTCTCACCATTCTGAAAAGTAATTGGGAATTATGCTAATGAAGATGGTAAAATATCTTCTTGACTAGGAGATTTCCTTGCTAGATACATACCCAAGGAGTAAGTAAATAAAGATATAGATGATATATATATATATATATATGTGTGTGTGTGTGTGTGTGTGTGTGTGTGTATGTGTGTGTGTATGTACGTATGAAAATATTGATTTTTTTTAAAGTTTAGGATCACCCTGTCCCTTCATTCAGAGAATTCACAGACTTTGCAGTTTTCCAATAGACAGTGTGTCCTTCATCTCTGTTTAACTAATATTGGAGTTATTACCAGGCTTTACAGCAAATTAGGATAGAATGTATAACATTGAAACTGGAAAATTATAAATATGTGAACTAGCTCTTGAAATTCCCCATTTGTACTGAAACTTTGCCAGAGCACCAAGGCTCACAATCCCACAATGTGTAAAAGATATTTGGGGATATTTTTTTAGTCTATGATTCTACATGACCTTAAAGAAGTCATGTAATATCCCTGGGTTTCAACTTTCTCATTTCTAAAATAAGAGAGTTGTAGTATATGGACTTTGAGGTCCTTTCTAACTCTAAACCTTTAACTTACACAAACTACTCAGTATTGTATGTTCTTCTAACTTCACACTCTTGACTTCAGTGGAAAATTGCATCATTTTAAATACCAGATTTGAATTTCCAGTCTTCTGGTACTCATCACAGTGTTAAAACAGTTAACTACATTTGTCCTGTTGCTTTACTTCCTTCAGCAATAAGATGATCATTAATGAATATGGAGTTATTGAACTACTACTATTGGCAGTTAGGTGGTGCAGAGGATAGAGCACCAGCCCTGGAGTAAGGAAAACATATCTTGGTGAGTTCAAATCCAGTTTCAGAAGCTTTCCATGTGATCCTAGTCAAGTCACTTAGTCCTGTTTGAATCAGTTTTCTCATCCGTAAAATGACCTGGAAAAGAAAATTAGCAAACCATTCCAATATCTTTACCAAGAAAAACATCAAATGGGGTCACAAATTCAGACATGACTGAAATTGGAGAAGGAAAGAGAAAGAAGAAAAAAAAAATCTATCCTCTCAAAGACCTTACCTTATAACTGGAGATATATATGTATAGACACATGTATAGATGTATCTATATAAAGAATAAACAATCAGAGAATGAATTCAAATTCATATAAAATAACTACATAATAATTTGAAAGGGAAGATACTAGCAGTTGAGAGAATCAAGAAAGACTTAGATTACATAGAGAACAATTATAGCCAAATCTACACTTTGGCAACAATGCAGAAGATAGGAATGAGCAGAAAGATTAGATAGGAACACCAGGATGTTGCAATAAGTAGGCAAGAAGAGATAATTGCCCAAATTTAGATGCTGATTACAAGCATCAAAAGAGTCAGATGTGAGAGATGTTGTGGAAGAAGAAATGAAAAGATTTTGCAAGTGACTGGATATATGGCGATAGAGAGTGAGGAGTCAAGAATAATACCAAAGTTAAGAATCTGGAAAATTGGAAGTAAGGTGGTCCTTTCACTAGAAATTGGGAAATATGAAAGGAAAGTGAGTTTTGGGGAGAAAGAAAATTAATTCTATTGGGAACATGTTGAAGTTCAGGTTATTCCAGAATGTCCAGTTTGAAATATTTCACTTTCTAATGAAGATTTCAATTACAACTCTTTAATAAAAAGTCTCCAAAATCCCTGGAACTGAGCATTAAGACATTACCAAGACAGATAATTAAGAGAACAGATCAACTATAAAAATCACCAAATCAAATGAGAAAATAAGATTAAAACTTCATATTTATATTTTCTGTACTCAATTTAAACCCTGAAATGATGCGTTATCATCAAAGCAGATTGTCATCAGCTCTCACAGCTGTATACAAAACTATTGTTTAAATATAAATATACAAAGTATCTGTAATTTGGTCAGCCTAAGGAATTTCTATTGTGGGAATTCTGCCCACCACCACCAATTGAAATTCACGTATGATTTAATAGAGAATTTTTAAGAGTTGAGCATGTCCAAAGTAAGATTTGAATCCAGGTCTTTGTGATTCTAAAGTTAGTATTACATTCATTGTGCCTCATGAACCATGACAATGGGATCAAAATATACAGATGTATCACACATGTATGTATACATATATATGTAGGTATATATAAACATACATATATGCAAAATTAATTTATCTCATTTTAGACAAAGATGCAACTTTTAAAGTTATCTCAAATCTTGTGTAAAAGACATGGACTTATTTGCATTATATTGTGTTTAACATATTTAGCACAAAATGTGCTGAAGTTCTCATTAGTGTTACTAATAATAATTTTAATAGATTATATGACACCTTAAAAATCAGTCCATTAAATAGCTATTGCAAATACTCTTCTCTACCATTTCATTTCCTAGCTCTCAGCCCCAGGAGGTATAACTGGGTCATGTGCCGGACACCCTGTGTATGTGCAAATTAGCATGTAAGGAATACACACTCTTCTTTAAAGTGACTACACAAAGGAGATGGTAAGAAGTGCAGGGAACTGAATGTTGGTCTTTACTTTCAATCAGGATATCCCTACCTGGAACCATGCCAGTTTCCTCTTCTTTGAATGAAACAAAAGATGTGACCTTTCTATGCCAAATGAATGAACAATACCTTTGGCAGACCAATTTTGGATAGTTTGGATATGTTTCTAAGGTGTTTGGCAACAAGTGGATACCTGCAGAAGCCATTAATTTATTAGATTGATACCTGGTGCTCACAGGAAGCCTTATATTCATAAAGTTGCACATCATTCTAAGCCTAGAATTAAATTGTCTGTTCTTTCCCCCTTTCAAAAATCCATCACATAAATTCATCCCTGAGTTACTATTACATTTTCATTTTAGTTTTGATGTGATATTATTGTAAGATATTTTGAGTTTTGTGGAGGAAAGGGATTTATATGAGAATGAAAAAAGAAAAATTTTCATATTCAACCTGACTGATGCAGTAGTTATTGTTTGAATAAGTCAATATTTAGCTAGTACTTGGAGCAATGAGATTATCTTAATTTTGCCCTGTCTGAATTTTTTATGTCTAAAATCCAAGAAAGGAATGAAAAGCTTCGAATGAGAACACTGTTCATGAATGCTGGTCTCTAGACTATTTTGCAGGTATAACATATCCCTAAGTATTTTTTCCTTTCCCTATCATTGCATATGAATTAATAAATCAATAAGAATTCATTAAATGTTTATTATATGCCTCACACTATATAAGTTTCTGGAGATCTAAATATAAAGAATAAAAAAATCCCTCACTCATAAAAGGAGATAATTTAAAAGGAGAAAAGAATAATAAATAATTAATATTAATAGCTAGCATTCATACTACTTTTGAAGGCTGGTAAAGCATATTACATATCTCACTTGATCCTCATAGCAACCCTGGAGGAGGTAGATGCTATAATTATCCCCATTTCTTAGATGAGGAAACTGAGGAACAGAATGACATGGCTAGCAAGTTCCCCAAGCTTCAAAGTCAGGTCTTCCTAACTTTCAATTACATCGCCTACATAGAAGATAACTATAAAGAGAGTAAACAGTAACAACAACAACAAAAATACATACTTTTCAAATACCAGATAAAGATAAAATTAAAGATAAAGAGAGTAAACAGTAACAACAACAACAAAAATACATACTTTTCAAATAACCAGATAATGACAACATTAGGAGTTGGAGGAATTAGGAAAAGGATTTATAAAAGTAATACTTTAGTTGAATCTTGAAGGAAGAAAATATCCTCATGAGTCAGAAGAAAAAAAGGAGTACATACCAGGAATGGGGGTTGACCAATGCAAAGGGTTTTTATTTTAGATAAAACTTAATTTGATTGAATAGGGTCAGCTCTGTGCTTCAGGAAAATTTTGGTAGCAGTGTGGAAAATGGAACTATAGTGAAGAGAAATTTGACATAGTTTAATTAAAAAAGTGATGCAATGAAGTAGGAATTTGATGCTAAGAGCCTAAAGTTAGGTAGTAACTCTGTGAGAGTTAAGAGAAAGGGTCAAATGTAGGTAGACATGGCAAAATTTTGTAACTGAATGCTCATGATGGGAAAAATGAAAAGAGAAGGATAAGGCCAAAGTTAAGAATCTGAGAAACTGTTCAGAGGATATTTTGTTTCCTTTGACAGAAAAAGAGAAGGTTGATTTGGAGGAAGGAGTTAAATGAATTCTCTTTTGAAAATATTGAGTTTGAGATGTCTCCATCCAGTTTAAAATGTGCCATACACAACAGGAAATGCTAGCCTGAAGCTCCTGAGAAAAATTAAAGATATTAACATCTGTGAATTATCTGTATCAAAATGATAATTTAATCCTTGGGAACTGATGAGGTAATCAAAAGAGAGAATGCGTCAAGAAAAAAAGAAAAAAGAGATTAGCACAAAATCTTAGGGTATAAATACAGTTAAAGGAGTGTGATATGACCCATAAGTCAGAAAAAGAACAACAGAAGTGCTCAGGCAGATAGGAGAATCAGACAAGAGTTGTGTTCCAAAAACCTAGAGAAGAGAGTGTATCTAGAATGGTCAGCAATGATAAATGCAGCAGATAAATCAGGAAGGATTAGAACTGAAAATAAATCCTTATATATGGTCATTAAGAAATCACTGTTAACTTTGGAGAGAGTCGTTTCAATTAAGTGAGTAGATTAGATTTTTATTCTCCTAGACTGTCCCCTTATAGGTAATAATATAAATAATTATGATACCAGAGAGTATAAGATGATTAAAAAGAAGAGATCCAGACAAAGATGAGAAACTGAAGGAAATCAACTGTTATCTTCTTAGGCAATTGAGTATTGAACACTGCCATTTTTCTTTCTGGTCTTTTTTTTATTGTTATTTTAAACAAGTCCAGGAATTTCACTCATTTCCCACAGTTTGAGTATATGATGACTTCTAAGGGCTCCTCCCCAATTTACACTCACAGGATGGTCCTCCGGAAGTCTATTTCTCAGTTCCAAAAGTACATTTTACATCTATACTCTAAAACTATAGTTCACAAACCCTCACCAACACACATACTTTCAATAGTTAGGAGGCACAATCAGCTCAAAGTAAAATCATTTAACAAGATGGCATAGGATAAGAATAATAGTTATGAAACATTCTTCCCAGAAACCTGAGGCATACTCTCCCATAACAATGTAAAGTACAAAGTCACTAAAAGCAATTCACACAAATAGGGAATATTTAAAGTCAAAGCAATTCATCCCTGTGATACTACAGAATTCTGATGTCCTTTCTCTTCTTGTGGTATCCTCAACTTGCTCTTCTATGGATGTAATTCCTCTCCTGGGTGACTTAGTTGGGCTCCAGGAATCTACTTCTCTCTACAACTCAACTTTCAACTTTAAAAGTTGATCCTCAGGGCAGGTAGGTGGCACAGTAGATAGAGCATCAGCCCTGAAATCAGGAGGACTTGAGTTCAAATATGGTCTCAGACACTTAACACTTCCTAGCTATGTGACCCTGGGCAAGTCACTTAACCCCAATTGCTTCAGGGGAAAAAAAAAAAAAAGTTGATCCTCTCTAAAAGTTATGATTGCTGTCATGGGCCATGCCTCTTGAAGTTACTGACTGTCCCATATTTCTTTCAATTCTGTCCTCTTCATTGAATGTGGTGATTCTAACTTCATTGCAAATGACATCACTGATGAAGTTAGGGGTAGCAGGACAAGAGGAAAATCTCTCCCACATGTTCTCTAATAGAACCACAGGGTGAGAGTAGGGCTAGGGATTGTTCCACATTGCTATTTCTTGTTTCACAATAACTCCCTGAAGACCTGACAAGCTTATTTTTTGGAAATTAAATAAGACATTTTCAATCTTTATCCAAACAATAATCAGTTACTTTTTAAATTCCATCAGAGAAAACTATATTAGTATTTTATCTTCTTTGTTATTTAACCTTTATTTTCTATTTCTTTTATTATCATCTGTGCTAAAGGTAGGAGAAAGTAATTTATAAGAATGATGATGATAATAACAAAGCAGCTTATAATATAACAATAATGGCTGATACTAGATTTTAAGATTTTCAAAGAAGTATGTTACATATATGAGTGTATGTGTATATACACATGTAGATATGTATATAAATAATCTTATTTAATTTTCATAACAATGAGGTAGATGCTACTATTATTCCCACTTCATTGATGGGAAAACAGACTGAGAGAGATTTAATAAATTGCTCTAATTGCCTATAGCAGAATTCAGATTTACTTCTTTCTCATTCTGGAGTCAACCTCTTGTTTAATATGTAATCTTGATGCACTTTACTACTATATGTAAAGCAAAAATTCAAAAGATTTCTTCTTTTCAAAAGAACTAAAGCTCCTCTAAGAATATATTCAGGGCACATTGTTCTATGAGGAAAACAAAATAGCAACAACAATAATAATAATACCATTTTTCTCCTAAAAAGAGAAATATCCTTGCTACCATATAATTGTAATTCAGCTCCCAAAGTAGTTTCAAAGTGCCCCCACATCCATTTTAATGTTCTGTCCATTGATTTTATAGGATAAAATACATTTTTAAAAAAGTAAACCAGCTATTAAAAAGGGAGGTTGAGGTATTCATGGGTCACTAGTTCTAGAAAACCCTGGTATGCTTTCTCTTCTTTCTATATCCAGTCTTTTTGTAGTGATTGTATTACATATCACAATTTGTCATGAAATGTTCCTTACTACCACCATACTATAGTGGATTTTTGTAGATGTTGTCTTATGTTTCTGTTTTATATGAAAACAAATTAAAATAAAAGGTTTTTTATTTTAATACTTGATATCATTTTTTCAAGTTATTTACCCTTACAAATGTATTTGTTTTTGGAATACCATTGCATAAAAGCACACAAAAAACTTATTTAAGCTCCATTTTCAGGGAACAATTGCAAATTGCCATCGGTATACACTAGCACTTACTGTGCTATAATTGCATTTACAATGATAGTTCAAAACATCTCTGATTTCACATGAAAGCTGCCTCCAACAATGCTTTTTCATACTGTACAACTCAAATCTATGTCCTCATCAGAAACCAATACAAGACAAACAAACAAACAAAAATTCCTCAGGGGCTGTACCCAATTTACTGAGGATTGCCTTCTAGATCTCTTGCCATTGCATGTACACCTAGGAAGCACTTAGTTTTTGCATTGGTTATTCCTTACTTTTTTTACATAGCTGAACACCTCTTGTTTAATCAGACATCTCTCTGATAATATGCCACTTTGTACTCCTCCGATGCAATTCTTCACTGGTAATATATTGCAATTTGTACCTTTCCAAGGCTTTTTCGAAGTTACCTGTGATTTTAAGTCTCTAGAGAACTCAATTCATTTCTATAAAGCATATGCAGGAGAGATGTGAAGTCATTAAACGTACTGTAAGGTTTCAAGTAGAATTGAACATTCTTCTTCCTTTTCTTATGTATATATCATAAAGATAGAAGTGATAGAGAGATAGAGATAGAGATAAATACCAGTTCTATAGTCTATCTATTTGATTGAGAACCCGGACAATACACATTTTTCATCCACTTAAATAGGTCAAATTCTTTTCACTGATTATGGCTCTTACATAATAAGCTCTGAAATGTTCCAGGTATCCAAATGTATTGATACAATTGGCACATAATCTGAAAAGAATAGCATCTGAGGGAGCTAACTATCCATTGGAAATCTTGCTTTAATTTTGATTTTGTAAATCAAAATTTGATGATGGTGATTATTGTTTATTAATCATTAAAAATCATAGGATATGTGAGACTTACCTGAATTGATGCTAGGTGAGTAGAACCAAGAAAAAATTGTAAATAGTAATAATAAGACTATATACATTGATCAATTCTGATGAACATGGCTCTTCAGCAGTAAGATGATTCAGGCCAGTTCCAATGGTCTTGTGATGGATTGAGTATGGATCATAACATACTATTTTCACTTTTTTGTTATTTGCTTGAATTTTGTTTTTTTTTTCATTTTTTTTCCTTTTTGATCTGATTTTTCTTGTGCAGCATGATAAATATGAAAATAAGTATAGAAAAATTGCCCATGTTTAACATATTGGATTATTTATCATCTAGGAGATAGGGTGGGGACAAGGAAGGGAGAAAAAAAATGGAATGTAAGGTTTTACAAGGGTGAATGTTGAAAACTATGCAAATGTTTTGAAAATAAAAACTTTATTTTTAAGTAACCAATCTCATTTTCTGGACCAGAGTCATCTGAGTCCAATGGCAAACTATATAGATCAGGGATGACTTGAGATTTTCACCACAAACCAATGAGAAAAGTGATATTATATCAATTTAGAGATTAGTAAACTGAGGTAGAGAAATTAAGTGACTCAACTAAGGTCACATAGCTACTAAAAATGGAAGGAATATTTAAATTCAGGAATTCCTAATTCCAAGTCCAATAGACTACTCAGATTACTAGAGGATCAGGCTTTATCAAGTCAACTCTTTCCATAACAATGGTTGTTAGTGATAACTAACACCATCACACAACTCAGCCTTTGTTGGTGGGAGATAAAAGTTGCATTTTAGTTAAGCTAATCACCTGATCAAATTATGTAATAATGAGTGCTGATTTTGCTCAGCAAATCTGATCATTCATATTGAGTAAAGCATAAAACAGAGAAATGTATGCTTATAAAAGTTACTATGATAAAAGCACAATGTCAATGATACTACTCATTTTATGTCATCTTATTGTTTTTCTTCTATTATTTCATGTAATTCTTATAATAACCCAGTTGAGTTAATTATGGAAGATATCTTTCTCATTTCACAAATGAGTAATGTGAAGCTTATATTCTCAAAATTTAGAAAAGTAACTTTCTTAAGTAATCATAAATTTTTGTTATTCAGTTATTTCAGTCATGTCCAACTCTTTTTGACCCCATTTGGGATTTTCTTGGCAAAGATATAAGGGTGGCTTGCCATTTCCTTAAGGTCACATATAATCTGTGGCAAAGCCTAAACCAACAGCCAGGTTTTCAAATTCCTAGTCCATTGCTTTTTCCCATGTGCTCTGATAAAGTGAGAGATGAACAACATATTACTAAATAACAAGGAATATTGTAATGGGCCAGAATTCTGGTCCCAAGACCTCCAGAAAGCTAACCAGAACATTATAGAATATGATTTAATCTTAATTTCAATAGAATTTGTTTTATGTCAAAGTATACATTTATGTTAAGGATATATTTTTATACATATTTGCTAAAGAAAAGGATCTTATTCCTATATAGAAAGGATAGAGAATTCAAGGAGGTAAAACAGTAGATGAGGAAAGCTTCTCTGAATGAAAATAGAAAGAGAAAGTCCTGTTGTTTTACTAGGGGAGCATGAAGAGATACTGTGCCTCATGGAGACAACAAAAATCATAATAATAATTAAATTTATATAACATAAAATAAAATCTATTGTATTATAAAGGAGACTAATTATATTGAAATCATCTTGTAAGTTCTTTACCATCTAAGTTCATGATCATGAACCCCAGGTTAAAAACTCCTTAACTGCATAAATGCATGCTTAAAGTTAACAATTTGCAAGGTCAACCTGGACCATGTGCGTGACTCACTTAGGTAGGACCTGCTCCCTTACTGTGCTCCAAGGCATTTGCCTTTTTAACAGGCTGACAGGTTGGAGAATAGAAACAGACACACAATCAGGATCAATCAACATCATTATCACTTGGGGTAAATATATGTCTTCCCTGAAGAGCCAACTCCAGAGCTGATTTCTCATCTGGAAGGAGACATTATTTGTGAGTAGACTAACTGCAAAGTCAGTTTTACTACTGAGAAAACTAAATTCTGCTGTCATTTTGCCAACAAGGTTACTTTTTATTTAGAGTTGTGTTGAAAACAGTTATGAAAAAAAAAAAAAAGAGTTGTGATACCTCTCTTACTTGGTTGGTAGGGAAGCTATTGAAATCATGGTATATATCTTCAAATATTAGAAGGACTGGAATGTGGAAGAAGGAACAGAGTTGTTCTCCAGAGGATACAACTAGAATCAATGGATGGATGGATATTAGTCGGAGACAAAATTTCAGATGACCAAAAGTAAAAAAAAAAAAAAAAATTCCTAATACAAAGAAAAGTCTAAAACTAGAATTATTTACCTTCAGATGTCTTCAGATGGGATATCATAGAAAAGAGTCATTCATTGAGGAAAGGCTCATGCATGATGACCTCTCCAATACTTTCCAACTCTGAGACTGTGATTTTAGATATTAACCATTTATCCTAATCATTTTTTAGGTACCTAACTCTTTACTCAGTCATTGACATATAATAACAAATTTTTAATTAATTTAAATTCTCAGTCTTTTGGATGCAAGTAAATTACTTTTAATATAATTTCACTTGTGATAATCACCCTCATCTATTCTATCCTTAGGGAAGCACACCACTGATTAGCACTGTTGTGTTTTGAGGGTTTGTTTTTTTTTCAATTTCACCAAAAAAAAAAAATCACTACTGACTGTGGTCAAGTGAGGAAAAAAAAATTTACTGCTGAAGTCATGCCGTATTCAGGTTCCCTAGGAAGTAAAAAATTTGTTTTGCTTTGTTTTCTCTAGGCACACCCAGTTTTAAAAGATGTGCCAATGCCTGAGGTAGATCCAAACTACAGATATTTCCATTCGTTCTTTCATTTGCTGGTAGTATGCTGGCTGAACAAATCTCAAGGTTGTCCTTGTTCCCATGTAAGGAAATGAAATGTACTTTGTTGCCCCCTAATGGTCAGCTGAAATTTTGGCCTCCTCTGTGGCTGATCTGACTGGTGTAGGATAGCCTGGATTTCAAAATATTTAGCTTATGTTCCAAGTAAAAATTCTCACTTCCAAAAGCTGGAATGTAGGTATCATATATATTTACCAAAAGAAGAATCAAGATATGAAACTAAAGAACACTTTGGAAATTTAAATTGAGCTTTCAGTGACATGGTGGTGATGGAATTCTCAAGAACTATAAAAGGGAACTTTTAATGGAAACTTTTCTAAAGCAAAGTTATTATTTCCTCTCGGTTTTAAATTAGAAGTAGATTGCTCACCATCTTGTTATCACGTGGGGATTCTAGAAATGGAAAGAGAATAAGAAAATTGTTAAAGCATGTTGGCCAGAATAACAAATGTCCTGCTTACCTGTAAGGATTAGAATAAGCTACATTAAAATAACATAACCAAGAGGAGACCAGAGTAGTTGTTTTCCTCACACCTATCCAGCCATGGGAAGAAAATCGCATTATGCGACAGACATGGAGTATATAGAACTCAATCAATTAGTCAATAAATAAATATGTATTAATCGGTTACTGTGCACCTGGCACTGTTAAGGAAACAAATATAAAAAAGAAAGAAAGAAAGAAAGAAAGAAAGAAAGAAAGAAAGAAAGAAAGAAAGAAAGAAAGAAAGAAAGAATCCCTATTGCTCTAAAAAGATAAAGTGAAGCTATACTGTAACTACAAGGACTTCTTTTTTTTTCCCCTGAGGCAATTGGGGTTAAATGACTTGCCCAGGGTCACACGGCTAGGAAGTATTAAATGTCTGAAACCAGATTTGAACTCAGGTCCTCCTGACTCCAGGGCTGGTTCTCTATCCACTGCACCTCACATCTGCATTTTTTTTGTTAAAAGACAAACTATACATAGTAGAAGTTCAATTATATGTGAATCTCTTTCTTTTTCTTTGAAAACTGAAGTACTTGGGGCAACTAGGTGGTGTAAGTGGAATTGATGAGACAATGGTTATCTAGTTTAGATTGGTTCAGTATGATTGATTTAATCTTACAACAAATAATGGTTTCCTAGTGATATAATGATTGGTTTATACTCAGTATAGAGCATATAAGCTGGGACTCAGAAAGCACTCAGAGACAGAAACAGAGAAGACAAAGGACTGGAGGCAGGAGCTTAAACTTTCAGAACCAAGGAGGAAATTCAATTCGATCTTCAGTCTTCCTGGTGGCTGGCCTGGCCTCCTGCATTTCCCCCACTAAGATCAAGATCAGACTGAAAGGCTCTCCAGAAAGCTGCCCAGCATCAGGCAAAGAGATAATGAAAGATTTGGACTTTAATCCCTGGCTACTCTTCTGGTGATTACTAAACTGAAATGAAGGCTGCCTCAAAGACCCCCAAGAAACCAAACTAGAGAACATTACAAAGTGGTGTAGTGGATAGAGCACCAGCCCTGAAGTCAGGAGGACCTGAGTTCAAATCTGATCTCAGACACTTAACACTTCCTAGCCATGTGACCCTGGGCAAGTCACTTAACCCCAATTGCCTCAGTAATAATAATAAAGATGTATATTTTTAAATGACAACAACAAAATTACTCTATTTGTGTTCCCTTCTACAACTTTTTTTTTGTTTTCTTCTATGCATTTTTAAATGTTTTACTGATGATCCTTCAACAATATCCATTGTTACCCATATTCAGTTCTCCAAGTAGAAGTTCTCTCTTGTTATAAATATGTATAGTGAAGCAAAATTTTAAAAATACATTGGTGATGGCTGAAAATTAATGTACCAATGTGTAATTCCAGCTCATAGCTTTTTACTCTTTTTTGTGTCATGTGCCCCTTTGGCAGACTGGAGAAGCTTATGTACCCTTTCTCAAAATAATGATTTTAATGCACAAAATAAACATTCACAAGACTAAGAAGGAAGCCAATTATATTAAAATACATTTATAATTTTTTAAAGTTCACAGATTCTAGGGGTAAGACCCTTTGTGCTACTTTACTATCCTTCTGCCAAAAAGTAGAAAGTCTTCTGTTCATGTTCAGTCTTCTGAAGTCATGACTGTGCCATTCTTTATTCAGGGTTCTAAAATTTTCCAAGTTTTTTTCCTGACTTTATCATTCTGGTTATTTCTTAAATATTCTCCTATTTCCCACTTCACTTTATATAATTCTGTATAAGTCTTCTCATATTTCTCTGCATTCATAATATTCCATATATACCATAATAATGGTATAATAATAGTCAATTGCATTAATGTACAATAATTTGTAAAGCCATTCCTCATTGATGGGTACTTACTTTTTTCAAGCACTGTCATAAAAGAGAAGTTTTAAACATTCTCAAACATATAGGATTCTCCCATTGTATTAGATTTCTTTGAGTCATGTGTGTAATATTGGCATTGCTAAATCAAAGGGGATATGCAGTTCAGTGGAATGTGTGTGTGTATTACATTCCAGATAATTGAATCAATTTACAACTCTAGTGGTGTACCTACCTTGCCACAATCCTATCAACAATTTCTATTTACCCCTTTTGATGTCTTTGGCAACCAACATGTAGAAACCAGGAGTTACTTTAATTTGCTTATCTTTTTGTACTAGTAACTTGAAGTATTTGTTCATGTTGTTGTTAATGGCTTGGCTTCCTTTAGTTAAGAATTGCATACTCGTAGTCTTTGACCATTTATATACTGGATAAAGGCTGGGGATCTAATATATTTGTTTCAATTTCTTATATATCTTAAATATCAAACCTTTAGCAAATAAACTTACTGTGAATACATGTCTTATCATGGTAAGGGGACTTGTGTAGCTCAATGAAACTATGAGTTATGCTGTGCAGGGTTACCCAAGATGGACAGGCATAGTGGAGAGTTCTGACAAAAGATGATCCAATGGAGAAGGAAATAACAAAACATTCCAGTATCTTTTCCTAGAAACCTCCATAAACAGTATTAAAATGCTAAAAGGAATGGTATCAGAAGATGAGCCCCTCAGGTCAGAAAATGTCTAATATGTCACTGGGGAAGAACAGAGGAAAACTACAAATAGTACCAATAGTAATGAAGTGACTGAACCAAAGTCAAAAGAAGATCACCTGACAATGCATTTGATGATGGAAGGAAAGTCTGTTGCACTAAAGATCAATATTGCATAGAAAACTGGAACTTAAGATCTATGAAATATGGTAAACACTGCCTGTGGTCAAAAAGGAGATGAAAAGATTAAACATCAACATATTGGGTGCAATTGAAGTTGGATGTGAATAGATGAATTTAATTCAGATGATCACTACATATGCTGTTGTGAGCAAAAATATCATAGAAGAAATGGAGCAGGCCTCATAGTCAATAAAAGGGTGAGAAAGTCAGTTCAAATGTATAATCTCAAAAATGACAAAATGTTATCTATTTGAATCCAAGGCAAAGCATTCAATATCACAATAATGTAAGTTAGTGTTCCAACCATTGATGCTACAGAGGCCAAAGTTGATCAGTTCTATAAAAACCTACAATATCTTCTGAATATAATACCCTCAAAGTGTCACAGTTATCATCAGGATTGGAATGCTAAAGTAGGTGATCAAAAGATAATCAGAAAAACAGACAAGTTTGGCTTTGAAGTGCAAAGTGAATCAGAGCAAAGACTAATAAAATTTTGACAAGATAACTAACTGGTCAATAAAAATATCAGATTGATTATATACTTTGCAGCCAAAGATATAGACACTCTATACAAGACTTAGAGGACTATGGCTCAGATGATGAGTTTCTTTTAGGAATAAAAGAAAATAACAAAATGGAAAAGACAAAAGATCTCTTCAAGAAGATTAGAGATATTAAGGGAAGACAATGCAAAAATAGGTATGATAACAGACAAAAATCACAGGGATTTAACAACAGCAAATGAGATTAAGAAGAGGTGTCAAGAATACACAAAAGAACTATCAATGAAAAAATGTTTAGATTACTGATAACCAAGGTAGTGTGGCTACTGATCTAGAGTCAGAAATCCTGGAGATTGAAATAAAGAGAAGGAAGCATTGCTAACAATAAAGCTAGCAGGGGTAATGGAATGTAAGCTAAGCTATTTAAAACCTAGGCTTACAGGGGTCCTCAAACTACGGCCACGGGCCAGATGCAGCAGCTGAGGATGTTTATCCCCCTCACCCAGGGCTATGAAGTTTCTTTATTTAAAGGCCCACAAAACAAAGGTTTTGTTTTTACTATAGTTGGTCCCTCCAACAGTCTGAGGGACAGTGAACTGGCCCCCTATTTAAAAAGTTTGAGGAGTTTCTGTTAAAGTGCTGTACTCAATATACCAGTGATTTGTGAAAACACAAGGATGACTACTGAACTGGAAAAGATCATTTTACATGCCAATCTTAAAGAAGGGCAATGCTAATAAATTTTCAAATTACTAAATAATTTCAGTTCTCATCAGGAAGATTATGTTTAAGGTTCTGCAAGTCAGGCTTCAGCAATATGTGAGCTGAAAATTACCAAAAAAGCAGGCTGATTTTCAAAGAGGGAAAAGAATTAAAGACCAAATTGCCAACATTCACTGGATTATGGAAAAAGCAAGAAATCTCCAGAAAGAAAGAAAAAAAATCTATATTTGATTCACTGACTACATTAAAACCTTTAACTATTTGAATCATAACAAAATGTGTTAAGTCCTAAAAGTGATGAGAGTACTAGATCATCCAAAATGATAGAATCAATGTAGAACAACTAACAGTTTAAAATTAGAAAGGAAATATGACAAGGCTGTATTTTGTAACCTTATTTATTTAATTTATATGCAGAGTATATTATACAAAATATCAGACTGGATGAATCAAAAACTGGAATTAAGTTTGCTGGGGAAAATGCCAACAATCTCAGATATGCAGATGATGCCACTCTAATGACAAAGTGAAGAGGAATCAAGTAGCCTCTTTATGGCAGTAAAAGAAGAGCATGAAAAAGCTGACTTGAAGCTTAACATTAAAAAAATGAAGATCTTGGCAAAAGGTTTCATCACGTCCTGGCAAACAGAAAGAAAAGAAATGGAAGTTGTTTGAAATTTTATATTTTTGTGCTCAAAGATCAATACAGACAGTGAGTAAAACCATGAAATTAAAAGACACTTATTCCTTGGAAAGGAAATTTTGGCAAATCTGGACTAACAAAGAAAGATGTCACCTAGCCATCAAAGGTTCACAATGTCAAAACTATGGCTTCTCCACTAGCAATGTAAGGCTGTAATAGTTGGACTAAAAGGAAAGATGAGGCCACAGAATTAACATCTTCAAATTGTGATGCTGGAGAAGACTTGTGAGAGTTCCATGGACAGCAAGAAATTAAAATCAGTCAATATTTAAAGAAATTAATGCAAGCTACTCACTAGAAGATCAAATACTGAAGCTGAAGCTGAAATATTTTGGACACATAATGAGAAGTCCACATAATTCATTGGAAAAGACCTTGATGTTGAAAAGGCTCGAAGGCAAAAGGAAAGGAGAATAACAGAGGATAAGATGGACAGATAGTATAATGAAAACAATGAACATGAACTTGGACAGATTTTGAGGAACAATAGGGATAGAAGAGCTTGCCATCCTATTGTTCACGGGGTCACAAAGAGTCCACATGAACGAGCAACAACAAAGTATGATTCATTCATTGGTTATTAGTTGATATCAACTAGTCAGCTAAACAATTCACTTTGAAATAGATATTTACTAAGATGGCATCATAAAAACATTTGGCTATTTACATAATATCATCTTATTTCAAAATAATTTCTCAAATTGGTAATCATACTTTCCAGGTAAAGATGGCCTCAAGCTTAAAGAATACTTGTGGTAAAGGGGCACAGCTCCTGGTTTCTGGAAGTTTTTTTTCTCCTTTTATGGAACCCTTTATGCATGCTGTAGATCTCTGCTGATCTTTTAGTACAGGTCTACAGCCATCTTTCCTCTGTAGATCTAGTTTATCCCTAATTTCCAGTGCAGATATTTTCATTAGTCAATCATTGCTATCCCAGCAGAAAATGATTAGATAGATTGTCCAAAACTTTGATAGACAATATCATGCTGTGGTCTAAAGGGTTTAAGAGAAAAAGGATCGTCCCCTCTTTCATACCCTTTACCAAATGTCTTTTCTAGGGACTTTTGGCCCAGTACTTAGCTATCAAATTGGTTTGCTATCTTAGAGAATATGGGTATAAGCAAGAGTACATTGGCTTAATGCCTTTTGTTGATTGATTGATTTAAGAGAAAGTTAACAGGGATAGAATATTTTGTTAGTTGCTTTCAGTGGGGTGGGGTGACTGTCACACTTAACTCCCCTTACAATAAAAATTGTTAAGAAAATAATAAAACCGGATGCATTTTACATCTATTGTGGGGGGGGGGGGAAGGAGTGGAGGCAGAAATTATTAAGCAAGTAAGGAATAGAAGAGAACATAGAGACTAAAATAGATTTTTTATTATATGAAATCAAAAAGATCCAGTACAAACAAATTAATGCAACTAGGATAAGAATGGAACTCTAAATTAGAAAAAATAAATAAATCTATCCTTAAATTATTTTTGATGAATCTGATATCCAAGATATCCAAGAGTACCTATGCATCAGATTATATATAAAATGAGGAGACATTACCTAAAGTGTATAAACAAAAGGCTGTTTTTTTTTAATTACAAAGTATAAATAATTATATTAAAAATTATTCCAAATCCCTATACAATTCAAAGTTTTAAAATCAAAATCAATATATCAAACTAAAAAAATGATGAAATTGACTGATATGTTAAAAAAAATGAGAATAGTTAATATTAGAGGAGTTGCAGAAAAACAATACTGGTAGAACTGTGAGTTTCCATTCTAGAAAGCAATCTGGAATTATATTTTCAAAAAGTAACCAAAATATTCATTCCACTTGGAATTCTTCTAGAATTATACTCCAAGAAATTGAACAAGTCAAAAATTATATGCCAAAATGCTCAAACCCCCACTTTTTATGGTAGTAAAAAATAGATGCCTATGGCTTAGGAAATGACTTAACAAGCCATTATATAAAATACTTCCACAGAATATTACTGTACCAGAAGGAACATTAAATACTAAGAATTAAAAGAAGTATGAAAAGACTTATAGTAGTTGACAAAGAGTAAAGCAAATAAAACTAGCAAAATAATATACACCATGACTATCACAATGTAAATTATGAGAAACTATACATTCCTTTACACTTTGCAATCATGAGGAACTATAGAAGTATAGAATATTATATATAGACAGATGCAATTAATAAGTTATTGAGTTTTTCTGAACTTTTTTCTTTCAAAAAAAAATGTAAAAGGATGGGTCATTAAGCCCTGGAACTGGAATAAATACATTCAGAAATGAATAGATCATAATGACAAAAAAGTTTTAATAATTTTAATGAAAAGTTTAAAAACAAGTTTAATTTTTATAAGACAAATTATTTATGGAGAGAGAGGAAAGACATTTATTTGTCTAACAATTTTAGTATCATTGATATGGAATATGTTTTAACAAGCTATTTTACCCAAGATGATAGCAAATTCACTTTGGCAACTGAACAGAAGATGAACTGTAGTAGAAATAAGACCTAAGACAAAAAAAACTTATTAGAAAGCAATTACAGTAGTTCAAGAGGTCAAGGGTCCAGAGGGTTTATCCCAACATAGCTAAGGTGAATAGAGAAAAGGGGACATTATGTGAAAGATGTTATGAACATTGAAAGAATACATGGCAATGGAATAATAACTAGTGAGGATCCTCAAAACAAGTGAAGGGTTTTGATTTATTCTGTTTTTAAGAATGAAGAAAGAGACATGAATTTGCAAGCAACAGGGAAGACCCATAGGTAAGGAGAGATGAAAGATAAAGAGAATGAGGAGGATAATGGGAACAATCTCCTTGAAAAAAATTAGGAACAGATCATATTAGAATATGAACAAGGATATATGTGGGCAGACAAAAAGGGAATTAGGGAAGTAGGGAGAAGCATGAATGTGGAAAGATTGGTCTTGACAATGAAAAGTGCTATTTCTTTTTATTCAAGTCAAGAGTTATGAAGGAAAAACTGGGAAAATATGTATGACTGATGTGAGATGCAAAAGAAACAAGAAAATGAGAGTTCTAACTAAATGGCTTCATTTTTTTTTCTTTTGAAGTATGAGACTTGGTTCTCAGCAGAGGATGTTGCGGGAGGCTTCAGGAGAAAGCACAGAGTTTAGAATAATCTCTGTAGAGAGTGGAATAATGAATTGATTAAGGAAGATAGAATGAATGAAGTCCAAATGGGACCAGATTTGTAGTATCACTATAAATTTATAGTGGAACTAATCACCACAGTTTCATGATTTCCTTCAACTCCATTCAGTTGCATATAAATATAAGTAAAATAAATTTTTTAAAAATTTAAATGGTAATAATAGGATGCTGGAATTTGGAAAGACATAAATAGTAACAAAAAAGAGGAAAAGTCTAGAATTGAGGATTGTACAAGTTGAATTTGGGGACAACTAGGTGGCACAGTGGATAAAATAGTTAGGAAAATTTAACTTTCTGAGTTCAAATTTAGCTTCACACATTTCTAGACTATATTACTCTGGGCAAGTGACAACCTTGATTGCCACATTTTCCTCATCTATAAAATGAGCTGGAGAAGAAAATGGCAAACCACTCCAGGATCTACCAGAAAACCCCCAAAAGGGATCACAAAGAATCAAGTTTGGCATAATTGAAGAATGACTGCACAATAACAAAAACAAGTCAAACTGATTCAAAAAGAGGTTGAGATAAGGACGAAAGGAGAATAATGCCAGAGCAGAGGTGATACACTGTAAAAAATATTGAGGAACAAAAGAAATAGAAATCATGGTGCTATCAGTGACCAGGGTCACTACGCATAAAAAAAGGTAAAATGATAAAATATACTTGTTCAGATAAAGAAATTTTGAAGTTTAGGAACAGAAGACACCTCTTTTAGATTATATGGTTGTGTTGTATTGAATATGATATATACAAGGAGAATACTATGCTGTGATGGTTAATCTATTGCACATTTGATGTCTAAAAGTTTATAGTTCCTTTGGGGAAAAAAAAATACTTTCTAACTCTACTGACATTATCTGCATCCTCTTCTATGTCTAACACTTACTTAAGTAAAAATTAGAATTTAGTTTCAACAAGGTCAAGTATTTTTCATATACTCTCCATTATTTCTAAGTCAAAGATTCCAGAATCAACCAGAGTTCCAATGTAACTTACCATTTTAAATACTCTGTTTGTCTTTTTTTTTTTTTTTAAAGAGTCCAAATAATATTGTAGGAATCCATACTGTTCTCTCCTGCTAGGAAAGTGGAAATTCATGTTACCAGCCCATGTGTATTGTACATCTTAAAATATTTCCATCTGCTTCTGAAGTTTCCATGAGGGGATGCCAAAAAGTCTTTTACAGATTAACAAGAAGGTAAATTGAGAGTTTTGATGGAGCTTTTCTCCAAACACATCTTTCCACCACCACCACTGCCCCACCCCCAATCCTCATGCACACACCTAGTAAATGTTCAGTATTTTCTCTGAGTCTTCTCTTGACATGCAAAAGATATTAACTGTATATATTGTAGAACTTTCTCTACTGGACTAAGCTTTGAATCCGGAGCTAACCAGTTGAATATCTCTATGGCATGATTTGAAAGATGCTAAACATCCTGCTTATGCCCCACCATCACTAACAAATTTTCCCATTAGCCTATTGGGATATCTAAAAATCCCTTGTTAGGTTTGCTCCAGCAAAACTTAAAGTGCATACTCATTCTGTCTAAGCTCCTCATAAATACTTATTGAATGCATTTGCTTAGATTTATTTAGCAAGTTAACTATACTTCACCTAGTTGAATCAGAAAATTTTGTTTGGTTCAGACAAACAAACTACCTTTTAAGTAGTTTTATTCAGCATATGTATATTTTGATAGGGCACAAGAAAACTCAGTTTGAAGTATGGAGCAATGCCTGGAGGGGGGGAGGCCTAGTTGGAAATATTGGTGGAAAGTCCTAGATTTCCTGGAAAGCCCAGGTGGGCATAAAGCCATTTCTCGGAGGAGAGGATAATTAAAAAGAGAAAGTAAGCATTGAAGGCAAAGGTAAAAAGGAGACAGATACACATTTTATTGTTGTTTTTCACAGTTTAGCCTGACTGCTTTAAGTAACAGTATATTCATGACAATAATGCTTATGAATATTTGGATAATATTTTGAGGTTTGGCTTAAATGCCTAGCACATGAATTTCTGAGCTACTAAAATCATTCTATCTATCTGAAAGGATTTGTAAATGATATGAAAAGTTCATAAAAGCAACATATTCTGTAAAACTATGCATTATGAGAAAGATTCTCATTTACCTTCAAAAAAGAAACACTACAACCTAGGAGAAGAGAACCCAAATCTAAAGGGGCATAGAGATAATTTTGGGAGTTATAAAAGGCAAGAGAAAATCTATTATTGTACCAGAGATAGAATTCTGTTTTGCTGAAAAGGGTGGTAATACTCGTGTGTTGTTTTTTTTGTTTATTTTGTATGTGTGTGTGTACACGCATGTGCATCTCCCATCTTAAAAGTACAAATTATACTCTTGATTAAGCTGTTTTAACTACTTATATTTCTGAATACTCAAGTTGCTGTAATTTAGAAAACAAATAGAGCACTAAACATATAAAGGGCTGCTAGATCCCAGCATCCAAGTTAATCTTACACCAATACATTAATAGGTGTACTCCAGTTTCTATAGCAGAGGTTAGAAGATAAAGTCACTGAGGAAAACATCTATGAACAGGTGGAACAATTGTGACTCTCTGACTAGGGAGAATTTAGTGGGGGCATGGATATTATGAGAATCAGATTATCTGTGTGGGTATTTATATTAGATTCTATGCTAGTCATTGTGTTTACAGCTAAATTAAAGTCCTTAGAGTTGTCTGTACTGTCATATGTGGTTAATATTAAGCAACATGGATGGGAGAGGGGAAAATAATAGATATTTTTATCTATAATGGAGATCAAAAAATTTGTAGTTCTTTATTATACAAACTCCTTTCATAATAACTTCATGTGACTAGTGAAGAAGGTGAAAAACACTTACAATTAATAGTATATTATCAGGAGTTGGATAAAGTCATTATGCTGATTGCTGGGTCCATTCATGAAACTGTTTGATGGATCAAGAAGCCAAAGCCTTAGATAAGTAATATAGACTTAGAAATTATCTCCATGATGGCTTCTCCATTTCTGTCACTGTGACCAGTCAGCAAAAGTACGTTTTTACTTCGGTATTCTTTCATTGACCTACCTTTCTTTGATTTTGTTACACTTTGATACATACAGGATTCCCTCTTGTTTTGGGATGATAAAAAAGTATCTTCAATCTAAGTTTATCAATTATCCCTGGAGGATAGAATTTTTTTTCATGGGTCATGTGAAATTGTTTGGGTTGTTGTCTTGATCAGAGTTGATTTCACAGTTTGATCATTCTAACAACATTGCTATTACTATGTACAATATTCTAGTTCTGATAACTTCACTTTCTATCAGTTTTTTTTTTTTTTTACTTCTTAGGATTTCCTTAAAACATCCTGCTCGTCATTTCTTATAGCACAGTAGTATTTCATCACAATATGAATGCTATCATCCAGGTGAAAATAGAATACTTGAAAATCAACTTTGCTGTTATGTAACATTTTCATTTAAGCTTTGAAAAAATATCAATATGATATATTTTTTAAAAAGTCAATGTTAATCCTAATTAATTATATCAAAAGAACTCCATCAACATGTCTTTATTCCTCATAATGGCTTTGTCTATTATTGTCTTAGGCATATGATCATAATAGCAACTCACATTTACATAGTATCTTGTAGTTTATAAATGCTTTCCTTATACCATCTTTGTGAGGCAGGTAAGACAATTATTGCTATCTCTATTTTATGGATGAAGAAATCATAGGTCAGGGAAATTAAGTGAGTTGCCCAAAGTCACAGTTATTAAATGGTGTAGGGAGAGTGTAAACTCTGGTTTTCTGACTTTAGTTATTTTTAGTGTACCATACTGCATTTCAAAGGACATAGTAAGAAAAGGAAAAAAAAAAAAAAAAAAGCTTATTAGATGGTCCCTTACCCATATGTACTAGATAATTCAGCTCTATTCTGTAGACAGAGAATGAATTAATATACTTATCCACACACTAATTAAACACATGCACACAAATTCTAGAGGCAAGAGAATATGTGTGATTCAGCTCAATCTATCACTACTTATTTGCAAAACTCAAGATACAGGTTCAACTAACAATAGAATCAATAGCATTATAATGGAAATTAGAGATAATGAAATTTGAGAGATTTTACAGTGCCACTCCTCATTTTTTAAATAAAGAAATTAAGGTGCAAAACAGGGTGGCAATTTCCTCAAGATAATTTGAGTAGAGAGTCAAGATCCAAGCCCAAATCCTTTGTATATCTCATCACTATACCACATGAAGATCAATGCTTTTCCCCACTATAAAAGTTATATACATGACAAATGTGGAAATATGTTTAAAAGAACTGCACATGTTTAACCTATACTGGATTTCCTGCTGTCAAGAGTGAGGGAGAAGAAAAGAGGAAGGGAGAAAAATATGGAAGGTTTTGCAAAGGTAAATGTTGAAAACGATCCTTGCATGTTCTTAGAAAAATAAAAAGCTATTTTTTTTTAAAAAAAAAAGGAAAAATAAAGAAAAATAAATAAAAGTCTTACCAAGGACTTTCTTAATGACACAGTGCAAATGCTGACTCTTTTCTATGTGAACCTTTCTCTGGATTATCTCTGAAGTCAAATTACATTTGCCAAGATGAATCAGCATTTACCAAAAAAAAACAAGGATGGCAAAACAAGCAATTAAAGCTTTTAAAAATTGTATCCATCAGAGGTGGATTGCTGGGCATTTTTTGGTCTGTTTGTTCATTTTTTTTTTTTTTTTTTTTTTTAGGAACTAATAAACATCCAACCAAAATCTATAACTTTGTGTTTCTGTTGACAATTTGAAACAATGAAGAGTCAGTTTGGTCATTTCTGCTGGTATTTCTGCTAACTGCCTTTTCTCACTAGAGAATTAGTCAACTTATATCAGAATATTCAACCAGTTCTTTTTTGAAGCTCAGAATTGACCACATTTTCATTTTGTTGACTATCTTAGCAATGCATTTGTGAATAAATGTGGCTATTCCCCTTGAAACAGATTACAGTTGACCCAAGCCATCTAAAACTATGAAACTCTTGTCCCTATCCTTCCATAGGTTTGGCACAAGGTGTACCCTTGATACACAGGGGGCCTTCCTCACATTCTTCCACATAATGAGGACACCATTAGAACATGCCATTGATTATCAATAAGTTGTGATATTTTTGTTTTAATTTGGTAAAGCAAGCCTTATGGAAATACAATTGTGGTTTGTATATCCTTCACCACAAGGGTGTAGGATATAAATTAAGAACCACTCATTTTGCTTCCTAGGAACATTGGCAAAGGACAAGCTGCCCCCTGTCTTGATTGGTGCTTTAATTAGTTTCTCACCAGACTATGTTTTTGTTGCTATCAGCTTCCAGAGCCAACTGTCTCTGCTACCCACTCCATTGTGACCTTTTATGGCTCTTTTGACCTTCTGAAACTCATAAGATTGTTGCCTGGCCAATTCAGTTTCCAGATATTCATTCAACCAAGCTCAGAAAAGAATAAACAAGAGACAAGACAGACAGAGCAGGTATTCTTGGACTGTAGTAGGAAAGTGACAGAATTGTGTTGCCCCTATCTCACCTAGAAGCTCACAGCAATCTTCCCCACTCAAAAGCTATTAGGAAAGAGCAAGAATGATTATCCTTTGCTATGAAGAATCAGTTCTGATGTGATCTCTCCAATGTTATCAGTCCTTCCAGTTATGCAACGCGAAGACTTTTTATCATCACACAGTACTATGCCTGAATCATTATGGTTGACATCAACTTCTAAAGTTCCACATGTTGGGTTGGCACCAATCAGGAAATACTATATCACTTTCAGGGAAGGGTCAACCTACATATGCTCTATTGAGCTCTTCTGTGCTAGTCCTTCCATCAAATTTGTAATCATGAGACTCTTCACCTATGATTCCATCACCTCTGTAAAATCATATTTCAAAATTATCTCATGTCAAAAAAACTTCTGGCATGAATCATTACTAATTTTGTTAAAGAACATGAATTAGGCGATTGTCAATGCTATAAAATTACCCATACATATAACTTATAAATAAAAAGCTATTTTTAAAAAAGAGCATGAATTAATCATATACAAAATAAAAATGAGAAAGACAAAAATTATTAGACTTTAGCAAAATAAAGGAATATGTAGAACAGATAGGAAACCCAGTGATATAGTAGGTTAAGTAATAAACCACATTTTTTATATTTCACTCATTGAAAGAATGTTATTTATCACAGAATCAAGAACTCTTAGATCTGTAAGGGTCTGTTAAAGTTATCCAGTCCAATTCAGAGGTATCTGAATACTTCTGTCAATAAAAGATCTATAGTCTTTTGTTAAACACCTCCATGGTGGGAAAATCCAATTATATCTCCAAGTGTAGCTTATCCCATCTCTGGAAAGTTCTAATTATGAAAGTTCTCTATGCAAAAAGTCTAAATTTGCCTTTGCAACTTGCAGCCATTATTCCTTGCTTTGTCCTCTGGGGCTAAGCCAAACAAATCTAAACTCTTGTTTCTACAAACTGATCCTTCAAATCCTTGAGAAAAGCTATTAAGGTCACTTATTGTCAAGTCTTCTCTTCTCCAGAATAAACATTCCAAATTCCTTCAGTAGATTCTCTTTGAGGGCAGAAGCACAGGGTGTCACTGACCTGAGCTCTGGTGCCAAAAATGATGAACCTAAAGGTTCCTCACCCCTTTGATCAGCAGTTTCACAGCTGTTAAAAAGGTCAAATAGTTTAACAAATTCTCATTTTTAGTTTAGTATCCCTGATACTTGTCATAGGACTTTATATATGACTGTAAAATTGAACTGAATTCAGAAGACTTCAGCTCTGGACCCAGTGCCTCTGCTAATTTACTATGTAACCTGGGCCAAATCATTTCCTCTTTTCTTGCAACTCACCTATTCTTTCACAAAATGAGAAGATTGGATTAAATAATTTTTAAATTTAGTTATGACATAATGCCATATTAGATAAGAGATGAATAGAGTTGGACTTCAAGTCAGGAAGTCTTGAGTTCTAATTCAAAGTCAGATACTTAGCTATCTGAACAAAACACTTAACCTCTGTCTACCTTAGTTTCCACAACTAAAAAATAGAGATGATAACAATAACATACAATTTCCAAGCTTCTTCTGAGAATTAAATTAGATAATATATGTAAAATGCCTCACACAGTCCCTAAAACACAGTAAATGCTAAATGAGTGCTAATTTCCTTCTTCCTTTCTATAAATCACATTATTTATTATTGTTATTATTATTATTATTAAGGATACCTATTGCTATTTGCACTAGGCCAGTTGATTTTGGCAGGCCATCCTACTTTGGGATTGTGTTGGGAGACGAAGTCTTACCTGACTCAATATTGATCTTTAAAAAAAAAAAATAATAATGACATGATTCCATTTGAAAAAGCCATTTGGTACAAACATTGGGCTCCCCAGCAAACAAGAAGATGGAGTGACTCTGGGACAAATTTAGATGATACAGTATGGAAGTTGTGAATTGTTCAGAGACTTTATAAGGTCCAGGATGTCACTGGCCTGAATACTGGTGCCAAAAATGATGAACCAAAATGGATAACATACTTTTGATAAGCAGTTTCACAGCTGTTGAAAAGGTCAAGTGGTTTAACACATTCTCATCTAAGGACAACTCTATCTCCCAGTTTCCAGTGTGAGGTCAGAACTAAGACATAATCCTCTGAATTAGTCCAGCTATTCTTAGGTGGAACTATCTTTAGGCCATTGGTCTGACCTTCTTTAGAGGTGCAGAATTGTTATTTAGTACAAAAACTTCTGGAGTCATGCAGTAATGCATAGTTAATTATAGTATGTGTTATTTTATTGCCTAGAGAATCACACAAATGCTATACCACAAAACACTGAGCTTTGGAAACTGCTTATTATCTAAGTCACAATCTCCTAATTCCTCTTTTCCTAATTTACCTACCATGATTATTCATTAATATTGCTTTCCTGAGCCACTTTGGAATTCAGTTTTAGTTTGTATATTGCTTTGTAAGTAAAACTTATTTGGGTGCTTATATTCTCCTTGAATCACATGAGACTTTTAGAAACAATGACTTTCACTTTCTCCTATTCAAAACCACTCCAACCCAGTAAGCATGCAGTAAGGATCTACAATACATAGGACATTGTAGTATGCACAGAGAATACAGAGGTTACAAAGACAAATTTTTTTAAGTAGTCTCAGTGCTCAGAGAGCTTTGCATTCTGTTGAATAGTAATCCACATACTTTTTTAAAATTTTTTTCCTGAGGCAATTGGGATAAAATGACTTGCCCAAGATCACACAGCTAGGACGTTTTAAGTGTTTGAGGTCACATTTGAATTCAGGTCCTCCTGACTGCAGGGCTGGTGCTTTATCTAGCTATCTATTCTAGCTTCTAGAATTCTACTTCTATGATGAAAGAAATTAATGTAACCATTTAGACACTGTGCCACCTAGCTATCCCTTAATATACATTTTTAAAAGTTCCTTTGCTCTATGCTAATTTCTGGGAATACAAAGAAAAAATATCCTTGACCACTAAGAATTGTGGATGTTGTTCAGTCGTTTCATTCATTGCTAACTATTCATGACTCCTTTGGGGATTTTCTTAGCAAAGATACTGAACTGTCTGCCATTTTTCCCCCAGACCATTTGACAGATGAGGGAACAGTTAAGTAACTTCTCCAGAGTCATAGAGCTAGTAAGTATTTGTGGTCAGCAATCCATTGTGCCACCTAGCTGGTCTGACCTATAAAAGTATACATTCTTATTCTAAAATAGGCAATAATTTACAAACAAACCAAAAAAAAAAAAAAAACTAGATACAGATGATATATACAAAGTAGAAGAAGATAGCCTTGGAGAGATACAATGAATAAACAGACAACACATACATAGTAAGATGAAAAATACAAAGTACTAACAAATAAAGGCACCAGCTTCCTGCAAAAAGTGGTACAAGAAGTTGAGGAAAGAAGAGAAGATTCTTTTTTGAGAGACAATCTGGGAAACAACAAAGAAAGAGGAAATGGAATTTTGAGCTAAGGAATCAAATAAAAGCCCACTGAGGTTGAAACATAGAGTGTACATTTAGAGCAACCATGTAAAAGCCTGAAAAGGCAAACTGCAGCAAATGAACCACACTCTATTACAGCTGGAAGGGAATTTAGCTATCTAAATCACCATATTTCTTTTACAAATAAAGAATCTAAGGCTTAGGGAGGAAAACTGACCTGCCAAAGCCAGCCTCAGTACCCAGATTTTCTGAAGATCCACACAATTGCTATTTAGTAGTTTCAGTCATGTCCAATCCTCATGACCTCCATCTGGGGCTTTTTTGGCAAAGATATTGGAGTGGTTTGCCATTCCTTCTCCAGCTGATTTAATAGATGAGGAACTGAAGCAAACAGGGTTAAGTATCTTGCCCAGGGCCACACAGATAGTGTTTGAGTGTCATATTTGGCTTTAAGAAGATGAATCTTCTAGTCTCCAGGCCCGTGATCTAGGTGCCATAAAATACTCTTGTCAATGCCGCCACATATCATATTTTAGTATACGTTTTTTGTATAAACCATGCAGCCAGTTTTGCACTTGTGTGTGTGTGTGTGTGTGTGTGTGTGTGTGTGTGTATTTAACATCTCCACACAGAGGCTACTATAGCATATTGTGTTTGTGAAGGTGAGAGGAAAGGGGGGATTGTAGGGGAGAAACAGTCAGGAAGTATTCAGGACATTCAGGTTGACTGCTGACAATTATAACTGATATAGAAATGGAATAAGATAATCCGTAGCTTCTAGAATTCTACTTTTATGATGAAAGAAATTAATGAAACCATTTAGTCACCTGTTAAGGAAAGGAAACAAGCATTTTGGCAGCAACTGTGCAAAGTGTTTCACAAATATTATTTTATTTAATCATCATGTAAACCACAATCACAAACATTTCTATAGGTAATAGACTGAACCAAAGATTGGGATATATGAACTTTTTCTTTAAAAAATATTTTGAGGGCAGCTAGGTGGTGTAGTGGGTAGAGCACCAGCCCTGAAGTCAGGAGTACTTGAGTTCAAATCTAGCCTCAGATACCTAATACTTCCTAGCTGTGTGACCCTGGGCACTTAACCTCAATTGCCTCAGCAATTATATATAAAGCTTAGTATAACTGATATAACTCAGTTATCAGTTATAACTGATATAGCTCAATATAGATTGAGTTCCTTTACATTTTTATATACTTTATGCATCTAAAATATAATTTTATGCATATGTATCTAAAAATATAATTTACTTTATGCATCTAAAAATATAATTCTAAGGAGAAGTCCAGAGCTTAAAATCCCCAGATCTAAATGAGGTGAGATTGTAGCTAAAATAAAAAAGAATTTTAATAAATGTCCTATTCCAAGGACAATGTTTATATTGTACATCTTCATCCTAATGATAATCACTGACAGGAACACCCTCTTTGTGATGCTAATAAAAGTGGAAAGGAATAGGTCACTGTTGGAGAATTGGTGATTCCAAGGCAGGATTGAGGTAGAGGGGAAATGGGCTTAAATTTGTGCCAAATCTTATCAAAGATAAAATTTCAAAAAAGCATTTTTCATTATATTAAAAATCCATTGTATACATGAGTATTATTGTTGTTGGGTTTGTTGTCTTTGTTTCATTTAAATCTAAGTTTCTTAAATCACAGAATTTGAAAGTTTAAAGGGATCTCAAAAACGATATAGCACAACCCAGTGAATAAAGTAATCCTCACTATAACATACCCAACAAATGGTCAGCCAGCTTCCACATGGTGACTTCTAAGAAGGGGAAACCCACTACCTCCCAATATAAGCCATTTTATTTTTAGACAATTCATGGGAAGGTTTCTTCACATCAAGTCTAAATTCTACTAATTACTCCTGGCTTGCCTCTTCTCAGGCCAAAGAGAAAGAGTTTAAAGTCTGTTCAATATGATAACCCTTCAAATTTCTGATAGACAACTATCATACTCTTCTAAGGCTATTCTTGTTCATGCTAAATATTCCAAGTTCCTTCATACAGTTTTTATATGACATACATTTATCTCTTCATAATTCTGATTATGGTTAATGCCCTGGACATCCCCTAACTTATCAATGTCCTTCTTAAACCACAGCATCCAAAACAAAATGCAATACTCCAGATGAATCCTGATCAGAACTGAGATATTTCTCAGTGTAGTCCAAGATTGGATTAACTTTTTTGGCTGCTATTCCCATTGTTGACCCACTTTGAACTTGGAGTCCACTAAAGCCCCAAGATCTTTTTCAGAATGATTGATAACTATGCCTCTTGCATCCTTTCCTTGTGAAGGTGATTGTTTTCATCCAAGTATATGACATCATATTCATTCCTAAATAATTTCATCTAATTAGGTTCAGCTCAGGATTCCAGTCTGTGAAGATCCTTTTGGATTTTAATTCAGCTTTTTGTTACCTTCAAATCTGATGAGTGTACCATCTGTTCCTTTATCCAAGTCATTGATAAAAATCTTAAGTAGCAGAAACCAAATAGATCTCTGTAGCAGTAAATCTTCATGCAGTTTAAATTTCATTGTGTTCTGGCCATGAACCCTATAAAAACTGAAATGTAGGAGACCCCAATAATTGGGAGACTGTTCAAATTTTTTGATTTACAATAGAATAAGTAATATTCTAAAAAGACTTTCCCAAGGCAACAAGTTCCCAACTTCATAACACATTCTTCACTACCCACAGTTTCTTTGCCATTCCAGAAACTGTACCCTCAAAGTTTATTTGTAGCTAAGTAAACTGAACTTTATCTAATAGCCAATTAGAAAGGCAAATTGTTCTAGGTGAAATGTTTTCAACAGAAGGAAACTTTAAGTGAACAAATATCATTAATTCAAATCAAAATACAACAACAATAATAGTAATAACAACAAAAATAATAGGCATTTAAATAGAATTTTAAGATTTTCTAGGCATGTTAACACAGAGATTTCATTTGTACCATGCACTTTTGTCCTTTGAATTAGTAACTGTAAATTACCATGATGAATTCTTCTAAGTATTTGCTTGGAGCCAGTCTTATTGACTAATCAAAATATTCTCGATTCATACAATTCTATTCTTCCAAAGAAATCAAAGATAGATGAGAAAAAAAATGTGTTTTTACAAGAAAATATCTTCCAAGAAAAATATCTCACATACAGTAAGACTACAAATACCCTTAGATTGCTGCTATTCATTGGCCAAGTGATGTTAGACAAAGCTGTCCTTTTGCTGTATTTACAGTTTCAAGGAGCAATCAAGCAATCAAGATTACTTAGTCTTCTGTGACCTGATATCTATTTATCTTTATGTAATGTTCCCCTTTATGTACTCTAAGTTCTGACTAAACTTTTTTTTGTTGTTGTTTTTCTTTTGTTTGATTGACTGTTTTTGCCTTTTCCAGGTTTCGACATTCCTCTCCATTCTCTGCACAAGGTGTCTTCTAGGCCACCTTTTGCACCTTCTCATATATTAGTATTCTTTCCCTTCTGAAATAACTTAGTATTTATTTGTCTGAGTGCATGCCGTATTTTGCCCTACACTATTCCCCAAGAATGTAAGCTCTTGAGGACAAACTGCATTTTTATCTTTGTGTCCCCAGGGCCTAGCACAAGGTCTTACATGTAACTGGTGCTTCATGTTTGCTGAACTTAATACTAGATGCATTAGAATATTTTAGAAATAAGACACCTATGTCTTAACCTATTAAAATTTTAAACTGCACTAATACTTTTGGGACATCACATACATGAGAGGATCCCTCACATAAGAACCTTTCCTTCTATAGGAGGAGACAGAATAGAGAAGCACAACCTCTAAAGCAAGTAATATATCATACACATGATCGATTGCATTTATGCAATGAAGCAATTCATATTGAATAACTCTGAGTAATAAAGTATAGTAGTAGTTTTTTTTTTAAAGGATAAAGTGAGAAAATATTCTAAAATCTATTGCACAGTTTCAGATTATTGACCTTCCTCATGAACTGAATTGATAACAATCCATGGGATCTTTCTGCTTTCTAAATAGTAGGAAGTTTGAAGCACATATTTCTGATTATTTCCAAGACACATAAACAAGTAAGCCAACCTTATAAAAATAGGAGTCATTCCCCAATTGATAAATGATCAAAGCATATGAATAGGCAGTTCTCATGAGAAGAAATCTAAGCTATCTATAGTGTGTGAAAAAAAAAAACACATTATTAATCAGTAGAGAAACTTGAGGTTTCATCTCACATGCATCATATTGGCAAAGGTGACAAATAGGGAAAATGACAACTGCTAAAGGAGTTATGAGAAAATAGCCATGTTAATGTTCTATTGATGGGATTGTGAATTAATACAGCCTTTGCCATCTGTACACCCAGATTATTAAATGTTGCACACATACCAACCAAACAATTAATAAACATTTACTACATGCCTTTTATGTACAAGGTACTATTCTAATACTATTAGGCTTATATCCCAAGGAATTCAAAGAAAGAGATCCTATAGTCCTATACAAACTTAGAGTAGTTTTGAAGCTATCATAGAAGATAATATTCACACATGAAAGGGAAGCACCATAACATTGTCAGAGCAGCATACTTAGTTACAATTTTTAGATTCTATTTATTTCCAGTGATACCCATTTTAGATCTCTCTCTGTCTGTATGTCTGTATCTTTCTGTCTCTCTGTCTGCCTTTGTCTCTCTCTCATGTGTGTGTGATTCTCCCCCCCCCTTTTTTTCCCCTCCCTCTCTTTTCACAGGAAAGCAAAGGAAGTCTCTATGAATTCACCAAGAGAAGGAATTTGTACATAAATCTCTGTGTCAGAGCATTAATACATATCATTTTGATATCAGATAGAATGATGTAATGGGGAAATTTCTGACTCCAGAATCAGACATTAGGGATTCTAATTACCTCTTTGATATTTATTATCTCTATGACATTGGGCAAGTCACAATGTTCCTGGACCTTAGTTCTCTCATCTATAAAAGAAGGGGAACAGACTTTGAATACCCTTCCAAATATATAGATATATACATGTAAGTATATATATATATATATATATATATACACACACATCTATATATACTCTTCCAGATACATATGTGTGTATGTAAGTGTATGTATATGAATGTTTATGTGTATATATATGATATTAATGTTTTTATAATTAACAAGGGTCCATAATTTAAGAGAAATCAGGTTGTAAGGCAAAAGAATAGCAATGAATTTAAAATACATGATGATTGCCTTTTCTATTTTTTTGTTCCATAATTTTTTTTTCATTTGGCTAGAGGAAGACATTTGTTTTCTCACTTACTAAGAGAGTGAACTGCAAGAATAAGAATGACTGGGATAAGGAAAAGGTTATTATTGGCAAATAAAGATTAGATCAATGTAGATTTAGTGGACCTGATAAAAGTTGCTCAGGGCCATAAAATTTCTTAAAACTCTTTGAAGATCTTTATAAACTTTAGGCATAAATTTTAATATTGATATCGATAAATATTTGGCCTTCTCAACTCATTTTAATTCCAAATAATGGATTGAATTTTCAAGATTAAGTAGCTACATGAATGGTCAAGACTTAATCATTAATCAAGAAATGCCAGGAATTCATTTGCATCACTTTGTTTTCCTATTAGAAATTTTAGGTGATTTAAAATGTAAACTCAACTTTTTTTAAATATTAACAAAGAGATTGTTTTTATTTTCTTTAGATACAGAGGCAACATAATATAATAGTTAGAATAGTGGACTTGGATTCAGGAAAATCTGGGTTCCAATATTGCCACTGAAACTTTACTAGTCATGTAAACCTGGCCAAGTCATTTAACTCCCAAAGTACCCCTTAGAAAGCAAAATCCTTAGAACTCAGCTACTAACACATACACATAATATAGTGCAACTCACACAGTACACGTTATGATTTATTTTGGTGGAAGAATTTCCAACACTTGGCATTTATTAATCTATGAGCCTGCTACACCAAAAAAACCACAAATTGTTTATATAATTCTGGATTGTCTTATTTAGGGAAACAAGAATTGGATCAATTCTTTTTGGGGGACAGGGGAGAGACAACAGAACATCTTTGTGATAACAGATAAATTATAGCAAAATATTCATATTCATAATCTGATATACCTTCTCAAACTCTAACTTGAAATTCCAGCAATCATTGAAGGTAGGAGAGGCAGTGCAGCATTCAACCTATGATTTTGTTGGTATCAAAGAATCCCAGGGTGAGGAAAATTCTACCAATGAAGATCATCTCCTATGCAACTTCTATTATTAAAGCGTTATCTGAAAAGTTAAGGGACTTATCCATGGTTACATAGTAATTATGGGTCAGAGAGGGAATTTGAACCTAGATCTTCCTGGTACTGATGATATTTTTCTAGCCACTATGCCATGTTGCCTTTAATAGAATCATAAATTTAGAGCTTGAATAAACATAGAGCCTTTCATGGAAACCGAGTTGATGTATGAGGTAATACTGGAAGTTGCAAAAAGACAGCTTTCTATCTAATAAAGAAAAGAAATATTCAGACAGACTGTGAAAAAAAATAATAAAAACCACCACAAAATGGGATATGAAGAAAGGAGAGGAAGTTTAAAAATTAATAACATACTCAACATGTCAAATTTGGTATTCTACAATTATCTTCCCTTTCAGTTTTTGGACATCAAAAATAGAAAAAGCACAGGGACCTAACCCTAGGTAAAACCGTAAGTGTCAGTGTCTATGTTACTATTTTCCAAAAGAGGTCTATAATAATCTACAGAAGGAAAATTGTAAAAGTTTAAACATATATGGGAAGATTCCACATTCTATATGAGCAGGTAAATGAGAAAAGTCAGATTTGTTTGTTTGTTTGTTTGTTTGAATTTCCCTGGCTCCAGTTATGCTGTGGTATAGGGGAGAGAGAATTGGACTTAAAGTGTGCTTGACTAGTTGCTTGTTTCATGGAGGCTGGAGACCTTACAGCTAGTCTGCTGTAATTCTAGCTTGTTGAGCCAGGATCTTGAGGCTTTGGTTGCTGATCTGTGCTAGGGCTGGGAGCCTCCCACTGAAAGCCTGGAAGAACTGAGTTGGATGAACAAGTCATAAACATTCCCAATGCCCTAGACAATATATAAAAATTACAGAGAACATGCTGACCTACATTAATAGAGTTTTCTAATTCAGAAATTTCCTGTGTCAGTGAAATCACATGTCTAATCACTAATCTTTGCCCCATAGTTCTAAAGTATTTATTCTGGTCAAGGAGCCCTATAGCTTTTAATGGAAGCTCTGAATCTCCCTAGAGGGACCAACTTCTTTCAGCATCAAAGGCTAAAAGTTATTTTCCAGCCTTTCCCTGTGCCTGAGACATCCTTTCCTTAGCACAAACTGAACATATCATAATACACAGCAACATAATCTCCAGGTCATTTTAAACTTATGGAGAAATGTGATATCTGCCATCCATTAGGTAGTCCTCAAAATATTTGAAGAGAGATTGGATTTGTTGCAGCCTCAAGGGGAAGAACTAGAAATAATGGAATGAGATTGCAGAGAGGTAAGTTTGGGTTTCATATGAGGAAATTTTTCCTAACAATCAGCTACTTAATTTGGCTGATTCAAGATGTCTGAAAACAAAGGTTAGAGGCTCAGCTGGAAAGGATATGGTAAAAAAATATTCCTATTTAGATTTGGTTGGACCAGACAGTTTCCATTTCTGTAGCTTTGTGAACTTCATGAGCAATCTACACAAAACCTGTCCTTCTCTAGTCTTGACTTGGATCAACCCAAGTGGATCTAGTCTGCTAAAGCCAGTTTAAATAAAAGAAACTTGAGGGTCCAATATTAGTCTAACATTCTGTTTCTCTCTATTCTTTTCTCTCAGGACAACTGGGTTGCATTGTTGACTGAACCTATGAATAAAAATTGGTTATATATATATATATATATATATCCAGAAAAAAGTCATTATGAGCAGTTGGGGAACAGCCAAATGAAAGCAAAATAAGGGGGGAAAGACTTGAACTGAAACTCTTCAATTAAGTCATCTGGATAACTCCTAGCTGCAAACCATCTGATTTTAATCAAGAAATCTTGGCCTTTCCTTACTAATATTAGACAGGATTCAGAATATTAAACCTAAAATACATTACAGATAACATGCCTTACTAATGATTTCTTAAGGTTTATGTAATGAGGAGGGGGCTTCTTTAATTCAGAGTAGGGCAGACACAGAAAATAGAAAAGTCAATTCATATAAAGCTCATACCTGGTGGACATTTTTCCAAAAATCAGCAGACAAGATTTCTGTGGCCTCCATTTCAATCAATGCATAAAGACTAACAGTACTTTTTTAAAATAATATTTATTTGGTTTAAGTTTCTTTATGAGATCAACACACCACCACTTTAAGGATACCTTGATCTTGATACTTAATGCAAAATTATTTTGCAAACTGTCACTATAAAAGTGACGATAGTAAGTACTTTGCCAGAAAGAAGTGGCGGAGTGTTTTGCCTGAATTTTGTTTTTTCCTTTCTAACATCAAATTGTTGTTTGAACCAGTTCACAGAGTTAACATAATGATGAAAAAACATACAATGTGACTCTTAGTATATTTAACATACACATTGAGAAATCAGTTCAACTATTTGAGGTTTGGAAAAAGGCGCATTGTCCCATCCTCCTCAGCAGCAATATTGAACTAAAGAATATCCTGAGATACAAGATTAGAATAAAAGGCTTCTTCACTAATGGGAGGAGTTAAAATATCAATTAATTTCTTCCCAACCACACCACTTTTCTCCCCTTTTGGAGGTGTTGGAGAGGTTAGCCAAGGAAATAGCTATGTATCAATCACTTGGTTCAAGACCACATTCATTTCTTTAGCCAACAAAAATAGTGATTCAGAAAACACTCAATGATGACATAACTAATGTCATGGAAAACATGAATTCTTTCCATTGATAAACTAGGCTTAATAGAAAAAAGGTGGAAGAAAATTAAATATAGCTTTCTATATGATATTCTATTGGGAAAGATAGGTGGCACTTTTATTCAAGTCTGAACATCTATAAGGCAAAATTTACAATGCTTTTGGTAAATATCATTAATACTCATATGGGACAGATTGATAAAAAAATAGATTGTCAAGTGATTTAAAAACAGAAACAACTCTACATATAGCTAACCTCAATGATAAGGTAGATATGTAAGGAATAGGAGCCCAGAATAAACTCCTTAAATGCTAAAAAGAAATATAAAGGCTTTATTGAACTGAATATTTTTTAAACTTTTGATTTCATTAGAGTAGGAATTCTCATCTTATTGCCAATTGTAACCCATTTATTACTTATTGTCTTAGGGAGTCTGATAGGTCTCAGAGGAAGTAAGTGTCTTGCCAATGATCATATAGATAGGAAGTAACAGAGGCAGAATTTGCATCCAGTTTTCTCCTTTAATCCAGTATTCTAACCATTATATCTCTTTTAAAGACAAATTATTTTTTCCTTTAATGCTTTTTTCCCTGAATATCTTAATTATAGCAGGATTGGGGCTTTTCTCTGGCCCATAAACTTTGTATTTTAGCATCATCTTTGTTTCAAAACAGGACAAAAAAACCATTTTGTGATGAGTAGTCTTTCAAAGACCCACCACCTGAATAATAAACAGTAGGCATGTTAACACAGAGATTATCAAGGTAAGCAAACAAATATAGCAAAGGCAATTCAGATGTGCTTTCCATCAGGTCTCAGTCAATTATTTTATAATACAATTCACTGATTTGTTTCACTAAACTTATTTCTCAATACTTCCTTTTCATTATTTATATATACAAACACAAACACATGTATATACATGCACATGCATTGTGCATATATACTCAGATGTATAGATATACTTGTACACATGTGCTTCTACACACTGCACAATTACATGTATGTAATATATGCATTCTGCATATGTGTGTACATGTATTATATGCATATGCAGTGTACATACACATAAATGAATGTATGTCCATATATATACATATATAAAGAAAAGTATGTATGTATAAATACAAGATGTTCCAAATTTTTAGAATACCCTGTTTATACCATATGCATACCTTTCTTCATATGTGTGTGAATATGTATATATGTGCTATTAAAGCTTAAATATATATATATACTATTAAAGCTTAAAACTATACTAAGACTTTTGGAACACCCTGAAAATATACACATAGGCATAAACATACATAACATGATATCACGTACATTTTAAGGCAGGAAGAAACAAAATTGAAAACACATTCCATGACTCCTCTCATGGCAACTGAAAAGCATAAAGCCTTAAGGCCAGAGCTGAAATCCAATATTCACTTCAAATGCTTTGAAGCATCCTACCCACATCCTACCAAGACTCTTACTTAACAAAGTTCTAATGAATTCTATATTTAGTAGGTCCAAATATGACATTTAAGCAGAAGACAGAATATAACATTCGAGGAAGAAAATAAGAACCACATCAATTGTCTCAGGTGGAAAGCACCATGGAGCAATAGGGAAAGAAAAAGCAATATAATGCCAGAAAGAAAATGAAAAGGCGTAAGAATCCACAAAAAAGGAGTTATTTAAACATTTCAAACTCCTATTGTTTCAGAGATAATAAATTTAACATGGTTTGCATTTGGACAATAGATAATGTGTGACCTTTCCCTCCTCATGAAAGCACATTTCAAGTGCCATAGCTAACTTAGCAGAAGTTCCTGATTAGCATATGGAACAATTATAGATTTTTATAGCTGACATAAAGTTTTCCTTGCATTAGATTTGGGCTTAAAAATAAAATTTAGCAGAAATATGGGGAGGTTATTGATTACATATATTAGTTTTATTTTTACTATAAAATTCCAGGTATTTGATTTAAAAATTTGAAATCATATCCATCACAATGGCAAGCAACTCACAAACTATTTAACTGAAAGGAGAACTCTCTTATTTCTTCACTAGAATTAGACTAGATCAGCTCCAAGGTCCCTTCTCAATTTAACTATAAATCTAAGGATTAGAAAATGTATTTAAATTATATTAGTCTGAAGAGTCATATAAAGAACAGCAACTGCCACCCACAAGAAATGTAATATTAAAAAGCTTTAAATATCCACAGAAGAAAAAATAATCTTGGTAGATAAAACTGAGATCAAAGAACATTTATCAAAAACAGGTGATAAGTTATCCATGCCACTTGAAACCCAAATAAACCTTATGAAAATACTTGGACCATTTCTATAGAATTTAATCAAAAACACTAAATTTGCTTCACTCCTTTCATATGCATTGTATCTGGCTTCTGCAAAATGCCAATAGATAAATTCAGTATGGTGGTAAAGAGACCACTTTCAGAGAATTGAGTATATAGATTGTTTATATTAGCATGGCAAGTATCTGGGATGGATCAGGTGGAGTTTCATTGTCTCCTCTCTAATGTTCTCCAAATACACGATACAGTTTTGTAGTCAACTCCAGCTTTACAAACATTTCATTGCAACTTTCCCCTTATCTCTTCTATTCAAATACAAAGGAAGGAAGGAAGGAAGGAAGGAAGGAAGGAAGGAAGGAAGGAAGGAAGGAAGGAAGGAAGGAAGGAAGGAAGGAAGGAAGTTAGGAAGGAAGGAAGTTAGGAAGGAAGGAAGAAGGAAGGAAGGAAGGAAGGAAGGAAGGAAGGAAGGAAGGAAGGAAGTTAAGAAAGAAAGGAGTTAGGAAGGAAGGAAGTTAGGAAAGAAGGAAGGAAGTAAGGAAGGAAGGAAGGAAGGAAGGAAGGAAGGAAGGAAGGAAGGAAGGAAGGAAGGAAGGAAGGAAGGAAGGAGGAAGGAAGGAAAGAAGGAAGGAAGTTAGGAAGGAAGGAAGGAAAGAAGAGGAGAAAAAGCTCAGAGGAAAAGAGAGGGAGGGAAGAAGGGAGGGAGGGAGAGAGGGAATGGAAGGAGGGAAGGAGAAAGAAAGACATACCAGAAACAAGAGAATAGCATATAAACCTCTAACCTTGCTCTGAAACTCAGATTAGCTTATATCTTCCTACATCTTCTATGACTCTTAAGTACAATTCACCTCACAGTGTAACCCATCCTTAAAAATAAAACTGGAAGCCTCAAGCAAGAGGAAGCAAGATAATTTCCTGGGAAAAAAGATTAAATAAGCTAAAATTATTTCTAATGTTGCTACTTGGTTAGTAAATAAAAATAAAACCCATATCTCAATAATCCAGTTGTAAAAATCTCAGAAACAAACATCTAAACTGTGGTCTTCCAATGCCAAGTGCAGAATGTGAAGTTACTTATAATTCCTAGTTCTTAGGAGATGAATGGCAAGAATCTTAAAATTATATTAATACACACCTTATAATTTCTCTTGAAAAGAGGGAAAGGAAGAAGAGGAAAGGAGAGGAAGAGAGGAAAAAGAAAAATGAAGGTGGTTTTGATTATTTTGTAAAATAAATCCATGCCCATAAAGTCTATAACCTGCCTATCAGGCTTCAATTTAGGCTTCTCCTGAGACAAAGAAAAGTGGCTCTTATTTTCATGGATATTCTTCCTGGAGGAAAAACAAAGAGGTGGGAAAGAGAATTTGAAATGAGACCTACTAGGTTAAGACCTGAAAAGCCAAACCCCAGGACAAATTGTAATTCCTAAGTACCACATCAGAAGAGATGTCAATTACATTTGTGTTCCTATAAACAATTCTCAAAAAGAATGTAGAAAAAATACACTGGTGGAAATACATAGGAATACATGATCAGTTATATATTAGTCAGCATTTCCTTTGCAAGAATAATTTAATCTTGTTCTTCTAGAATTCAAGATTTATTTCCTTGGGACAAGAAAAGGGTTGTGTTTTTTTTTTGTTGTTGTTGTTGTTACTGCTTTTGTTTTTGTTTAGTTCTTTTTAGGTAAATTCCAAGTGAATATAGCAAAAACTTCCACCTATGAAGAGACTGCCAAATAATATCTGTAAACATGTAACTTATGTTTGCTTGAAAATTCAGAGACACAATTATGAAAAGATAATAAAGACAACCCCGTTATCGTTAAATACTTATTCTATTGCTCTAAGAAACATAGAAAAGGGAATAAGCAAGAATAATTGTACCTAGCAGACAGATATGGAGGGAGGAGTAATGTATGTTAAGTAGACAAAACAGAACAAAACAATCAAAAAGAATGGAGCAGGATATCAGGGCACCGTCCAAAGGAAGGGGAACAGGATGTCTGGACAACTCTCCAGTGCCATTTAGCCTCTCCCATGGTGAAAGAATAAAGTCAGTAGAGGAGAATCCATTTTATACAAAATTGCTTTGTACTGTACTTCCCTAAGTACCTCCCAAAGTAGATGAGGTATAGGAATCAGAAAATTTTTTTCCATCATATTTATTTTTCATTTTTGAGGTTGTGGCAACCTCCCCAAAGCCCACAAGTTCACACAGCAAGGGAACAGAGTCAGAACCACACAACAAAATGGTAGATTGTCCAATTTTTCATATGACCTTTGCTTTGGCTACCTCCTCAACTGGTTGTTGTTTTTATATGTTTTTTCTAAGTGAAAGAGGCAGTGAACTTTTGACCAAAAAGAAAGATAATTATTTCTAAAGTAAAATAAGTTATTGCATAGCAAAAGGAGAAGGGAGTTGCCTATGCAACTTAACCTGAGATACATTTTTTTTTTCCTTTGGGGACTATTTATTACTTGGCAACTTGATTATTTATCTGAAGGAAATAAAAGAAAAATATGATGGAAATGAGAAATCTCTAACACTGTCAAGTTCAATTCTTTTTAATTTCGTGAAATTCATCTGCCTCAAGAACTAATGAATTAAATAATCATGAAAACTGCATCTTGTGACATGAGAAACTACTTTAATCATTTTTATACCTGAGGATAGACTGCATTTATAGATTCACTTTTTATAAAATATCCCATACTGCAAGCTAAATAGTACTCTGATTTGCCTTGGAGCGCCAAGGATAAAATCTTTTCTATCCAATTTGGAATATACACTTCAACTAAGTTTGGTTCTGGCATATTTCCATTTGAATATATAAAGGTGCATGATTAGAAAAGAATTATAGAAAATAACATCTCCATTTGGAGATAGAAGAATTGAAAGTGACTTTAAATCTATCACCTTGCTATCTGCTCACAATTAAAAAAAAAATGGAAGATTCATTTAACTATCAAAGCATTAGGTGGGGCAAACTAATTAGTACTAGAGAATTTTCATTCATTTCATTAATTTTGTCCCTCTAGTTCTGAAGAGTTCTATGGATACACTGATATGATTTCCAAAGTCCAATAAGAGTTATAAAACTTTGAGAATTAACTTAGAGATTAGATTTGATTATGATAGATGTCAAAAATTAATTGATTTCCAAACCCAAGATAAGAGGTTTTTATAATATCCTCTGAGTCCATTGTCTTAGCAAAGATAATGAGCTTCTTCTGTCTGAAAACACATTTTTAATGTTGTTTTAAAATATGAAAAAAAAATCCTTCTCCTCCTTTGCAGTTACACTATAGTGATATTAAATCAAGTGCATTTGGAGAAACCAAATCTCCTTTATTGTGTGCACCCCACTTCCTCTGATTCTGTGACCTGTGGGTTGTTTTATTTTCTAGACCACAACATCTGGTAACACAATATTGACATGTAGTAAAAGAGGTTGCGACCTCAATTAAAAAGATAAACGGCAAGAATCAAGAAAAGAAAACAAAGAGTGAAGCAATATGGAGTTTCAAACCACAAAAAATTCAGTTTGTAGAGTTCCTAACTGCAAACAACACAAACATTAGTATTCTATTGGAATAAAGCCGATGATATTAATACCCTCCATTTATACGAATACTTAACAGTATCATATAAATCTATCCCAATAGTTGCCATGGCACCTAAATAAAGGTGTTCTGAGGTCAAAGGGATGTGGTGTCCAAGTGAGGCATGTATTCCAGAAGAAAAGACACAAAAACAATCTTTAACAAAACCATCAGATCCATATGTAGGAAAACCAAAGGCTGGTTTTAAATGTCATGTTTTTCAAAGCGAGAATTGATGCTGGAACTAGGTCTATAAACTGGCTGGCTGGCCTTCAGCTGCAGCTGAAGACAATCAATCAGAACAGTTCAGGCTCTGTGAGAAAAAGAAAAAGAAAACACACATACAAACATACATTCACAAAGGAGCAAGAAAGGGAGCATTAAAATGACCCTTTAGGATGTTTAAAATTATATTTAAGAAAGCAAGAAGGAGATTTTTCTTCTGCAACAAAACTATTCTTTATCTCTTCTGGAAAGTTTAATTTAGTTGATACATGATATAAGATGTTTTGGATTTAGGTCAAAAAATAGGAACACTTCCCCCCAAAAAAATTATGCAGTGGTCTCAACTCTTTAATATACACGAAGAGGGCATCATCTAACAACCTTCATAAATTAGACTGACAACACCAAAATAAAATAATTCCAACCTGGCATCAAAGTCTGATGAATTCTTAGCAAACAGAAAGAGAAGCTCAATCTCAAATCTATCTGTCTATCTATCTATCTATCTATCTATCTATCTATATATATATATACCTATAGATATAGATATATATAGATATATAGATATATATATGTACAGTTAAATATGCATAGCATTGTCTGTGTGCTGAAAACTCCCCATAAAGTCTGGCCAGAGTTTAGTGAATCATTAGGGAGACAAAACCAGCTGTAGTGCCAGCTTACTTTGAAAGAGGACTACAAGTATTGCAAATGTTAAGATATCTAACCTGAACTAAAAAGGAAAAAAAAATCCTTTAGAATGCAAGATATGCAAGTTTCAAGAACTTTTCTTTGATCACTTTGAAATGAAAAAGCCAACCAAATTAGTATTCACTCAGACAGACATCTGTTTATTCTACCTAACTCACATCAAAACTGATGACTCTAACGGATTTTGAACAGCCCTATGTAAGTTACAAAAATTCAGGCAAAGGCTTATCTGTAACTGAGTAGACTGACAAAATGTCTCTATATACGTGTGTATATATGTGAAACTCTTATATACAAACACACAATCAGAAAAGAACAAAGTAGCAGTTTATTATATAACTATTTACATTTCTAATTATTAAGGAAAATTATTTAATTAAAACTTCCCTTTCCTTGAGCACTTAGTTTGAATCCCTTCTGTGAAATCAGCAAATAGTTAACGACAACCACATTTCCATTGTCTGATGACTTGGTAAATTATCTAAAGGCATATAAACTTATCAATGTGTAATAAATTCACGATAGGGATAAACACTGGAGTTGTGATTTTACTAGTTTAAAGTACCAGTTATAGCCTGAGATACCTGAAAAATCTGAAGATCAGCAAAGACCAAACTTTTCATAATAATAATGATGAAAATTATTGATTGATATAACTCCTATAAACAAGTTTTTTTTAAGAGCATCCTCGATGTTTATTTTAAGACACTAAAGGGCTTCTGAGATCCAACAGTATGCTATCACTAATACAGATAACTCTGGGATAAAGAAACTCCTCTATCAAGGCAAGTTGGTACCTTCTCAGCAAATTAAAGTCTAAAAAGAATTGTCAAGAAAATAAGAAATTTAAATAGTTTACCCAAAGTCATATAGTCAGTATATGTCAAAAATTGGACTTTAACTTAGGCTTTTCTGTCTCCAAGTTTAGCTGCATACTTACTACTTTATGCTGTTTCTAATGAACCTCAATTGATAATGTTGCTGTTTTGTAAGATGTTATTTATAAAGCTTGAACCCAGGGTCCCATTACTTATTATTAGCTTGTGTAATTTTGGGCAAATCACTTACTCTGAATCAACTTATATCCTCATCTGCAAAATGAAGATAGCATGATTTGTCTACCCCAGAAGTCACAATGAAATATTTGTGAAAGCACTCTGAAACTGCAATATACTACACAAATTTGGAGCATTGTGTTTAACGCCTTGCACCCAATGGATATTCAATGTATGTAGAATTAAAAAATGTAGAAGTGACATGTGCCCAGATGCTATGAATCATTTTTAAGCACACATCAATATTAAGTATATATCTGATGAGAATTGTCTCTTTCAAAGGAGTCACCTTAGAAGATCAGCCATAACCTAATGCTGCTATTGCCCTTGCTCAAATCATTCATTAAGTTCTTCTTTGAGAATCACTTTCAGAATCCACAATCCATTTTTTTTTAAAAAACTCAATAGTGGTAAATCACTTTTTTTTTAGGATAAAGTTCACTTCTCAGAAAACAAAAATCAAAAGTCATTTGGAGGCAAGTTCTACAAATAAAGTGAATGATAAATCAAATCTCACTGTTATTCAAAAATAAGAATAGATTATAAAATAACAATTTAGATTGCTTTTCAATCTGCAGCTCTGACATCTTTTCTGCAAGAAAGTCCCAAAATGTTTTGAACAGTAGTAGTATAATTATAACAAGTATACAATCTCCCAAAATGAAAAATTTGAAAGGACCATGTCATTTAAATATCAAGTTCAGGGACCTTCATTTTTTAAAAAATCAGCCATAAATAACATCTTGAATCAAATGCAATATAACTATATTTCAGTGTACCTACATATAGGATCTTCACAAATTAACTTGGAGTAAACATAGCATTTTTTTTTCTGTATGCACATTTTTTCTTTGATTTTACAATTTGTGGGCTGAGAATTGTGCAGGAATTGTATGTATCTGTATTTATTCAGCATTCCCCAACTTGTTAGCAGTTTCCCATCCAAATTTCATATATAAATTAACTGCTTGGAATTCGAAACACATGTCCCCATGAAAACAATTTGATACAAGATAGTTAGTTTTTCAGACCATCCTACAAATGCCTACTTAATCAATAATATGATAGAAGCCTCATACTTTTCAATAACACATAACTTCTGCTTATAATAGTTTTTCTCAGGGAAAATACAACTCATGTTCTAATTTAAGATGATAGGAACATGGCTCCCCAATGGCGGCAGTCCAAAATTTCCAGGATAGAAGAAGAATGGGGTAAATACTATTAATTATTAAACACTTCTTAATTCTATGCATCTGGATTAGAAATGGCACTTTAAACACTGAGAGTATTTAAATTTTAAAAAGGAATAGAGTATGGGACAGCTAGGTGGTGCAGTGGATAGATCAGCAGCCCTGAATTCAGGTCGACCTGAGTTCAAATCTGATCTCAGACACTTAACAATTCCTGGCTGTGACCCTGGGCAAGTCATTTAACCCCAATTGCCTTAGCAAAAGAAAAGAAAAAAGAGTAGAGTAGCTATCTTGGGGAAATGGGGAAGATAAAAAAAGGAGCTGGATAGCTTCTCAGGGAAAATAGATGATGATAGCTAAGTATGTAAAGAACATGAGAGTTGTTTAATTCTTTTGCTTCTGTTTTCTTTGCCTGAGAGAAAGAGCTTTGGCCTAAAAAGGGCATAATCAGAAGGGAATACTCAAAATAAATGAGGTGATGCCCAATAAAATACATCCTAAGAACTGTCTATTTTTTATATGTACCTCTGCTACTATAGCAAAGTACCTCGCACTTAGTAAGTGCTTAATAAAAGAGTCTATTGTTTAGTTCATTCATTCATTCATTTAGCAGAGGCCAAACTACTGGCAGTGATCATTCAAAAGTCAGGGACCTGAAGGGGGCATATAGTGTCCTAATTTTGATAAAACAGAAGAGAATTGAATCTACAAACCATTGTCAGGTTAGCAGACTTTCATTCCTAACAAGATGCTAGAAAGTATTAATAAAATAATGCAAATCTTTAAAAGGAGGTAGATATAATATTCTCATCAAGAACAAGTCATGAAAGATTAATCTAATTTTCTCTTTTAATAAGATTACCATACTAGTAGTTTCAGGAATATGGATTGGGTTTAACCAGATGTCCCCCGTTTGATAATAGACTCATTATGGGAAGGGCCTAAATTTTGTTCCTTTTTTATATACCCAGCATTTAGTATAGCGCCTGGCACTACTAGATACCTAGCAAGTGTTTACTGATTGATTCATTGAAAGTATTTGACAAGTATCACATACTCTTCTTGTGGCAAAGATAGAATGATGTAGTCTAGGACTAGAATTTATTATAGTTACATGGATTCTACACTAAGTAGCTAGACTGAGTCATTAATGGTTTGCTTCCATTTGCAAAGAGTTGTATAGATACTATGATATCTATATACCAAGGTATATAGATACTATGTTCAAGGTATCTTGACATCTTTGCCAATGACTTGACAAAGGTCTAGAAAACATACAAATTTGTAAATTACATAAAACCTATGAAAAATAGTCAATTTGTTGTGGAACAGAATCAAGATTTTTAAAAATCTTGACAAATTTTAGGTCATAAGCCCAAATTTTTAAAATATGCAATTTGATAAAGATAAAATCAAATTTGAGTTAAAAAAAAATCAACATGTAAGTACAAAATGGGGAGCCATGGCTACACAACAGTTAGAAAAAGAGGGAGAGATTAAGTTGGCTATAATTTCAATTTAGGAATCAATAATATGATATATAGTAAGAAAATCAATAAAAGTTTAAACTACATTGAGAATTATGATATTTAGGATAAATAAAATGATATTACCTCCATGTTCTGCCTTTATCAGAATACATCTAGAGTATGGCATTCAGTTCTGAGTGCCATATTTTAGAAAGGTTATTTATAACCTAGAGAGTTTACAGAAGAAGACAATCAGGAGTGTGAAAAGCCTCAAGATTGTGTCATATGAGTATCAACCAAGAGAATGAGGATGTTTAGATGGAAAGAAAAAAAAATTAGGGAAAAACTATAGCTATTTTTAAGTATCTGAAAAGTCATTGTGTAGAAAAGTAATTAATCTTGTTCTGCCTGGTTCCAAAAGGAAGACCTTGGAACAATGGGCAGAAGTTGCAAATAGGCAAAATAGGATTAGCATAAGGCAAACCTTTCTTACTATTAGAGCTATCCAAAAGCAGAATGGGCTGCTTCATGAGGTAGTTAACTCTCTTTCACTGGACATCTTCAGGCAAAGATGGCCTGACCCCTTACCAAGTACAGTGTAGAGAGGATTCTAAGACAGAATTGGAGTAGACTCAATGGCCTCTAAGATCCCTTCCAATTTTAAGATTCTGTAAATCAATATTTGTTGTCTAATATGTCAATGTTCTCAAATGTTTTAAATGCAGAGGGACAGGAGGTTGGCTTCATAGGGCAAAGCCTCCACTCATAGATTCTCCTGTGGTTCATTTGTATGGATGGATTATTCATAAATCAAGTGCTTATATATATGGGACTCTACATGTACCTGTGTATATTGCACACAAATAAGTATATATGTACACATGTACATATACCTACATATGCATGCACATATATGTGTGCGTAAAGCCAGAATTACAGAGAAAAGGCCTGAGCCAAGCCTTTTCTGGTTAACTCTGGGTAGATTTTTTGGTTTATTTTGAAAAAGAAAATCTTCATACTTTATTTAAAGATGCAACCCAAACATGCCCTCTTGCTGTTTTCTCCCGCATAGTTCATATTTTCACATAAATAGAAATAGTACACACTATAATAAACATAAACAAGCTTTTCTTTTCTGAGCATATACTTTAGCCTTCTCTTCTATAAGAAGACATTTACCCCTACTTACAGAACCATTTAAGGCTATTCAAAAATCATAAACATTGATAGCTTTGTTTTAAATTAAGCAGAATAAAAAGACCTCTGTCTAAATAAAAACATGCAAATCTGAGTGTATTGTAATTTTTTGGCTTTTTTCTCCTTACATCTTCTCAGGCTATCACAGAAATAACTTCTCAATTTGGGGAGACAGAGCAAGATGAAAAAAAGCACATTTATATGTCCATTGGCTCAATCCTCCTTTTCCAAAGCTGGACAAGTATATTGGTGACAATTTCAGTACAGATGCAATAAGAATAGTAGGAAATAGAGATACTCTTTCATGTGAAGTAGACACAAAGAAGCATGGCATTTGCATGCATCAAGCACTAATGCACTTAAAAGGTAACAGTGAAGGAGACCAAAGAAACAGTGGCAATAAAAACAAAAAAAGATTTGGTTGTACTTCCATTTCCAAATGCATAGTAGAGCAAATCATTGCTTCCTAGTGTTTAGGTGATGACCCACATTGTGAGAAATTGTGATCAACCCTCTTCATACTTCAGATGTCCTCATACTTTAGGAGGATGCTTTGGGTAAGAATTCTTTCCAATCCAAAAGGAGTTCCAATGTTATAGTAGATCCAAAAATTATTTGGAAGCTTTGGCACTCCTTGGTTTTATGATCACCCAGAGTCCATCATTACAGAACTTAGATCCAGAGGCAGCCACAGGAAAGAATCAGATAGTGTACCCTCCTGAGAGTTCCAATGGAACTTTCCTGTGTCCAGTGACTGTGTATTATCAGTGGGAGGCTTCATCCTGTTTGCAGGCTACAAAAACTTGGAGTCAGCATGACAGTACTAACTTCTCTCCCTGATTCTCCTCATCTTATTCAAGGAACAACAACCTATCCCAAAATTTTTCCTGATAGAGCCCTTCTACTTAGAAGATAAATAATTAAAGGTGAGATTCCTTCATTTGAGCAGAGGTTGAGAAGAATAATAAACACTCCATTAGCCACAATGACAAAGAAATAACATTTGTGGCCTACACATTTCAGAACAGATAGAACCAGAAGAAGGCACCAGTTCCCTGATTGGTTGGATATATAACATCCCTCTCCAGCTCCCAAGACAACACTGATAAGCAATCATTCTTACTGAACACAGAATAATATAAATAGAAGATACTTGGCAAGGCTCACTGCCTACCAAAAACAAATATACACACACATACACACACATACACATATGCCCTCCTTCTGTAGGAGGGTAGATATATATCACACTCAAGTTAAAAGTGTCATAAATGCCATGAGAAGCAAGCTATGTCTCCACTTTGAGCCACGATAAATTGATTTTACTTCTTCCAAAACTAGACAAAGTAGTACTGGGATACTTTACCACATCACACAGAATAGTTAATGAACACCCAGTATTGGATAAGGTATTTGGGAAGATGGTAGCAGCAGCAGCAGCAGTTGGAATAGGCTCTTGGGAAGAAAATGTTGTTAATTGAAGTTCTTAAGGATGCATATTAAATTGTTCCTTTTAGAGCCCAAAAGTTCTTTACTTTTTTCCTTGTAAAGCCTTATGAATATTGACATCACAGCCTCCTCTTTCATAAGGTCTCCCTCATATAAAACAAAATCTATTCAAATCAAGCATAAATACTAAAACAATAGGAAGAACAAAATATAATCTATATAGGACTTCATAACTACCATAGCACCTATTAACCCAGACAAATGTATTCTCCTTGGAGAGGAACAGGAAAAGGCTGAAAAGGTTAAGGAGTCTTGTGACATGTCATTAAATATTTAATCGCCTGTTCAAAGTTGTAAAGTCTGAGCCTTATTATATTTCATCTGACTAAACAGTTCATTCTATACACTATGGATTCCAAGACCCCTTTGGGAAAAAAAATAAACAACAACAACAACAAAATAAACAAACAACCTTTTGAGAGGCAGGGTTAAAAAAATAAGCGTCAGCATCATCTGAATGCCAAGTTTCTATTGATGCTTTAGTGAAGAAGCTCCATCCCCTAAACCCACCAATCCACAGGAGGGCCAAGTGATTGAGTCCAATGGTTTTTAGTCTCCAAGAATCAGTTTTACAAAAGATGCTGCATCTGTTGCTTTGGATTCATGCAGAGTGAAAAACTGATGTTGCTGGGGAGAAAACAGAAATATATAACATCACTATTAGCCACTTACATAGCAGATTAACAAAAAATGTAGATTTGTTTAGAAAGCTGATTAGGTGAGCCCATTAGAGCTATATTAAGATTTCTGCCCTCACCAAACAGTTCCCAAAATATAGTAGCCATTCATAAGTAATAATAACTTAGTATTAATACTACCTAGCAGGTATATAGCACTTTAAGACTTCCAAAGCATTTTACAAATGTAATTTCATTTTCTACTCATAACTTTCCTTGGAAGTAAGTGCTATTGTTACTTTTCTTTTACAGATAAAGAAACTGAGGTAGGCAGAGCTTAAGTGACATGTCCAGGGTCACATAGTAACTCAGATGTGAAGCTCAAATGAGAAAATATTTCTAAAGCACTTAGCATGATGCCTGGCACATAAAGTAACAAGAGTTTAATAAATATTTCCTTTTTCATTCCTTTCCCTTTAGACCTCCTCAGGGAAAAGGTAAGAGGGCAGATTGAATAAATTTTTAAATATATAAAGCTTCTGATTTAATAAATAATTAAATTTACAAAGCTTCTCTTAATACATAACAGCGAGGCAATGTAAGATGTCTTGGAATTGGTAAAGCATTTGACTTTATAGAAATGTAAAAGTACTAATCAAATCTCATCAATAGTCATTATTTATGCTCATGCCTGAAAAGAACTGTTCCTTCTAGGAAGAAAGATATATTGCCTATATACTGAGTATCTTTGGGATTAAAACAACTTTAGAGGTCAGAGGATGAAAAGGAAAAAGCAAATATTCAGGCATTTCATATGTCAAATGAACAAAACTTAGAAAAAACATTTCCCCTTCCTCATAACAGTTCTGGGAAAAAAAATTAAAGATTTTTTTCATGTACACGAATGATAAAATTCTCTGATTCCTCAGTTACATTCCTGGTAAGTGCACTGCTTTCAAAGTGTGAGTATTGAATCTCTGTATAAAAGAAACATATTCCTATCCCATTCCAAATGAAATGGCTCTTTAACAGAATCCATTATTCTTCAGGTATAACAAAAACACTTTTAATCTCCACTATCCTCTGTCCTGGATGTCTGCTAATATTGTTCTAAATAACAATTTGAGAAACTAAAAATGTTATCCTTTTACTTTATTACATAGCTGAGTCACTTCATATTTCCCTTATTTTTGAGCTTTCAGTTTTCAACTTCCATATAATCTGGTGGGATGTTTTTTTCCCCCGCTATATTTATTTTAAACCTGACAGCAAAGTATAAAGTGAGTCACTTTGTAGGGAACCCAAAGCCTCCCCAAGGAAGATTTTAGAAATAGTTCAAAGATCAGATCAAGAAAAAAACAAAACCAAAAAGACTCAGAACAGATAAATATTCCCCCAGTGATCCCCCAACAGCTTTGCTTTCAAGTCATTCTTCTTAGGGATTGTTAGTCTGCAAACCAAAGGGGAATGACATTAGTCTGTGTTAACAGTTGGCTCTGAGCCTGGAAATCCCTATATATCATCAACAGAAGTCATTCTTTCATGAAGTTGAGAAGGAGCAGAGTTGGTTGGTTCTTGGGTTCTAACCCACCTGATTGGTCCTCAGGGATGACATACAGTACCAATCTCTGAATTACAAAGTGCTCATATCTCAATTTGCATTGACCAAGTTATTTACAATCATTTTTATTATTATTGAGTGGCAGGGGATTCCCCACATTTCCTGAACACTTAAGAAATTTTCTCAAAGTACTTAAGATGAGGGGACAAATGAAAGTTGTTTCCTGAAACAAATCTACATCTTCCAGTTCCTACCCTGGCTCTTTGTTCAGGAGGTCTGGGCATAAAATCCAACAAATTGCCTTAAAGTCATTCTTCCAAAATAAGTCTGGGTATGTTTTCCTCCCTACCTTTTTTTTTAATTTGCAAGCTAGAAAAGTGTTGTAGGAACCACAAAGGGAGGGAGAAACCAAGGAAGTCAGTGTCCTGAGCAGTCACTGTCAAAATAGAAAGTATGAGTTGTCCTCCTGTGTGGAATTTGAGGCTATAAAAGATTGGGAAGGAACCCATTTCTCCTTCTAGTAATGGGCTAAGAATAAAAGACCAACAATGCATTCTGAAAGTCACCAGTTCATGGTTTAGAATTAAGACTTTGAGAAATGGAGTGCTAAAAACAAGATGAATAAGATTCTCATTCACCATTTAGGAGGCCCTAGAGTACAAAGGATGCAACAGACCTAGTATAATATGAAAGTATGCCATCATGAATATGGGATATTTTACTGCAATAAGATATCCAACACCTATACAGCCTACCTTCTTCCATCCACCCACCACCAAAACCATTGAGTACAACCTCTAAATTAAGGTACTATAACACAACTATACATCCACATCCAACCTTGCCAATCATATACTAAACACATACACAGACACACACACACACACACACACACACACACACACACACACACCCCAGTGGTAGCTTGTCAGCACTAATCACTATAATACACCACTTATTTTGTGTGGATTGAGCTGGTTTCCCTTTAATGGAGAAGAGAGGCCATTCCTAAGATTTGGTTGGCTCAGAGGATTTGGACTTGAATTAGAGATTTGGTTTCTCTTCTTCATAAAGCAGAAAAAGCACAATCTATGGGGAATTGACACTAATGAGGTCTTCAAGGAACTCCTACTGCCCTGTGAAAATGCCATTATAACTTAGCACTAATATGTTTTCATTTTGATTAGGGGATGAAATGGGGAGTTCTTTAGATATGAATACACAAAAATGAATTATCTCTACAGCTGATTCCCTGACAGGGGACGCTAAAGAGAAAGGATGAAAATTTTTTCTGGGTTTGATAAACTGAGTTTGTGCTCCCTAACAAGGACATCAAATTTCTTATGATCTAGCTGCTTTTAGATACAATGAGAACCTGACTTTTGAGTAGTATCCCACTTGAATGTCATCATCCTTTATCTATCCGTCTCTCCTGACAGCATTATACAAGGTTTAGTTAGATCAACTAGTGAAGTCTGATTAGGATATTGATGCAGTTTGAGAAAACAACTTACACTGTGCACACAAACAGGAGCTTAAGGAGAAAGCACTGTGCCCACTGCACATTAGGTGGACAGAATACGATCTTTTACTGGAGGAACTTGAAGTATGGTCTTCGAAACATAGGGTAGACAAGAAGATAATAGATAATCAGCCTGTAGAAGTGGGATCTTGGAATCAGGAAGAAATGAATTCAAATCTGGCTTTAGACATTTACTAGCTATGTGACCCTGAATAAGTCACAAACTCTATTTGCCTTCAAAAGTAGATAGCAAACCACTTTAGTATATTTGTGAAGAAAATCCCATAATCAGTATTGCATTTATGATCCATGGGATCACAAAGAATCAGACAAGACTGAACAACAATTTAACTATTTAGTGACATAAAGGAAATGAAATTGTCTTTTTATACCCTTAGGAGGCAAGAATTTGCCTAGAAGAAAGGAGGTCTTTTAGCTAACTAGGTGGTAATCTTGAGTCCCTAAAAAGATGAGGAAAATCTTCATTTAACCTGGACAGAAAAAGGAAGACATCCAAAGGGCCCCAAATTTAATATCATCCCCTTTTGCTGGAGTTTCAGGAAAAAGATTTTGATTGATGGGACATGGACCTTCAGTGGGTGGTTCAGTGGGAGAAATTTCAAATATGAACTTAGAGAACATGTAAAAAACTCAAAACCTTTTACATACTTTGCTAATGTACTTATGGTAGGTGATTGAAGATTATGTTGGAAGTATAATCACTTGGAGCTCATATTCCTGGTATTGCTATTGGTCATAATAGTTATTCTTACATCAGTAAGCTTATGCTGAACTATGTTTGGCATGCTTTACTGTATGAAATTTACTTTTTAGAAGATTGTATTGTTTTACATTTTTATTATTTATATTAAGCTCTACCAGTGCTGTTTATGAAGTCCAACTTCTTTTAAGACCATTTTAATGGTAACATCTAAAAATTTTGGATCTTACTACAAAAGGGTGAGATAGGATAAGAACACCATCTATTTTGTATGAGATAAACTAGTTTTCCATTTAGGGAGCCATTTTGGGGATTCAGTTGGCAGAGGACTGAGGCATAAATAACTGATGTGACTTCCCTGCCCCTCTAAAGGGCTTTCTAAGTATAACACAACTAGCTTATGGTGAGCTGGTGATTAATGGCATATCTACTATCCTACCATATCTTTCTGATGTAGCCTTGATTCTGGTAGTAAGTTCAGAGGCAGAAAAGAATAGCGTTTTATTTGAATGGGTATTCTTTTTAAACTTGACAATTGTATATTGTCTTTAATTGTCCTGAGTTAGACATAGCCAAAATACCCATCACTACTGACCATTATCCCTAAAGGTAAATCCTACTGAATCATACCAACTAGTAATAATTTGAAAGGGTAGATAATTTATCTTGGGGTTCATAGGAAGCATGACCTATTTGTTAATTTTTGAGCTCAGTCCAAGGGAAGAAGGAAAGAATTTGAAGTCTTCTAGAAGTCAAAAACAAACCAACTCAGTACCCCATTTTCCTCACATCCGATGGGACTGACAAACTGTTAGTAGTGCTTTCTGTTCATGCTCTATTTCATCTCAAAGAGATTCTACCCTCTCAGCCCATCTAGTCTTCTAACTTGAACAATAGTGTCTCAGCATCTGTTTTCCCAATGTTAGAGACAGGGAGTTCGGACTCAGATTTTCCATTAAAAACCTCAACTCCACAGGAAAACAGGGAGCAGTTATGGTCTTAAAAGAGAAGTCCATTCCAGTACCGCAAAGTCTAAAGCCATAAGAAGAATAAGAAAAAAAACCCACAAGACCTCACAACATTAATATGTCAGCCATAAAATACCACAGTGTTAAGATATTCTGGAAAGGTAGCTTAATAGAAATGAACACAGCTGCCAGTGGGTATTAAGTTGGAACCAAACATCTTTCCTCAAATGTGCTCCAGTGAACCTTTATGATAAGAGGCCACTTGGAAGGAAAATGCATTGCTTTTTAAGTACACACAGACACATGTGAATAAACTGGACCTTTCTGCCTGACAACTGGTGTCAAAGTAAAAACATATTCAAATTGCATTTCAGAGTCCAAAATAACACCCCAAGACACTTCTAGTGTCAAAATTAATTTTTAATCAGCATTAAATCCTAGCAAAAGTCTCACACCTATTTGACACTTAAATACTTGTTAAATTGAAACTTTTTTGGATACTTAAAGTGGGATAGAAAGAATAACAGGGCCTTACAAACCAACTAATCAAATTGCTCATAAATGGAGTAAGAAAAGAAGGCCACATTCAGAACGAAAATTTTCAAGAATCACTCTGTCTCTTGGACCATATCACAAGCCCTCAGTCCCAATGTAAAACTGCTCTCAGAGTTCTGAAGCTTTGGGAGCTACCTCATTAATGGGGATGGCAAAAATTCTGTACAGACTAAAACACTGAAGAAACAAGGGCCCAGACTACCTTCAGAGCCAGGAAAAAATGAATAGATGATGAAGGAACTTAAAGAGAAAAGTTAAGGTCATTCAGGGCTAGAATAAGACCATTTATCCCTTCTCAGGTCACAAAGCTACCAAGAATTCTTCTTTCCTTTCTTTTGGGGTCATCCAACTGAAGTGAATACAATTTAGTTGATACAACATAGTTGGATCTTTGGCCAGAATTTAAATCTTAAGCTTAAATCAGAGAAACTGAAAGGTGTTCCATGATTTCTTGCCAGTCTCAAACATCTCCTCATCATTTTCTTGGATCTAGAATGAGGAGATTAAGTTCAAATTTCAGTTGGCCCACTTCCTAGTTATGCAACCTTAGTCACACTAAGCTCTTTGAGACTCAGTTCCTTCAAATGTAAAATAAGGATAATGATACTGTCACTATTTTCCTTACAGGGCTATTGCAAAGAAAGTTCTTTGTAAGATTTTGTTGTTCAGTAATTTTATTTAGGTCCAACTCTTCATGACCCTATTTGAGGTTTTCTTGGCAAAGATGCTGGAATGGTTTCACATCTCCTCATATTACAAATGAGGAAACTGAGGCAAACAGGGTTAACAGACTTGCCCAAGTTCACACAATAATAAATGTTTGAGACCAAAATTATACTCAAGTCTTCCTGACTTCAGGCCCAGCATACTAACCACTGTAACAACTAGCTGCCTACTTTATAAGAAATACTATATAAAAATAAGCTATCATCATTATTATTATCTACACCTTTTTTTTCATCAAGTAACCTTATTTTTCATTTGGTTAAAGGACTCCAAGAACAATATCATTAGTGTAGAGGTTTCAATGTGGGGAGAATGAGCAAAGATGGAAAAATCTCATTTCTTAATAATAATAATAATATATATATATATATATATATATATATATATATATAGCCAATGTCCCTAATTATATATATGTATATGTGTGTGTGTGTATCAAGTTTTTTTTAATCCTATCTAAATAGCAAAGCCTAATGGAAAAATTCCAAGAAAATCATGCCAAAATTAGTGTACATTCTGAATACAGAATATGGTTTAAAGAAATGAATTTTTATTATCATTTAATGTATACAGTAACAAAAGCTATTGACTGCCAAATATTATAAAGGATAGGTCCTGGTTTCTTTGTAATTAAAATATGAGTGTGCATATAAATGCTATAATGCAAAATAATGCTATAAAATGCTATAAAAGTCTGATTTCTTGGGTAAGCTTAAGTATTTGCAATAAAATTTTATTTATACTATTAATTCCTGAAAAAAAATCCTTTTTTATATCTTAGTGCAAAAGGTAAATCACAAATTGTCACTAAATAAGAATCTAATGAATTTTCACCAAATTTGTTTTAGGCTAGCAGTATTCTAGGAGAGGAATTATATTCCTAACCAAGGAAGAAATAAATCTCGTTCAGAAATTTAAACCAAAAAAAAAGGGTTCTTTTAATAAAACTGACTAATATCCAAAACAACCAAACCATACCCATACCTATTTCTTCTATTACTTTTTCAAGAAATTAAAATTTCTTTTATAGTAGTAATATGGGATCCTTAGAACCTTTTAAATCTAATAATATCAGAGATCTCAAAGCACTTTACAAATATAACAGTATGCTATATAATCCTGTTAGTTTCCCATAAAAGTAGTCAGGAATGGTAGTTAAGGGATCTTTGCCAAGATTACACAAGAGACAATACTCAGACTAGAAATAAAATACAGTCTTCTGAACTCTTCATAAAAAAAAAAAAAAAAATCAATCGCTGGCATTCATGTCTTGGTGAAGTCACCATTTTTATAATATTTTATAATATTGCTTGGTTATAATTTATATCTGAGTCATTTAACCTTCAATAGATGTTAGTTCAAATATGTTTATACTACTAACAATACTCACCATAAGTTCTGCGTACGTTGGCCGTTCTTTGGAATTCTTCTTCAAGCTTAAGAAAGGGGAAGAATTAAACACATTAAAATCAAGAAACCATCTGCATTTTCACTAGACTAGGATTTCAGAACCTGCAGAAGACTAAACATAACCAACTTGAAAAACAATATTGAAAACATAGGTTTCCAATGTTCCCTTGCTTCTTCTACTCCACTTCTAAATCAAGCTTTAAATCAACAGTGGACATGAGTTCATGGAAAGAAAATGCATATACTTTCCTTGGAGATGCCATACCTATGACATTAAAGTTTGTCTTTCAAATGTAAAGTTATTATAAATCAAAATATATCTACTTTCAATCTACCACCCACAACTTTCTGTAATAACTAGGGTTTGGCAATGAGATCTTAAGATTATATTTGCTATGGAACAATTTTAATTCTCTGGGATCATTATATCTAAACTAGTCTGTTCATTTTTACTTCTGCTTTCTCCTGGTTCCCTAGAAATGCTTCCTTTTTGCATATCATTAATATAGTCCATCTGAGTTATAAGCAAATTTAAGTCATAAAATTTTCAAGGTAATGGAATTTATGTAAGGCAGATTAATCACCAAGGTAAAAAGTATATTCAGTCAATAATAGTTATTATTATTCTGAATAGGCATGCACTAGTTGTAACAAGCATAGTCATGTCTATCTATTACTCAGTTCATAATAGTGAGTCCTACAAAAAAGTGGAAAAGGGTAGTTAATGAAAGAGTTATAAACCCAATCAGTCCATATTGTAATATCAGAGATAAAAAAGCAAACTGTACTTTGAGCCACAGTGTTCAAAATGAGGGCAATGATTGTTCTACTATACTATATTGGTCCTAGTCAGACCATATCTGCAGCCTTGTGTTCAGTTCTGGGTACCATATTTTAGGAAGAATTTGACAAGATTGAACATATCCAGAAGAGTATGAATGGGATAGTAAAGGAACTGAGACCATGACATAAAAAATCATCTAAAAGAACTAGTAATGAATATCCTGTAAAAGAAAAAATTCATATGGAAGAGAAATTAGATTTGTTCATGGGACAAAACCAGGTACAATAAGTAGACATTGTTAAAAAAAAAAAAAAAAGAAAGAAAGAAAGAAAGAAAAAGAAAATAAAGAAAAAACAGACCCATGCTTAATAATAAACTTATTTTTATTATTATTAGAATTTTTAATTAGAATTATTAGAAACAATTAGCACTATCCAAAAGTTAGAAGCTGCCTTGAGAGGTTCCCCATCACTGGATGCTTTCAAACAATATAATGTAGAAAAAAAAAATTTTGTCCATGTAAGGGTTAGACTAGAAGTTCCCTGACTTCCATTCCAACTCAATTTTTTTTGTTTAAACTAAATACATTTAGCAAAACTTGGTTTTAGGATTATATAGAACAATATAAAAAACAAAAATTTTTGAAGGGACATATATTGTCACTCAAGTTAGTCAGACAGAAAACATTCATTAAGAAACTTTTATGTATTAGGCACAATGCTATGCTCTGGGGAAACAAAGAAAAAGGCGAAAATGAATCTGCATAGAAGTTCACATTCTAATGAGGAAGAAAAAATAAAGAAAACTATTTAGATACAAAAGTTTGAGTTACTGGGCAGAAACAAGAAAGCAACATAATCCAATCTGCAGAGGAGTCATTAGTAACGCCATTTTCCCTACTCTCAAAAGCATATATTGTATGGATTGAAAACAGCTTTTTTAAACTAAAGCCAGAAGAACTAGAATGTAATTGAACTTTAATTATAATCAATACATGTCTTGACAGAAGCAAGACATTTAAAAGCTGAATATGATCCCTCTACCATCTAAATAGTCTGCTAACACCAAAAGTGAGGAAGAAGTATTATGAACAAGTTTTCGTCACTTAAAAGAATTCAAAGCAGTCTGATTTCATGAACTGAAACTGAGTGAGGTAAGCAGAATCAAGAGAACATTGTACACAGTAACAACAAGATTATATGATGATCAACTTGACTTGGCACTTCTCAACACTGCAGTGATTCAAGACAATTCAATGGGCTCAGGATGGAAAATTCCATTCACATCCAGAGAGAGAGAGAGTTATAGAAACTAATTGTGGATTGAAGCATATAATATTTTCACTTTTGTTTGTTTCTTTTTTTCTTTCTCATGTTTTTTTCTCCTTGATCTGATTTTTCTTGCACATGACAAATATGATATGTTTAAAAGAATTACACATATTTAACCTTTAAAAAGGCCTCTAAGAGGCTCAAAAATGAATTAATTAGAACACTGAATAATCAATGGAAACTGTGAGTTTAAATCTGGCCCCAAAACTGATAGCATAGATCACTGAATCTAGAGTAGGAAGAGATATTAGAAATTATTTAGTCTACCCACCCACTCTGCTTCATATTTCAAAAGAAACTGAGGCTTGGAAATATGAAATATCTTGCCCTCGGTCATATATGTAGCAACCAAAAGTTTTTTCTGGCCAGTTTTATTGTTGTCTGAGTAATCCTCCTCTTCCTCCTTTTTCTCTTCATTTTTGTCCTCCTCCCTTTCCTCTTCCTCTTCCTCTATTATCACCATGCCCCCATTCCCACTTCAAGATCAGTATTCTCCTTCAAAAACCAGGTTTCTGCTGTCATACAGAGGAAGAGGTTCAGAGAAATACTTTGATTTCAGATTCATTGTTCTAATTATGTATGTTATAGCTATGATCAAATCAGCTAATATTTTAGTAATCTAAATTTTGCTGACTAATGTTCTATATAAACTTAGGCATCACTAAGTATATTATTTACACTTGACAGGCTGGGAAGAGGGAACCCAAGTCAATGAAGAAAAATACAATCACAAATATGAAGGCTGCATTCAAAATTCAATTAAGAATTTTATGAGGTTTCTATTTACATTAAATGTTTACAAACCTTTCCCATGTGTGTGGAATTTTCCTAATTAAGACTTTTCTATTGACTTTTCTGCATGGTAAATTTTCTGCAATGTTCTCTTGGTTCTGCTTACTTCACCCAGTATCAATTCACGAAATCAGACTGCTTTGATTCTTTTAAGTGACAAAAACTTATTCATAAGTTAAAACTCCAAACCAGGCAAACCATATTTCTCAAAAAGTACCATAATATGGTGTCTTCCCAACAAAGAAGTCCTGTTTGACTTCATGTGTTTTGTTACATAGCTACAATGCAAAAATAAGCAACTTTCTCTTTTGGCTTACTAGGAGAACTTAATGATTTTCCTTTAGTGGAGGGAATTTTTTTTTAAGTATCTACTTACTTCCTGAGAAGCTAGTTTATGGGAAAATTCCCATATGAAATTTAAACAGGCCTTGAAATTAATATGTTGTGGAAAGTATCCAATAAGTGACTCTATAAGAAGTGTCATCATGAACTATATGAACTACATGAACTATAACAGAAATGAAAAAAGAATGCTTGAATTTTAGGAAACAGAAGATGTTGGCCAACTGGATATTTTCTGTCTCCTATCCCGTCATTAGCAAATTCAGTTTTACTGTAAGTGTTACATAGCCTTACTAATATGGAAAATACTAATATAGCAAGTTAACATCGTTTAGCATGTTAAAATAGTCCATCCTTTATCTTTTAAATTTATAAGACTTCAAAATCTAGACTAAGAATAGCAAAGTACTCATGATAAGGTTAGGGGGATAAGAAGCAAACTTTCCATCTTTAATGGGAAGCACTTGAAATTCAATATAAAATAACAACTGTCAAGTTCAAAGCTACATCAATTTCTTGTTGGGATTGATTCAGACTTTTGAGTTTTCAAGTGGCTTGCCATTTCCAAGCGTGCAATTAGTTAACTGCTCTAATTCCTCTTCCAAATGCCACAACACATGCTCCTGACCGTAGCTGACACTAAAAAACGGCTTCCTGCTGCCTTAAGAATTGCCAGTTTGGTGTTTGTGCTGACCAGAGGATTTCTGCTTATTTGAACTCACCCTGACTGATTCCAAGGAGGACTATTTGGTGCATCCGCAGAATAAAAACATATTGTGCCTTTGTAACCATGCATTTATCAGAAACAAAATAAATATGCCTTGTTTCTACTCACTGACTATCAAGATGAAGAAGATGATTGATTTCATTTGGCACCATTCACTTACTGTTAGAAAGCATATGCACCTGTGGAGACTTCCCATACACTACCCTAAAACATCAGTATAAGATGGGTAGTATCAAAGTACCTCTGATGTGTTAGGACTGGATTTACGTTTAGTAATTCTCCAAGTAATTCTCTAATATCACAAGAGACTTTAAAAAGTAGAAAAGTGGTCTGTTTTTTTTTCTTTTTAGCAGCTTTAGATTCTGATTTCTATTAGTATTATCTCCATGCATTAGGCCTAATATTGCTTTTCTTCAGTCATATCTGACTCCTGATGATTTTATTTGAGGTTTTGTGGCATAGATACAGGAGCAGTTTATTATTTCCTTTTCTAGCTCATTTTATACATGAGGAAATCTAGGCAAACAGGATTAAGTAACTTGTCCAGGATCACACAGCTACTATGTGTCTGAATCTTCTTGATTCCAGACATGTTGTTTTATGCAGAAAAGGGAACCCCCGCCCATATTACCAATAGGAGAAATCTCATTTGTTGTTCTGTTGGCAAAATTTCCCATATTTGGGTTTCTTTATTTCTTCATTAGCCAATATGCCCCAGATACAATTCTTGAAATTACCATCTAGAAGACCACGACTTGCAAGAAGTCTTGTTATGGGCCACAACTCTGAACTTGAAAGAAAGGATTCTTACAAAATACTAAGTCATTGGAATTGAAAGAGACAATGGTTATCTAGTTTAGCATGATTCGGTATGATTGATTTAATCTTACAACAAATAATGGTTTCCTAGTGATACAATAATTGGTTTATACTCAGTGTGGAGCATATAAGCAGGGACTAAGAGCCACAGAGGAGAAGCTTTCAGAGGGCAAAGAAGACAGGCAGGAGCTCAAACTCTCAGAACCAAGAACAGACATTCATTTGATCTTTAGTCAGGCCATCAGTGGCAGGCTCTCCTCTTGCATTTCTCCATTGAGACCAAGGCCAGTCTAAAAGGCTCTCCAGAAAGTTGTCCACCTCCAGGAAGGAGATAATAAAGAATATGAACTATAACCAGGTCCCAGAAAAGAAGACAAGACTTTGAAAGAGATAATAAAGGATTTGGACTTTAACTTTTAACCCCTGGCTACTGGTGTGTGATTAAAAAAAGAAGGCTGCTCCCAGAGACCCCAAGAAAACTAAATCAGAGAATATTACAGAGTCTATTTTAAAAATTGATAGTCCTAAAAGAAAAAATTTAAGTTGTTCACAAGTCAAATGTTAAAAACAAATTTGGAAAAGCAGGTTTGGATTTACATTTGTAGAAAAAAATTATAAAAGTAATTAACAAAAGTATAAATGCTAAATGATCCCTACCCTTACAAACATAAAATAACATTTAACTCATTCAAGCTCATAAAAATCAGATCTTAGCAGTGAAATACAACAGATCCCCAATTTTGAAACATAGGCTTGGTGTTCCTTTAGCATTGTATTGCAAATGCTACTTGTGTGTCTCACAAATACCTATCAACCTACCAACTTAGCAGTGATTGGTATTAATTAGCTAAGAGCTATCAAGGAGATGCATTAGATATAAATGTACTGTGTATATCAGCCCTATGATGTCATATTTTATGATGTATCACAGCAAAATTTATTTCACAAAATAAAAAGGAAGCATATGCCATAATGGATCACCAAAGGACAAGATCCTCTTCCCACTGCCTATACTCACACTTGAGTTCTCCATGACTAGAAATACAATACACAGTGTGTATCAATTTGGGGAGGAGGGGGGTAGAATAGACCTGCTAATCAATGACATACACTTTTCATATTCCCAGTATTTGTTGTCTTTTAGCTCAACCACAAACATCTTCAAGTATCTCTAAGAAATATTTAGACAATCCCTGTCTGTTTCCTGGAAGACACAGGAAGTAGGAATTCTTGAGTTATCTTTAAAAATTCATATACTCATCATTGGATCTTCCAAGCCATCTCTATTCAAATACAGTTTTCTATTCAAGAAAAATAACTAACATATTAATGAGATCATCAGAAACATTTCTTTCTTTCTAATATTGAAGTTAATAAAGGAATTACCATTTAGAAACATCTTGTCCAGCCTTCATTCCATACTGTTATTCCTCTTCAAAGAGGATTCTTTTTGGAAAATACAAGTTATTGAAATCACAAACCAAACAGCCAGTTTCAAACAATACTACTGCAACATTGGATCAGTACATAAGGTAGAGAAGTTTGAGTATCCACACCTTATGCCTATGAACAAATTAGATGCTATCAGATGCAACTAAAGATTTAAGAAGCCACTATAATTTTTTAAAAGCATGAAGATCCTTTAAGTACCTGTGGAGAAAAAAAGGAAGAAGGATGGCCAAAGAGCAGGAGACAAAACTAACAGATGAGCAGTCCCAGTCTACAATACATTTTAAAAGATCCAACAGAAGGCCTCAAGTGAATGGGATAAATCTTCTCTAAAATCTTTGTTAAGTGATATGGAAAAGAATTGCATGGAGTAAGAAGGAATGGACAGTTGATAATCTAGTAGCACACAGAATAGATCACAGATTTAATAAGGAATTGAAGAGGACTCACTTGTATGGGCTCTGGAGACTCAGTTTTACACAAGAGTCTTTCAAAGGGACTTCAAAGGAATTGAGTTGGTGAATGGGAATGGAAATACAATGGGAATTATGAAAGACCTCAGTGTGCCAGGCATTGAGAGAATAAAAGTCGACTTTCAAAAAAGAAAATAATAATAACAATAAATAAGACTGATAAATAATAAAATTAGTTTTAAAAAAGATTCTGTTATCAATGCTAATATCAGGCTACTCATCATCTCTAGCATCAGATATACAACTGCTATGACATTTGTAGTTTGAGGAAATGTTAAGAAATATTTTTGGATGAAGTAAAAATGCATGCAAGGTTGGCAAAACTTTTGTTCACTTCTAGGAAACTCCGATGCCATTTCCAAAGAACATAAAAAATTTACTTTGGTGAGGTATGAAGCTTCGTGTACGTTAATGTATGGAACAATAAATGATGAGCAGAAAATGCATTTTCTGAAGAAGTCATTATCAATCTAAAATGATTTTCTTTAATCCATTCATACAATCATAAATTTAGGGCTGAGAAGGACCTTTGAGATCACTCAGTTCTTAAATATAAAGGGTAGAAAACTGAAGTCCAAAGAGTCGTTATTGACCAAAATCACAAAGGTAATAAATAATAGAGGTAAGATTTGAACCCATTTCCTCTAAATTCCAAAATGTGTTTTTTCACACTACATCAAGCTAAAGAGCCAAAATTAGAGCAAGATAACAGGGTTTTTCCAGGGGGTATCAAATTTGAGAGCCCTGATTGCAAGGTGAAACAACTAGAGTCAGTATGTAATAAATAAGAATAATTGGCTAAATCAACTCAACTAACATTTATTAAATTGTTAATATGCACTGTTAAGCACTTAGAATATAAATAAAAGTAAAAACAAACATAAAATAGTCCCTATTCTCAAGGACCTCATAGTCCAAAGGAAACAACATGAAAATTACTATGTATAAACAAGATAAATTAGGAAAATCTCAGAAAAAAAGTACAAATATTACAGATGATTGGAAAAAGTTTTTTGTTTAAAAAAAAACAAGACTTTAGACTGCTAAACAAGAGGCTGAAAACTCATCCTCCAGAGTAACCATGGACAATATCCTGGAAACTCAGAATTTCTTGAAAGACCAGACTTTCCTTCAACTGAGAGTGCAACTGTCCTAGGTACAAGCATTCCTATTTCTGGCTTTTTCCAAACTAAAAAAGGCTAACTTTTCTCTCACCCTGAGTTTCAAACAATTTAACTCAAGATACCAAAATACCAACATATACTTAATCCAGAAGACCCATCTTGAAAGGAAAAACAGAATACATTCCATATTAATTTAGATTAAGCAAATGGGAGTACATACTAAGTGCATATAGAGAATGCCTCATCAAGGAAGAAATAGAAAGAATCATTTTCTGTAAGAATGGATCTCAGTGGTTGTGGTAGGCTTTTATTTAAGTAAGAATGGTTTTCCTTTAAGAAGGAAGGGAGCCTATCCTCAGGATTTGGTTGGCCTGGAAGACTAGAGTATGAAATGTTAGTTTGGCTTACTTTCTTCTGGAAGAGCAAAAGACCTAGCCAATAGTGAGTCTATGCTCAGGAGACTGTAGGAGTACCTACTACTACTAGGTTTTATAACCAGACAAGAACCTCGTCTGATCTACCATTGCAGAATGCTACAGAGTATATAGAGGCAAAGGAAAATAGCATCTTGTTAAACATTGGGAATTTTTTCTTTCTTAGTTTTTGTTGTTAGTAATTTTTTGTTGGTTTTTACACTTAGTTACATGCTAATCTTGAGATTGAATCACTGTGGTAGCCTATACTGAGCCCAATGTAGAATAGCAGTTAATACAATGATCTAATTTTACAATTGAGGAAATCAAGATGAAAGTTTAAATGGAAGGAGCTCAAAGTTCTAGCTGTTTTTAATGCTCCATCATAAGAAATTCACTAAGGCAAACCTCACTTGCTGTATTATCAGGTATTCAGTTGGGTCCTGAAAGTAAAATCACACACCTATACACACCTATATCATAAGGTTGCTTGCTATCTTTGGGAGGGGAAAAGTAAAGGAAGATGGGAGAAATAATTTGGAAGACAAAATCTTACAAAACTGAATGCTGAAAATTAGCTTTATGTATATTTAGGAAAATAAAATACTATCAAGAAAAAAAGAAAGTAAAAGCATAGTCATAGAAACCTCATATTAGAATCTAATTTCACCTCATTAAATTTCAAGAGAGCTAGATTCAACACATCTTTTTCAAAGACTCCTTCAAAAGGAGGTAGTGCCTGAAATCTTTCCAAGAGTATTCTTTAAACAATATTTTGAGTTCTACTTCCAACTAATTCCTAATTATTCTCTTAAGTTCTAAAACAATAGCAACACTCCAGGTATTTTCTATACACACATTAAAGATTTCTCCACATATGCTATGTTCCAATTCTATTCTGCAAGATGACAAGTAAAATCATTACATTACATACTGTAAATACCTTTTGGATATTTTTCCCATCCACAGTAATTCTGAAAAGTCAAGATATTGTTGAGATGATAGCTTGCCACAATTCACACAAAAGCAATCCAACAAATATTATTTTGTAAAAACTCCCATTTCTATATATCTGGATCTTCTAGCAACCTAGACCAGATCCTTTTTTTTAACATCAAAACAGAAAAAAAAGAAGAAGAAGAAGAAAAAAAGGACAAAAAATAACAACCTGAAAAGAAGAGAAATGCAGGGGAAGGGGAAGAAATACATAAAAATAAGTGAAGAAATGAATAAGCAAAAAGGGAAAAATAATGAACAAATATAATAAAGCAAAAGAAAATGAGGAAAAAATCTCAAGAGAAAAAGCCAAATAGTATGATAAAAAGAATTAGAACCCCCAAAAGAGAATTAGTAAGTGCTAGAATCTCTAGAGTTTAGAACCTCAATAAAAGAATTTTTTTTTTAATTTTTAAATGGAAATTGCACTAGGCACCAATTAATATGAATGATAAATTCCATAAAATGGTGGCATTATTCAAATTCGCATTGCATGTTTCCATCAGATAAGAATCAGTTACCATATTCTATACAATTATAACTTCAAAAGTACTAATTGAAATACATGTGATCATTTGCAATAATCATGACCTCGCTGTAAAGACAAACAAGAGAATGAACTGCTAAGAACAAACATGGAAAAAAAAATTAGTAAAGCATTAGACTCTGAAAATAAGAAAAGGGGAACATACAAATATGTAATGAATAAAAATGGAGCAAATATAACAAGACAGCAACACTAAAAGCACTGCAAAAAGATCTGTGCAAATATTAAAAACTGAACTTAAAACCGGAATTATGGAATCATTATCTCAGAATTGCTGACCTAACAAAGGAGAAAAAAAATTTTAAATGATAAAACTAGTGCTTCTTGATATGTGAATTTGCTTTTTTTTCTGGATATTTGCAAGATTCTCTCTTTGATGTTGCAGTTCTGGAAGTTGGTAACTACATTTCTGGGTAAGTTAATTTTGGGTTTCTTCTCAGATTCCAGCCTAAGAGTTATATTGTTTAATCTACCAAAAAAAAAATCTAAAAAGATATGACAATTATTAAGTGGAAATTATAATTCATATAGGAAAAGTACAGGCCCTAGTTGAGACTAAATACTGATGTCCTATATCATCAGTGTGGCAAAGAACAAGATAAAGCAACAAAGTGTATTGTTTATAGGAACAAAACAAAAAGATAATTAATGAATGAATCTATAAATGAAAAAGTTAACTATTAAATAAATTCCAAAACAAGCACAAAAGTGCATCTGAAAATCAAAGAAGAAATAAAATAGGAAGGAAATCAACAACTGAACTTATAAACCAATGAGTTGTGAGGATTTTTTTAAAACCAGGAAAAAAAATAGACCTTTCTTTAAAAAGTAAAGCAAAGAAGCCTAATTTGTAAGGTCAAAAATAAAAGGGAAAAAATTCATAATTGATGAAGAGAGGGGGAAAATTCACAGCTGATAGAACCAGTTTTATAATTCCCCCCCAAAAAAACTGAACTCTTACATGAAATGGACGCTCATAAAAATAATTTTTAAATGTACAAAATTCCTTCTATGAAGCAATTGTGATTCTGATATTCAAACCCAAGAAGGAGCATGTTGAGAAAAAGAAATATCAAAGAGGCCACACATCAAAAAATCATTCATTATACTCAATTTAAATGTACAGCAAAAATTAAATAATGGTTCAATATTAGGAAAATATTTGCACAAGTGATCATGTTAGTAACAATAAAAATTGAATTCAATGTAATAGATACAGAAAAAGCTTTGAGAAAATATAGTATTTACATTTTATATATCAAAACAAAGAATCAGGAAAACTCTTTCCTTAATATGAGCAAAAATATTTTTCTATAGCCAAAAGGTAAAATTTAGGGAAAAAATTTCTGAGGGGAAAATCCTTTGTAGCAAATTTTTCTTATAAAGGCTGCATTTCCAAAATATATAAGAAAATGATTCAAAATTATGAGAATAAAGATGTGTTCCAATTGATAAATGGTCGAAGGATTTAAACAGGTAATTCTCAAAGAAAAAAATTCAACCATATATAAGCAAGAATTTTTAAATGTTCAAAATCAGTAATAATTGGAGAAATGCAAATTAAAGTCATTCTGAATTTCTGCAAATTCTTCTGATTGGCAAAGTTGATACACACACACACACACACACACACACACACACACACCCAAAAAGCTAAATTACAAATTTTAGGAAAGCTATGAGAAAACAAGCATGTTAATATCCTCTTGGTAAAATAATTGATATACTTATTCTTGAAAGCAATTTGGAACTATGCAGCCAAAGTTACAAACTTGTATATGCCTTTAAACCCACAAATAGCACTACTATGCTTTTACTCCAAAGAGATCAAAGAAATAGGAAAAGGGCCTCAGCTGTAGAAAAACATTTATAATAGCTCTCTTTGTAAAGCAAAGAACTAAAAATTAAGAGGATATCTATTGGGAAATGGCTGAACAATTTATTGTATATGACCATGACGCAATATTATTGTACTGTAAGAAATGAAGAAAAATGAGATTTCAGAAAAACATTAAAAGACTTATGAACTGATGTAAAAAGAAGTAAGCAAAACCAGGAGAATAATTTACATAGTAGCAACATTGTAAAAGCAAATAAATTTGAAAGACTTAAAAACTCTGTTTAATATGATGAATCAATCAGAATTCTAGAACTGATGTAAAAAGAAGTAAGCAAAACCAGGAGAATAATTTACATAGTAGCAACATTGTAAAAGCAAATAAATTTGAAAGACTTAAAAACTCTGTTTAATATGATGAATCAATCAGAATTCTAGAGGATCAGTGATGAAAAATTATATCCATATTCTGACAGAGAACTATAACAGTGTGCATAATGAAACACCTACTTTTAGACCTACCTCATATGGAAATTTGTTTTGTTCAATATGCTTATTTGTTAAACAGATTCTCTGCCCTCCCCCCCCCCCCACTGTGGTAAGGAAGAAAGTAAGGGGGGGGAGGAATTATATATATATAAAATGTTTAACAGCTGAAAAAAATTACAATTTAAAAAGCAAAAATTAGCATTACTTATGATGGGTAAACAATGAAAGCTTTGCCAATGAACTAAGGAATAAAGCTAAGAAGTCTACTGCCATAACTACTATTTGACATCATAGTAAAAGTGGCAGTTACAGAACAAGAAAATAGCTTATTGAAAAAGGCAATCACAAAGTGATAGCAAAATCATCTCTATTTGTAGAGAATATATAGGGATTTACTTGGAAAATCCTAGAGAAGCAAGAAAAAAGAGTGACAACCAACAGCTTAATGAATGACGCAAAATGCAGAATAAATCCATCCAAATCATTAACATGTTCAGTCATTTTTTCAGTTGGATCTGACTTCTCATGACTCCATTTGGGTTTTCTTGGCAAACATACCAGAGGGCCAGTGATTTCCTTCTCCTGCTCATTTTACAGATGAAAAAAACTGAGGCAAACAGGGTAAAGTGACTTGGCCAGAGTCACAGAGCTAGTAATATCTAAAGCCAAATTTGAACTCAGGAATATGAATCTTCCCTACTTCAGGCTATTCTATCCACTGAGCCACCTTGCTCTCTTATAAATACAATTACAAAGTTATTTTCACAGAAATAAAGAGCTAAATAATTTTTAAAATTGTTATTTTCAAGGCTAGGCCATGGCAATATAGCAAAAATGATGTTCAAATTAATCTATACATTTAACACAATACCAATCAAATTGTGGTATATGAATGTTATGGAATATTATTGCTCTGTAAGGAATGACCAGCAGGATGAATACAGAGAGGCTTGGAGAGACCTACATGGACTGATGCTAAGTGAGATGAGCAGAACCAGGAGATCATTATACACTTCGACAACGATATTGTATGAGGATGTATTCTGATGGAAGTGGATTTCTCTGACAAAGAGACTTAACTGAGTTTCATTGGAGAAATGATGGACAGAAACAGCTACACCCAAAGAAGGAATACTGGGAAATGAATGTGAACTATTTGCATTTTTGATTTTCTTCCCGAGTTATTTTTACCTTCTGAATCCAATTCTCCCTGTGCAACAAGAGAACTGTTTGGTTCTGCAAATATGTATTGTATCTAGGATATACTGCAACATGTTTAGCATATATAGGACTGCTTGCCATCCTGGGGGGGGGGGGGGGGGGAGGAGGGAGGGAGGGGAAAAAACGAAACATAAGTGATTGCAAGGGATAATGTCGTGTAGAAATTATCCTGGCATGGATTCTGTCAATGCGAAGTTATTATTAAATAAAATAAAATTTATTATAAAAAAAAAAAAAAAAAAAAACACAATACCAATCAACTGCCAAGGTAATACTTTAAAGAAATATACAAAATAACTAGATTCATTTGGGGGGGAAGGGAGGCAAAAAAAAAAAAAAAAACCAGTCACTGGGGAGTTAGGAAGTTATTAGCTTAGGACTTTGCAAATACCAGATCTCCAATTCTATTACAAAGCAGTAAACACCAAACTACCCACATCAGTGCATAAAATTAGATAAACAATACCTAAGAACAAATACTGAATTCTAATATTCAAGAAATCTATGAATAAAATCCATTGAGAAAGAGATTGTCCAGACTGCTGGATACAGTGGATAACAGTTCAGTAGGAAAAGGATTTAGAAACAACTTATACCATATACCACACATAAATAAAAGGTGTGATTTTTTTTTAAAAAATCATATCATTAAAGCATTAAAACCCAATGGCAACTTGATAATCTAGGACCTTCTTTTCCCCATGCCCAAATGCATTATGGGATTGCAGAAATAGAGATCAGAAGCACCTATTTCTAACATGGGGAATGGGGGGGTATGAACTAAAATTTTCTTCCCCAATCAGCCCTCATTTCCTCCCTGCCAAATATCCATCAGGCAGAAGATACCCACTGCTAACTGGATATTAACTCCTACATCTCTACCTTTGCTAAAAAGATCCCTTAATCCTACTCTACTCTAAATTTTAATTCAATTTTCTTCTTGCCAAGAAACTAACCATATGGCCTGGCATTGACCTCACAACCCTTTCCATCTTCTGTGACTCAACCATAAACATGAAACCCCTTTTCTATTGCTCTCCCAATTAGAATGTGATTTCCTTACAGCCCATAATGGTTTGAATGTTCTATTTGTAACTACACTGTTGCACAATAGTTGATGTATAATACAATTTTTTTCCATTACATTTCATTAGAAAAAAATAAGTTAGTCCTTACACAACTGTAAAAAGACAAGGAATGTGTAATATATATAGATTTATATAGAGAATTTTTTTTAAATGAGGTGTATTGGTCTACATAGTAAGGGGGACAAGATTTTTACATTAAAATCTCTCTGGCATTAAAGTTACAGAGAACTGACCCAAATTAATAAGAATAATAACCATTCACTAGTAATCAAGTAATCAACACAGTTTTCATGAAAATAATTATCAATCATGTGAAAAATGTTCAGAACCAAGAATTTTATCAATTATGAGATATTATATTCTTAAAAAAGCAAAAATGAAAACACTGTAAACAGTGGTTGTGGGAAACAGGTATTCCAATTCACTGCTGGTAGAACTCTTGATATATCAAACTACATAGTAAACAGTGATTGTGGGAAAACAGGTTTTCTAGGGGTAAAAAAAGATTTCCAATCAGAGGAAAAATGAATGTTCATACCTTTGAAATAGAAATTAGAAAGACCCAAAAGGGGAAACTACTTTGGGACAGTCTCTTTTGGGGGATCCAAATGCATAAAAAAAGTACAAAGATAGTTTCACTATTTGTAATAACAAAGAGCTGAAACAAACTATGTACTCAAGGGGAAATAGCTGAACAATTGTGGTATATGAACAATAAAATATCATTCAACTGTAAGGAATAAAATAAACGAAAATTTCAGAGAAAAATGGGAAGAAATATGAAATGATACAGAGTAAAAAAAAAGCATAGGCAAAGGAAATATATACAATAATTATAGCAATATACATTAAGAAAATACTAAAAGGCAACAAAACTCAAAATAATAGTGTTATTGGCATGTTAATTATTAACAAAATATGAAATCTAAAATACACATTCACTTTTCAGTTAATAAACATCAAATGACCATATGAAAAGCAACATGTACTGTCAGTTTCAATCACACTATTAGGTGCTTCATTGTTTGGAAGAAAGGTATTAGAGGGGAAAAAAAAAAGGAGGGAGATGAAAGAGTATGGTTTTTAGGTGGGATGTCTGTCATGACAACCTGAAAAACAGAGAGAACATACTCTGTGGAGAACTTATAGGGGAGAAGGGGAAGAGAAAGAATCCATATCCAACATCATATTCTCAACAACCTGACAAACTCTAAGCAAATCAGAGTCAAATAAAGCTATCTTGACAGGACTCATCAGATTTCCTGGGACAAATGACACTTTGCTAGGAAAAATAAAATATAACACCACCTTATGGACCAAACTTCTTCCAACTTGCTACTTTCATTTATAATTGTTTTCCTTCCCTGATCCCTAAAACTGTCTATAGCACTAAAAAAAAAAAAAAAAGCATATATCCCAAGTTAATATATATGCATTTTGGAAAACAGCCTAAATATTGACTTTGTTATAGAACTTCTAGATTTCTGAATATCATTCTAACTGGATATTACTCAAACTGAAAATAGTATGCCTGCTATAATATATTCCCCTCCCTATATCAATAGACATTAGTGGGGTATGATTAAAGTTCAACCATTTATCAGAAACTGGAAGAACCATCTTCCTCCCTGTTGATGGGACCTGGGAAGAGAAATATGCTTACCACTGTGAGGTAAAGTCAACAAACTCTGCTGAGAACTTGTCTGATGGTAGTTGAGGTGATGGTTCTTCCACTACCTGTTTGAGTTGCTGAAATGGTGTCCCCCAGGAATCATAGGGGAACCGAAGGATTGCCAATTCAATCTAAGGAGAAAGAGGAAAACAAGATGTTGTTTTATATGTGGAAACAGTTGCTTTCTACTTAAAGAACTGGAGGAAATTGCAGTATTGAGGAAAAGAATGGAGTTCCCTTCATTTCCCCTCCCCCATTTCTTCAATGACATTCATCTGAGCCTATCACATAATGGCTCTTATTGGGGTACCAAATTCCTGCAATTTTAGTGGGTTTTTAAATTAACTATATTAAACATCACATTTGATGACTACATAATTTATAATATCCAGAGTTTTAAACTATTACCATAAGGAAAGCTTCATTCATTCTATTCTTTATAAATGTGTATATCTGCTGCCATCTGCTGGCTCTTTGCAGATTAATGCAAGACCAAATTAAGGCCACTTTTGCCATGATAGTGACATATATTACCTAGACAAAAGAAACTAAATAACTTATAGAATTAACTAAATTATGGTGCTGAAGATGATTTTAAGAAAAGCATACATATTGTCCATGGCTCTGTAAATACATTGCAGTAATAGGATTATAATACTCCAAATTTTACAGGAATTATAGATTCTCAGTACTAGATTTGTTAGCCATCCACTTCATTCTTCTGACTTTCAGGTGTGAATTATCACAACAATCCATAGGCTACATGAGACCTAGAAATCATCTAAGAGACAAAACTACTTGCTTAAGTTAACCTGAGCAAGTTAGTGGAAGAGCTGGAACTCAAATCCAGTATATCCTAATAAATCTACCCATTTTAGCTTAACTCTATCTCTGTCTTCACTCCAAGTACAGATTGTCAGAACTAAAAAAGAACTGAGAACTCTCACTAGTCTAATCTCTCAATTTATGATGAATGAGTCAAAGTTAGAATGCAATGTCTCCTTCTTTTTGGTCTAGTACTCTTTCTGTTTCACAGACATAGTTTATATTCAAAACTCAATTCAGCTATTCCACTATCTCATGCTTTAAGTATCAATATTCATAAATCCTAGGTTAAAAGTGAAGAAGGTGCCCCATCTCCTCAAAGGTCAGAGGAATTTGATCAGAATCTAATATTACGGAGCAGCTAGGCAGCATAGTGGATAGCACACCAGCTCTGGAGTCAGGAAGACCTGAGTTCAAATCTGACCTCAGACACTTAATACTTCCCAGCTGTGTAACTCTGGACAAGTCACTTAACCCCAACTGCCTTAGCAAAAAAAAAAAAAAAATCAATATTGCATTTCAGTTATAAAACTAACGCAACCCACCAACTTTAGTCTCAATTTGTAAAACTCCATACAGTACCATTGTGATGCCCAGACTCCAAATATCAGATTTCACATTGTATCCCTTCTGATTTAGCTCTGGGTTTATTCTTTCAGGCTGGAAAGAAAAATAAAAGTAGAAGGTCATTGCTTCTAGGAGAGCCTTCATACAATGCTCCACTGGACAAGACAGTTTACTAGTCACTGTAAGTATCAACATCTCAAAATGGAAGTTTTAAACAGTTTTCTTTAAGTTATTTCAGTGCTTTGGGATAAATGATTATGGATATATTTATTCAACAACTTCAGAAGGTACCTTACCACAGAGATCAATTTAGTTATCCACTTATAACATAAATCTCAAGAGAATAATATGATTGATTCAACAGATACCACTAACATTGCCATCTTGATGTAGAATCAAACAAATTTTAAATTTTTTAACTAAGCCTTGGTAAACTTTTTTTTTCAATATATCAGACAAATTCACCTTTAAGGGAAGCAAATAATAAATTTTTGACTTAGGAAGGCCCTAAGAATAATGATCATAGAAATTAAAACTCTCAATCAGGAAGTTCTCTCCTTTCAAATCCATTTTCTCCCTGTAATGTCACTTAAAGTTATTCCTTCCTGTCCAATACTTAGCATGGAAAACAGGTTCAAGAATTCATCTTGGAAGACTGTCAAGGTCTTGATATTCTAAAATAGGATTTTTTAAAAATCTTTGTTCTGGTCCTTGAATATAACACTAAACTTTTGATCATTTTTTTGATAATCTGATAATCTTAAACTTGACAACTTTTTCTAAACTTAACATATTGATTAAAAATCATAGCACAGTAGAAAGTCAGAGGACTGTGAATGAGGATTGTTTCATATGTTATAGTCACTGTGCTGATTTACTTTAAATAATTGTTTTTCTTTGTTTTAAGAAAGATTCTATAGAGAATAGTATTGTGAAGTGACTATACTATAAAGAAAATAGTAAGTAAAGAAATAGAAATAAAATTTAAGTATAAAAAATAAAGTCAGGAGAAGAGCTTTAAAAGAATATATTAGCTGGTGAATCATTGAGTCTCAGGAAGAAGTAAGTAATGATAAAAGGCAATTCTCCCTCAATGACAGAACCCTTTTCCACTTTATAGGATTTTGTAGCCTGTCTTCTTTTAGAGTCCATTTTCCAGCTTTAAAACTTACAGCCATGTAAGGTTTGCATCCTGCATCCATAGTTTTGGCCACAGAATCCACAAGATAACCACTAATACCAAAGTCACACATCTTCACTTGGCCCAGTGTATTGATCAACACGTTAGATGGCTTGACATCTGAAAGAAAAATATATACTATGTTATACTGCTAATAGTCCAGGTCCATTTCAATTGTACTAAAGAAAACAAAGTTACACATATATATATACAAATGTTTACTTTATTCCTGCTGCTACAAATCCACACATTTTCATCCCCAGTGAGCTTATCTACTGAACTTCTTTCTTTGAAATATACTTGATATTGGCTTTTATTTAATCTGAGTTCCCTTAGCATGTATATACAATTTTGTCTTTTATCTCCTATCTTCCATCCCTGATAAGACTATAAGCAACTTGGGGTCTGTTTCCTTTATAATCTTTATATCTCAAGGAAAACAAGTACTAAAAATACACAGAATTCACAAATTTGCCATAATTAGAATTTTTTTAAAAGGTCTCATTTAGTTCAGGGATTAGGAACCTTTTTTCTGTCAAAGGTCATTTGGATATTAATAATATCATTCAAAGACCATTCAAAATTATCAACTTATAGAATTCAAGCTGTGAGGGAGTTTTACCTAGCTTTCAGTTCATTATTGCCTATGATTGCCTTATAAATTGATATAAAGCACATGGGCCAAATGTTCTTCTTCTCCTAATTCAGTGCAAGAGTCCAGTTTGACACTGAAGGAAGTTGGGACCTAAAAAAATAAGGAAATTATCTCTGGGGCCCAACCTGAAAAAATTGAAATGAGTGAATCCTTAAAATACTTAATATAAGATCAGAATTTTGTAGGTTGCCAGAACCAAATCTAATTAAATGAAAATATTAAATATTTATTGAAAAGCCCAAAAACTATGAATAAAAAAATGGAACAGTGGTGAATTCACATACTATAAGAAATATATAGCTAGCTCAGATTTTTCCTCATTAAATGACCAGAGATCTTCAAGTTAGAAGGAATTTAGAGTCCACATTTTATATATAAGGGACCTATGGTCTAATCTATGAATTGCCCAAAGTTACACAGGTAAGAAACATCACAGATTGGATTTGAACCCAAATTCTTTAACTCTACAATCAGTGTTCTTTTTACTATATTATGCCCTGAACTTTCTTGGAATTCACATTTGGCTTTTGCTCTAATCAGGCTAGAATTCTGCCATGTTCATATTAACTTTACTTGTACTAAGTTCTCTGCTGCTAATAGCTACACCCTGCCTTTCCATATCTACGACTTGCTTTAAGATTCCATTTAAAACTCCTTTCTTTCAAAGGACCTTTCCTGACCAATTTTATGCCTTCTTAGACAAACCATTTCTCTAATTTTTATAGCATTTCTACTTTATGCTATTAAATTGAACATATATATTTTCTACATTATTCTTGTGTATATGTTTTAGGTCTTTGCAACTTTCTTGAGTGTAAAAACTACTTCAATTAACAAACAGAGCACTTAGCATAGTGCACTAACCAGAAGAATCTAATGCACCCATCCTTGCTAAATGAAGGCACAAGAACTCTCAGACTTTAGGTTACTCCCAAAGTCATCATGTTCCATCTCTTTCCTCTTGGCAGAACTATATGTACACTGAGAGATTTCTACCCTGTCTTTAAAGACTTCTAAGGAAGAAACACCCACCCCCAATGGAAATATTGGTCTTAATTCTCTGCATCCTAACCTAACCTAAATCCTTACCATTGCAGTTTAGATTTATCCCTTATTGTTCTATTTTTGTCCAAGACAAAGAACAGTTGTTTAAATAGGCTGCTAGCCAATCTTAAAGGAAAACTCCTCCATTCCTTTATCTGGCTTAATCCCACTGTTGGCATGGACAACAACTCATGTGGACTGGCTAACAATCTGGGACAGGGTGTACAACAAAAAGGACACACACTTACCTCGATGAATGACAGAAAGTTTACTGTGTAAATGTTCTAGGGCTTTTACAATCTGCAAAGGAGAAACAACAGAAATTCATTATACAATCATGAGAGAGAAAGGGAAGCATCTATCTACACATTCCTTCTTCCTGACATAAGATTTCTAGAGAGATTGCCCAAGTGAAGGATGTTCCAGGAAAAGTAACATTGAAATGTAGGTAAGGTTACATGAATCATGTTCAAAAATCTCTAAAGATCCCCAGAGATTCTACTAAAAAGCTATTAGATATAATTCATAACTTTAGCAAAGTTACAGGATACAAAATAAATCCCCATAAATCCTCAGCATTTTTATACATCTCCAACAAAATCCAACAGCAAGAGATACAAAGAGAAATTCCATTCAAAATAACTGTTGACAGCATAAAATATATCTATCAAAGAAAAGTCAGGAATTATGTGAGCAAAATTACAAAAAACTTTCCACACAAATAAAATCAGACTTAAATAATTGGAAAAATATTAAGTGCTCTTGGATAGACCCAGAGAATATAATAAAGATGACAATACTCCCTAAACTAATCTATTTATTTAGTACTATACCAATCAGACTTCCAAGAAAATATTTTAATGATCTAGAAAAAATAACAACAAAATTCATATGGAAGAAGAAAAGGTTGAGAATCTCAAGGGAATTAATGAAAAAAAAAAAATCAAATGAAGGTGGCCTAGCTGTACCTGATCTAAAACTATATTATAAAGCAGCAGTCACCAAAACCATTTGGTATTGGCTAAGAAATAGATTAGTTGATCAGTGGAATAGGTTAGGTTCACAAGACAGAATAGTCAACTATAATACTCTAGTGTTTGACAAACCCAAAGATCCTAACTTTGGGGATAAAAATTCATTATTTGAAAAAAACTGCTGGGATAACTGGAAATTAGTATGGCAGAAATTAGGCATGGACCCACACTTAACACTGTATACCAAGATAAGATCAAAATGGGTCCATGACCTAGGCATAAAGAATGAGATTATAAATAAATTAGAGGAACACAGGATAGTTTACCTCTCAGACTTGTGGAGGAAGAAGAAATTTGTGACCAAAGATGAACTAGAGACCATTACTGATCACAAAATAGAAAATTTTGATTACATCAAATTAAAAAGCCTTTGTACAAACAAAACTAATGCAAACAAGATTAGAAGGGAAGCAACAAACTGGGAAAACATCTTCATAGTTAAAGGTTCTGATAAAGGCCTCATTTCCAAAATATATAGAGAATTGACTCTAATTTATAAGAAATCAAGCCATTCTCCAATTGATAAATGGTCAAAGGATATGAACAGACAATTTTCAGATGATGAAATTGAAACTATTTCCACTCATATGAAAGTGTTCCAAATCACTATTGATCAGAGAAATGCAAATTAAGACAACTCTGAGATACCATTAGACACCTGTCAGATTGGCTAAGATGACAGGAAAAAATAATGATGAATGTTGGAGGGGATGCAGGAAAACTGGGACACTGATGCATTGTTGGTAGAGTTGTGAACGAATCCAACCATTCTGGAGAGCAATCTGGAATTATGACCAAAAAGTTATCAAACTGTGCATACCATTTGATCCAGCTGTGCTATTACTGGGCTTATGCCCCAAAGAGATATTAAAGAAGGGAAAAGGACTTGTGCTTTTGTTTGTGGCAGTCCTGCTTGTAGTGGCTAGAAACTGGAAAATGAATGGATGCCCATCAATTGGAGAATGGTTGGATAAATTGTGGTATATGAATGTTATGGAATATTATTGTACTTTAAGAAATGACAGCAGGATGAATACAGAGAGGCTTGGAGAGACTTATATGAACTGATTCTAAGTGAAATGAGCAGAACCAGGAGATCACTTTACACTTCCACAACGATATTGTATGAGGATGTATTCTGATGGAAGTGGATTTCTTTGACAAAGAGACCTAACTCAGTTTCAGTTGATCAATGGTGGACAGAAGCAGCTACACCCAAAGAAAGAACACTGGGAAATGAATATAAACTGCTTGCATTTTTGTTTTTCTTCCCGGGTTATTTCTACTTCTGAATCCAATTCTCCCTGTGCAACAAGAGAGCTGTTCGGTTCTGAACATATATATTGTATCTAGGATATATTGTGACATATTCAACATGTATAGGACTGCTTGCCATCTGGGGGAGGGGATGGAGGGAAGGGAGGGAAAAATCAGAACAGAAGTGAGTGCAAGGGATAATGTTGTAAAAAATTATCCAGTCATGGGTTCTATCAATAAAAAGTTATTATAAAAAAAAATCTCTAAAGATTCAAATCCAATATTACCAAAACTGTGAAGGAATCTCATTCAACTTTCCTCTCTTATTAGTCTTCCATAATCTTAGCACCTTCACCCTGATATTATCTCTAATTTATTTTATGTATATGTTGCTTGTTGGTTGTTTTCATATATTCTCTCCCATTAGAATATGAGCTCCATGAAAGCAAGAAATGTTTTTGTCTTTCTTTATATCCAAAGCACTAAACATAGTGTCTGGTAAATAGTAGGTACTTAATAATTATTTGTTGGCTTGACATGATTTGATTGACTTTCCTGATTATCTCAGTTGTTAGTGCTGCCCATCAAAGCACCCAATTACTTAGTACATATTTTGCATGGATTCTCTATTTATTCATTCATACAATGTTATTCTCCTAATCCCCACTCTCTACCAATAAATGAAAGTTACTTGAAGGCAAAGACAGTTTTGTATTTATCTTTTTATCCTCAGTACCTAGACCAGTACCCTAGAAAATACTGAAATGTCAGTTGAACTGAAGTGAACATACTTCTCTTCATTTCTCCTCCTTTTCTTACCTCGATTTTGCCCTTCAGAATTTTTATCTTCTCTCCAGTCCTGCTATTATTCTCCTTGCTCCTCTCTTTTAAACCCTCTATGCCACTATTTCCAGAGAAATGATGGAAGGAAGTAAGGAGGGGAAAAGAAAGAAAATATTACAGTGCCAAACACGTGGTCTTGCCAAATGAATACACTTCTAAAAGGTACTTTACAATAATGGGCAAAAGAAGAAAAGCCAATGGTATAATTGTGTCTTATGCAACATCTTCACCTAAAAAAGAAAAAGCCAAGCCAAAACTGAACTACCTTTTCACTCCTTCCTTTCAATGAGCTTCTTTTACAGGAATGATCTACTTACAGAAACCGCAATTTTTCCTAAGATATCCTCTGGGATCGTTAGGCCCTTATCGATGACTTGTTTGTAGAACTTGTCCAGTGAGGTATCCATGAGTTCCATACAGATCCACACATCACCCTGGAGAGAAAGAAAAAGAGACAGACACAGAAAGACAGACAGACAGTTAGCACAGAGACAGAGACAGAGGAAGACAAAGAGAGAAAAAAACAGAAAGAAACAGGGAAAAAGAAAAATGAGAGACACAGAAAGAGGAAAAACAGAGATAGAGACAAAGAAAGCAGAGCCAGAGACAGATTGAGATAGAGAAAGAGAAAGATATCAGGAACAATTCACATCTGTCCAGGGATGAGCAATAAACATGTTGTTACATGATCCTTCCAGCTGATGGTGCTCTCTACCTCTTTTATTATTCCTAGAACATTTTATATGTTGTTTGCTTTTATTAGTTCTTTTTGAATAAAATGTTGAATCCTCCATATTCCCAGGAGAATATTTATTGAAGAGTCTAAAATCCTTTGCGACAAGAATTATTTCATGTCTACTGGCCTATCTTTATATATCTTTAAAGATATATAGTATAGTGTATATATAGTACTAATAGTGTAAATACATATAATAGATATTTAATTCACATTTATTGAACTAAGTTCTATTAGATACACTTTTATGTACCTCGTGGAAGATTAGAAACTTGGAAGAAGGCAGAATTATCTCCAAGACCTAAATTAACAAGAAGCCAAGTTGAAAGTCACAGAATTTATAGATCACCTTTAGTGTAATGTAGTGTAATGTACATCTTAATTATTTAAACTACATCTTAATTATTTAAAGTGAAATGCAAGAACTTATCCATCTCAATCAGTTACCTAAGCCTTTCATTCTTTTTCAAATAACTTTTTATTGATATATGTTATATTTTATAATCTAAATTTCCCCTGTAGCCTTCCAAGCTGTAAATGTTGTTTACCACTATTCAAACTTTGGTATCTATTTTATATACATTTTCTATATATAAAGCTTCTCAAAGAATCATTTCTTATAATAATTTTTAAAGAGAATAAAAGATTTAATAAAGCTGATTGATACATTGAAAAAATTTGACATTGTATGTTATGTTTCAATTCCTCTACCACTCTTCAACCTCTGCAAATAAGTGGGAGGGTAGTATCTTGTCATATGTCTTCTTTCAGGTCAAATTTTATTTTCTGTCATTTTACAACATTCAGTTTTAATTTAAATTTTTAATTCTAATGGCATCCTGGAGTTCAAGTATGTGATACTCCCTCCAGGCTTTTCCTCTGTATATGAGGATCAAAAATGTTCTCTCAATCAAAATAATTAACATAAAGAATGAAATTAAATATTGTAACCCAAATGGCATAAATTCTACTTTTGAGGATTTTAAATGTGCGCGTGCGTATACACATACACACACACACATACACACACATGGAGAAAACAAAAGAAAGAAAAGGATGTTAAGGCTCTAAATTTCAAATAGATTACTGATGCTAAAACAATCACAACATAAAGGAATCTTAAGTTTCATTTGAGCAGTGTGGATAAATCATTCTCCATAGTTAAATAATATAGCTAAAAGGTCAATCAAGCCAAAAAGGAAAAAGGGACATCATTAGTAAAAAGAGCACTCATCCAAACTAACTTTTTGGTTGATTACATAATAATCACATAACCCTTTAAATCACTCAAAAGGTATATTTATTGAAAAGAATGATAATGATTGAGTATTCTTTACATAAAGACAAACTTCTGGCAAAGTAGCTCTCTACTTTTTACTCTGTAAATTCCATCCTTTGAAAACTTCCAACAAATGAACTACCTACCTCCCGAAAGAGTGCACCATAAAAGGTGACTGTGAAGGGGCAATCCACTGTTCTCATGGAGATATCCAGGTCCATGAGTAACCTCTTCTGTTCCTGGCTATTCACAGTTGCTCGGATTCGCTAAATAAAAATGTATGGAAATTGGTTTTTCCTTCTAAAATAACAGATAATTTCTAGATATGTCTTCTAAAAGTCAAGGCAATGCAAAGAGATCCCCAAACCAAGTGAGATATGATATAGTAAGATATATTACATCATTCATTTGATACACTTGAGTAACTTACAATGAAAAGGCTAGCTGGTACTATCTTTTGAGGAATTAATAAGTAATTTGTAGTTTCATCTATTGATTTTTTTTAATTCTTCCAAAAAGTGGGAAAAAACTTTTCCATTATACTCAATGGTTTTTGCTTTCTACATTTGTACAGGCAATTACAAGGAAAAATTTAGGTTTATACAAATTTAGGATTCTAGGAAGCCAACAAGCCATACTTTTCTTTTCAATTTTTTTCCTAAAAAGAAAAACTCTCTATATATGTAGTGAGTAAGGCAGAGGGTTCACCCAGCACTTAGATTTTTATAGACGTCAAAAAACTATTGACTCCTGGGGAGCTAAAAAGAAAACAAAAAGAAAACTTTCATAGAGTACATACAAGAGAGCAAATATGTACAAAGAATCAAAAATGAGGTAAGGGATCATTTAATCTAACAATATCTACGAAATGACAACAACCAGCATCAACACACAACATTTTCAAAGACTTTAAAAGAACATCTAGTTTGTAGCAAAAATGAGAATTAATACAATATTACTAAGAGTTCATATTTTCTTGGATATTTAGTCAAAATGATCATAATATGTAAACTAAAGACCTTATTATGACAAGAGTCCTCAATCATTTTTACAACTTGGGTAAATATGATTGGACTATCTCATTACAGGAATTCATGGCAGTTTTGTGTTGTTATGTATTAGATGTACTGTTCTCAATTTTTTTTTTTTTTGTTTTCTTGTAAATAGAGATACCGGTAGTTTTTAAAACTATATTTTAAAAAGTAGTTTGATAACTGCATAAATTTTGCATAAATTACACTCTCCTTTCTCTACATTATGTCCGCAAATGAAATTTTTCTTCTTAATACTAAATTTTATAATAAAAACACCATAATTAATATTTATAAAGTGCTTTTAATACATTTCAAATGAAGATTTTTTTTATAAATGAGAATTTGATCCACATAAAAATTGTGAGGTAGATGCCATTATTATTCTCATTTTACAGATGAGGAAACTGAGGCTTAGACAAGTGAAAAAAAACTTGTTCAGGGTCACTAAGCTTCAGAACTTTAGTCCTCTATCCATACACCATACTATCTCTCATATTAGAATCAATGCTTATACATGATTCTATCTCCCGAAAGAGTGCACCATAAAAGGTGACTGTGAAGGGGCAATCCACTGTTCTCATAGAGATATCCAGATCCATGAGTAGGCTCTTCTGTTCCTGTCTACTTTTTCAAATCCAATAATAAATGAATTCCAGTTCAAAAATTGTTGAAGACACACTTCCTATTTACCATTCTTCCTAAGAAGTCAAGGAATCTTTCTTTTAAACATTACCAAGATTATTCCTCTAAAATGGATGGATCTTAATTTAAATGGAAAAAATAAACACATATATACAATCAAACATCTGAGTAATCTCTCTCTACCTTCACTGCCATGATCTGCCCACTAGGCATGTGTCGCATCTTCTCCACCACCCCATATGCACCTCTTCCCAATTCTGCTATAGGCTCCAGGTCATCAGCTTTCACTTCGAAATTCTAAAGAGAAAAAAAAAACAGTCCTTTCTGTCAAACTTCTACAAGCACTGAAGAAAAAGGCTTTTCGGTAAAATAACAGATGAGATAACCTCAAGTGAGAAGCCCCAAATGAAATTTTAGTAGCAGACCATTTCAGGACTTGTCACAGTACCCACCATACTCGAGTAGAGACTTCAAATGATTTAATGTTACTTAGTTAATTCTAGAGAGAAGAGGGGAAGGAGAGGAAGGAAAGAAAATTCAGTTACATTGTGTTGACTAAGTTTGAAATTTATCACATAGGACCAACTAGTTTGTATTCATGTCTCAACCTATTCGTGCTTGAAAGAATCTGCTTTTTTCCCTCAAATACAGAACAATAATTTTCTAACAGAACTACAATGGCTATGTTCTGCCTCACCATGAATAATATAAACATTTCTACACATACTACCCTCCTCAACAAGCCTCTCAGAAGCCACAATCTCCAGAATTGTTGCTGTTGTTCAGTTCTTTTCAGTTGTATCTGATTCCTTGTGACCCTATATGGGGTTTTCTTGGCAAAAATACCGAAGTAGTTTGCCATTTCCTTCTTCAGTTCATTTTAAAGATGATGAAACTAAAGCAAACAGGGTTAAGTGATTTGTCCAGTGTCAAACAACTAATAACTGTCTGAGAATAGATTTGAATTAAGAAAGATAAGTATTCCTGACTCCAGGGGTGGCACTTTATGCACTGTACCTTTGAGTACCACTCCAGTGTGTTACACAGTCTTTAATTAAAAATAATTCCAGTCAAACTGGGCTATTTGTTTTTCATATCTCAAACATTTTCCCATTTCTATGCCTTTGTGTTAGTGGTATCCCACCTCAAAAATGTATTCCCTTGCTACTTCTACCTTGTGGATCCCAGCTTCCTTTAAAGAATAGTTCAGCACTGGGAAATGAACGTAAACTGTTTGCATTTTTGTTTTTCTTCCCAGGTTATTTCTATCTTCTGAATCCAATTCTCCCTGTGCAACAAGAAAACTGTTCAGTTCTGCACACATATGTTGTATCTAGGATATACTGTGACATATTCAACATGTATAGGATTGCTTGCCATCTGGGGGAGGAGGTGGAGAGGGAGGGAGGGGAAAAATCGAAACAGAAGTGAGTGCAAGGGATAATATTGTAAAAAATTACCCTGGCATGGGTTCTGTCAATAAAAAATTATTTAAAAAAAAAAAAAAGGAAAGAAAGAAAGAAAAAAAAAAAAAAGAAAAGAAAAGAAAAAAGAATGGTTCAGGTCCTACCTTCTATATGGGGACTTACTTCATCCCTTCTCCCCCACCCCCTAAGCTAGTAGCATATCTTTCTTTGCTTTGTATAAATTTTGGACTAACTTGTATAGATGTAGAAGTAGAGGGTAAATTTTTTAAGGGAATGTATTATTTTGTTTTTATCTTTGTATTCTTAGCATCTAGCACAATGCTTTGTATATAGTTAATGTTTAATAAATGTTTATGGAATTCAGTGGGAAAGTATACCTGTGAAAAAGTCCACCTCTAGGTATTATCTGACTTGTTCTCACCTTATCGCCAATTGAGATGCAAGCCTTGGAATCTAAATCCCGAGGAGGTCTATGAAAAAAGAAGATAAAATGTTAAAAATCTTCACTATATACATAATTCCTAAAAAGGAAAAACATGGTATTATCAACACAAAAGAGGCCAAATAGAATAGTATGAGTTTCAAGTCCATGCCTTAGGAGAAAAGTCAAAGGAACTGTGCATGTTTAGCATGAAGAAGAAAAGATTCAGGAGGCAGGCGACAATTGTTTTCAAATATTTAAAAGAACCCTTGATGAAAAGGAAATAAGCTTATTCTGTTTAACCCCAGAGAGAAAAGCCAAAAGCAATCAACAAAAATGGCAAATAGACATATATAAGTTTTGTGTAAAGAAAAAATTCCTAAACATTATACCTATGCATAAGTGGAGTGGGCTTCTTCCAGAAATAATAGATAACTGGAAATCTTCAAATAAAGGCTAGATAACTACTCACCAGGTATGATGCATAGCTCTTTTTTTTTTCATTTATTGATTGAAGTACAGAGCCACTGAAGTCCTCCTTTACAACTCTGAAAGTGTGTGATGATTTGAAATACTGACTTTCCAATTCTACATAATATGTACATTTGTGTTAACATTTTCTAAGAATAATAGGTTTGCTTGTGGTAATGAATAATCAAAACTGAAAAATAGCCCTCTAATTCTTTTACAAGAGCATCAACATGCTTAACTACTTAACTAATCTTCACCCCCCAGAGATAGTTATAAAAAAGTTTTGGACCAAAAAACTTGAGTTTCATTTAGTCTAACTCCTACGTTTTAAAGATAAGAAAACTGAAGCCCAGAATTAAGTTGCTTTCCCAAGGTCATACCAATGTTATACATGGCAAAAATTGGATTAGAATGTTGGTTTCCTGATTTCCAAAACAGTGCTTTTTCTAACTCTGAAGGTTTCTGACTCAAGTCAAATTAAAGGCTATTTAGGGTTATAATATTTTTAAGAGGAGATCATCAAGTCCAATCTCTCAATTCGCAGTTGAGAAAAGTGAACCTTGGAGTGACTTGACAAAGTCATACAAGCAGTAAGCACAAACAGAATTTGAATCACAGATCCAGATCTTCAAATTCCAATTTCAATTTCAGTTCTATTTATTAAGTACCTATCAACCTACAAGTTTCTCTAAGCTGAAAAACAAATACTAGTTTCTTGATTTTTTTTTCCTCTAGCTAAAAAGTAACTATCTTGGTCTGTACTTACACCTTATTGGAGATCTTGAAAGTATTTACAAAAAGTAAGTAAAGAGAAGTATCATGTCACAGCAAATAGAAAGCATGTCTTTGAAGTCAGAAAGATCTGGGATCAAGTGCTGCCTCTAATACATACATATACTCTGATCACACACCATGTGATTATGGCCAAGGTACTCTCAGTGACCCAAAAAATTTTGTAGTTCTCTAAGTTACAATCCATTTGAAGATCTGCATCAATGGAGATATTTTTCCCTATCAGATATAAACAAAATATACATAAATATATATCAATATGCATGTGTTGTGACATAATAGGATACTAGCCTCAAATCCAGAAAAACTGAGAATCAAGTACCTCCTCTGGTTGTGTGACTGTGCAGAGTCACTTAACCTCTCAATATCTCTAAGCACAAGGGACTGTAAATTGCAAGAAATGGTGCCAAACTGTGTTGATAAAGGAAGTTCCTTCATTCATGGGTTCCCCCATGTCAATAAAATCTGAGGTCCAGTTCCTATCCCTATAAAGGAAAACAACCCTAATAAAAATAATAAATCATTTAAAAAGGCATTGAGAGTTGAGAATTGTGTTCAATGTGAAATAGGCAATAACATACAAATGACAACAATAAACCTGAACCTCTAGATTTCAATGGGCTCTAAAAGTATATTTATCTGGTTCAACTCAGAAGTTCATGCATGTGAGTGCATGCATATGTATATACATACACACACACACACACACACACACAACCTGTGGTTCTTGCCACTATATAGTCCTATAGACTATTCTGCAATAGCCCACTCAGAAATAATTAATTTTCCTTACCCCATTCTGATAAAATCCTATCCTTAATGACTATTTTAAAGATAAAAAAGTTATTAAAACTTTATTAAATATTACTAATAAGGATCTAAAAATAGAAGTAAATAAAAACTGAATTGAAATAATTACTGTCTTTCTTTTTCATCTCAAAACCCAAGGTAAAGATTTCTATTTACAAAGAATATAAAATTAATCTTTCCTATCCCCATAATTACCTTAAAAATATTTCTGTGCTTGCTATGCACATGTGTAGAAGTTCATAACAGAATTAGCAAAGGTATTTATATATAATTTGAAATTTTAGGGGAACTCTTCAGAAGATGGCTTACATATCTAAATCTCAATAGCCCATTCTTCATCTTGAAAGTTTATTTTGCCATTTGCATTAATTATAATGATATTTAAGAATAAAGACATTTTTAAATCATATGATCAACAAAAACAACATTATAATGATTTTCACTTTTTAAAAATACAAAGCATTTTCAAATAGTAGCAACATAGTCCTCGCAAGAAAATATATTGACTGGGAATTAAAGACCTGTGTGATCTTGGAAAGTTGCTTGGTTTCTCTAGCCTTCCATTTCATACATAAAATAAAGTTGAATTCGATAATCTCTAATCTTTAAAATTCAAAGAATCTATGTGTCTACATTAATACCATAAAATCTTTACCTAATAAGAAAATGTTATTTTATAGATAAAAGAAATTGGGGGGGAGGGGAATTGCAAATTTTTTTTGTTATAGTTATTAATGTCTGTTAGTCTAGTCTTAGCATTAGATAGACATGGGTTCATATTTACATCTGACATATACTAACAACTAACAGATAAACTCGTTGATTCAAATAACTTCAAAAGACTACAAATTAGAAATAAATTGTTAATCTTTGATCATGAAGGGAGGTGGCATATTGGGATCTCTTTCTCCCTTCTTCCCCACACCCCAAAAAATCTTCAGGGTCAGGCCTATTTTATTCATCTCTCCATCTCCTCCAACATCTAGCATTATGCCTTAACATAATTAAACACTCAATAAACATTTATTGAATTTATAAAAATGAAATTTACTTGAAGTTAAACAATTAAGAACAGAATTGAGAATAAAATTTGGTTACCTGACATCTAACCTAATTTTCCATACTCCTAATGATATTAATTAGCTCACTTTTTTTTCAGGTTTTTGTAGCCATCAAGTTGACCCAAAGCAGGAAATGAAAGCCCACAATCTAGCAGATTATATTGTAATAGTGCCTTCTCTAGGATTAATCATAATAGATTGCCTTGGAGACTTGGATGGAATCAAAAATGGGAAAGGATGTTCTTGATCTTTTGTGTAAAACTTGGACTTCTTGGGACAAAAGCTCAGACCTATTAAAGTTGCTTCCTTGAATTGTCTCCTTCTCTAGCTTCTTTCAAATCCTACCTAAAATCCTATGTTTTGTTAGGACTCTTTCTCAATTCCCCTTCACATTAGTGCCTTCCCTTTAAAAGGAATTTATCTAAGAGTATCTTCTCCATTGAACTATGAGAGCCTTAAGAACAGGTAATGTTTTTTGTCTTTCTTTGGATACCCAGAATTTAGCACATGCCTGCAAATACATAGGAGACACTTAATATATGCTTGTTGATTTGATTTGAATTACTCTCCAAACATAAAACATAATATTCTCAAGTATTCCAAGAATGCACTATTTTCTCCTTTCCCCCATTATTCTCTCTCATCTTTCCCAAAAGAATGTAAGCTTATTCCCAATAGAATGTAAGCTTCTTGAGAGAAGGAACATTTTGGCTTTGGCTTTGTTTTCCTAGCACCTAGCAGAGTACCTTGAACATTGTTAAGAAATTAATAAATGACAGATGAATTGAACTAAGCATGTATTCATTCTCATGTTCAATAATCAGTTCTTTATATAAAATCAGGAATCCTGCATCATCCTCAGTCATTAATCAACTGCTTTCTCCTTTTACCAAGATTTTTCTATCTATTTATCTATCATGCCAAAAAATGACCCATTTACATTGTTAGGGAAGGGCTTGGAAATTCAACTCAGCAAAAGCCAGTTGAGATTCATGACTGTAGGAGATGTGCCTAAACACACATTATTCAGAGGACAAAAGTAAGAGGGAGAGGAGCAGATGCCAAGATATTTGTTCCTCTGTGTGATGTAAAGACAGCAATATGAAAATTAACCTACCATCTCGGAAAATTGGCCAGAGTACATATAGTGGAGATAACAACTCAAAATAGGAAAGGGTTAGGATAGAGATCTTAAGGAGCTTAACGTGAATTACAAGGACTTGAAAAACAAATAAACCTATTAATGAATATATGCAATGAATCTCCATACCATTTCTATATTCCAAAAAAAAAAAAAAATTAGAATTGCATGAAATCCTAACACTAATACAATTTAACCCTATCTTTTTTATAGTTGCATTAAAATTTTAACATTAAATATCAGTATAAACCATAAAACTTATTCAGTTGCTGCTGATCTTTAAACTAATTAATTTCAATAATAAAGTCCTGCCATGCTGTAGCAATCACTCCAAGTAACCATCAAAATTGTTTGTCCATCCATGCTCACTTACTTTTTCTTGTATGTTTGCAATTAATGTGCCATCCATTCTTCCACCTTTTTTCACTTTGAAGTCTTACATAAATGTCTTTACAGATTATTTTATATTCTTTATTTTTGTTAGTCTTAATTACATTATCATATTTTGTTGTATTAATATATCACAATTTGTTTGACCATTTTCCTATTGTCAGACATTTAGCCAAATCTGTTATTTTAATGATGAAGGAATTGTGACTGAGAATGGAGAACCAAGGCCACCCAGCTAATCAGTGAAAACCAAAACTAGAATCCAGGTCCACTGACTTCCAATCAAATGTTCTTTATTCCATAGCATGCTAAATTCTGCCTAAATGCATTGGTATTCTAGGCTTTATAAACAGGGGCCTATAAAGAGAAATTCATGAATAAGCTATAAGGAAAAGATTAATAACCTGTTATTGAGTTAAAGGTTCACAATACCCTTCCCCATCTTCCAGAGAAGTATGATGGGAGAGAGAGGGCGAGAATCGAATTCCATGAAGGAATATAGAAAACTAGGCAGACAGGTATGTAGAAGGAAAGACAACCCTACTTCACCTGTTAGATGCATCCAAAGACATTCAGGTAGAGCTCACTCTTTTAACCAGCAAATTTTATAATTAATATATAGTGTTTTAAGGTTTGTATTTTATTTTTACCACAATCCTGGAAATGTTATGTCAATTTTACAGCTAAGAACACAAAGGTAGGCATAGATTCAGTATATGACTTTCCAAGGGTCACACAATCAATATTTGAGATTGGCTATATGACTCAGATCTTCTTGATTAGGTCCAACTATAGCACTTAGTTGCTTCCAGAAAATATCTCTCTAAATTCCTTCTCCAGTGTCTTATCATGATAGGGAAGTGAGCCTGAGTTCTCAAAGATTATGGCATGCTCTGAGAGATCTAATAGTAGGGGCAATAACCTCTATTTATCTATAGACTAGCCTAACCAAGTTTAGATAAACAACAACAGCTTTGCTCCCTAAATAATGAATATTTGGTCACAATAGATCTCAAACTCTGCATTGGAAGAGGAAATCCTCCACTCATCCAATCAGATGGATTTAAAATTGTAAAACAACTAGTCAAGCACCCAATACTCTGTCTAGAATGGACTTTTCTAAGAGCAGCCCTTTCTAGATTCAGTAGGTCACCTACAAATGTCAAATTATCCAATGGTCTCTAGAAGTTTATGACCCACAAGCAACAAAATTTTGAAAACTTACGCTGAACTGGTCTGAGGCTGTTCAAATGCTTCTTTTGGAATCTTCAGCCCAGGATTCCGTTTCCTGCCTTTGGAGAAGAAATCAGGGAAAAAAAAAAAAAAAACAACTTAAGACAGGAAAATAAGAGCAATGGAGACAAAATTAAGTGGAGGGAATATGAAGCATCTATGTAAAAACTACTTTGATCTGCTAACACCCATGGTTTTAATGCCCATGGTTAGAGGGTCACCACTTTTCCTCTTTTCCATCTAAAATGAAATTCTTCTCATTTTTCAAAGCCCAAGCCAAATATCATCCGCTTCAAGAAACTTTCCCTGATCCTCCCTCCCTCTTGCACAGTTAATAACCACTCTTCTCTTTCCCATCAGATGATGTGGTATATAACTCATGTTATCTTTTCTATTTTAGTTATATTTCCTATTCTTCCCCCATACCAAAAAAAAAAAAAAAAAGCTACATTGTTTTCCCTTTGAGTGCAAGAAACGTTTATTTAAGTTTAAAACTCCCCTAGTGCCTAACACAGTGTTCCATACACAGCAAGGCTCTTACTAAATGTTAGTCTAATTCAGTTGTTAGCTTTGTCCTCCTTTTGCAGCTGACACATTCAGGTAGAGCAGACAATTTTTAAAAAATGAAAAACCTGGATTTACAGTTTTTTGTAGAATATTGAATTCTGTGACAGGAAAAAGTAGGTTAAAATTCTAACTCTCCTACTTTCTATCTATATGACCTTGGGCATGTTACATTTTACATATCTGAACCTCAATTCCCTTCTTTAAAAATGAGTGGGTTGAACTAGATGCTTAGAGGTACCTCTGTGATCCTTTATGTTTGTGGGGACTCTGGATGTGTCTTTGTGTAACCTGGACAAGTCATAATAATAACTGAAAAGTATACTTACCTTTAAAATTGACAAAATATTTATTAAACATTATTTCTTTTAATCACCATGACAGTTCTGTGAGATAAGTATTATTTATTGATATTATCCCCATTTTATTCATATTGATAATTGATATTATACCCAGAGAAAGAAACTGAGGTTCAAAGAAACTAAGTCATTTACAGAGTGTTATATAGCTAAGGGCAATTAGGTGACACAATATCTAAATTTCCTTGTCTGGAGTCACGAAGACCTGAGTTCAAATGCTGCCTCAAATACTTGTTAGTTCTGTGACCTTCAGCAAGTCTTTTAACCCTGTTTATTTCAGTTAAGTGTCAGGAAAAGGAAATAGCAAATAACTCTAGTAATTGCCAAGAAAATCCCAAATGGGGTCACAAAGAGTAAGATACAAGTGAAAGAACCGAACAATAAAAAACAACTAAATATGGGGGAGCTGGGTGGCACAGTGGATAGAGCACCATCCCTGAAGTCAGGAATCCCTGAGTTCAAATCTGATCTCAGACACTTAACACATCCTAGCTGTGTGACCCTGGGCAAGTCATTTAACCCCAATTGCCTTAGCAAAAAACAAATAAACAACTAAATAAGTGTCAGAGATGGGATTTGAATCTAATAAGTCTTCCTGACTCTAAGTCCAGCACTTTATCAACTACAAAAAACTCCCCACTTATCAGCTCCTTTGTCTATAAAATGAGGAGGTTAGATTTGAGGATCTCTCTGCTTAACTTCTAGCTCAAAATCCTATGATTATTTCTCCCATACATCTTTCTATCCCTGAGTCATATACTATATCTGCATTACCTGCTGCTTGTTTTTCCTCCTACCCAAATGAGTCACTTGGCCTGAACCTTTTGAAAGGTAAGTGACATAGAGAGCTGATATTTTTCTCAGAAAACATTCTCCTATTGTCATTCCCCAATTAAAATAGAGGAGCAAACTCATTAGAAAGTATGGTGTAAGAGGCCAAGCCAAGATGGGAGGGTAAAGGAAAGCAATATAGTGAGAGCTTCTCCACAAATTCCTCCTAACAGGTCTAAAAGTTGCACCAGATCAAATCCTGATGGGGGTAGGAAGGGGGAAAGGGAAGAAAAGAAAAGAAAAAGAAAAAGAAAATTCATAATAAGCCCTTAGTCCAGCCCATGTCAACACTGGGAAACAGACAAGGAAGTGAGTAAACACTGAAGATAAAGCTAGGCTAGGAGGACAGTGCAGTAGAGCATTCCAGCACCCAAAGAGAAGCTGTACACCAGGACAAGAAGAGGTCTCAAACTCAAATCAGACCTCCCCAGACCCAAACCAGGGCACTGTGATTAGTAGAGATGTAAACTGGGAACTTCAGAGCCCACTGCCCAGTCCCAGTGCAGGAGTCCTAGAGCAAAATGAGGACATGGACATACCCAAATAGGGAGTCCCTGGGCAATGCACAGAGAAAGAAAAAGCTCCGAAGCCAGTAGAGCAGCAGCAATGGTATGCCTCAGATATAAGATACGCTACCAGTCTATATGGGAATAAACAAAAAGAGAGCCCACGATTTTGCCTTTTTGATAGAGTCCAGCAGCAATCTACTCTTACAATGAGCTAAATCAGTCAAGAACTTGCAGAGCTCAGACTAAGAGGTAACAATCTGACTTTGCCTTGGATCACACCACTTTAGGTTCACTAAAAATTTCCAAGTTTATCCCTGACTTAATAGTCCCAAGAAAGTAGCAATAGAAATAGTCCAAATTTTCTCTTCAGAAGTGCAATTAGAAAGAAGGAAGGTCAAAAGAAGAAAAAATATGCCACACTAACACACACACACACACACACACACACACACACAGAGTTGGATACAGAAATACATTTCACTCAACAATGAAAACAGGAAGAAAATAGGGCAAATAAAAGAATATTCATTCAGTCATGTCTGACTCTTCATGACTCCAGTTGGGATTTTTTTGGCAAAGACACCTGAGTGATTTGCCATTTCTTTTTCCCACTCATTTTATAGATAAAGAAATCAAGGCAAACAGAGTTAAATTATTCACTAGGATCACACAGCTAGTAGTCTCTAAAGTCAGATTTGAACGTAGAAAATGAGTCTTCCTGGACTTCAAGTCCAACACTCATTCCACCTCATTGTCCAAAAGAAGGAATTAGTCCTAACCAAAACAAATTCTAAGGATGTACACAAATATTTGTAGTTCTTTTTAAGAATGGGAAATTGAGAAGTTGCCCATAAATTGAGGAATGTATAAATAACTTATGACATATAAATATTATAGAATACTATTCTAAAATCTTGTCAGCATAATGGCCAACCACAATTCTAAAGAACTAATAATGAAACATTCTACCCATCTCCTGATAGAGAGATGAAAGATTCATAATGGAAAAAGAAACATTTGGTTTTTTAGAATATGGCCAATTCTGATTTTTCTTGCACACCATGACAAATATGGAAATATTTTTAAAAGAATTGAATATGTATAACCTCTATAAATTGCTTGCTGTCTAAGAGAGGTGGGTAGGTAAAGGAGGGAGGGGGAAAATGCTATAAAAATGAATGTTGAAAACTATCTTTACAATTATTTGTAAAAAATCAAATATCATTGGGAGAGGGGGGAAATATGGCTGAATTGGAAATTCATTTTGATTGACTATACATACATGAGTTCAATCAACTTACTATCTGTATGACCTTGAGCATAAATTAACCTCTCTGGGCCTAAGTTTCCTCAACTGTAAAACTGGGCTACATAAACTCTGAGATCTCTTCCAATTGAAAATCTACAATCCTATGTGACTTCTCAAATCAAAATACCCTTCTGTTGACACTACTCCTCTATATTTGTATTGGATTCTCTTATTAGAATGGTTCCTTGAGGTTAGGCTATCTCTTGTTCTTTGCAATTATAGCCAGAGTGCCTGGCATATATGGAGTCTTTAATAAATTATTTTTTAAATTTATTCATTCATTAAAAAGAAAAAGAAAAAGTGTTATCTATGAAAGGAACTAAAAACTGGGTCTTAGAAAGTTACATGTTATTATTCTTATACCTTTTATTTTAACAACAAATTCATTTCTGAGCTTAATACACACATGCTTATAATTGAACGCTCTCTTATTTAAAAAAAAGCAAATAGTTAAGAAAAAAAATATGCAAAACAGTTACCACATCTTACAATCTACATGAGATTCTGCCGTTGTAGTCTCCCACTGGGGAATATAATGTTTCATTAGCTATTCTCTGGAATTATTCTTGGTTTTCCATTACTCAGAGTCTAGCTTCCTTTTAACGACCTCTTCATTTACATTGTTATAGCCATTGTGTACATTGTTCTTTTGATTCTGTTTATTTATTTAAAACTTGCCATTCTTTTTTTCAGTCCCCCTCCCCCCATTAGACATTTTTACATTCCAGTTATATGGCCGCATTCATATGTCAAATTTCTTCAGCTATTCTCCAACTGATTGGCACTCACTCTATTTCTAGTTAGATGCTACCACAAAGAATGCTGCTATGCATATTTTGTATATATTGGATGGGAAGAAAGTATACATCATGGACTATTTAAGAAGTATATTATTCTGGTGAGGGAGTTGACTGAAGGCATACTATTGAAGTCCTTTTTCTTCCCTCAATTTAATCTAGGAACAATCTAAACTCCTGAGTAAAGAGAAAAGGCTGTTTACTAGGCAAATGTGTTGATAAACTCTTGTCTCACAGTTCCTTTACTATATCAAAAAAAAAAAAAAGAAAGAAAGAAAGAAAGAAAGAAAGAAAGAAAGAAAGAAAGAAAGAAAGAAAGGCAAGAAGGAAGGAAGGAAGGAAGGAAGGAAGGAAGGAAGGAAGGAAGGAAGGAAGGAAGGAAGGAAGGAAGGAAGGAAGGAAGGAAGGAAGAAAGACATTAAATTCAGCACAAGGGAACATTCACCAAAGGGCAACCATATGACAAAAAGTCTAAAAATACATATAACCAAAACACCAAGGGATTATAAAAATATACAGATTTCAGATTCCTTTTCTCTTTTTCAGTTCCCCACTATGGTGCCTGTATTCCTCTTTGCCTATTTCACTTTTTTTCCTGTCAGGTTATAAACATTTATGAAGATCCTACTATGTAACCAGGCACTGTGCCAAGCAGTAGAGAAGAAAAGAGTTCTACTCTCAGAGAGTTCAATAGTATAATAGAGGAGACAACATTCAAACAACTATAGACAAATAAGATATAGCCAGGAGAAAATGAACATAATTAATCTACAGAGAAAAGATGAAAAGTTGTGTGGCATAAGAAAGTGCTGATCTGGGAGCCAGGAAGACCAAAATTTTACCTATGACATAGTTGTAAGCCCTTTGATCTCAGGTGCCCTATCTGTCAATTGGGGATATACTTGCATTGTCTATCTCACAGGACTCTTTAAAGATGAAAATGGGGCAATATATTAAAGTATTAAATGAATGTCACTATTAAAATAGCTTAAAATTTTCTTATACCTAAGATTTTATAACATTCCAACTCTGACAACCAACACAGACTTAATCTTATTTATAAAGAAAAAGAAAAGCAACAAAATAAAACAAAACATGCAAATACAGTCAGCACAGCACAAATAACCAACTCCACAACATTCACTAATTAGTTGGTTGTTCTAGTTCATATCTTAAAGAACCTGGAGTAGAAACTGCTCTAATGGGGTTTGATGGACATAAAAGAACTAAGGGAAGGGACTCCAACAAAAGTCATTCTTTTTTTTTCACTCCACCTTAGAAGGTGGCACAGAATAATCAATCAACAAGTTCTTATCTCATCTTTATTATGCTCCAGACACTGTGCTTGGTATTAGTCCCACAAATGCAGAATCCTTGCCCTCAGTCTAACATCTAGTCAGAGGAGACAACATGTATTTATATAGATACAAAATAAACACAGGATAATATTGGGGAAAAGGCACTAGTAGCATTAGCAAGAAACATCAGGAAAGACTTCAGCTCTGGGGCAAGACCCACAATTAATAGTGCTTGATAGAGATGGTGATCAGCCATTAGAGATTGAACAGGAGCAGTCTGATGGGTAAAGTAACCAAGCAAGAATAATGTCACAAAAACCCAGAAAAAAAAGAGACTATGCAAAAAGAGACAGGTGGTCAGCATATCAAGCTTCATAGAGATAGACACAGATGAGGAAAAATTCATCAGATTGGGCAACTAGAAAATTGGGAAATCAACAATATCAATTGAGTTTGGAAGTCAAATGACAAAAATCTGAAAAGTGAGTAAAAAAATGAGAAATAGAGGCAATAGAAATAGACTTTTTATGATAACTTTTTTTTTAAGTTTGACTATGAATATTAAAATATGGGATAATAGCTTCAGGAGTTGGTAGGGCAAAGTGATTTTTTTTTCTAAGATGAGGAAGTTTTGGACATGTGTAGATAGCAGAGAATGTTAGCAGACAGAGATTGAATGTTTGAGAAAGACAAAGGATCAATCTTTTAGAAGAGAGTCTACCTGCTTAGGTCATGGTATATTTCCCAATTCTTATAGAAAAGATACGTACTTGGACATCCCTATATAAAGTTAAATGCTTGCCATGGATTAATCTTTGAGAAATCTACTCCTACCCTCTCTCATCATCCCATTTTTTTGGACTTAACTGTTTTCCTCTTTACTTTCCATAACTGAAAGAAACACTTCTTGTAAGGAAGAAAAATAAGCTGTCTATCTTGCAGCTAAGTTGATTTCAAAGCAATCTGTTCACTCCAGGAAGAGTGCCAACAATTGATTCTTAGCGTTTAATGTTGGATTTAAATACACACACACACACACACACACACACACACACACACACACACACCATCCTATGGAAGAGAATAATATCTATTAGATGCCAAGTGACCAAAATGTGCCATTCCCTATGTTCTTTCATTAGCCATTTTCATGCCATAGAAAAAACAGAAAGTGAAAAATTCAGACTACGCTTGTATCACATGCCTTCTCTATACCCTCCTACTTTTGAAGATTATGACAGGTCTTTTTAAAAGGATGAATTCTGGACTTTTCAGTGAGTCTTAATCCTACTTTCTATTAAAACCTGCACAAAATGGCTATTTGTTTCAACTTTCCAGTAACATAGTGGTATGTAAATTACTTGAGATATGCAACAATTTTGATCCTTTCATTTTGTTTTACACATGATAGTCATGCATGTGTATTTCTATTAATTTTAGACCAATACAGAATATCTGACCTTGATCAAAAGAAACTAGGGTTCTCTAACTGTTAGTTAATATTTGTTAGCTTAATATTGGAACTATTCATAAACATGTAACATAGCAGTTGCTTTCTTTGTCATTTTAATTCTGTGGTTTTTAAAGAATAAATTATACTTAAAGAAGAAAATGTTCAAAATCTATAGTTCTTAAAGAGTATGCTTCAAGGACAATTAAAGATATTACAGGGGTAGCTAGGTGGTACAGTGGATAGAGCACCAGCCCTGAAGTTAGGAGGACCTGAGTTCAAATCTGACCTCAGACACTTAATACTTCCTAGCTGTGTGACCCTGGGCAAGTCACTTAACCCCAATTGCCTCAGCAAAAAATAAATTAATTAATAAGATATTATAGTAATTATTGTTGTATAAAAGTCAAACATTTCAAGGATCATTCAAACTCACAACAGGATTAGCTTTATCAAAGTACAAAGCGAGGCAAAAATGAAAAATATCACCACGAACTTACATATTATTGTCAGTTTCCCTAAACTCAACTGGCAGTCATATGGAAGGAAAAAATTGCTGAGTCCGGCATCAGTGAAAATATACTCAGTTTTGATAGCTAATAATATCTTCCTTCAAATAACACCCTAGGGCCTGAGAAGATAAGAAAGTAGAGCCATGAGAAGTGGTTAACAAATCAGTAATGCAACTCTTATAAAGAAAAATCTATTAGATTCTCTCTTGAGTTTCCATACTTCTGGGGAAGACACTAAGGATCTAGAACATAACCTCGAGACCCTTTTCCAGAAATTCCAAACTTACCTAGGACAGAAAACAAAGATTTTATCAAGAAAAAAGTGATTATATAGATAAAAGGTACAAAACTGGTGTTATCCAGGATTTTTTTGTTCTTGTTCTTCTGATATACTTATGTATTTCTTAGTTGCTCATACAAATCATGAAAGTTGACAAGTAGTCCAACAGCTCAAATTATCCATGAGTTCTAATGGATGCAAACTCTAAAATATAATAATGCTTCAGTAATCTAAAAATGTTGGGAGTTTTTTTATTATTACAGATTATAAATTTTCAATGTCCAGGGATATATGTAAACACCAAGGCTTAAGATATAAAATAACATTTCTCTTCAATCTCCAGTTTTGTCAAAAACTCTTTTCATCTCTTCACACAAAACAAAAATGATGACGAATATAATATAGACTGAGCCAAAGCTTTGAGATAATAGTTTCTCTTCTAGCCTTAAAATAACATAAAATAAATAATTATTAACAAAATGACAGAATATTCCATGAATTTTGGGAAAAAAAAGCATTTGCTGAGCATAGCACCAAATTAATATATTTAGATCATGGCTTTGTATCCTTTTTTTGTGCATGTCATAGACCTTGTTGACAGTAAGGTGAAACCTCAATCAGAAAAATGTTTTTAAAATAACTGAAAAAAAAGTGCTACAATTCAATTAGAGGTTAATGAAAATGTTTAAAAAAAAATTCTGAACTAAGTTTGTGTATGCCTTTAAATAGATATTCGAATCCTTTTGGGGTCCATGAATCCCAGGTTATGAATCTCTGGTTTAGATAATAATGAAGATCCATCATTATCATGATGGATGCAAAAGGCTATATGTGAATGCCTTTTGCTCCCTATTACATTTACTTTCCTCAAATGTAGTTTAAAACTATTTATTGAGATATAAGCATAAGATAGTGTGTGAGCCTTAGATTCAATTTCTGCTTCTGATACCTATTAATCTAAGTAATTTAGATACCAAGTCTGATGCTGGGCAAAATAGTAAAAGTCTCAGTGTCTCTAAATAATTCTCCAAAGCTATAAACTAAAGATGGTTTGCTGACCTGAATTAGTAGATTAGTAGTGTAGATTTCTACACAGGTTGTTCTCTACAGCAATGATATCCTAGGTAAAAAACAAACAAAGGGATAATAATTAGATCTGTGATTTTATTAGTATAGGGAACTCCCAGCTAACCTATCTTCCTCTGTCAATCAGGGTTAATATCATCTCTCTAATTGGAGAATTAACTAGAGAAAAGTAGTTCCCATTTAGTGTTTTACTAAAAAGTTCTCAATAAATATTTTCTAATGGTACCTTAAGCTGCAGATAATTGCAAATTACAAATGGTATGTTAAATTATCTTCAGAAGTTCACAACATTTGTTTTGTTTTTGAAAAGAATTAAAACTATTAAATGTACCTTTATGTATACCAGAGATATTTAAACCCAATTTTTCTTGATTTCAAAGCATTACTTCCAATGCAGAAAAATACAAAACCAAAACTTATTTAAAATGCCTAGTATGTTCATGGCATTGCCTTAGGTGCTAAAGATACAAAGACAAAAACAAAATCATCCCTATCCTCATAAAGTTTATTACTGGAAATAAATGAGCTGTTAGCTGAAGTTTAGATATTTTATGACATAGATATTGCTGTCATAAGATTTTTTAAAAATTGAATTCAATATATATTTGGAATTTCAGCAGTAGGAATGAACACTCACTGGAACCACCAAGTTTTCTTCTGGGGATTTAATGAGCAAATTATCATCTATTATTATTATACAGTGCTTCATATTGAAATACTACACCATACTGTCTCTGTAAAAGGAAATTGATATTGCAAGAATTTTACAGGCTGAGAAACTGAAGCACAGAGAATACAAATGCCTTGTCTTGCTCATACATCAACTTAATAGCACAATTAGGAATGGAAAGGAAAATCATACTTCCCTTTTCCTATCTGCATATTGATCAAAAAAAGAAACATGTAGAGGATTTGGAGCATGAGATCTAATCCAAGAACTGCTGCTCAATAAATGAGACCTTAAGAAAATCCCTTTCCCTCTCTAAGCTTCACTTACATATAATCATAGAATCTAAGAACATACAGTAGAGGCTAACTAGTACATCTTTATAGTGACCTCACCAAGTAGTCATCCAGCTTAAATGACAGATCTCCAATGAGGGATAAATGGGCTTAAAGTATACTTTACTCCATCTTCCCCTCCCCCCCCCCCCAGCCCAAGTCATTCTATTTTTAGGTAATTGGCAATGATTAGGAAACCAATAATTTTGCCCTAAAGGGAGAAACTATTCCCTTCAGAGCACTAAAACCCTACAAACATTTGAAGACTGTTATCCTCCATCCTCCACCAGGAAATTAGGTGGTACAATGAATGGAGCTGAGCCAGTTGTCATTTTCCATTCATCTCCACCTCTCCATGACCCCATTTAGGGCTTTTTTGGCAAAGATGCTGAGTTTGCTATTTCCTTCTCCAACTCTTTTACAAATGAAGAACTAAGGTAAATTGGGTTAAGTGACTTGCCCAGAATCACACAGCTTAAGTATCCTTTAGTCCAGATTTGAATTCAGAAAGATCAGTGCTCCTGACTCCAGGTTTTAGCAACCCCTAGTGAGAGAATAATTTGAGTTCAGATAGAACCTCAGACACTGAATCGTTATGTAACCCTGGGCAAATTATATGTGTGTATATATGTATAAATACATACATACAAATTCTATATACATACATACATGTATATATGTAGATAAATGTGTATATAGACTTTAGCTACAGTCCTAACACCCTCATTTTAGATGAGATGAGAAAAGCGGTACCCAAGATCCAACTAGTGTAAGAACTGAGATTTGAACTCATGCTCCCTTACTCTAGAAGTAAAAACTTATACTGAGTTTTTAGTCCACTAGAGGACCTCTAATCTTTTTCAGGTGAATTACTACCTACTCACATATTCCTTATGTTGTACTGGTACAGGTGACTTTTTGAACCTAAAATAATTTTTTAATCTAAATTACATTAACTATATTAATTTTTATCTGATTTTGTCCTCTTAAGACATGGCATTATCATATAAAATTTTAGCTATGTACTAAGTGAAGCAATGGATAGGGTGCACAGCTTAGAGTCAAGAAGATCTGAGTTCAAATCCAGTATTAGAAACCGTTGTATGATCTTGCATAAGGCACTTTACTCTTTTTGTCTCCGTTTTCTTATCTGTAAAAAGAGCTAGAGAAGAACATGACAAAAATACTGCCATATCTTTGCCAAGAAATCCCCAAATGGAGTCACCGAGGATCAGACATGACTGAAACCAACTGGAGAACAACAACAACAATTTTGTGTCATTTGAAAATCTGCTAGCATACCATTCATGTTTTTAGTAATTAAAAATCACAGAGTCAAGGTCAAATCACTGAAGCACTACTTCAGACTTCATTCAAGTTGACAATGAATTATTAATAAGTACTCTTGGAATATATTCATTTAAGTATTTTTAGGCAAGCAAGATGGTACTATGGAAAGAGTAAAAATTTGGAGTTAGTGAATGTCTACTACTTTCTACCTGTTTGAACCTCCATTTGTGGCAATTTCTCTAGTCTATAATTATGAGGAGATTGGATTGATGACCTCAATGGCCATTTCAGCTCTAAAGCTATGATCTCCATAATTTCTTTTTTTTTTTCCTAGCTCTTATCTGTCTTTTCTGTAAGGAAAGAATAGAAGGATGTTAGATTGAGAATCAGAAGATATGAGCTCATGTTCTTGTGTCATATACTTTCTAGCTGATGTTGTTAAATCAGTTACTATTTAATAGGGGGATGGGGCTAAGCATTCGCTTAAGTCACTTTCTATCACACATGTGCTCTGGCTTCTTGCTAAAGGGGGATAAAGGGTACTTTCTTTCCCTCCTCTCCCAATTTAAAAAAAATAATAAACATCAATGACCATGAACATTTCCATGTGAAAAAGAGGATTGCGTGTTAAAATATAAATCTCCTTTAGGTATAGCATATTTCTTTTCCTTTTAAAAATATATACTGGAATAAATACTGTAGTCTTAACACTTCCCAGCTTGTCTATGCTTCCTTTCTGAATTTCTTTTTGCTCTCTTCTATGCATTTTCTAATGTTTAATTGATCATTCTTTTTATTTGTTTTTAGCACTATCACATGCCCGAAATGACCCCTTATAATTTTCTTCCCCAAGAAAAAAAGCTTTCCAAAGAAAAAGAAGAAGAAGAAGAAGAAACAGCTTTCAAAGTGACACTTTCCAACCCCTTGTTCATCTTCAGCACACTCTATATGCTAATACTTCAACATTCCAGTCTACACACACACACACACACACACACACACACACACTCTCTTCCCACACGTACACTTCTACTTTCCTTGAAACAGGTAATTAAGGAGCTCTGTTTCCTGGTAAGAGCAGGAATAAAAACTATAGTAAATAGCTATTACCAGTCTGGACTAAATAGGTTGGAAAAACTTATGGATCATGAGGTGGCTTCTTCAACTATCCTCCTAAAATTTAAGAAAGATATTTGTCCAGTCAAAGTTTTCAATCTTTTGCCTAGAGAGTAAAGTCAAAAATCTATACAGCAAAGTCCTCTAAAATGTGTCCCCAAACTACTATCCTTGTCCTGTTTGATGTTACTCCCTTAAACAAATCAACTGAACTGGATTATTTTCCATTCTTCAGACATATACTATATTTTACCTCTGCCATCCCTTTGCTCAACCCATTCATTCTTCCTGGAATGTTGTTCTTCATGACCTCTTCCTAACAAATTTATTAAAGCTTATTTTAAAAGCCACTGCCTCCATGTAATCTTCTCTGCTTACCCCAGATAGAAGACACCTTTCCTACAAAGAACACCTCTGAAATGATTTTCTCATTCCCATTGGCACTTTGCACACATTTCTTACCTAGCCTTGATCACTGAATAGATATTGCCTCAGACAAACTCACATTTGGAAAAGACCTAAGCTTAAAAAAGCAAAAATCTCCCACTGTAATCAGGGCCATCTCCAGTCATCCTGATTTATATCTTGCCATTGGACTCAGATATCGTCGAAGGACAGAGTGAGGCTAGTGACTTTAGATAGGCCTTTCTCACTTAAATCCAGTTCAATTGCAAGTGATAACATCACCTTTCTGATGTCATTAGTCTTCTTAGAAATGTCTTTCTTTAAAAATAAAGAGGTAAAAAGCCGAAATTGCTCTACTCTAGATTATCAGAAAAAAAATAATGTATTCCTGGGGGACGAAGGGAAGAGGAGTAGAGGAGTAGAATAGAAGAAGTTTAATAGGAAAACAAAGAGGAAAAAAAAAAGAATCCAAAGAAGCATTAAAAAAAATTTTCAAGAAATTAGAAATTGAAGAATTGAATGAGATAATTCAATTAGATGAATGTGGACCTGATATTCTGAACTCAAAGAGTATTTGTTAACAACTCGATATCATTTTTGCCAAAAGTATTCAGTGGAGTGACCCAGAGGTCTATTTGGCCCTATACTGTTTAATATTTTGTCAATGACTTAAACAAAGACATTGACTGAAAACTCAATATTTGATATAACTGGAAGATAGAGGTGAATGATAGAGTTAGGATCCAAAAAGGTATTGACAGTTTGAAGCTCAATACCAAAAAGGTATTGAGCTAAATCTAAAAAGATGAAATTAAATAGTAATAGATGTAAAGTCTTACCCTTGGTTTCCAAAAATCAATTTCATAAGTATAGAATAAAAGAGCAGTTGTCTGAAAAAAGATCTTGAGGTTTTGATGGTCTTTAATCTCGAGAAGTCAGAAATGGTATCCAAAAAGGCTGTGATCTTTAGTTTCATTAGAAGGGGCACAAATAGTTTTCAGAAATGAGAGGGTAAATAGTCCCTGTCTATTCTATCCAAATTATATTCAGTATGTTCAGAATATGTTCAGTTATGTTCAGTTTATGATTCAGATTGTGTTCAGTTCTGAGCATTATAGTTTAGGAATATCAATAGATAAAGCGGAGTTCAAAGGATGGTAAGCAGGATAATAATGCACATTGTATCCATGTTATAGGTCAACTGGCTGAAAGAATTGAGGATGTTTAGTCTGAAAAAGAAAAGAACCAAAGGACACAATAATTGTACTCAAATATTGTCATGTGGAAGCAAGATTAAATGTGTTTGGTTTGGCCTAAGAGGATAGAACCAGGAGCAATGAATAGAAGTAGCCCCCCCCCCAAAAAAAAATTAGATTTGATGTTAGGAAAAACATCTTGCCAATTAGAGCTGGTCAAAATTGTTAAGGAATGTTTGGAAAGTAGTGCAGGCCTTCAGGCAGAGGCCAAACTATTGCTGGGTATATCATAGCAGGACTTCTTTTTCAGATATGAGTTGGACAATATGTCCACTGAAGATTTCTTCCATCTCTATAATTCTATGACATGATGCAAAGAAAGAAGGATGCTATATTATAGCCTGCCCTTATCTGATTATACTGTGATCACCAGTTGCTGTGATATTCCAAAACAACACTGATAAGCTATAAAAATAAAGATAAATAGACTTAGAATGATTAAGGCACTAGAAATGATACCATATATGAATCGGTTGAAAGAATTGGCATTGTTTATCTTTGTAAAGAATCAACTTGTTAGGAAGATGGAAAGGCTAGAAGAGAGATCTGATTCCTTTGACTTAATCCTAAAAGTAAAATTGTCACTTAGCTCTCCAAGTCTTAGTTTTCTCATCTGTAAACTGTGTACATTGGCAGGATGAGCTAAGTTCCCTTTTAATTGAAATATTCTATAATATCATCTTGGGTTATTCACCCCTACCCAAATTCTACTTCAAGTTCAAGGGGCTTTGTAGATTTGTAGTCTAGAAATTATAACTCACAAGTTTCCATCAGTGTGCTAACATTTACTCTAGTCAAAATGAATCAATGCTCAAACATGACTAATATAGAAATACTTTTAAAATGATTGTATATGTATAACCTATATCAGATTGTTTGCTGTCTTGGGCAGGGAATAGACAAGGGAGGGAGGGAGAAAAAAAATGGAACTCAAAATCTTACAAAAATGAATGTTGAAAACAAAAAAATTTAATCAGATGGTACAATTAGTTCAAGGCAAATGTATTTTCTAAAATACCAGAGTAAACATTACTCCCATAATATTGTCACAAATTCTGTCTCAATAAGAGGAGTGAACATTTACTTTTAGAGTCACAAATTTGGAATGAAAAAGGACCTTATAGACCATCTAGTCTATCAACCTCATTCTACAGAGGAAGAAGCAACCTGTGACTTGCCCATTTCACACTGCTAGCAAGTGTTATAAACAGGATCTGAACCTTAGTCTTTCTATCTCCATGTACAGTGTAATGATACAGAGAGGGATTCAAAATGGCCCAGACAACTGGTACTGCAGAATGCCTTTGAAACACTATCACAATGTCCTCATGAAGCAAAGCATTTTGGCTAGGAGTTCCATTTTATTGGGCTCCCTAGATATGTTCCTTAACCAGGCAAGTTCCAGAAATGGGCAGTCTCAGCAGCAATTCTGGCCCAAAGTATTTTTTAACTCTTTAAATAAAATATTAGAACCCATATTTTAGTGTCAATGCGCCAAGCCGCAAACACTTATGAACCATGTGCTAAGCCTTGTACTAACTTTGAATGTTCAAAAACAACTCTAAAATAGTGCCTGCTCTCAAGAACCTTACAATATAATTAGGGGAAATAGGATATATACAAAGTATATACACATACACAACGAACATGGAAAATAGAAACACAAAGGAATACACTCCAGGAACGCCAAGCAAGGCAGAGATATAGGCAACAGTGTTGCTTATGAGGAAGGATGGTTAGAATGGACCACAAGGAGTAATGCAGAGCTTTAAATGCCAAACAGAAAGTTGATATTTGCTCTTTGTTTATTGAAATATGTTTACTGAGTAGAGTTGTGACATGGTCAGGCCTGAAATTTGGGAGTTTGGGGAGTTTTGTTGAAGATGAACTGGAAAACTTATGGCAGGGAACTTAATTATAAAGCTATTGCAACAGTCCAGAGATGATGGAACCAATCTAGGGGAGGAAGAGAAAGACACAAATGCAAGAGTGTTATGGAGATTAAAATGCCAAGATTTTGGCAATCTATAGGATAGGAGGGCTAAGGGAGAGTGAAGAGGGATGACACCAAGAAAGGAAAACAAGGTAGTTGGAAAGATAATAATATCTTAGTCAAAAACAAGAAAATTAGAAAGAAAGCTAAATTTGCAATATAGCAGGTGGAAAGATGAGTATCTTCTGGACAAGTTAATTTTGAGATGTTATGGGACCAATAGTACATTCAGTTCCAGGCAGGACGCCCATTCCAAGTTTCTTTTTCTCAGACTTGACTTCACAGAGGCATTCTGGAACTGCCCTCTAATAAGCACAATATTTCCTATGACCACGTACCTCTGTTGGAATACCTAGGTGGTGCAGTGAATAGAGCACTAGCCTTGAATTCAGGAGGACCTGACTTCAAATCTGCCTTCAGACACTTAACACTTCCTAGCTGTGTGACCTTGGGTAAGTCACATAATCTCAAATGCCTGGAGGGTGGGGGGGAAGCTCTGTTGATGGGAGTGAGGAAAGAAAGAGAGAGAGATTTTTCCTCTTCCCTACCTAGCTATACTCTCCAAGAAGTACAAGAGAAAATAAAAAGAGCTGAGTCCTTTTCTATGGGATGATCATCTTCTTAATATCTCTGCCAAAGACCAAGAACTGAGGCTCCTAGCTATATATAAACAACCAATCTGAAAATTTTAAGTTGTAAATGGAACAAAGTTTCACATCCTCTACAAAACTTGAATATTGGAATTAGGTGATTAGGGGCAATTTTAATAGTCTTATGATGGAGAGAGTGGTCCATATGTAGAAGGAGAACTATGGGGACTGAATGTGGCATGGTATTTTCATCTTTGTCACTGTTGTTTGCTTGTTTGCTTTTTTCTTATTTTTTCCCTTTTTGATCTGATTTTTCTTGTGCAGCATGACACATGTAGAAATATGTTTAAAAGATTTGCACATGTTTAACCTATATTGAATTACCTGCTGTCTAGAGGAAAGGGAATGGGGGAGGGAGGGATAAAAATTTGGAACACAAGGTTTTGCAAGGGTGAATGTTGAAAACTATCTTTGCATGTATTTTGAAAAATAAAAAGCTATTATTTTTTTCAAAGACTTGAATATTGGTCCCTCAAAGTCTGAAAGGGATTTATCCTAACATTTGTTTTGTTTCTGTTATTTACCCTACATACTATGGGGTGGAGAGGGAAGGGGACTCAATTGATTAGGGATCTTTTAGTCAACCACACATACATATACACATATACACACACTCACACACACAATTCTAATAGTTCTTATTGGTTAAAGATGTAATTAAATGCAGATTTATCTCCTTTGGTAATGGAGCAATTTAGTTCTGGGTAAATTTCTCAATCCAACCTAATCTGAGGAGTTGTAATTGCAAAGAACCTTTATAGATGTGACCTAAGGCTCAGAAGGTTGCCCTCTCCCAAGGAATGACTTTTTTAAAAAACTGAAAGTAATATAGACTGAGACTACTATGTAGAAGAGGATGAAGTTTCTGTGCTCTCTTATTCATATCAGAGTAAAACTCCAGAAAAATATCTAGGTATAATTCATGTATAGAAGTTCCCCGACATGCAAATAACACACTCACTCCTAGAAAAGTACAATTTGAATATCAGATATAGGACAGCTCTTTATTTCCTCTATCACAGAAAATTCCTGCACCTAAAATAATTCAAAAGTATGCACTAAATGATACAGGAAACAGAACATATATAATCCATTACACTTATTATATTGCCTCCAGAAGATAAAGAGCTTTTGTAAGCCTTACAATGATTTTTGTAAGACATTTCTCAATCACTTTGAAGTGACTGAGAATTCACTTAAAGCAATTCACACAAAGCAGAGTTCCTAATCTCCAGACGTGGTTTGGGCGTTCTTTAATCTTCCACTACAGAATGATGCTTGGTGGTGCCATCTTCTCCTCTGAAAAGTGTTTCTCCCTCTGGCTGGCCCAGATCTCAAATATAGGACCTTTCAATCCATAAGGAAGCTGTCAAAACTTGACAAAATTCATTTCTCAGAATCATTAGTTCCTGGTCTGAGGAACTTTCCTGAGGTCAGGAAAGAAAACATTGAGGCAGAAAAAAATATGCCAAAAAATCAGGTTTGCCTAGACAATCATGTGTTTCCCATTGCCATGTGTTTATAGGAAGGAGAGAGAAATTAATTTATTCCCTTGCTGAGAATTCGGAGGAGAAATGTTATGCAACAAGAGAAGGGCCCACAAGAGAAAGACTTTTGAGAGTTGAAGCCTCACTTTTATATATTGGCAAGGAGGCGTTTCCTTAACAAAATTCCATTCTTCTCACATTCAGTAGTCATTTATCTTCAATACAAACCACAAATCCCAAGAAATCAACAGGGAACAAATCAAGAGTTGCTGCCTCATTCCATTAAGGTGCATGTATGTTGGCAAATAGCCAGAGGTCATGTCTAGCTCCTGGGAAGGCATTCCTTTAATAACCCTGCTCTCCTTACAGTTTTAGTCCCTTAACACTCAGCTGCAAAGTATTTTTATCCATCTATTAGGAAGGAGTTAGTAAAAAATAAATATTGTTCTATGTTTATATGGGAAGAGGGGGTTAAAAACAATTTGTACCCTTGAGTGTAGATCACAAACTTCTGTCACAATATGAAAATCTACTGATATCAATAAAATTAGAAAATCTAGAAGATGTTTCTTAGGTTCCTCACCCAGCAATTTATTGTCTTTATATCTTTTCATGTGCTTCCTGTCTCAACCTACCAACAAGTATTTATTAGTATACATAAAATATTTAAAGTCTTTTTCAAATCTCAAAATGCTATATAAATGAAAGCTACTATTTATATAACTTAGGTTAGTGGTGGGAACAGGAGAGTCTTCTGGCTTGTTATCTAAATGATTCCAGTAGTCTTTCAGTATAAAAATCATCTAGGGGTTACTAAGGGCTAAAGGGATCAGACCATTTACATAATCTGATTTTAAAACCTTTGTTTCAGAATATATCCAAGTGACTCACTCCTCTATTTCTGTTTTGGGCTATGAGCCTTATTCAGAAAGTCTGCTACAAAAATATGCCAGCATTAAAAAAAAAAAAAAAAAAAAGGAATAAAGAATACTTAGGGAGAGGGGAGAAGAAAAAAAAAGTAGAGGGGATAAAAGGAAAAGGGGAAGCCCATGAAATAGGATCAAGTGGAATCTGAATGAGAATCTAAGAAAATTTTCACCTAAAAGGACTAAAAACAAAGAAATAATCTTATATAAAAAATTACTTAAGTAAATTCAATTATGTAAAAACATAAATTACATTTCTCTCTCTCTCTCTCTCTCTCTCTCTCTCTCTCTCTCTCTCTCTCTCTCTCTTTTTTTTTTTTTTTTTTTGGCTAATGACATTTTTTTGTCCTAGGTCTAGAAGTCCTGATTTTTTCTTGTCGTAATTTAAACATGGGACCTATGTGTGCATTGTGGTTACTACATTTTTCATACATCAAGAGAAACAGAAATGATATTCTATAGGACTAGCAATACTGGACAAAATGGCTTTCTTTGATTTAACTGTGAAGTTATCTATTTACTTATAATTGTTAAGTAGGCAATTTTGTACAAGATATGTTGACTCTCCAGTGCCACCCTGGGTTTTCAGAGGCTGTGCCAGTGAAGCATAAAGCTCTGGCAAATTACACATTGTTGAAAAGGCTTCCAGGATGGGCCTTGGCAAGAAAATCTGTTTCCTAAAGACCAATAAAGGGAACTGTGGAAAGGCACATTGCTAGTAGTACAGCTACCTGGCGATGAATTTTTTTTTTTTTTGTTTATGGTAACCTATTCAGTAAAGATAAAATTTAAATGATCTTCAGTCTTTACATTTCCCTTTGGGGTTTTTTGTTGTTGTTGTTGTTGTTGTTGTTTTTAGTGACCATAAAGAGTGATTAAAAATGAAACAGAAAGTGGTAAAGAATAACATAGTTTTTAAACCACCAATATAAGTTTCAATCTAACTATCTGTACTGTGAATGCAAGATCCTTATCCAGTGACAGACAACTATATCAATATTGACCTGGTCACTAAAACGAAACCAAAAGAAACAAAGAAGTTAGAGCTAAACTGAAGATTGGTTCACAGACACTCCTTGGGAGAGGCAAAAGTTGTTGGAATAGTTTTTATCATATGCTCAGGAACTATTAGAAACATTATTTCATGGGATATTTGGTCATTATATGCTGCAACAATAATAAGTATTTGCAAAAAGAATATCAGGAAAATAACAGTAATATTATGCACCAACATTGATTGTAGAGGATAAAGTAATACAAAAATTCTATAAAGAACTTGGTATAACCCTGCAAAATAAATCATCATATATTCTCATACTTGATGACTTCAGTACAGAAGTAGAGAAAAGTAAAGGTAAGGAGAAATATATGAGAAAATATGGCTGAGGGAAAGAAATGAGAAAAATCAAAGATTTTATGATTACACAGTAGTCTCCAAAATTATATCTTCAAGAAAACAATTGATAAACACTGTATACAGCTAGTGCCAAAGGACATGGAAAAGAACAAAATAGATTATATTTAATGGATAGGCCAAATCTTAGTGACCTAAGTCAAAATGACAATGTTATAATGACATAAAAGTTATCTCTGAGTGAGCTATCTATAGACAGTCAGATCATCACTGTTAAGATCAAAATTAGTTTGATGGGGATTTTTAGTACTAATATGAGCAAAAATTATGACAAAATGAACACGATATAACTTGTACTATTTTTAAAATAAATGAAAATCAAAAAGAGAGATGAATAATAGAAACTATATTGACACTAATTAGAATTCTCTTATTAGAAGTTTAACTTGTAAAAATTAATAGCTACAACAGGGAGACAAAAAGGAGCCCAGGAAGCACCAAAGTCAACAAATGTAATTTGCCAACTAGAAAGATGGTTGCCAAAGGCAACCTTTAGCTAGAATAAAAATATGCTTTTAAAAATCTTCATTTCTTATATTCTTGATGCATCAAAGAGCTAGTAGTCACAATTACTATATAGATCCCTTTGTTTATATAATAAAGGATCATGAAAAAGACAAAACAAAGAAATATGCATTAATTGTTCACCATGTGGCAAGTACTGTTTTAACAGCTACAGATATAAGCAAATATAAAGACATTTTCTTACAGTACAGGACATGGTAAATTAGAAGCACAAGTAAGAGAGGAATGAAGGTTGGTCGACCTGGGATCCTCCACAAAATGGAAGACCCAAAGGGAATTCACGAAAGAAAGAATTATGAGCAGTACTGTGTCATAAAGCCAAAGTAAAGCAATTTAAAGAAAGCTTAGCAAGAAAACTAACTAAAGAAAGTCATCCCAAGTATGATCCAAGGATTTTCAAAGATGAAAATGGAAGAACTTACAAACAAAAGAAAAATGAAAAGATTTGCTAATATCGTGATAATAAATTGATTTCTCTATAAAGAATAGTGGAACCACCACTATGAAACCCTATATTTCAATCTTGATGTGCAAATAAAATAAAAAGAAATGGCAAAAACAATTTGGGAAACAAAGATGGAAAAAAAGCAATTGAAACAAATGTATATATAGAGAACATGATGGGTATGTGCCCTCTAAAACACATTAATCAAATCAACAAGTATTTATTAAGTTCTATGTGCCAGATATTGTGATAAAGGCTTGTAATACAAATATAAGAAGAAAAAGAGAGAGCCCCTGTCCTCAAGGCACTTACATTCTTATAGGGGAAGATAACATATATGAAAAGTTTTAGCCACAAAGAAGATAGAAAAACTGGTGGTATAGAAAGAAAAGGATGTGGGAAAGGTTTTCAACACAGCATTATGGAGAAAGTTCTAAAAATCAGTTCAAGGTAAAGAAAAATGAAAACCTGGGTGGTTTAGGTGTTCTCCTTAAAGTGGAGGTTTGAGTAAGATCAGCCAATCCGAAAGAGAGGATACAAGGGTGGAAGGTGCTTCTACTGTCTCAGAAAGAGAATAGGAGTAAAAGACATCATCTAGAAAACATATAATAGGAAGGGGAAATGTACTGGTCAAGTCGGCAGTGAAAAGGGAGAACAGCAAGAAATCTGCTTTTATATAGCACCTACTATGTGCCAGGTACTATGGTAAACAGATTATCTTATTTGAATGTCACAACAACCCTGAAAAGCAAATACAGTTACTATCCCTATTTTACAATTGAGAAAACTGAGGCAAACAGGTCTCACAGTTAGTAAGTGACTGAAACTATTTCTGAACTCAGATCTTCCTGTCTTCAGGTCCAATGCTCTAGCCATTTTGTCACCTAGCTGCCAACCTTAGTGAAAAGCCAGATTTTAAATTTCAAAAGAAAGTCATGAAGACATTCAGCATGGACCACTGTTGATGGAGTCTAAAGGGGCATGGACAAGAGTATAGTCATACCTGAATAGGTTTCAATGAAATCTCATAATTCATTTGAGCATGTTGGTTTTATGTCAAATGGAGTTTGTCTCAGGAAAAAAATACTAAGAAATTTACTTACCTTTTGACTGAAGGGTTTAATTAATAATAACATAAAAATCTTATATAATGCTTTAAGCATTTTCCTCACAATAGCTCTGTGAAGTAGGTAATATAATTTTTAGTACTTTATAGATAAGAAACCTAACACTAAGAGTTCAGAAGCTTAGCATGCTGACACAGTCAGTCACATAGATTGAAATCAGCACCTGGACTGAAATCTAGGTCTCCAGATTCCAAGGAATGTTTCTCACTGAAATAAGTCAAGGCATTGTGATATAACCACAAAAATGACATCTCCAAAATGTAAAGAGAGTTTAAGAATTAACTGGAACTAATTCAAAGAGTTCCAAACCAGAAAAGATTGACTGTTCTAGGAAGAGGTCAAAGGGTCATGAATTGAATGGATGCTAAGAAAGAAGGGGCAATGGAAGCTTTTTTTTTTTTCTTAAATCTGAAGGTGAAAGGAAGGAAATTTGAGGGGGTGTCAGGACAGACAAACTTTCTTTTAGTACACTAGGAGAGCACATTTGCAGGCAGAGGGAAAAGAGATGAGATTGAAGATGTAAGAGAAAAGAAAATTGAAAAAAGCCAAGTTCCTTCATGGAGGCAGAATGGATAGATATCAGGGGTACAAGTGGAGGATTATAAAAATGAATATTCCTACCTCTAGGGTGGAAAGGGAGGAAAGAATGAGTGATAACTCAGAGTTTTGGGTTTGTTTATTTGATTTAATGGGAGTTAAGAGGGAAATATTCATCTTTTTAGGAATAGAAATCATTTATAAATGATGATGTATACAAATAAAGAATATACAAGTCAGGCTGGGGAAGGAAGAGGATGAGACTTGAAAACAATGAAAAATGTTTGGCGTGGTAGTTATAATGAATATGAAAGGGAATGTGTTTATTACTTCAAATATAATTGTTAATATTTAACACCAATAGATTCAGTCTTTAGGGTGTGGACTCAGCCACACTAAAGTGTATTCTACAATAAAGGTCTTACTGTATTATTCATTATAGGTGAAATCCCAGACATATTTTCAAACCTAAATTTCAAATGAGTCATAATAGTAATAATAACACCTATATTTATACCACACTTTAAAGTTTACAAAGCACTATATGAATAACTCTTGTCCATTTTCTTGTTAATTCTCTTGTTCAGGTTCTTCCACAGATTTGCCAAAGGGAGTCCACTCAACATGCTAGACTTTCCTAGTTTTCTCTTGACCTTGTAAGGATGGATAAAGCACTTTGGCATTCCACACCCTGTTGTAATTATTAGCTTATTTTAAGCCTACAGGCAATATAATGAATTTTCAGGTCCACATTGTTCCCTCCCTGACTCCTTTAGAAAGGTAATATTAAATGAAAAGTTAGAAGTAGCATTAAAATTACCCTAGACCTCTAGTGAAGAAAAGACCTTACTTTTAGGCAGATAGAAGCTTAGCTCCCTGCCTTAATTTAAATGTATACAGATGTAGCTAATTGTAATGGTGAAGAGTTTGGGTAAAGAAGTAAAGGTAAAGACCCCAGTGTCCAGAACAAGAACTCACTATCTGATAAAAATCGCTAAGAAAATTGGAAATCAACATGACAGAAATTAGTCATTGGCTCCCACCTAACACTTCATACCAAAATAAAGTTGAAATGGGTTAATGATTTAGACATAAAGAGGTATACTATAAGCAAATTAGAAGGATAAAGGATAATAATACTCTCAGAGCTGTGGAGAGTTCTGTGGCCAAAGAAGAACTAGAGTACATTATGGAATGCAAAGTGGATAATTTTAATTATATTAAGTTTAAAAGTTTTTTGTACAAACAAAGCCAATGCAGACAAAATTGGAAGGTAAGCAATAAACTGGGAAAAAATGTTTACATCCAAGGGATCTGAAAGGTCTCATTTCTAAAATTTATAGAGAACTGACTCAAATTTTTAAGAATACAAGCCATTCTCCAATTGATAAATAGTTAAAGGATATGAACAATTTTCAGATGAAGAAATTAAAACCATTTCAAGTCATATAAAAAAAATGCTCTAAATCACTACTTGTCAGAAAAGTGCAAATTAAGACAACTCTGAAGTACTATTACACACTTCTAGATTTCTTAAGATGACAGGAAAAGATAATGATAAATTTTAGAGGGGATATGGGAAAACTGGGACACTAATACATTGTTGGTGGACTTGTGAAGTGATCCAATCCTTCTAGAGAGCAATATGGAACTATGCCCAAAGGGCTGTCAAACTGTGCATACCCTTTGAGCTAGCAGTATCTCTACTGGGTTTGTATCCCAAAGAGATCATAAAAAAGGGAAAAGCACTCATATGCATAAAAATGTTTACAGCAGGCGACAAGGAACTGGAAACTGAGTGGAGTTCTCAGCTGGAGAATGGCTGAAGAAGCTGTGGTATATGAATGCCATAGAATATTTTTGTTCTATAAGAAAAGATAAGCAGGATAACTTCAGAGAGACTGGAGAGAATAGCATGAACTGATGCTAAGGGAAGTGAGTAGAACCAAGAGAACATTATATACAGCAACAAGAAGATTATATGATGATCAATTCTGATGCACATCGTTCTTTTCAACAGCAAAGTGATTCAGACCAGTTCCAGTGATCTTGTGATAGAGAGTCATCTGCACCCAGAGAGAGGATTGTGGGGACTGAGTGTGGATTACAATTTTGTTGTTGTTTGTTTACATTTTGTTTTCTTTCTCATTTTTTTTCCCTTTTTGATCTGATTTTTCTTGTGCAGCATGATAACTGTGGAAATATGTATAGAAAAATTGCACATGTTTAACATATATTGAATTACTTGCTGGCTGGGGAGGGGAGTGGGGAAAGGGAGGGAGAAAAAAAATTTTTTGGAACACAAGATTTTGCAAAGATGAATGTTGAAAACTCTCTATGCATATGTTTTGAAAATAAAAAACTTCATTTAAAAGAAGAAGAAAGAGGAAGAAGACAAGAAGGAAGAGAAAGAGGAGGAAGTAAGGGTTAGAATTTAGAACTTTCTTCTCTCCATGTAGAAATGGCTTTAATTAGTGGCTTAAGCCCACATCATCTGCTCTAAGATTACCATAAATCCTTCTCTGTCACAACTCAGTCCTACTTTTACTTTTTCCTTTTGTCCATTTTTCTTGTTCCATCAAGCACAGCTCAGCTTTTGAGGTCCTTCCCCACTCCTTCTCTACTGCCAAACCCTTGAATCTCTAGGTTCCAAACTAGTCTACTATTTTTTTTAATAAAACCCAAACAACAAAGTTTAATCTCCCTAGCCAATATTAACACACTTCTTTTTTGGTTTTTCCCTCCATCTAATAATTTTAAAAGATTTCTAAATTAGTCAAGGATTTTTTATACCTCATATAATGCTTTCAGTGATTTGGTTGATTCAAGAGAGATATTTAGGCTTTGCTCAACTCTGATGAAGTTAGTCAATCAATTGAGTTATCAATAATTACTAAGATAAGTGTATGGGACATTCTTCTTAAAATAATTGTGGCTAGCCATTGATCCCAATTCTTTTCCCACTGTGGAAGAAGGATCTCAGAATCTTTGTTCCACTAGAACCCTTAGTTCCTCTCTTCCCCTCCCAATGGTGGTAGACAAGATCCCTCCAGTCCCTTGACAGCATGGATCAGCCAGGAGTCACCAGCTACAATTCTTCTGATAAAAAGGAGGATTTTCAGGTCTAATCATCTACCCTACCATTTCATCATAAGGTTCTCTAGGACTTACAATCAGCCTGACTTCTATTCCCTCCAAACAGTACCATCTAACCTACTGATGCATCCTAAAGATCCTTTGGCCTTTCCATCTGTCCCATTGCAGCATTGTTAGGACTTTTTGGTCTTACAATAAATTATGAAGCTAAAATCTATGTATATTTTCCCTTCCAAATAGAATGTGAGCTTTCTTGAGAGCATGAATTATTGTTACTTTTTCTTTGAATCTTTAGTATCACAGTGCTTAAACTAGTACTTGGTACAAAGTAAGGGCTTATTAAATGTTTTTTTATCCATTAATTTATTCAATCATTCTAGAGCATCTTAAAAAAAATTTTAAAGGACATTCAAAAGTCTTTGGGACACTCTGAACAATCATGACTCTCCAAGCTGTCTTATTTTCTTCCAGCAAATGTCCCACAGGTCAGCTGGGAATTTCAGAAGCATATAATGACCAGACAACTCCTCATAGTTCAGATGTCATCAACCCATCAATCAGCTCCTGATGTCTATGGCCATCCCAAATGGTCCAAAGCTACTATCCTATAACAACAACCTCTCTGCACTTGGAAAGAACATCAGAGCTGGGCAGGAATAGCATCCAAAGCCAAAATGACCACCAGAAATGATTCTCTTCCTGTTTCTTCTTCTCAGCATTCTTATATGGCACAGTTACTAAACTGGTGAATTCTGGGACACAATCTACTTTTTACTTTCAAGTCTGGGGTCTCTACAGCAACCTAGGCAGAAAGGTGGCCAGGAAAGAGTGGGCTACAAAATGCATTTGGACTCTGTCTGTAGCTGATAAGATTCCAGTCTTTTCCAGTTCAGACCTCCTCCCTCTTGCCTTAAGAAACACATACATATACACATTCAAAAAGAGGTGTGAGTATAAATTTGGAGGAGAAAGGTGATGCTAGTAACTTTTGCTTCAACTTGTATTTCTGATTTATTAATATATTTTGTAATTGGGCAGGTAATCCTCAAATAATGTACAGGTGGCATATATAAGTCCCTTACATAAGAATGACCATCCAAAAAAAGCATATTCATTTGGTATTTCTATTCCTTTTTCCTTTCTTCTTACTCTCCTCCTTTCCCCTACTATCAAAAACTAATCAGCTCTCCTTCCTTCCAGCTCTAAGCTAAGCTTTGTTTCTCACCTCCCCCAAGTGCTGATCAACTCTACATCAACAAGGCAGCAGGAGAAAAGGAAGAAAGTATAGGGTGGAGGTAATAGCTCTATTTTCCCTTTCCCCTTTCCACTTCTTTTCAAGACTACAGTCCCAGTACATTCATGCTTTTTCCATCTCAAAATTTCCCCTAAATATAATTAGCTTCATCCCACCTCCAAACATAAATTTATTTTCAGGACTTTCTGTGTATTCTGAAAGTATATGCAGATAAATCTAGCTTCCACATCTAAAATTATCATCTATATTCCTTCTTTATAGGAGCTTTTTAAAAATGGAGTGGGCTGGCTATATAGGAAGGGACTGTTTATTATCCTTTCCTATTGGTTAGCAGAAAACAAGCAAACAAACGTGTTCAACCACAAAGGGGCTATAACTCACTGGAATAGGGGCTGTTTCTATTACCTACTCATTACAGAACAGAAATCTTGATCAGGAGCAGCCATTTGTAGTAGTGGAAAGGGAAGTGGTAGCAAAGCCCTAAACTAAGCCCGGGTGATTGGGGATTTTGGCCCAAAGCACCAAAATGTAAAAGATACATTTTTTAAAATAAATAATCCTAAAAAATTATGCCATTTTAAAATTAGTTACACCCCACAGGTAGGTGGCCTAATTATGTCAAGAAAATCTGAATAAAATTCTATCTTAGATGCTCACTGGTTGTGCAGTGCTGAGCAAGTGACTTAATTTCTCTGGGCATCTGTGTATTCATCAATGAAGTGTATTTAATAACCTAACAGAATTGTTGTGAAAATCAAATGAGGTAATATTCAAAAGCATTTTACAAACCTTAAAAAACCTTATATAGATAGTAGTTATTATTATTATTGGATAGCTGGGTGGCACAGTAGACAGAGTGCCCAGCCTGGAATCAGGAAGACTCATCATCATGAATTCAAATTCTGCTGCAGTCGCTAGGTATGAGACATGGGCTAGTCATTTAACCCTATTTGCCTTAGTTTCCTCATGTGTAAAATGAGCTGGAGAAGGACATGGCAACCACTCCAGTATCTTTGCCAAGAAAACCCCAAATAGAATCACAAAGAGTTAGATGATTATACAACAAATTTATTATCATTATTATTACTGTTATTGTTAAAATTTTGATAGCATTTTTACTTCCTTCAGGAATTTAATTAATTAATTAATTAACTAGTTCATTAATTCTTGCTGATTAGTAAGAGCAAAACTAAGCAGCTACCATATGGCAACAGTACCCCCTCCAAGCAATTAATGCTTCCCATCCATCATTCCTAACCAGCACTCAAACTTATTCCAAGCATGGCCTTCCTAATAGTAGATTCAGAACTCCAGGGTCCCCCAAAGGCTAGTATCAGGGTAATTTAGTGCTATTTGTTCTGTTTTATATCTATCAGTCATCCCATTCCCTAGAGACTTCATAAGAAAATTTAAAAGGACATTCAAAATACTATGGAATACTTTGTCTACCAAGGGTTCTTCAGTTTACTTCATTTATTAGTCATGGTCCCTACCCTTTTCTCTTATACTCTCCAAGTAAGAGGTTCTTCAGAGCCCTGGAGTCTATTAAAATAAATATTAATGCTAAATTATTTTATTTCCTCTATTTACACATATGTCTGCTTCATTCCCTGTATCTAAAAAGTTTTGGGGGTGAGGCGAAAATATGGCAAAAAAAAAAAAAACCAAGAAGGAGAAAAGACCCTTTGCTCCCCACATCATGCAATGTGGGGAAATATTGGCATCCTGTGACAGAGCTTTCAATACACAAAACTGATATTGGGATGTTAGGTCCTACAGTACCATTACATATGGACATAAGATCAGTGATTCAAAGGTGGATGACCTTAGAGTCATTTGCAAAGAGACATTCAATTATAAGGAATCCCATTTTTGACTAAGTAGAACTGTCTAGCAATAAGCGCAGTTCTTAATGCTAGTGTTTTCCTTCAGAGACTATCTCCAATGTAGTGTGCCTATAGCTTGTGTGTACATAATTGTTTAGACATATTGTTGTTTGTACATAATTGTTGTACATAATTATTTGGACATATTACTGTTTGTACATAATTGTTTAGACATTGTTATTTGCACATAATTGTTGTACATGATTGTTATAAATGTTGTCTCCAATTAGACCATGAGGTCCTTGATGCCAGTTACTATCTTTTGCCATTCTTTGTGCCCTTGGCACTTAACTTAGTGCCTGACACATTTGTTCTCATTCAGGTGTTAAATAGTTGTCTGACTCTTCACTATTCCAGTTGGGGTTTTCTTGGCAAAGATTATGAAGTGATTTTCCATTTCCTTCTCCAGCTCATTTTATAATTCAGAAAAGGGAGGCAAATAGGGTTAAGCTAGTAAATATCTGAAGTCAGATTTGAACTAAAGAAGATGAATATTCTTCACTCTAGGCCTTGCCCTCTACCCACTGTGCCACTTACTTGACCCCACCCGGCATACAGTAGGCATTTGATATATATTTGTTGACTAGCTTTCCAACTCAGAGTTTGCAGGAAAAGAGGAAAGTTCTTGTTGAGTCGAGGGCAGAAGGATTCAATGAGAAAATAATGGTCATCAGCTCAGAAGAATGGAATTACTAGATTCTGATGACAATTGCTTTGTATTTTGTATCTGATCACAAATAATCATTTGAAAGGTATTAAATGTCTCAAGAATTCTAAGAGACAGGAGTTATATAGTTGAATAAAATTAATCTTCACTTAAACTAGAATACCTTTCCCTCCATGCCTATAATTTTAAAGGTTGAATTCCGCCTATTTAACCTTTTAAAAATCATCTCCATTTTCTGGACACTATATTTCTTGATGAAGAATGCTATTATTACATTAGCTTTTGCAGCTGCTATCATATACCATCAATTCATATACATTCCAGCAAAAACAACAAAGTATGTTGACCAGAAACTGACATCTAACCATTAATCTTCTTGCACAGTTAGGCTCAGTTTTTACCTGTCCCCAAAATTCCCTAAAAGGTATAAAGGGTTCTAGCCTAAAATAGAAGTTGAAATTTGAACATTTCTTGACCAAACAATGTTTGTGGAGAATCTACTCTATTCAATCCTTTTTTAGGAAATAAAAGTACACTGGGGCACAGTTGCCATAGTCCAGAAACATAAAGAAACTAGAATAATGAGGCATGACAATAGAGCAAAATTATTAAACACAAGGTACTATGTAATTAAGACCTAAATTGTATGATACAGATACATAAATGCTGCAGGAGTTCAGAGGAGATAGAGACCAGTAAAATTTTGAACAGTTAAGAAGCTCCCTGGCAGAACTGAGATAAGAAAAAACTATTTTTCAAAATGAATACAGAGTGTCCTATAAGTCTTAAAGCTATTTTAGACAATTAAAGCTTAAAACTTCGTTAAAACTCTTGGGTCAATCTATATATTAAATTAAGATCTAACATCTAGAATTTATAAGAAATGGATATATATCTAAAAGATTAAAACCAATTTCCTCATGAAGCCAAGATTAAAGAATATGAACAGATAATTTTTGAAGAAAAAAATATAAACTGTTAAAAAACAAGTTTAAAAAAAAAAAACACAATCCCTTCATAAGGAAAATACAAATCAAGTTACCTTAATAAGTAATATAGGAAAACTTGAGATTCAAGATCCTGCCTTTAATACTTAGCAGCTTTGTGACCAGAAAGAAACTATTTAATCTCTCTAAGGATCAATTGTCTCTGTAGGATTGTTATATCATTCAATTGAGATAATACTTTATAGCTTTTTGCACACCATTATGTAAATGTCACTTGTGACAATGATGATGATAATGACATCACAAATCAATTAGAGGGTAAAAACAATAGCAAGAAAAATAATAATAAAATTCACATCAGAGCTTTGAGGGAAAGGGCTTTTTGGTGACTTTACTAATCTATAAAACTGAAAGGATTGGAGTAGATATATGTATGTCTTTCATTTGTATAGTGCTTTAAGATAACAAAGAGCTTTCACATTTGTTGTTATCCAGTCATTTCAGTAGTTTCTAACTTTTTCATGACCCCATTTGAGGTTTTCTTGGCAAAGATACCAGAGTGGTTTGCCATTTCCTTCTCCAGCTCATTTTACAGATGAGGAAACTGAGGCAAATAGGGCTAAGTGATTGCCCAGTATCACACAGCTAATATGAAGCTGATTTGGATTCATATCTTCCTGACTCCAAGCCTGGCATCTTGCTGCTCTGGCTTTTTATAAATTATTTTATTAAATCAATGCAATGATCCTGTGAAGGGCAGACAGATCTTCAGGTCACCTTATATCTCTGTGAAAAATCATGACTAAACTCCATCCTCTATATTAGCAGAACTAGGAGATCACAATATGTATGTATTCTGAAGAGTCCTGAATTCTGGATAAAAATTTTGGATTCAAACCAATGGCTAAGTTATCAACAAGGGTATGAACTAAGGGAAATATTTTTTAAGAAAAATGATTTGGTACTTTTGTGTTGTTTATTTTTATAAAAAGTAAAGTTTCATCTATACATCCATCCTAAATAAACTTTAGCCACTCAGGAAAAATAGAGGGAAATAAATGGATTGAGAAACTGAAGAGGAAGAGTGAAAAACTGAAGAGTGAAAGATATCATTTATTTAGAAATCTATTGCCATATAATGATTTTTTTAAATTTAAATAGACTATATTGTGGGAGTTGTAGACAGTTATATTAATAAATTATTACTGAAGCTGAGAATTGATCCAACCATTCTGAAAGCAAGGTACAATTATGCTAAATGACAAAAATGTCACTTTGATTAAGGTAATTACACACACACACACACACACACACACACACACTCATCACACATAAAAGATAGAAAGACAGATAGACATACAAAAATGTATATATGTAGATATACATATAGACATTTCTTATACTTCCCTAAGTATGTTCTAAAGAGGTCTAAGATAGAAAGGTTTCCATATGTACAAAAAGCAATACTTCTTAAAACAGCAAAGAACTGGAAACAAAGTAAATAGTTATCATTTGGGGAACAACCAAACACATTTCAATTCATAAATTCAATAAAATGTTATTATACCATAAAAAACACTGAATATAAAGAATATAATATGAAAGCACATTATAAACTTCCTTTTAAGTTCAATTTAAAATATTAAAGAATTAATGTTTCTTTTCCTAGTACTTTTGAGACATGCCAAACACTCTACATCAGACACTGAACTTTGAAAAAAGGACCTCTAATTTTGTTAAAACTCTTGCTTTTGCCATCTCCTGAAGCAAATGGATTATAAGCAACCCTTTCCCACAAAATATTAATAACAAAAAAGATCCTTTTTCTCTCCTTGAAGGGAATTGTTAAAGAAGAAATGGAACACTACCTTATTAAGAGACTATTCAAAAATGTTGAGTCCAAATTGATTATAACATGTTATGATTATCTTCAAGATTCCTATAAATGTTCCCTTGAATAATTCTAGGGTAGGGACACGTCCTAGAACATGGAAGAAAGTAGGATTTGAACATTTTTCTTTATATCTCTAAGCTAAAATGGCTTCAATATTAAGTTAACATTAATTAAATTATCTAAAATGCATAGTATCAAGACTTTTTTTTCTGTAACAACAGAAAGTTATGGAAATATATGAAAGTGATGCAAAGTGAAATAAAGGAAAATAATATGGACAATATGGACAAAACAATAAAAGCAATATAGGCAATGACAACAAAAATGTAAGAAAAAGCTACCATAATCAAAGTCAAATCTGAATGCTGTGAAATTGTAATGATTAAGGTTATTCTGAATTGACCTAACTGAAGAAGAGTTACAATAATGCATTACCATCCCTCTTTTTGCAAATACTGTCAGATTTGCTTAATGTGTTCATTAGTTTTGCTAATAATCCCTCTTTCAAATATTGTTATAAAGACTGTTCTCTAGAGGAAGAAAGAAATAGGGATATATCAGTAAATGGAAGTAATTTTTTTAAAGATATCAATAAAACTTTTAGAAATAAGGCCAATCTCAATTTTTCTTTACAGTCTAATGCCATGATCTAGAGAAATTCTAGATCATGGTATTAGTATAAAAATAGAAAACAAAGTGAAAAAAATCAAGTGATATTTTTTAAGAATAAGATTTTATGTCTAATGGGATATTGAAGGACAAAGGAGAGACAAGACTCTAGATGACCGGGAGAATGAATCCTATTAATTACAACATAAATGCATGTGGAAACAGTTGTAGTATGTGAAGAGAGGAGGAAAGATAAAAATAAGTTCAATTTGGATACCTTGATTTTGAAAAATGAGATTTCTCAAAAGGTAGGACTCAGATTTGGGAAACATTAGCATTAGTAATAGAAGTTACAGGTCAGAAAATGAGACATAAGGAACTATACTAAACTGGTAAGAAGAGAGCCAGGAAAGTAGAGATTCATGGAAATCAGGAAAATAGAAAATTAAGAAAGAAAAAAGGAACTAACCAATCAGAAAATACTTATTATGTGCCAGGCATTATGCTAAGCTCTTTACAAATAATATCTCTTTTGATTTTCACAACAAACTGAGAGGTAGGTGCTACTATTATTCCCATTTTACCACTAAGGAAACTGATAAACAGAGATCAGGTGGTTTGCCTTGGGTCACATAACTAATAAGTATTTGACAGATGAATAAAGAGTGAACAGAATCAAAGGGAACAACAAAAAAAAAAAAAGACAAAGAAAATGAAAACTAGAAAAGGGGGGGGGGGGAACTCTAAATTTGGTGATTAGATCATCTGTGATCTTTGAGAGATCTGTTTTAATTGAGTAGTTAGGATGGAAGAAACTTACCACTGGTATACTAAATATGAAGTACTTATCCAAAGGTGAGTTGGCATCTTATTCCAAAACATGAGCCATAAAATCTGAAATTTTCATTACAAATAAAACTAAAAAATTCAAAAAAGTTGCAGCTAAATGTAAAGCTGTCCCAAAGGTTTTCTTGGACAAATAAAGAAGCTGGTTTGTTGGCATATCCAAAGGCAACCCTATTGAGGAAGAATACTGATAAGTAGGTAAAAGTTTAGAAGAGGGAAACCAGGAGTGTTTAAAGTTGAGGAGACATGATTACACAGTATATAACAGTTACTGAGAACTCTACTTAAAAGATTGTTGTATGGAAAAAGGATTAAATTGTTCAGTTTGCCCTCAAAGTCCAACTAGGAGCATAAGATAGAAGTTGCAAAAAAGGACAAATTTAAACTTGACTTTCTAATAATTATACTATCCAAAAGAAGAATGGCTTGCCTCAGGGTAGTGGGTTATTCTGGGTCAGGCCTAAACCAGGCTTTCCAATGATTCAGATTCCAAGGTTAAAAGAAAAATGGAGAAAAGGCAATCATAAGTCTTAAAATGCAATAAAAACCACTTTACTAATTAAGAGATTAAAAGAATCAACTTCAAAGCTGAAAAAAAAAAAAAAGATGCAGTCTTCCTTGACAGTCACCAGGTTAAAAACTCTGCTTATGCAGGGTGTAGGAGTGCAGGTATTTTCTGACACTAATTCCCATTTGACTGGTTCTTTTGAAGCTAGTAGTTGCCAGGCAGGCACAGGGACTTTCCTGTACCCCTTAACAGACCTTTCCAGCAGATGCTACTGGAGAACTGTTTCTGGACCTCCTGGAAACAGAATGAGGAAAAGTAAGAAAGCAGGGAGAAAAGAAAAGGGAATGAAGCCATGATCACAGCAGCCGCTGGGACCTGAACATGGTGAGATGCAATTATCCAGCAGTGCCTCTCAAGCAATGACCTTACCACCTACACAAAACCAGCAGAGCTCTTAGCACATGGTTCTTCCTTATTAGAGGTCATCTTGCAAAGGCTTAATGACTCCTTGTCAGGTAGGTTTAAAGCGTATTCCTGAAGAGGGAACTGAAAGCCAGAATGGAAAATGTAGTTATCCAAAATCATACAGGTAGTTAAAATGGCAGAGACGAGACTGTAGTCCAGGTCCTCTAATTTCAAATTAAATGCTTTTTTTCCATTTTTGCATAAGAACTCAAAGGGTTAGAAAAGCAGATGAAAAGATTTTGGGGGTTTTCTTTTTTTAACAAGAGAGGAAAAACATATTTATAGGCCAAGAGAAGAAGAAGCCAAAAGAAAGGGAGAAATTGAAGATGCATGACAGAGAGAAAAGAATTCCTCAAATTCATCATCTCTTACAGCAAAGTCTTATTTATTATGTCCCAATTATAGACATTACATTGATATGTTTCATACATATTACATATTATATTACCTATTATATAGGGGTGTGTATAAATCGCATATATATATTCATATTGCAATATAACTGTTTTTAAGTCATTTGCTTTGCTACCACAGAATGTGGTTATGAATATTTTGATACATATTAGATTTTCATTTCTGTCCTTGTCTTTGTTGAATTATAGTAGTTGTTAGATCAAAGATCAAGGATAATTTAATGTCTCTTGTTGAATAATTACAGATTGAAATCTAGAAGAATTGGACTACTTCACAGCTCAACCAATAATTCTGCTCCTGTTAGGAGGGAAGAAACTTACCATTGGTGCTTTAAATACACAGTACTTATACAAAGGTGAGTTGGCATCCTATTCAAAAAATGAGCTATAAAATCTGAAATTTTCACTATAAATAAAACCAAAAGATTGCTGTTTCCACGTCATGTTTTCATTCTTAGTCCTTTAACAATTTTCACAATGTTAACTGTATTAATCTGCAATTATCTTACTATTAGTGATTGGGAACATGCTTTCACCAGGTCATTTATAGTTTGAAATTACTCGTTTGAAAAATGTTTGTTCATATTCTTTGACATCTTTTTTTATCAACTAATAGAGTGTTTTGATCCAATTTTAAACCATACCCTAAAATTACTAAAATTTGTAATGATTTTAAGCTATTAAATCTTTAGTGCACAAAGATTTTAGGAATACATTATACATCTTATGTGTATTATACATACTTATGATAATTTCCCCATGTATTTCAGCTATCACACTTACTGAAACAACTAGGTGATACAGTAGCTAGAGTGCTAGAACTGGAGTTAGAAGATCTAAATCCAAATCCAGCCTCAGACATCTACTAGCTGTGTGTTCCTGGGCAAATCACTTAACTTCTATCTGCTCAATGATCTGATTTATAAAATTCAGATAATGAGTATCTATCTCCCCAAGTTATTATGAGGATCAAATAACATATTTGTAACAGAATCTGAAAACCTTAAAGTTGCATAAAAGTGCTATTATTATTATTATTGATATTTGATGTAAATATTTTCCTTTACCATCTTCTCATTCTGTCTTAATTTATTTTAATTGTGTGGAGACTTTTTTATAATTGCATAAAATAAAAATTGTCTGTTTTCTCTTTTATGATTCTTCTTTGTAAGTTCTACATTTAAGAGGAGATGACTGAAACATGTAATGGGCTGAGGCTTGAGTTGATGCACTGAGGTCCCAAGCACATGAGGCTAAATAGTAATTGGACCATACTCTATTAATATGTAAGCTTGGAGAAAGAATGGCCCCCACCCACTCTTTGTGCAAGTCCTGATGTGTTGTATAGGAAATGACGATTTTGGTGGGTGGAGGCAGGGGAGTGGAAAAGGAGATGGCTCAGTGGGTAGAGTACCAACCCTGAAGTCAGGAGGACCTGAGTTCAAATCCAGCCTCAGACACTTAACAATTCCTGGTTGTGTGACCATGGGCAAGTCACTTAACCCCAACTTCCTCAGCAAAAAGCAAAAAACAAAAAGAAGAGAAAACAAACAGAAAAGCCGTCGCAATAGCAATCCCAAAAGTCTCTCCTTCCCTTCCTTTTCCACTCCCCTGCCTCCACCCACCAAAATCGTCATTTCCTATACAACACATCAGGACTTGCACAAAGAGTGGGTGGGGGCCATTCTTTCTCCAAGCTTACATATTAATAGAGTATGGTCCAATTACTATTTAGCCTCATGTGCTTGGGACCTCAGTGCATCAACTCAAGCCTCAGCCCATTACAGAAACACTAAGAGAAAAAGTGATCTGTAACAAGTCCCATTGCCAGTATGTCTACACCTGAATCTTGGTTTTCTTGATTCTAAGGTTATATCTATCTGCTGCCAGGCAGGTTATCTTGCACTTAGTAGATGTTTAATAAATATTCATTGAATTAAAAACATCTTTTCAGTATAAGGCAAAGTGCTAGGTAGTATTAAGGATGATACAAAAATAGATGAGATACTCTCTGCCTTCAGAAATTTTTAATCTAATAGAAATAATAAGAAAGACACATATAATTATGAAAAAATTAAGTGAGAGTAGTACAATATATATTGTACTTCATAATATATTGTTTTATACTATGAAGACAAAAGTTAAGAGATTTATCAGGAAATGTTAAGGAAAGGTGACAAAAGATATAAAAAAAGCAGAAAAATATAAATGGAGAGGATATTACAAATGGAAGCAAACAGAGAAGAGGGTAAGCTATGAAGAAATAAAACTAGGAACAAGGCCACAGCATGGGAGCAAATAGTCCTACATACTTTAGTAACCCCTTGGAATTTATCTTATTACAGTGTAACACATTTCACATTTATAATGATGACCTTCAGCCATTTGTAAAAGGCCAAATCATACTAAATCCATTGTTTAAGAAGGCATGGAACTCTGGATATACTTTAAAGGGATTTCTACCAAAAGGGCAGTTATTGAATCTTGTACTTAAAAAGTTCAATTTCCACTTCTTAAGTTTGATTTTTGCAAAATAACTACAATTCTGAATAACTATGGCACTATTAGACTTTAGAGTCAAATGATCTGATTCTAATCATAATTCTTCCACTTCTTAATCATAGAATTATAAACATGTAACTTCATCTCTAGGACTCAGTTTCCTCAACCATAAAATGAAAGGGTTAGACTAAATAAACTCCGAGTTACCTTTCAGTTATAAATGGAATGACTGTGATGACTGATTCAGTGAGAAAAGTTTTTTGGAATTTAATCTATATATAAGCAAGAAAACTAAAAATACATATTCTTTTCTAAATTTAACTTGACATGACAATATATAGATGTGTTTGTAGCTGCTGCTTCATTTCCAGGATGGCTGGTACTTTTCAACCCAGGTCTAAGAACACTATGTGGTTTTCCCCCTTCACTCTTGATATAACACGTCCATTTCAAGTTAAAACTTATATATCGACCCCCAAACTAGCAATTCAGTCTTTTTCTCAATTCTGTCCATTACCATTAGCAAGTTGCTTTTTCCTAATACCTACCTCTCTCTCTATCTTGGATAAATTCTTCTAAATACTACTGCTTTCAAATAAATTTTTCCTGTCTGCAGTAAACAAGATAAAGATAAAGCTGTTAAGACCTTATGTTACATAAATCTTGCAATATTTATCTAAATTCTTTATTTTTGTCATTCCTTATGAAACAATAAAACTTTGTTATTGCCATAAACATCTTTTTTTTCCTATCATTGCCTAATTTTTGGATGCATTTTGTGACTATGAATATTTTCAAACATATAGTTTCTTTTTTGTGGTAATGTGCTTTTATACACTACAAAAAATCCAACAGTGGATTTATAAATTTAAGTAACTCAATTTAAATAATTTCAAACTGTTTTTCAAATAAAATGCTCATATTAAGAAAAGGAATGAGAAAATGCAAGGTATAGCCACTTAAAGGGGGAAGAGGGAATTCTACAGAATTAATCGAATAAGTCAAGAACTGTAATTAATACTATCAGTAGGTATGTTTGAAGAGTTTTTGATTTGTTGGTTTGTTTTGGTTATATTCGTTTTTATTTTTAAGAAAGGAATCAGCACTGTTTTAGAAGCGGGAAATGAACCAATCTAAAAAATGTGGTTAATGCTAGGAATATGTTTTAAGAGTTAATGTTGCAGAGTAAAGAATCAGTTTAAACCAAAATAGACTTTACATTGATCTCTATTAAATTCCATCATATTAGCTCTGACTCAATGTTCTATACTATCAAAACTTTTTTTGAATCTTGATACTCTCTTGTTATATGTTAGCCAATCCTTCAAACTTAGTCATTTGCAAATCTGATAGGCATATCAACTATACTTTTATCTAAGTCATAGATTTAAATATTTACAAACATAAATATTTTTGGAATTTGTATAAACATATATATATATATGCTGATACTTATATATGATTATATTCTAGATAGCAGACAGATAGATAGATGGATGGATAGATAGATAATAAAAAAAATTAACAAGGGTCAAAAAAAAAAAAAAAAAAAACACTGCTCTACTGGAAATCTCCTTTGATATCATATCATTAACTATTCTTTGATCATCTACTCAGTAGAGTTGGTTTAGATTAACTATTGTCTGGTTCACCAATACAGTATGGGGACATCAGGGAGTTTAATAAGACTTTTTTAGGAAGGCTTCAATGTCAAAACTATTTTCATAATAATACTAAGATATTTTAATTTTAATATAGTAAATATTAATAAACATAACTCATATGAACAAAATTTTTTTGGAGGATCCTGAAAAACTTTAAAGAGTATAATGGGGGTTTATGAAAACAAAAAACTTGAGAACCACTGGTCTAGTTTATTTTTTCCATCTTTCCCTCAAGAATAACATAAAAGATTTTGGTAAATGCTTTACTAAAATCTAAATAAACTATATCTATATTATTCCCTGGATTAGAAATTCTGCTAAAGAAGGAAATTAGGTTATTCTACTTTGAATTATTCTTGATGAAGTTATGCTTGTTCTTTGTGATCACTGTTTCCTTTTTTTAGATATTTACTAAATATCTATTATTTTTATTAATATGATTTAGCATTTTTACTCAGAATGAAAAGCTTATGATTTACAAACTGATTTCTTTCATTTAAAAAAAATCAGAATAGTTGCCCTTCTCTAGTTCTGTAATAATTCTTTCATTATCTGCAACTCCCCAAATATCACTGAGAGGACTCAGAAATCACATATTTCATTTCCCTACCTCATATGTCCCCAATAATTCCAACTTCTACATAGCCAAAGTGATTGTTATTATGCCTGAGGTCAGATATAAACTCTTTTATAATACTGGTGTATGTTATACAAATTTGTATGTTTGTTCTATATATATGTTCTTCCATGTACATGTTGTTATTCTTGTAATAATGAAAGCTCACCATGGTCACAGATTGTCTCACTTTTGGCTTTGTATACTTGGGATTCGCATAGTACCTGACATTCAGTATGTGCTTAATAATTGCTTATTGATTAATTACCAGTTTTCAATACCCTAAGATGTGTAAAACTAATGATGAAAGAAAGGAAAAAGACTGGGAGATAGCTCAGCGGAGAGGAGTGCAGCATGATCATTCCCAATTCTGTTCTTGGTAGTTCTTTCTGATTCACTAGTCCTACAGTTGTTGGACTTTTGTTTTTTTTATCCACTCAGCAGTTCTCTTTTCCAACTTAATAAATGGCTAATTAATTTTCACATTTATATTTCTAAATACATCTTCACAACAGATGATCATTTAGTCTGTAGCAAAATAAAGATTATATAATGAAATATGCAATATTAAATACAAAGTGAGATAATCACAGAATTGCCATTTTTCCACCAACTTGCAAATAGATATCCAATTAAATTATTAACCAAAATGAATAACAAATCCTTGCATAATTTATTGTTATCTCTTACTCATTAGCTTCTATGGTAATGAATTGTAAGAAGTTTGGAATACATCATTAATTATATCAAGTAGAAGAGGGACTGCTTCTGTAGTCTCAGTCCTTAAATGGAGTAACTGAGGTACAAAAAGATTAAATGACAACTAAATCAGTACTGCAGCTGAGTTTAGAATCCAGGTAATTTGATTCTTAATCCAGAAACTCAATCTATTAGCCTTCAGGATAGTATTATGCTTCCTGTGACTCACTCAGAAAACTTGCTAACTGACACAAGACCCTGTTTTCTTACACTTAAGCTGCAACTTTTAAATGAATGCAAAATTGCTGTTATTCATTGATAAAATGTCAGTCAATGATCCGAGACAGGGGCAAGGTATTAAATTATAAAAACCAATATTGTTATGCAATGTGGCAGATTCTACTAACTTGGCATTAATCATCAGAACTGATTTGTAAGCTAATGCAACAGTTGTGGAAACAACTGATGAGACATATTGCACAGTTAAAATACCTTCTTTCCAAAGTAGCAGAAAACTATATATATATAACTCCTGTGGCTTAGACAAGGAGAAAGAGAGGAAGAAAGGGAAAACATGTATTTTTTTTTAAATATCTAAATAAAATAGCACCTAAGAAGTTTGGATCATTTCAATATGAAGCTGATGGGGTGGGGGTGGGGGGAGGGTGGGAAGGAATCATATAACTTGGTGATCTATGCATGAATTCTCTCAGTCTTCATGACAATAATCTCTCCTGATTCTCCTATTTATCTGATCCCTCATTCTCAGTCTTCTTTGCTGGATCCATATCACATTTCTTAACTATGAATATTACCCAAGGCTCTCCTGGTCTCTGCCTCTGTCTGTCTATGTCTATGTCTCTTTGTTTCTCTCAGCCTTTTTCTGTCTCTTACTCTCTCTCTCTCTCTCTCTTCTTTCTCTCTCTCTCTCTCTCTTTCTCTCTCTCTCTCTCTCTCTCTTTCTCTCTCTCTCTCTCTCTCTCTCTCTCTCTCTCTCTCTCTCTCTCTCTCTCTCTCTCTCTCTTTCTCTCTCTCTCTCTCTCTCTCTCTCTCTCTCTCTCTCTCTCCACCCCTCCCACCCCACCATGTCTTTTCCAATTTCTTTAGGTTTAATGATCATTCCTATACAGAAGGCTCCCAAATTTATATATCCAGGTCCAATCTCTTCCAGAGTCTTTAGTTAGTATCACCAACATACTAGACATATCAAACTGGATATACAGTTGACATCTCAAAATCAACATATCTAAAATGACAATAACTATCTTCCCCAAACTTACCCACTATCAAAGTTTCCCACTTTTCTCAAAGCATCACTAAACTTTTAGTCTCCCCAGGGTTACTTTGCAATTCATCCTCAATTTCTCACTTTCACAAATAGCAAATTTCTATTCAGTGTCCAAATCTTTTTATTTCTCTCTTCACAGCTCCCTTACTATATGCTTCAATTCATCTGTTCCTTATCTGATTGTTCAGGCTTCTTTTTGTTCCTCTGTATTCCAAGAGCAAACATTACCTTTCCTCCATCCATATTTTTGTTTTAACACTGCAACCTCTTCCAGGTTCTACATATCCATTTTCATGAAGTCAAGAATATGGAACAATGGAAATTGGGAACATTATAGAAGCTTAACTTGCAAGATCCACTTATCTCAGATGTAGATACTCATCTAGGCTCAGTCCTTTTAGTTTGGGAAATTTCAAAGAACAATTCAATAATGAGAACAGAAGCTCTAGAGCATAAATGTGAATTTAGAAAGCATTCTAGGGTGGTGGAAAGAGTGCTGGAAGATCTGGAAATGAAGGACATGGGTTCAAATATCTGCTTTGTTACCATGAAATTTTAGCCAAGTCTTATCAACTCTCTCTGGGTCTCAGTTTTCTCATTTATAAAATGAGAGAGTTTGGCTTAAAGTTCCTTTCAATTTGAATCCTATAATGTCTCCATCTCTCTATCTCTATAATATAATAACCAGCAAGTTTAACTGCTAAGCCTGTTTCCTCATGTACAAATAGGAATTATAATAATTTCATTACTAAACACACAGAGCTGTTATGAGGCTCAAATAAGAAATTGTGTGAAGTTACTTCATAATCATAAAGTACTATAGACATATGAATTGTAAACATTCTCTTCTAAAACCATCCTTCATAAGTTAGAGCTCTTCCTGACCATCAAATATTTTCTCTCTTGATCTCCTGAACTATAGTACATCTTTTTCTTCTCTAAAGATTAAAGAAGGAAGGGAGGGAGGGAGAGAAGGAGGGAGGAAAGAGGAAGAATGGGAGGAAGGAAAGGAGAACTCAACATATGCATTATTCGTGGTCAGAAAAAACAAAAATTTCCTATTGGCCTTCACTGAAAATTCCTTTTATTCTGCATCTTGAATACTGTACATCACCTCTTTTTCAAGAGGTGAGTAGCATGGTTCAACATCAGTCCTCTGAAATCATGATTGCTAATTAATTGATCAGGATCATTAAGTTTTTCAAAACAGTTTATCTTTATAAAGTTGTTGCTGTATAATTTTTCTGTTTGTTCTGCTCACTTCACTCTGCATTAGTGCATGTAAGTCTTCCTAGCTTTACCTGAAACTGTTCCTGCTGCCATATATGTATATACATTCCTAATTAATGGGCACTCCTTCCTTTCCAGCTCTTTGCTATAACAAAAGAGCTTAAGCTATTGAAGTTTCTTTTCTTTTCTTTTTTTAACTAGATGTGAAAGGCAGTCTTGGGGGGGGGGGGGGGAAGAAGGGCACAACTATACAGCTTGGCCCACCTTTAGTAAAAAATTAAACTACATTATATATTATAAACTGTTGGATAGAGAGATAAGTTCAATTTGGCAAAATGCCAAACTTTTGAGTCCAACAACTTCATAAAGATAAAGAAAAAGTACTGTCTCCGCACCAATTATTCTAGCAAAGCCCCTCTGGTATAATGGTTGATTTTGTTTTCACTAAATGGACTCTGGGGGAATATAGTCAAAGAGCAAATAGTTTTTTGTTGTTGTTGATGTTGTTGTTGTTTTTTAAAGAAAAGCTATTGAGAGACAAATTAATCCTTTTATTTCTCTTTCTTCCCTCCAGATCAGTATATATTAGCTTGCCTGAATATTATAGGTCTCTAATAGTCAATATACACTGAATCTATGACTTCATTAACTTGGGGAATTCCATTATGGGAACTCCCCCAACCCAGGCAAAAGAAAATCATCTAGGATTTAGTAGACAAATACTAGGGAGTTAATCTGTGACACACAGAGAAACACAGAAACTCCTAAGTATCAGATATGATAATAATAACAACATTTACATAGTGCCTACTATGTACCAGATATCATGCTAAGTGCTTTACAAATATTTATTTCTTTTGATCCTTATAACTACTCTAGGAAATAGATGCTATTATCCTCCCTATTTTACAAATTAAGGAAACTAAAGCAGATAAAAGTTAAGTATTTTTCTGAGGATCACAAGTGCCTAGGGCTGGATTTGAACTGTCTTTCCAATTCTAGACTCAGCACCCTAATCATTACACCATTCTGTAGCAGGAAGAAATATGAAATATATAATTCCTATGTACTCTAGAAGGAAACGTCTAATAGTAGCTGATATAAGATACAACTTTGTTTTCCACTTACCTATTCCCCATTCCAACTAGATATTCTCATCTATCTCTACCTAGAGGATAAGGAATATGTTCTTATCTTTATAAAAAGTATATTAAATGTATACAAATTAAGGCTTTACCTTAATCCTTTAAGGTATTAACTTTATCTGGTTTGACTCAACATTGAGAAACAGTTTAGTAGTAAGGATATAAAGAAACCAGGACTAAAAGACAACAGATTTGGCTTATAATTCTAATTCTACCCTTTATTAAATATGTCCCATCAAGCAAGTCACTTCCCTGCCTAGGCTTTGTAATGTCCTCAGTTGTAAAAGGAAAAATTTATATTAGATCATATCTGGTATCACCTTGAAAATCCTTAATCTAAGCTCCTTTCTTGTTGCTATATCCCATCCCTGTGGTCTGATGCTTCAACTAATTACCCCTTGCTGCAGCAGATATGAGAGTGCAGAGGTGTTAAAAATGTGGCCAGCTGACCACTTCTAACCAATTTTCCAGTGCATTTTCCAGTGCAGATTGAACCAGATGAAAATGTAATTGGGGAATATTTTTACAAAAGAGATAAAAATAGAACAAAACAGAAAATATCATGATGTGATTTTTTTAATCAATATGCAGCCCACAGAGATCTTTCTTTATGGTTTAATGGTCCCTATTTCCATTTCAGTTCGACACCACTGGCTGGTATAACAGAATGCTCATGTCTATTCAGTTCAACAGCTCCATAAATATAAGCTCTATTGATAATAAGCTCTATAAATATGAGTTATTAGGCAGAATAGATGGGATATTAGATTTGGAATCAGGAAAACTAGGGTTCAAATCCCCACCTCAATGTCTACCATCTCTGCAGTCTTCTCTGGAAAATGAAAATAACAATACTTATAAAACCTACTTCACGAGGTTGTCAAGAAGTTCACATATGATCATGCATGTAAATCCTATACAAACATTAAAGTGCTGTACAATTATTTGTTATTTCCATGAAATTTTCTTTTTTTTCCCAAAACAATGGGCTGGCATTCCGGATATTAAGACTGTATCCCAGTTCAAGAATATATACCTCCAGGTGACTTTAGCCTCTAGATGGCGCTTGTGCTTCTACCAAAAAGAATAACTCCTTAAAGACAAACAGTGGGAAACAATATTCTAAACTTTTGTCTTCCAATAGTAAAAATGTGAGAAAATACTTACTTGGTAAAAGTTCTTTAGCATTGTTAACATCATAACTTTAAATCAAAAGCTTATTTTTTAAAACATTGATTACTCATAGAGTTTTATGCTCAATTATGGGCTCATACCTTTTAAGCATTTTTTAACAACTATTTAGTGTTCCTTCAGAGTAAAACAATGTTTCCCCACCAATTTCTCCACACTACATATAACAAAGTCTCTATGATCAATCTGTTGCATTCATAGTTGCTCCTTCCTCCCCTTATATTAAAGTTAGATGTTAACTATTTAGTAACTATTAAATGCTAATTCTTCAAATTATGCTTTGTGCACCTGGCCCAGAGAAAACCAGCAGGTTTTCTTCTCTTGTTCTTTTCCATTTGTCCCATTCATCTAGTCTGTATCCTGAATGCCTACTAACACATAGAAGGTACTTATTACTTGCTTCTTGATTGACTAATTAAATCAAACCACCTGATAATATATAATTATTTTATTTTTTTTACTATATTTGTTCCAGTTGGATAGCTTTGAGTAGGCCCTCTCTATTCAAATAAGTCTAGGCTAGTTTCATAACACTAGAACTTATTTCTCTGCTGCTCTGTCAAGATCTCCTTGAACATCAGTAGGATCATATTACTTCGGGCTAACATGGACCTTATTATAGAGTATCTGGTTCAGTTCCCTTATTTTATTTTATAACTGACAAAGTAGAATTTCAAATAGGTCATTTGGCTTGCCTAGTATTATACAGGTAGTAATAAAAATAACTGGCATTTTATGATAATAATAGCTAGGATTTAAATAGTACTTCATAAATACCCTCAATTCTAACAACAACCCTGTGAAGTAGGAACTATTTTTATTTCCATTTTACAAATTTACAAATGAGGTAACTAAGAATGAATGGAATTAAATGACTTGCCCAGGATCACATGGCTAATAGATATCTGAGGCTGGATTTGAACTCAAAGGTTAAATAACTTCCTTAGAAACTCCCTGATCCCAAGTCCAATACACCATCTAATACTTCACTCACTTGTACAATTTTTTTTTTCAAAGATCTCCCAGAATTAGCTAAAATAAAGGGTCAGCTAGTCTGAGTAATAAGCAAATATACATTTCCCATCAACTTCAAATTAGTTTCCCTTTTATGTCCTGAGAGACTTCTGCCCATATTTTCATGCCCCTCCAAGTTCATGGTTGTTTTTCTTCTAAGAGAGGGAAAAGCGTGCCCCACATACTGCTGCCTTTCCAGAAGAGAAAGAGGAGGTGACAAGAATGGAGAGCCACAATGTGGAACTGCATAGAAGCCTGTGAAACTGTGAAGCTAGATCAGACTGGAAGGAACAGATGTAGGTCAGAGTGAATGGAATTTGTAACTGATCAGAGGAGAAGATACACCAAGAAACACAAGTGCCATGATGCAGTCATATGAGATAACATATGTAAAATGATTTTTAAACTTTAAATCACTATGGAAATGCTGTCATCAAATGAAGCTCAACTTCAACACTTTCCCCAGCTTTTCTCCCTTGGAATACTTGCTAAGGAAATCTCCACCAGTTCCAAAACTCTTTTTTTACCATACTTCCTTTCTAGAACTGGTTAGGAAGAAAGATGGGGTAGAAAAGGAGCCCATCTAACTTACAATAACTCTGTATTTTGCTATTTGAAAGCCTTGTTTCAAACGGATTATTGTATTTTAAGATATTGCATGCCCATTGAGAATGAATTATTAAACCCTATAAGGATAGGAGTGGCGATGGAGCTAATGATTGAGAAGTTCTTTAGTCATTTTCAGTTATGTCTGACTCTTCATTATCCCTTTTGAAATTTTCTTAAAGATGCTGTAGTAATTTGACATTTCCTTTTTCAACTTTTTTACAGATAAGGAAACTTGAGGCAAACAGGTTAAAATGACTTGCTCAAGGTCACACATAGTATGTGTCTGAGGCCAGATTTGAACTCAGATCTTCCTGACTCCAGGCCCAGCATTCTATGCACCAGATCACCTTGCTGCCCTATGATTGAGAAGAAAAAAAAAGAAAAAAGAAAAAAAAAATGGAATGGGGGCTCAAAGAACAGGAATTAAAAGGACTAGATGTTTTTTGTAATTTAGAAGAACATTCCAGAGCTTATCTCTAAACATCTATTGAATATAGGACCTAATTCAGTCACTCAGATTTAAGAAAGAAATTGGGAATATGCTACTTACACACTGATAGTCTGAATACCATTTAATGGTCAAATAATATACTATTTTCCATGTGCCTCTCTACCCCCAACCCCTGTCCACAAAAACTACCATTGTCCAAAGCTGGCAAGTTCTCTAATGATGGGACAGCCCACTGTTCTCTGTAAAAGAAAGCTGGGAAACTAACCAGATGAAGGTGGAGATAGTTCTGGCAGCATTACTAAAGGTATCTCTAATACCAACCACCCACACCACTTGCCTTTACATTATAAATTTCATTTAAGTCTGACAACAACCCTGTTAAGTAGAAACTACAGAATTGTGGCCTGTTTCTTCTTTCTTCATTTCTTTCTTTCTTCCTCCTTTACTTCCTTTCTTTCTTTCTGAAGTCCAGACTTATTATTTTATCAGTGTGAGGAATTCCTGGTGTGGAAAGTATCTCTAACAACACAGATCAGCATTTTATTTCTAACCTATTTTTAAAAAACATCCTTGAGGACATGAGTGGATAAGTGATGTGCTCATATCGAGGATATATTAGAGGCAACACTTGAACCCAGTTCTTCAAGATTCTAAAGCCAATCCTTTATCTGTTCTGTCATCCTGCTTTGCTCTAAAAAATATTACTTTCCACATTTTACAGATGAGAAAACTTTGGATCAAAAAGCACACAGTTGTTTAATGTCAGAAGCAAGATTCCAACCCACGTTTTTGATGCCAAAACCAGCACCTTATTCATTTTACTATAATGACTTGAGAGCCTAATACCAGTTTTTCCCTTTAAAACTGACAAATAGGTGAGACATATAATTTCCTATAAATAACACTTTTTATAAAAGCCATAAGGCACAAAAATCAACATGGCATAGTGGCTAGAGTATTGGATTTAGAATCAGGAAGACCTGAATTTAAATTCAATCACTAACATTTAGTAGATGTGAACATAGACAAATCATTAGCTTCCCTATAAGACTATAAATTGTTGATGTTGATGAGTAGCAGCACATATCACAAAGAACATTAATATATAACCCATATTTGTCCCTCTTTTAACCCAGATCTTTAATTTGATTCTCTTCTGCTAAGTATCTTTTTTGATCTTTATTCTATCCTATCCCTCTCAAAGTTACACTTCCTGATTCTGGATTTTCTGCATATCTTTATTTATTATACTCACTGATAATATGATAATCTGCTCCTATTCCATTTACTCAATTCTGGCCAATGGTTTATCCTAACTATAGATTATCTTGCTATAGTTTCTCTAATCTCATTCTCCTGCTTTTCACAAAGTGATAAATTTAGGTTAAAGTCAACAAATATTTGTAAATTAATATACTATATATAGAACTGTGTGATAGGCTCAGGTATACCAATGGATGCAGGATTTCTTTAAAGGGAATACTCAGTTGGTGCCTATTGCTCCTTCCATACCTTTACATTTACATGGTTTATGTTTTGGAGACAACCACCACTCTCCCCATATATCTGTCTTGCTCTTTTAAAAGATTCTCTACACTTTCTAATTACCACTGGAGTACTCTATATAAATTATGGATTTAGATTTTATAGGAACTCAGAAGACACTGACTCCAGAGGTTTCAAATGAAATTTCCAGATGAAAAAACTGAAGTCCAGAGACACCTAATAATTTGCTCTGCAAGTAGCAGAGGCAGGATTTATCACCCATGTCCTCTGACTCCAAATTCTTCAGGACTTTTTCCACTTCACACATCAAATTGCTATCCACTGTTTAATCCTTGACTCTTATGATAAGAATAGTCTATCTTTTTTCTGATCTTACATTTCATCTTAACCCCACTTTCAATCCTGGGAAAGTAAAGACAAAAAATATACAGTCTTGACCCTTCAAGAAGTCTACAATCTATTAAAATCACTGATGTAAGCTAACAATTCTTTCCTATTACATCACCCACTATCACCTCACACTCCTTTTACTATCTTTTCTTCCTCTGATTCACTTGACTGAAGATTTTTGTACACACAGTTTTATTCTAGATATGCACAGACCTCATTAAAAATATATATATATATATATATATATATATATATATATATATATATATATATATATATATATATACAAGACTTCTAGTAAAAATATCAAAGTGAAAGATTCCAGAGTCAAGTTCATTTCCCCCATAAAACATCCCAGGAACAATGAAGAAGAGCACCAGAAGACACAAAAATTAAGTATTAAAAAAAAAATCAAAATAGCACTCCTCTTTCCCATTTAGGACTGTATCTAAAGCCAGCACAATCTTTAATTAGTTCCTATCAAAGATGGCCTAGCAGGGGAAAAGATCAAAAGTCTTGGACTTCACTCTAGGAGATAGCCAAAGGCGAGAGAACTAAGGTTGGAACCACCAAGAAATAGATCTTTCAGATCCTAGGGGTCAAGACAGGGGCTTTCTGCCAGGAGACAAGGCTTAGAAAAAGAGGGAAGAAAGAGGATTACAAATGATCTAATGGGAGACTGGTCTAAAGAATTGGGAGGGGGGAGGACAATGAAGAGTCTGTTGGGAGGCAGGCCTGAGAGTATGCTGCCTGTATTCGGCATGCCAGGGGACAGGTCAGAGTCCTGCATAGCTAAGGATCCTTCCATTCGGGAGGCAGTCCCAATATGGAGAAAATAAGAAAAGAAGTGACCTTAAACAGACTTGCCTGGATTTATTGCTCGAGGGTCCTGGGACCTGTACAGCGTTTAGTCTTTAAAACTAAAGGACAGGCCTAAGCCCCGCCCCCCTCCCATATCCTTTCTCCTCTACGCCATCAAAGTACTCTATGATCCCATTACACTAGCCTCCTTAACTTTTCTTCTTCTTTTTTTTTTTTTTTTAAATAACTTTTTATTGATAGAACGCATGCCAGGGTAATTTTTTACAGCATTATCCCTTGCATTCACTTCTGTTCCGATTTGCTTAACTTTTCTTCAAACAAAACACGTTACCTCCCAACTCTAGGCCGTTTCACTGGCTGTCCTCCACGGCTGTATTTCCTTCCCTCCCCATCTCCACCTCCTGGCTTCCCTGCTTCCTTCAAACTCCAGCTAAAATTTTACCTTCTATAGGAAACTTTCCAATCCCCCTTAATTCCAGTGACTTCCCTCTATTTATTTCATATTTATCCTACACTTGAACAATTTGTATATACTTGTTTACATGTCGTCTCCCTAAATAACAATATCTGTGAAGCACTTAGCACAGTATCAGACATTATAGTAGAAGCTTAACAAATATGTGTTCCCTTCCTTCTTCATTAAACAGTGAGCTCTTTCAGAGCAAGAATGTCGTTTGCCTTTTGTTCTTTCCCCTGTGCTTAGCACAATGCCTGGCACATAAAAGGGACTCAATAAATGTTTACTGATCGACTGCCAGGAAAACAATAGGATAAAAGCCATTGGGAGGGGAAGGGAGAAGGCTGGACTAGAACAAGGACAAAGGTGGGGGTGAGGAGATAACTGAGGAATAAGTAAGAGGGTGTGATTGAAAGATAGGTGTAAAAGGGAAAGAAGGTGAGAAAGTTTATAACCAGTCTTCTAGAAATTAAATATGAAATCTATGTGACCAAAGGTTAAGGTCTCATTATCCTATGAAGAGTATTCCAAAAGTATTCCAAGTCAATCAACTTAATGGTCTCAGAACCAGAGAAGATAGAAAATAAGTGTAGGTCACACTTATTTGGCCTACGTTTGGGTCAGGTACCTAGAAACCTAAGATCCTAGAACAACAACAACAACAACAACAACAACAACAAAATATATATATATATATATATATATATATATATATATATATGTATGTATATATATGTATATATACACATATGTATATATGTATGTATATATAGAGATAGAGATATTGTTATTATTATTATTATTATTATTTTCTCCCTCGTATCCCAAGACTTTAAGCACTTGACTCATTAATTCACTTCCCCAGTTTCTCAGCTTCAGCCCTTATACTAGGGAATTTCATTATTCACAAGATGTTCCCCTTCATTTCCAATTGACCAGTTCCTCAGCCTCCTTAAATTCTATGATGCATTTCTTCATTTTACATAAGAATGGTCACACACTGGAGTTCACCATTATCCACAAGTGTTCTACTGTCTTAAATTAGATACCCCAATATTCCTTTATCTCAAAGCTTCTTAAACAATGGATATGGGGTCATGTATCTGAATGTGGGGGTGCAAAATTATGACTTATTGTCAGCAAATGTTTGATTTGTATACCTATTTTATATACCTATATAACCAGGAACTTGTAAATTTTTCTCAGGCAAAAAAGGGTCACGAGTGGAAAAGGTTTAAGCACTACTCTATCTGACCATAACTTCTTATCATTCCATTTCTCCCTACACCTCACCCCTTCCTATACTATTCTTTACTCTCCCTGAAACCCTACCACCCAGTACTTTTTTAGACTGTTAGGCTTATTCTGAGTCCTCTTTCTTTCCTTTGTGATCTTGACCTTAGAAGGAGTCATTTCAGATCCGTACTCTTATCTACTCTCAATTCCCTTACCTCCTTGTTCTGTTGTGGCTTATGTCATTCTAAACCTCAGCCTTGGATTATTCCCATCATATAATTCTTCCACTCCTACTCATTTGTTGTTGACAGAAATCACAAATGTACTGAACAAGTAGTTGTAAATTTATGTTATACAACTTCAACTATTCTTTCACTGTAGCAAGATAGTCATTCTTCCCTGATTGATGTTCTGTCTCACTGTCCACAAAGCTATCCCAAACTTTCTCTTCCCTTTTATATCTCCCATATTTTACCCTATAATTTTTCTTTCAGCTGAGGATTTTGATATTTTGCTTGGAAAATTGAAGCTATTAGATATGAGTTCCCTCTTCTTGCTTTATTTCAAAACTCCTTGAAATCAATTCTATGTCTCTCCTTCTTTCTCCTAGACCTTGGAAATGAGGTGGCTTCCTCTTTGCCAAAAACTCTTTATATTTGATCCCATACTCTCTTTCTTCAACATAATTTCACTTTCAATCATCCTCATAACTTCCCTCTAATTTTCACCCTCTCTCTATCTACTGGTTTGGCTTGGTTTGGGTTTTTTTTTTTTTTTTTTTTTTTTTTTTTTTTTTTTTTTTACTTTTGCCTTCAAACATTCATAAATCCTATTTAAAAAAAAAATTTTTTACCACACACTAAAATTTCGTCAAGTTATAATACTTCTGTGGTGTATGGATAATGTTTAGCAACTATCTTTTTTAAGGGGATGAGGAATTGTAAGCTAGACATTTTCAAGTTTATATTAATCTATATTATTAACATTTTATCCATCACTCTCCTAAATCTAGATAATCAACAAAGCCATAAATCAAGCCCTAATTTGTAGGATTTGTTGGTTTCTGATTTGTAAATGGTCACTAAAAATTTTTAAATTGGCTCTTGTAAGTTAATATGAGTTGCTTCCAAGACACTCCTGAAGACTTCTCTTTTCTTTCTCAGCCATTCTCCTAGAAAAAGTTGTCTACATTTGCACCTACATTTTCCCTCCTCAGACTTATTCCTAATTCCTTTGTAATCTGGTTTTGCAGTCTCATCATTCAACTGAAACTCCTCTCATCAAAGTTATCAAGGACTTCTTACTTGCCAGATCCAATTATTTTCTTGACAATGCTAATTTGACAATAATGATTTACCCTATTTTCATAAATACTCTCTCCTTTCTGAATGTTCTTCACAATACTCTTTCCAATTTCTCTTCCTGTCTGCCCATTTCTGTCTTCTTTCTTGACTACCCATATCATAACCCTAACTTTCTGTTTCCCAGCATTCTGTCCTATGCACTCCTCTCTCTCCTCATCATATGACTCATAATCTATATATTCATCTCCAGTCTTTCCCCTGAATTTCACCCCTCAATAACAAATTGCCTGTTAGACATTTCCAACTAGATGTCTTGGAAGCATCTCACAACTAATTTGTCCAAAATGAATTCATTCACTTTCCTCTCAAATCCCATCTTTTTCCAAATTTTCATATTTCTATCAAAGACACTAACACTAACAGTCTTCTAATCACTTACATTAAGAACCTCAGCATTATCCTTGACTGTTTACTCTTCCTTCACCCCATATGTACAATCAGTTGTCAAATCTTGCCATTTTTATTTCCAACACATCTCTCAAAGATGACTCTCTTCTCTCTATTCACACAGCTACCACCCTCATCACCTCTTGCCTAGATTACTGCAACAGCCTCTCACTTGGTTGCCCGTCTTCAAGTCTCTCATATTTCACTATATCTTCCAGATAGCCAAAGGAATTTTCCTTAAATATAGATCAGTCCATGTTTCCTCAGTGCTCAATTAACTCCAGTTCCCTTCTGTCTCTAGGATAAAATATAAACTTTTCTTTTTACCTTTTTAAAGTCCTTCATAATCTGATCTCAGTCTCCAGCCTCATTAGATATTATTCCCCTTTCACTTCTGTGATCCAATCACACTAACTTTCCTTTTGTTCCTTACACAAAACGTTCCACCATCTCCAGTCTTTGCCCTAGCTCTTTCCCATGTCTGGAGTGCACTTCCTCCCCATCTTAATGGAATTTCTCTCTTCCTTCAATATTCACCTTCTACATGAAATCTTTCCTGCTAGGAACCGCTTTCCTACATTGGCCAGTAACTAAATAGTTTCAATTTATTCTCTTTATATTTATTCTATACATATTTATGTATTTATTGTCTTCCCATTAGAATATAAACTTCTTGAGCGTAGGGATTATTTCATTCTTTGTATTTATATCCCCAGTGTCACATACTTAGCATATAGGAGACACTTAATAAATGTTTATTAGTTGATTGAATTAAACCAGTAAAAATGGGGAAATGAAACATTCACATTACAATATGAGCAAAGTAATGTAAATGAGAAAACAAATGATTTTCAGAAAAGCCAGAGTAATCCAGTTCACAACATGGAAAGGAGTCATAGAAAGTTTTAGAAAGCCTTGAATATTGAGAAAAATTTCAAATTTATTCAGTAGGAAAACAGTATGTCAGGAGAAAAGGAGAAAAATATGGCATTTGAATATTAAAACATATAGGTGATTTTAAAATAAAGGGCTCATGGTCATAAAATAAAATCTTAAAATAGTTAAATGACACCACAACAAGTATAAAAATGTGTTTATCCAGTCCTACACATCTAACAAAAATACAAGTCTTTCCCTTTTGCTTTCCTAACAAGGAGAGATCCCCATAGTCACTGTCCTGGGTAAAAATATAGGGACAGTCATCGATTAGAAGCGTGAATCTGCCAACTAGATTAGATTTTTGGTTTAGTTATAAGTTTGTAGTTTGGTTTAGTTGCATTTAGGAATGCAAGACAGAGAAGCACCAATACCTTTCTCAGACTAGCTTCAGGGAAATCATTTCATCTAGTTAATGGAGTTAATGAAGTTGTTGAGAAACGCAAGAGCACCCGTTTATGGAGACAGTGGTAAAAGAGTATGACACTATAATACATTCCAAGTTCATGTTTTGTAAACTAAGTCTTCTTAAGCCTGAAAAGAAAATAGATAATTAACTGTTTCATTTATTATGTACGTTTATCTATTAAACGTTATGCTGCTAAACACTGGAATAACAGAGTAAGTTGCAAACATTTTCTTACCAATAACTAAAATTATATACTTGAGAGAATAATTTTGATATTTAACCACTAGTGATTGTCAATAATAGTAAGCATATTAATAGGTAATTATATATATTTTTAAAATAAAGTATTACAAGGGATATCATTAAGGACTTATATGACCTGAGAAAAAAATCATGGTACAGTAATGGATAATTACATTTTTAAAAAATGAAAGGTTAAGGAATATCATTAAGGAAATGCATGATCTCAGAAAGGAATCATGACATAGTATGGGTAATTACATTTTTTAAATAAAATATTATAAGGAATATAGTTAAGAAATGCAAGACCTTGGGAAGGGATCATGGCATAGTAATGGGTAATTACATTTTTAAAAAATAAAGTGTTATAAAGAACATCATTAAGGAAATATATGATTTGAAAATGGATCATGTTATAAAGGTAGTATGGCATAATAGAAAGCACAGTGGACTCAAAGATAGGGGACCTAGGTTCAAATTCCAGCTAATCCACTTGTTACTTGTGAGAATCTGGACAAGTCCCGTTTCCTCTCCAGACTTAAGTGGAAGGGATTTTAGCAGATGATGACTCAGTCCCCTCTCAGCTCTATGTATATGGAACTACAAATACAACCTAAGTACTCCAAGAATACCCTCATTATACCCTAGAAGGAGGATTTTTGCACACTGAAGTTGAACGACAGAACAAAAGTTCCATGAAAGAACAACAAAATGAGAGGGATATGTATGAGTTGAAGTTTATACTGACACAGGAGCTATCCATTCTGATGGGATCACAAACCCATTAAAGTACTGATGTAGAAGTAAATCCTAGGAAAGGTGATTATCCACTTTATGAATTTCCACCTTTGGAATACTGAAAAGGTAAATCTGGGTCACTGTTGCTAAATTTTCATTTTTATTTTCTTATCTTAAACTGTCCAAAAAAAGGAATATTTCTTAGGGTAAGCAAAATGTCATCTTGCAAACAACAAAATGTTTAAAAATTGTAACTTTAGGCAGGGTTTGGAATTTTTTCCCATTAATTTAGCCAGTAATTGGACAATATTGTGACAAAGCAATCCCATAATTACAGTGCTTCTGTAAAGCACACTGATATATACTTGTTAACTATCAATTTTTATATTTCTGGGAATTTTCAGACTTCAAAACAGGTTAGAGAATGTGAGGAATAGTATATATACTATATTTATTATCCTATTTTGGTCATGAGCAACACATTATGTTTCAGTGAGAAAAAAAAGAAAGATGTTGAAAAATAAAGGCCGTACATCCATCCATTCTGGAGAGCAATTTGGAACTATGCTCAAAAAGCTATCAAATTGTGCATACTCTTTGACCCAGCAGTGTTACTACTGGGCTTATATCCCAAAGAGATTTTTAAGAAAGGAAAGGGACCTGTAATGTGCAAGAATGTTTGTGGCAGCCCTCTTTGTAGTGGCCAGAAACTGGAAACTGAGTAGATGCCCATCAATTGGAGAATGGCTGGATAAATTGTGGTATATGAATGTTATGGAATATTATTGTTCTGTAAGAAATGACCAACAGGATGATTTCAGAAAGGCTTGGAGAGACTTACATGAACTGATGCTGAGTGAAATGAGCAGGACCAGGAGATCATTATATACTTCAACAACAATATTATATGATGAACAATTCTGATGGACATGGCCAACTTCAGCAATGAGACGAACCAAATCAGTTCCAATAGAGCAGTAATGAATTGAACCAGCTACACCCAGCAAAAGAACTCCGGGAGATGACTATGAACCTCTACATAGAATTCCCAATCCATCTATTTTTGTCTGCCTGCATTTTTGATTTCCTTCACAGGCTAATTGTATACTATTTCAAAGTCCGATTCTTTTTGTACAGCAAAATAACTATTTGGACATGTATACTTATATTGTATTTAATTTATACTTTAACATATTTAACATGTATTGGTCAACCTGCCATCTGGGGAAAGGGGGAAGGAGGGGAAAAGTTGGAACAAAAGGTTTGGCAATTGTCAATGCTGTAAAATTGCCCATGCATATAACTTGTAAATAAAAAGCTATTTTAAAAAAAAAGATTAATGTAAAGGTGAATATTGAAAACTATGCATATATTTTGAAGTTTTTCATAGTTGAAATAAAAAAAAAGAAAGAAAAAGAAAGGCCTTCTGGGATAATCTTTTCTGTAGCCTGAGTCCCTGGTTTATAAGAACTATTCTACCTGATATTATATTTTGCCACTATAAGATACTTCCAATTAAGATTCCTCTCTTCCCTAACCCATGCTGCATCTGGAATAATCTAAGCTAAATCCCCTACTCTACTATTTTTTAAAGTAATGCATGTATTTCTTTAAAGTTTGCTAATAAATGTTTGCTAAATTTGCTAATCAATTTGAGAATAATACAGGTGAAATGGTGTAAGTCTTGAACTCACTGCCCATATGTTATAAGTAGCCTGCAAAACTCCTAGAGTGTGGCAAGAACCAGATTTAAATGTAATTGGGAAATGTTTAACAAAATAAGTAAAAAATACAATACATGCAATTTTCCAAGGTTCTCTTGGCAAGTGGTGTCATTAACCCAAGGGATCATGGGAACATTTTAGGAAACTGAATTACCACATAAACACCTAGCCATATATCCTTAAAGCAGAAACGAAAAGTCATTGACAAGGGTTAGAACAAGAAAACTGCTCTGAGCTGGTCCTTTTTCTTCTGCAATCTCAACAACCTTTCCCCTTTGCCCTAAAGTCAACACTTTGTTCATCCTTTACGGAGATAAAAAACTGAAAGTGGTATGTAAGTCTGAGAAGTTGCTAGGTAGACAGAATGCTGCATTAGGAGATATAAAGACTTAAGTTTACATACTACTTCTGTGACACCAGTCAATTTCTTAAACCTCTCTTTGCCTCAGATTTATCATCTGTCAAATGGGGATCATGATAACATCTCCCTCACAAGATTGTTGTGAGAATCAAATGAAATTTTGTGTGTGTGTATGTGTGCTTTGTAAATATTTTAAAAATCATGTAGATATTAGATGATGATGATGATAGCAGTTCCTAATATTTCATTCACCTCTGATTATTCATAGAAGTGGCAATGCCATATTTCCTATGATTCTTAAATATATACAAAATAAACTCAACCTTTTGGTCTTAAAAAAAAATTACAATACAGTGGCATAAAGGATACTATCAAGGAAATTCATGAGTAAAATAAAAAAATGGGATAGTCATATAAAAAAAGAAAAAGAGAACCAACAGATAGTCCATGTATCCAAATGATATCAAGAGAATTCAAGGAATTTCTACAACATGTTGTTTCACACTATAGCAAACTCTTGAGAGAATATTAAATCACTCTCATGAAATAGGCAGGCAAGGAATGGTTATAATCTGCTTTATTGGAGAAACCATCCACATTGATGAGATTATAAATCCACTGGAGTATTTAGAGAAACATATATAAGGATAAATCATAATGACATCACGATTTCTGAATTCTCTCAGAAATGCATTCCCTGGGATTATAAGCATTACAAAATAAAGCTCTTCCCTCATTTTCCTACTTTACTTGTGAGTTCTTACTTTTGAGAGCTATACTCCTTTCTCTTCTGTTTTGTTCCTCTAAAGTCTTCATCTCATTTTTTTCAGCTAATAGATGGAAGGTAAGGGAAAAGAGAAGACAGTGATGACTTAACACTTTTTCCAATGGGAAGATTGAAATTCAGAAAGATGAGTTTTCCTGACTTCTGGCCAGACACTCCATTCACTGGCCTAGATGTCCTGAAAAGGGAGTAGTACTGCCTAATAAACTTTGAAAGGTAACCTGGAACCAGCCAGATTGAGAAGGATTTTAAATGCCCAAGACAGAAGTGTGTATTTTGATTCAGAGGGTAAAATGTGAAAGAAATGGAAAAAATCTTAAGAATTAATATTTAGCATGAACAAAGGCACAGGAGCAGGTCATATTTAGGGACTGGTAAATAGGCCAATTTACCTAGTCATAGGGCAGACATATAAAGGAAAAAATGTCATATGAAATAGGAATGGAAAAGTAATTCAATATTAAATTGTAGAAATCTTGAGTGGTAATTTACAATTTTAACTAATTTTTCTTGCTAACTAAATACTACACTCAATCATTTCTAACTGCTAGAGTCCTAAAAATACATTTTGAATTTTATCACTCTGGAACAAAATAAAACCCTAGTTAATCAATTCACATTATTGCTCTGGTTAGATTTGTACAAAAGTAACAATTTCATAGTGGATAGAGAGCTAACTATACTCCAGGTTAGGAAAACCTGAGTTCAAGGACCACCCTGGGCATTTACTGCCTTGAGGCTCTGAAAGTCAAGATGTAACAACTGAGCTGAAGAATGGAGTGATTTCTAAAACATGAGAGAGAATTTATGCAAGGGCCCAAAAATGTGAAATGGAATTTCATGTATGAAAACCAGCCACTTTGACTAGAAGAGAAGTGTACGAAAAGGGAATTTTCAGTTGTTTTTCAATGGGGACCAACGCTTGGTGACTTCATTTGTGGTTTTTTTAGCAGAGATACTCAAGTGGTTTTTGCCATTTCCTTCTCCAGCTCATTTTACAGATGGGAAAACTGAGGCATAAGAAGGACACTGAAAGGTTGAATGTATTTAGACGACAGTAACCAGAGGGATGAGGCAACTATAAAACTTAATGCCATGTCAATTAGAGGAATCTAGAATGTTTAGGCTGCAGAAGAGAAAAATCAGGAAAGATGATAGCTATCTTCAAGTATTTTAGGGCTGTTCTGAGGAAGAAAGATTAGACTTGAGTTGTTTGATCCCAGAAGACAACAGTGAAAATTAGAGAAGTAGGATTTCAACTCTATCATTCCAGCCCCTCTCCAACACTCAGAGCTATCCAAATATGAACTAAGCAACTTAGGTGGTAGTGAGTTCCACATCACTTTAATGTAAAAACCAATCAGTTTGTGAGAAATGTTGTAGAAAGGATTTCTGTTTAGGTATAAAATTAAACTAGATGACTTTGAAGGTCCTTTCTAATTCCTGTTCTAAGATGGTATAAAGTTGCATACTTTAACCAACAGTTCCCTACATTCAGCTATAGAAGTTCCCTCCACCAAAGAATTATGTCTACTCTCCACCTACTCCCAATCCCAGTTCATGATCCAAGAAGCTCTATAAACATATTGCCCAAGACTGCAGATAAAAGACAAGAGGAATAAGAAGGTAGTTGTGAATGAGGAGTATATAGCATCCTACCTCAGAATAAAAATCTTTCAATTCAATTCAATTTACTATTATGAAATATCTAAGTGAAAATGAGTGTGCTAGATACCCAGGAAAGATTTGGTGAGGGGGAGAGAAAAAAGAGAGAGAGCCCTATGAAGAAATAATTAGCCATAGTCCAGCTTTCCCTTATACAATTCTACCATTCCTTGTACAATTCACATATCTTTTCTTGCGCCTACTTTGCTCCTGCTTCAATTCCAATGGATCTATCTTGACTCTTAGGGAAGTGCTTTGAAAATCTTAAAGTAATATATAAATATATTATGTAAATATAATATTTACAAATATAATAAGTAAATATAAATATATAAATATATATATACACACACACATACACACACACACACATATATACATATGAGTTGTTATTGGTATACTTTTCAGAATTCTTACTATTTTCATTCACTCACCCTCACCCTATTATTATTCATTCCTGAACAACTGTTAGTTAAATGGAATCTAAGGCACCACTGAACCCTCAAATTTCATGTTTATCCAGCTTGAGACATCCATGCCTTCCATTGTCTCTATTCCACAAATCCCCATGACCTCAGCATAACACATTTCAGCAAAAACTATTGGAGAGATGTCATCCAATGCCAGTAATATGACATATATAATTGGTCAGTTAGGCTTAGAATTCTGAGTATTGATAATATCTCCACTCTGTCCATTTAAAGATCTATTATCTCCACTCTGTGCTATTTAAAATGGGAATCTCCTCTATGAAAGCTAAAGATGGAGAAGAAAATTAGAGGAAAGTAAATTCCTTTCTGCCAATAAAAAAATAAATGCTCCAATTTCCCTACTAGTTATATGTGTATGTGTGTGTGTGTGTGTGTGTATAAAATTGGGAATAAAGTAATATATATATAGATAGATATATACTTATTCTCATCCTCTAGTATTATTTTAATTGAGTTGGGACATTTTTTTTATAAATACATATGTAGTAACATAAATTTATATATATTATATAAATTATATTTGTAGATACTTATGTTATTAAACAAATTTATATAACAAATACAAATATGATAATAAATTATATATTTTATAATAGATATAAATTTATATAATGAATAAATATAATAAACATAAAATAAATATTTGGGATGAGTATGTAATAAATAAATATAATAAATATGTAATATGTAATAAATATATATTTATTTATTTGTGTGTGTATATATATATATATATATATATATATATATGATATTATATATATGCCTACTATGTGCCAGGAATTATGCTAAATCCTTTTTACAAATATTGTCTCATTTGATTCTCACAACTCAGTCAGATGCTATTAATAGACCCATTTTAAAGTTCAGAAAACTAAAGCTAACAGAACTTAAATGACTTGTTCATGGTCACAGAGCTAATAAACATCTGATGCCATATTTAAACTCAGGTCTTCCTGATTCCAGGTCCAATACTCCTTTCACCGCACCACTACTGCTGCTGTTATTGCTGTTATTGCTACCAATAACAACAGTAATAATGTTTATATATTATTTTAAGTTTTGTAAAGCATTTTACATATATTTTCACATTTGATCTTCTCAGCAAACTTGTGAAGTAGGTGCTATTATATTTCCCATTTGCAAATGAAGAAAATTAGGCTGGAAGAAATTAAATGATTTGTCCTGGATCACAGAGCTAATTAAATGCCTCTTGATCAATTTTAACTCAGATCTTCTTGACTCTAGATTCAGCACTTCACCTCGCTACTTTGTGAAAAACAAATATGTTAAAAATTGGGCTAGATAAAATAGAGATAGGAGAAATATACACATATGTATGTATATATGTGTGTACATCAGCACCTTTCAAGGAAACAAAAAATTTCCCTAATAAAAAGATGGATGGGTAGACTGCTACCATGCCAACCATTTCCCTGATCTCTAAATCAGGAACCTAAGTACTCTACAGATTAGAAATAGAAATCCAATTATGGTCACAAAAGTTAATCTGCTAGTGACTGCATCAAAGAGATTCCTTATGCAAGATTGGGGTCAGGGAGGGAAAATTATTAATAACCTACCCTTAACAGCTCATACTAATAAGGTACTTAAAGTTTACAAAAATCGTTCTTTACAACAATCCAGGAAGGTAAATAGTGCAAAAAATTTTAACCTCACAATTAGATGAGGAAATTGAGGCACACCAAAGTAAAGTGAGTAGGAAATGGTCACACAATAAGTGGTAAAATCAAGATTCAAATCCAGATCCTCCAACTCTTAACTTAGTCAGTACAATGAACAATGAATAGAGGTTGGGATTACATAGGAGGAGGGAAGTGTGCTAGATTGCCTTCAGGAAATTGCAAAATTCCTTTAATGACCCCAAACTACTTCCAGAAACAATAGTTCATCTTTTTAAATACTAATAGTCTTCCAGTATTATATGTTTGCAAGAGATAGAACAAAACAATCTCTGAAAGACTGAAAATAAATATTACTATATAGAAGGCAATAAGAAAGGCACAAGCTGCAACATAATCAATGAAGGATTCAAAAAAGAACTGAAATAAAGGATGTAATCAGGGAAATGTACAAGAGAAAGGGATGGTTTAGTCCAATGATTCTCAAACTTTTGTTTTCAGTATCTTTATCCTATTAAAAATTATTGAGGATCTCTCCAAAGCATTTTTGTTTATCTGGATTATATTTATAGACATTTACCATATTGGAAATAAAAACTATTTTTGAATTTGTAGACTTTCTAAAAGGGTTTCAGAGATCCCCAGGATTCTCTAGACCATACTTTGAGAACCACTGGTAGTCCTTCACATGGATAGTCCAAGTGCCATGCTGATGACCTAATGATGTTAAGAGAAAGTGAAGGGATAAGTAAGGTAAGTGACACATACTTTAGTCATAGCAACTAGTCTTTGGTTACTTTTGGCAACTTTTTGCAAGGTCCACTTATCATGAGAAGACAAAATGGAATTGTTAGTGGAAGGAAAGATACATAGAGAAGAGAAAACCTTCATTTTATATTATTATTCCAAAAGTCTCTCTGCTTCTTGAGATAGGAAAGTTTTGTCTCCACTGATACTTTATTTATTTTCATCAAGAACATTTTGAAGATGTTGTCCCTAAGGCTGAGGTTACAAAGTAGTATAAAACATGAATTTTACATTACTTTGAGGACTTTATAAAATAATTGAGGAGGAAAAAAAATCCTTCACAGTTGAGAAAAAATTTGGAACTATAAGAAGTTGAACAGTAAACATCAAAACAAGGAGATTTTTTAAAATGTTCTCTGGTAAACCTTTTTTTCTGTCACTATGACTCACCTATGACTAGTTTCTTGAATAGTTTTATATCTATTGTTAGTTGTAACCTGAAACTAACCCTGCCCAATCTTACTGAAATATGTCAACAATTCTAGAAGCATTAATTTTCTTTTAAAATGTAGACTCAGAATTCATAGCATGCTCAAGTGGAAAGTAGAATACAAAAAAAAAAAAAAAAAAAGATGGTGTGATTACTAGTCCTAGATTTGCCACTATTTGTGCTATAACTTTAGGCTAATCACTTCTTTTTGATCCTTGGTTCCCTCATTTCCAGCATTTCTTCATTCCTTATTTCCAAAAAGAACTTGTCCTGGATCATTTCTAATGTATCAGTCCAACTAAATCAAAACATTCAAGGGTCTATTATATATAATGTGCAGGATCAAGGCCTGGAGAAACAAAGGAAAAATGAAACTCTTCTTCTCTGAAGGAACCTACACGTTAGGGAAAATACAGGTACACCGGTAAATAAACTACAAAGTATATACAAAGTAATTTCAAGAGAGGTAAGAACTAATGACTGAATGTATCAGTAAATGAATTGTGCCATCTGAGATGTACTTGTAATTATATTGAGCAGTTAGATGGCACAACATCAGGTCTGAAGTCATGAAAATATTTTCTTGAGTTCAAATTTGGCCTCAGATACTTACCAGCTGTGTGATCCTGGCTATGTCACTTAACTATATTTGCCTCAGTTCCTTCATCTATAAAATGATTTGGAGAAGAAATGGCAGACCATTCCAATATCTCTGCCAAGAAAACCCCAACTGGAATTATGAAAAGTTCAACACAACTGAACAACAACAAGTAATTCTATTAAGGGAGAAATAAAGATGGAATACTTTCCATCTTGGAAAACATGGACAATTATTATGAAAATGTACCGAGCGAAGAAGAATATCACGTATGGGAAAGAGTTTGCCAGTCCCTTTCACTGGAACAATGGGTACATGAAGAGGAGTCATAAAATAATATTGGAAAGGTTAATTAGTCAGGAAATAAAGGATTACAAGTTTATATTTTATCCTGGAAAAAACAGGACCCCAAAGAAGACTCACTTCAACACTCCTGTTCTGTACAAACACTTTGAACTTCTCCCCATCCCTTGAATCCTCTCAGTTTTCTCATCACAGAAAGTGCCTTTTTCCCTTAGCCTTCTAAACTTGGAAAATCCTCCTGTCCTGTAATGTGGTTTAGGAGGGCAATTGCTGGCTCCAAATCGAGGTTAAGGACCAAATGAGAAGATTTATATTGGTACCAAATGTTAGGGTTTGTTTATGTGAAAAATTCACAATGGCCGTTCTCTTTGGCAAAAGGTAGGTTATTTAGGAGAAGAGGTTATAAACAAAATGAAGAGGTAAAATAGATACCAGGAGTGGTAAATATGTAATAGAGGTGGGATAGCATATAGTTAGCAAGGAAAAGGGTTATAAAAATTAATTAGCTTAAAAGAACTATGGACCTTGTATAGAAATAACTTTGAAACAAGCTATTTTAGTTTCATAAAAATTATATGTTTGTGTAGACAAATAAAAATTAAGACAAAAGCAAGGGGACAAGTGGTTTCTAAGCCATCTCTCAGATAGGAAGTTACAATGACAACTCAACACTGAAATTCAGACAATTACTTAGACATGGAGTCCTGTCATATCCCAATGATTACTTATGTTTTGAAATCCCTAATATTTAAGTTCAAAATATTTGAACTTAATGATTTGAAAATCATTTAACTATCATATGAAAAATTAAAATGTACCTTGTAGGTAACTCAAATTGTAAAACTGTATTTTTTTAATATGCTATAACAATGGTAAGGAATATTTTTGGTTCATTTCAACAGGACTAAAGTCACTTAAAAACTAACACCTTAAAATTTTGTCCTTATATTATATACATATATATAATGACTATTATATGAAATAATCTTAGTGTTACAAAAGAGCTCAGCTCAAACTAGAAGTAATCCTTCTGATTTCCTTTACAGAGGAGTGTTATAAAACATAATAGCTCAGATTAAATGTTAAATGACAAACTAGTCTAGGACTATATAATAAGGCATTTGTACACATTAAGAAATGAAATCGACAGGATTAAATAAACTATCCAAAATAATTATTCTGCATTAGGGATAGGCTCCTTTCTACCACTATGCTGTAGTTTTACAATTTATGCACTCCAGTTGGCTCTCATGATTGTTCTGCATACTACTCCATTAAGCTCCGATGAGCTAATATTTTTGGAAGGGAAGAAGGAAGGGGAGGAGAATGGGGGCGGTGATAGAGGAAAGCAAGTACACTTTAATAGGGGCAAACTTTATTGTATCTTTCCAGGTGAACATGGGGTTTTTCCCTGTAGATTGTTAGTGTCGATAACAATACTAATACAGTCCTGGGTAATTTAGATGAAACACTTTTCCTGTTGCTGGTCTTCCTGTCATATTCAGGAATTCCAGTTCTTTCTGAGTATCCTTCCTGTCGACTAGAATTTCAGATTTCCTCAAAGGAGTTCTATCTCTAAATTTTGGGGAAATGTCCCCATTGTCCTAAATTGCTAATGTGAATAAGTTGAGGGCACTAACTACAGTTACTGTAATAGAAAGTAATAATTTTTAAGATATCTCCTCTTAAATTAATCATTATGCAAATAGTAAAACAGGAAACCAGTTATCCAAAGTTATCCAAAGCTCTATGCCCCATTTTTCTAGTTCCCATGAAGCCAATAATTCACTTGTACTTTCTGTGCAAAATGGTCTGCAAATTTTTAATTCTAATGATACTGAAAAAACCCATAATAATCTTTGAATGGGACATGCTATGAGATTCTTAAATGTTATGGTGTTCAATGTCCACCTTTTGCCTCGTCCTCCCATCTCCCCTATCCTCCAACTTTTGGCTATGAGCAGAACAAAATATGCTGGTAGAGAAATTATTTTATTGGCCATTTGAGAACAAACATTGTAGCTAAAGTATGCCAGTCTCACAGTAAAATACAGGCCAAGACTCATTTCAGAAGTGTTTTCTCCTTGGCAGGAATGTTCTTCCACTTCCTCCCACCACTGCATTTTCTTTTTTTTTTTTTTAACAGAGACCATAAGTTCATACCTAGTACACATTCCAAACAGGACTTAGAATTCTGAAAAGACATTTTTGGAGCTGGACGCTGATTTAAAAGGCATCTGTAATGAGAATGTAAAAAGTAAATGCTTCCTTTAACCTACTCATTGAATAACTTGTTCTAGTCTGCCAAGAATTCCAATTTTCTAGTGAAGTGAGCTTTTAGTTACTTAACCAGAAAGTGGCTGAGATGAAAAGTCTTGGTTTTTGTTGGATAGTACTAGAGCTCACATCAAATGCCAATTTCTCCATCAAACTTTCCCTAGATCTTCCAAACTGGAAGGAAGCACATCTTCCTTTCAAAGCTCACATAGTTTGTTCACCCTTCTCTTAAGGCCCTTGCCAACAAAAAGTAAGATCCTTGATGGCAGAGACTATTTCAGACTTTATCATTGTATCTCCATTGTAGTACAGTGTTTTTTATATTGCTGGCATTTTATAAATGATTGTTTCTTTGAAGAGCAATTGTGTGCATCTGGTTCCCTAAGAGACAGTAAGCCCTTTGGGGGGAAAGATTTTGTCTATTTATGTATAATATTATCTTAAGTAGTTCTGTCATAGTGTCTTATATATCTTAAACTTGAAAAGCAACATAGCCTAGTATATAGAAAGCTGGCCAGAAAACTTGGGTTTAATACTGACACATACTGTATATTTACTTTACTTCTCAGCATTTGAGGCAATAACTGAAAACTATGACTAGCAAAGAAGTGTTAACCTGCATCAGTGGAGATAGTTTCCCTGTATCAATGAAATTGCAGGTTCAATCTATGTTCCTATCCCTATTTTGAGTTTTATCAATATATATCCATTAAATGAATGACTGAAAAATCTGAAATATGTGGTTCAATTAACAAGCTCTTATTAACAAGCCAGGCTTAACAGTCAGGCACTCTGCTAGGTAGATAATAGGGAATCAAAAGTAAATGAAATTATTTTCGTTCTTAAGGAGTTTACAGTATAGACAATGGTCAGAGTATTTACATGGATAGATAAAAATATAATCGTGGGAAGAAGCACTAGTTTCTGAGTGATCAGAAAAGGTTTCATTTAAAAAATGTTTCTTAAACTGAAACTAGGAATGAAAAGAAGTGAAGGTGAATAAAAATGAATGACAGGCTTTGAGGTCAATCAGTAGTATCAAGGCACAAGGATAGAGTATGGAATAGAAAATGGGATACTGAATGAGGAACAGAACAAAGGCTAGTTTGATTATGTTACACATGATATGTTACACATATGATTACACATGATGATACATTATTACACATGAGCATAGTAATGTATAATGAAGCTAGAAAAATTGGTTGAGGATAGATAAGGAAGAATTTTAAATGTCAAAAGGTTGGTCCTATTGGTAGTAGAGACCCAATGGAATTTGCTGAGTAAGCAAGATACCCACAAGTTCATGAAAAGGACTTTGATACCTTTGGGAAGAACTGACTGTAGAGAAAGTCTTAAGGCAAGGAGACCAATTAGGAGGCTATTACAATGGCCAAAGCCAGAAATTATGAAAGTCTAAACTAATATGATCATCTTTGAGTGAAAAAAAGGCAACAGATGAAAGAGGTAGAAATGACAAAATTATGGAGGGAGAGAGGAGAATACTACACCAAGATCATGAAATTGAGTAACTGAAAATATAGTGCCTCTCTCTAGAGAAATAGGGATATTTGGAAGAAGTGGGTTTGAGAAGAGGAAGGGAGACAGAGAATTAATTTCATTTAGGGCATTTTGAGTTTTTAATGTATATGAAATATCTATTTGTTAAATGTCTAGTAGAAGGTTGCTGAAAAAAAGGCAGAGGCAAAGATAAAGAGGGAGGCGGAGACAGAGAGTCCTTGCATAAAGGTGATAAAACAAAGTAAACTGCTAAAGTCACCAAGAAAGTATAGACAGATAGGAGAAAACCCATAACAACTCTTTGGGGAACACACAGAGTCAGGAAGTAGGAGAAAGTGAAATGCAAGATAAGCCAATAAGATTGAGACCATAATGGAATAATAGAAAGAGCAAGAGACTTTTCTTTTTATTATACTATAATGAATAATCAAGGAAACTATCAATGCATCTCTCACTCAGGTTTGATTGCTCTAGTCTTCACTAATTGTAAGGTCTCCCCCTTAAAAAATCTTCATGGCATTCCAAATTTATAAAAGTTAGAAATGAACTTATATTTTTCTCATTAAGATAGTGACAGAAAAAAATCATGGAGAAATAAACCTCTCCTGCAAACAATCCTAATGAATACCTAAAAAGGATCCCAGAAAAAAAATAAATATAAGAAAAAAAAATACAGATATCAGCTCAGCCATCAGGTCAAGAACTCCACAAAATATATATATATATATATATATGTATATATATATATATATATATATATATATATATATGCTTTGAAAAAAGGCAGAGCAAAATAGGATACATCACTGGAGAAGTAAATGTGAGTAGAAGTAAACCTAGAAGCCATGAAGACAGAAAAAAACTCTATCAGAGAAACTAATGGGAATTACTTTAACCTAAGTTTATCGGTGGGAGCACTTACTAACTTACCTGGTGGGGCTCCCCTTATCACCTCTGTTGGCTTCTGGCCCAGCTCTTAACAAGTATGCAAGTCACTGCCAGGTGCCTGAGGCCAGATCTCAGTCTTAGTCTGTCTAACACAAATTGAGGTCAGAACCAGTTCCCACAGAGACCTACCATGGAGAAAGGGCCCTGCTGTGTAACTTCTCAGAGTACTGGAAGCCAAAGACAGGGACAAAGGCAACCTAATGTCCAGACCCCAAGACACAGAGGACTGGGAAAGAGACTTAAGAACAACAGAGGCCCATTTGGACCTCTTAGGGGCATAGCAAATAATCGAACCAAAGTCCTTAAAAAGAAAGAGGAAAGAAAATAGCTAAGGCTAGAACCTACAGGAGACTGATACAGAAACAGGGAACTAAAGCAGAGTTCAGGGCCCAATACCATTCAAATCAGCAGCAGTAATATGATCAGACTACATAGCAAACAGAACTAGGCAAAAAAAGTAAGTGTCATCTTCTAGATGGGAAAACTGAATTTCAATAAAATAGAAGACTTTTGAGCATTCATAATAAAAAGACCAAAGCTGAGCAAAAATTTTGAAATATAAACACAGAAGTCAAGAGAAACCTAAAAAAGATACCTTTGTAATAATGTAAAAGTTTTATTTCCTAATATAGGGAGAAGAGATAACACAAATGGAATTAAATAAAATAAGCATAGGATCTGAATGTGATTTAATTCTGTTTTTGCTGGTATTTAAGAAAGAACAGGAAAGGAAGGGGAAAAGGAATACACTAGAGAAAAAAATAAGGAAAAATAAAAAATAATTTAGCATTTTATACAAATGGCAATATTATACAAACATCCAAAAAAGGCGAAGGAGGAAGGTAGGCATCTCACTTCATTCATCATTATCTGAATCATAAAAAGGAAGATCAAACTCACATACATAAAGTTTGATATAGTCTATGTGTTGATTTTTTTTAAATCTACTTGAGAAACTATAGGAAATGATAGTTTTAAATGTTAGTTTAAGATATGTTGAAAAGGACATAAAGAAGAAAGGAATTAAGAGATCTTTTCTGGGTTTGGGTTTTTTGGTGTGTTTTTTGCTTAGGTAATTGGGGTTAAGTGACTTACCCAGGGTCACATAGGTAAGAAGTATTAAGTGTCTGAGATTTGAACTAAGATCTTCCTGACTTCAGAACCAGTGATCTATCCATTGTGCCATCTAGTTGCCCCAAGAGATCTTTTCTGAATAAGCTGTTTTCAATTTTTTTTATGAAGATTTTAGAAAACAGCTTTTATTTAATATCTTGAGAGGCAATGAATAGACTAATACTAAGTTTCCAAACAAGTAAAGGGGAATCAACTGCTGACATTTTAAAGATTTGAAATTAATTTAGTGATGACATTGGTCATAACCAAAATACTTAAAAAAAAATTTTTTTTGGAAAGTCAAAACACTTATTGTGTGAGGCTCTACTTAAACTTAAAGAGACTACAAAATAGACAAGTAAAAAGAAGTTATCTGTCATTGCTGGGACCTGATACTATGATAAGTAATCTAGGATATATCTGGGTACCTTTCACACTTTACTGTGATTTATTGATATGATTAGCTAGTATACTTATTCTTGAATGTTCAGTTTTTACAGGGATCCAATGAATAAAATATATATGAAGAATATCTGAAAAATTAAATTCTACATATATATGTATAGAATGTAATTAGACAGTGTTCCAATGAATCTCTAAATTTAATGCCAGGCCATTTATTTTTATTTAACTTTTGTCTGAATACTTAGGCATTAATATCAGTTGTAGTATATTCATCATTACAAATGAACCAAGGGAAATTATACTTCTGGAGTACTGGTTCCTAGTGAAGCTGATAGAGCCATACATAGAATTCCTAGTTAAAGGAATGCCATATGACTGAAGAGAAAAGGATATTCTGAGTGTTTTTGCAAGATGCTATTTGGGTTTTAGGGAGATAGAAAATCCTCACAAAGCAATATTGGAAGACAGAAAAAACCCTTGTTAATTTACCATAAGTTACCTGAGAATACCAACCCTTCTAAAATTTTTAGTAATAAAAGAATTTCATTATGTACTTGGAATTCAATTACCAGGCTTCTCACAGATGATGAGAGGATAGTATAAAGGGTTAACTCTCTAGTGACTGCTTATAGTTAAATTTCTGCTGTTTTCCCTAAAGCCAAAATGGAGTGGAGGATAGTTTTTTGAAGATACATAAGGTTCTTTTCTCAGCCTTTCACACAGTGGTAAGAGATCAGGGAGACACTGACACCAATTTCGCAGGCCACCTGTCTCCTCCAGATATAGGTTCCCATTTTTATCCTTTAAGGGAGAAAGAGATAGTTTTCTCCACTCCATTTTTTTATCTGTGTCCACACTAGAGAAGGCCTTTCAAAGGGATTAAAATCAAGTGAGAAAGTTTGGTAAAATCTCCAAGGAGTGATAAATGGGTACCAAATTACATCATAACCAATGAGGGATACTCGATATCTAGAGACTATTAGGGCTGATTGGGAAGGAAAAGTCACATGAATTATAAAAACAACTACTGCTGCTAAGCCTCCTCACTTCAGGAATGTCATATCATAATGTTATATATTGTTTCATCTAGGAATCACAAAACTAAGTTAAGATTTTCCTCAAAGAAGGACTCGTCCCTCTTTGGAAGAAACATAGGTTACCTGAAACATTACCAAAACACTGCAGAATTAACAAGTAACTGGAAAAAAGTCTTAAAGGTACAGTTTAGGGAATTATAGAGTCTGAAAACTACAAAAACATAAATTCATATAGCAAGGATTCATGCAGAGATTAGAGATTAGCAAAACAATTTGGTGATGATTGGATACTATGGCAAGAATATACTAAGTTCATTCATTATTGAAAAGAAAAAGGCACTCTACATTTGTGACTTGGATAAGCACTCAACTATAGAGATTGACAGAAAAAGATGTAATAAAATCTGAGGAAGTAGAGGCTTCATGTTGGAGCCAGTGTGCAAGGGTATGGTATATCCTTAAGAGCTGAAGGCATATCTCACTGGTCTTAATTATGAACAAAGCTACCAAATTTTGATCATTTGCCAGAAATAATATACCAAACTGAGTGTCATATAAGTTGCAAGATATCATTTAATTTGGAAAAACTCAACTCAGACTATATCCAGGTCATCTTCCCATGAGAGAACCACAGGAACCAATCAAGAGACAACCTCTGATTTCTCAGACTCACAGAAAAGAATCTATAGAAAACCTGATAAGAGAATTGCAGAAAAGACCATTCCACATAGTCTAGGCAAGGGTCAAAGGACTAGCAAACATGACCCTCTGGTATAAGATCCCTACCAACATAATTCAAGTGAAGTGGTAAGAATATTTTCTGTTATAATCAGATGGACAGAACTTTTATTGGGACTGGAAAAAAAATTCAAATGGCTGTAAGAAATTGAATTCCTAAGAAGAAGCTTCTAGAAATGGAGATAAGAACAAGAATCAAGGATATCCTAAATCCCTACGTTAATTTTTTTAAAAATAGCCTCATTATAAATTAAAACAACAATTTAATACAGAAACACTACTGTCAAGATATAATCACAAAAGCACTACTAAACGATCAGAAATATTTCAAGTGTGCTTGAGAGCAGGTTCAGAACCTAATGCCCAAGAAGCCATGTTCTGAAATATATTGTATGGGCAATAGTACTAAGCCCATGTTTGTTTTCAAGAATTAGAAACCTTGGTATTCTTAGAATACTGGAGGGAGAAGAGAACGGATAACCAGATAGAAATGCTTAAATATGTAATACCTTCACTGAAATTAGAGTGATATAAAACAAAAGTCTACCTTTAAAGGAAATGTAACAATTTGCTTGACACAAAAGAACTATTAAAAGGTACTCAAGAAGAAACTGTTACATTGAAGAAGTAACTCAAGAATGTTGAAGAACAGTTTGTTTCTAAGTCAGCTGAGAAAATTACTGAGAATAATGTTGCTAGAAGTAAAGCAGACACTACATGAAGAAACTGCCTAGAATGAGAATTTTAGCAAAGAGGGAAGACTAAAACCTGAAAGAACTCCATTTTCTTTTATCTAACACTCCAGATATCAAGAGTTCTAGGGAATAGACTCTATAAGAAAACAGCTATTTACCAATTAAGAACTAGGAACCACAAGTACTATCCATAAACTAAAAAGATTATTGCAGAAGCATCAGAGAGCAGCTAAGTAGCATGGCGGATAGAGCTCTGGGTTCTGGAGTCAGAAAGTCTCTTTTTCCTGAGTTCAAATCTGGCTGATGACCCTGAGCAAGTCACTCAACACTGTTTGCCTCAGTTTTCTCATCTGCAAAATGAGTTGAGAAGAAAATAGCAAACCACTTGAGTATCTTTGCCAAGAAAACCCTCAAAAGGGTCATGAAGAGTTGAAATGACTTAACATTAACAGAAATATCAAAACTGTGGGTCTAGTGACCAGAAAAATCAGAGATGACTATTCCTATAAGCAGACAGTTCATTGATAGAGTAGATGCAAATTTACTACCACTTTTTGTTCAGTTTTTCACTGTAACCTTCATTGTCACTTTTGAATTGTTTTTTACTGAAAAAAACTATAAGATTATATGTGTGTATCTATGTGTATATAAATACACACACATATATACTAGTATTTAATATTTATCATTTGATGCTGATATAGACTTCTAATATCAAATATACATGTGACATGATATGATATAATACATGATCAATATTTTTGGTTGGTTTATATACTAGATGATTCTATGTTAGAAGAAACACTTTAACTTGTACTAATGTCTCTTAAATTAGCTAATTATGTAAAATATGTGAAATGTTAATGTCTTTATGCTGTTTTTGCACACATGCTGATATCTTGGTTTCTCTCAATGATGTTTAGAAATTGCTGATATTTACTAAAGGGTATATGTAATGGGTACATCATTACAGAAATATCTAAAGAAAGAGCTAACCAAATAACAGTGAGAAATGGATAGAAATACAATAATAATTGGGGACCACCAATGTGTTCCTTTCAAACCTAAAGAACTCCCCCCAAAAAAAATTAAGAAAGAAGTTAAAGACAAATAGAACTTTAGAAAAGTTATATAAAATCTTTGATGATTATTAAGCAGGAAAAAGTAATAAAAATGCATATTCCTGAGCTATACATGGTGACTTTATAGAAATTAACCATGTATTAGACTACAAAAAAGTCCATAACAAGAAAAGAAAAGCAAAAATATTAAACCTGTATTTTCTGATCATAATGCAATGAAAAGTATAATTGATACAAGGCCTTTTAGTAAGGATTCAAACTTAAATGAAAATTGAATCACTTAATCCAAAAAAAAAAAAAAAATCATAAAAACAGATAATGTAATCAAAGAAAATGTTAACAAGTAGACAAGTAGACATTATACCCAAACCACTGGGATGTAACCAAAACAGTCTTTAAGAAAATTTATATATCTCTAAATACATTCATCAACAAAAGAAAGAACAGGACTATGAATGAGATATATAACTTTCTTTTTAACAACAACAACAAAAAAAAGCAACTAGAAAAGCAACAAATTAACCTCAAGTAGGGACAAAATAGAAATTCTTTGAATCAAGAAAAATAAAATTGAAAATAAAAACTAATGGAATGATTTAAAAAACTAAGAGCTGAATCTCTCTTAAAAATCTAATGAAATAAACTATTAAATAATCAAACAAATATTAAAAGATATTAAATGTTAATATTAAATATTTAAACTTAAATATTAAATGTTACAAATATTAAAGAGATAAACCAAATCAAAATGGAAATAAGGAATTTTTTTTTTTTTTTTAATTGCTGAGGCAATTGGGGTTAAGTGATTTGCTCAGGGTCATACAAGCTAAGTGTTAAGTCTCTGAGATCAGATTGAACTCAGATCCTCCTGATTTCAGGGATGGTGCTCTATACACTCTATATACTTTAGCTGTCCCTAAAGGAAAATTTAAAAGCCATTTTGTCTATAAAATGCCAGGAAAAAAATATAAAAACTTACATGAAAACAGATGAATATTTACAAAAATATAAAATACTCAGATCATCAGAAAAGCAAATGGAACATTTAAAAACATAACCAAATCATTAGAAAAAGAAACGGGGGATTTAAATAACCCAGTCTCAGAAAAAGAAATTGAAATCCCAAAGAGCAAAAATCCAGTACCAGATGGATTTACATCAATTCGATAGAACACAATTACTTTGCAAATTTAAATAAATTATTTTCAAAAATAGGGAAAGATAGAATCCTGCTAAACTCCTGTAAGAAAAACAAATGATCCTGATATTTAAATAAGGAACAAATGATTCAGAGAAAGAAAATTATAAAGCTATAGTTCTAAAGACTATCAGTGCAAAAACATTAAATAAAATATCTGTAGTGTCAACATCATATTAAAAAACAACAATTGACAACCAGATTGGATTCCTGCAAGGAATTCAGAGTTGGTTCAATATTAGAGGAACCATAAATATTAAAAATTAAATTAAAAACAATAAAAATTATATGAATAATAAATGCAGAAAATCATCTTTTGATACATGCTTTCATGAAAAAAAATACAAGAAAACAGGAATAAATGGACTTTTCCTTAATGTGACAAACAATACCAATCTAAAAAAGAACAAAGATAATTGAGAAACACCAGAGAGCTTTCCAGTAAGATCAAAGGTAAAACAAGATAATCTATTGTATTGATTGTTTATTATTAATAATTTTAGAATGGTAAGTATAACAGTAATACAAAAAAAATTGGAATACAAAAAAGTTCATAATAAGTAAAGAAAAGCAAAAATATTAAACCTGTGTTTTCTGATCATAATGCAATGAAAAGTATAATTGATACATGGCCTTTGAGTAAGGATTCAAACTTAAATGAAAGTTGAATCACTTAATCCAAAACAAATTATCACATTTCAATACAAATAATAATTATAGAAAAGCAACAAGACAAAAAAATCCATAAAATAACCACCATAATAATAATAATATTTATACTATGTTTGCAAAGTGCTTTACAAAACATTCTCATTTTATCCTCACAAAACCCCTGGGAAGTGGGTGTTATTATTATTCCTATTTTTATATATGAAAAACTCGAGGGATACAGAGGTTAAATGACTTACCCAGAGTTACATGACTAGTAAGAGTCTAAGGTTAGACTTAAACTCCAGTCTTTTTGCCTCTGGGTGCACATAAATTCTGAGAATTTATCCCATGGAGAACTGAAAAGGACTTTGGAGACTATCAAATCTAATCTCCATATCTTACAAAAGAGAAAACTGATTCAAAGAAAGGTTAAGTGGCTTGCCTAAGAATCACACCATTAGAAAGTGACTGACTTGGAATTTGAACCTAGATCCTCCTAATTCAATGTCCAGTGACATATTCACTGGCCAAAGCTTCTTATCCAAGAGAAAGACAGGAACAATGAATACAATTAAAAAATATTCTTTAAAGGAAAATAAATAATTAGAAAGGAATTAGTTGTTTGTGAATGTGCTAATATAATAAATAAATAAATATATATATATAAAATAAAACACTCAAGATTGTCTCAAATAACTTATTAATGATATGTTATCCCACACTACCAAAGGAATACTTTGTAGAACTATCCAAAACATAACAAAATCCATCTGGAGGAACAAAAGACCAAGTACCTGAAGGAAAATAATGAATAAAATTTGAGAAGAAAGAGAGTCTAATAGTACCAAATTTCACACTAAACATATCAGTAACTCTCAAGATTATTTGGAAACTGGTTAAAAATTAGAAAAGTTGATAAACTGAACAAATTAGATCTAAAATGCAGAAGCAATTTAACACAGTTATCAAAGTGTTCCGCAAGCCCAAAGACACAAACTACTGAGGTAGAAGCTAATTATTTGACAAAAACTAATGGGAAAATTGGAAAGCAGTGTAGGAGAGATTAAGTATAGATCAACATCTTATACCATATACTATAATAAGCTCCAAATGGTCATATGACCTTTTATATCTAGGTCATATTATAAACAAATTAGAGGAAAGAAACTTTACAGCTATGGATAGTGGGGAAATCCAAGAAGCAAAAGAGAGAAGATAAACAATTGTGATTCCACAAAATTGAAAAATTTTAACATATACATTATGCAATAACATATGCAATTAGAATTAGGAGGGAATCAGTGAACTAGGAGAAAACTTCACAGCAAATTTCTAATAAATGTTCAATATCCAGAAAATTATAAATAAATGAAACTATATGAGAATGAACCTTCTCTGAAGAAATAAATGATCAAAGAATGAACAGGCAATTCTCAATATAAGAAACACAAGATCTCAATAACCAAATTTTTAAATGAAAATTAAAATGATTCTGAGTTTCCAATGAACATCAAATTGGTAAAGGTGACATGCACACATATATTGTTACATATTTGTGACAGGCACATATATTGTCAGTAGAGCTATGAAGCAAATTCAACCATTCTTAAAATAAGGATTGTTAACTTTTTTTGTGTGCCATAGGCCTCTTTGGCAGTCTGGTGAAACCTAATACTACTATGATTTGTTATTTTCATTCATAATGAAAGAAGTGCTATATTTTAGTTAGAAGTTAGTGGAAATAAAGATGCAATTTTTTCTTCCATCCAAATTCATGAAATCTCCAAAATCTATTCACGAATCTCTCAGGGATCTATAGAAACCAAGTTAAGAATTTCTCTGAAGCAATTTGGACGTATAGCTCCATTAGTCACTAAACAATGCATACTCTTTGATCAGTAATACTACTACTAGATATATACTCCAAAGAAATGAAAGAAAGAAATGACTCAATCTACAAAATTATTTACAGCAGCATGTTTTTGTTGTTGCAAAACACTGTAAACAAAGTGAATGTCAATAACCTGGGGAACAGTTAAACAAAGTATGGTAAATATAATATCATTGCACCTTAAGAAATGATAAAAATCTAAGATTCAGAAAAACCTTGAAAGACTTTATGAACTGATGCAGAGTGAAATGAGTGTAAATGGGAGGGCAATTTATTTATACAACACCCTACAACATTATGAAGGAAAAGAACTTGGAAATATAACAATAAAACTGCACAACAGCAAAGACTAATGATGAGGTATGACCCTAGGCTGAAAGGTCACGTAACATAGATGCAGAATGAAACATTTATTTTCAGACGTACTATTACAACACCACCAACAATAAAAGTGATTTTGTGTAAGTATTTCTTATAAAAGCAAGAAGGGAGGGGTATCAGTAAGACATTTAATGAAAGTACCAGAGAAAGTTGAAGGAAGTTTGGATGGGGATACAAACAAGCAGAGCAATGTTTGGTAGTACCACATAGAGTTTAAGATAATTTTTAAAAAGAAATAATCTATATGTAATGGTTTCACTTCCAATTTCACATATCATTCCCATTTTTTGGCTGTCTTTGTATATGGAAATGTTAGTATTTATTGATGATTTTCTAGTTCATAATCAAACTTTTTTTATATAAGAAAGGTGATCTTAGAGGTCATTTGATCCAAAATTCCCTTCTCCATCATGACAATGGGATTAGTATTTTAGATGTGGAGCCACATGACATTGCTCAATTAAGCAGCCATCTTTCCTAGACTTGAACATTCACAGAGATCAAAATGTCACTACCTAACTTACAACTTTTCCATTTTTAGATAATTCAAATTCTTAAGAAGTGTCCTGAAGTGTTTAAACAAAATCTAATTCCCTATATTTTTTTAACGCCCTGGTCCTTGTTCACTAGATCATAGAGTTGGAACTAGAAAAGATCTCAGAAGTCATTTAATCCAATTCCTTCTTTAATAATAATAATAATAATAAACTGAGACTTAGATAGGTTAACTAATTTATCTAAATTCACACAGGTGGCAGAACTAGATTTCAAACTCAGGTCCTCTGACTTCAATGTACTTCACTGTATAATAATAAATCTAATCCTATAACTACTTAAGTTCCAAATGGAACATTTTTTTCATGGTTTTTTTTTTTCTCTCTTTTACTCCTTATAAATAATTTTCTGTCTTACAACTATTACTTCTAAATGCATGCCTTTAGATACTTAAAAGTTAAGAATGTGATTGTTCTGTAACAATTTTGTAACCTTTTGCTATATTAAGCCTAAGGAAAGAGATCACCAAATTCTTGATTTTTCTTTATCATCAAATAATACTTATTCTGTATCCATAAGTCACTGACAGTAAGGATGCCAAGATGCCTAAATTATCGCTTCCTTATTCCTTACCTTGTTATAAGGCATGTGCTCTCTGTGAGGTTGAGTAATATTTGTTTGAAAAAAGACTTAAAATCCTGAGGGCAACTTATAAGTACCTCCTTGGTCTTCTGATGTGTGTGCCAGATATTTGTTCTAATACCCCCCAGATGCCATTTAAAGGCTCAAAAATACAAGTGCAACAGCTGTATGAAATAAAAAACCCTAAGTATTAAATGCACAAACTCTGAACTTCTGCATCTAATAACATATCTAAAGGCTAAATATGTGTATTCCATTTTCATATGCTTAAAAGATCTCATTTTAGTTATTAATGAAACAGTATAGCTCCCCATTCTTGCAACATCCTGAAAGTACTGCTTTTCCCCCTCAACTTTCTACTCTGAGATAAAAAGTTACCTCAAATGGTCAGACTCCTCAGGCTTTAACTTTTTAGGGCTCAACTTCTAAAGACTATTCAACCAACAAAGTCTCATGCTAGAGTGCAAAATCTTTAAAAATCAGGAATTCTTGCATACTTTTAGTAACCTGATGTTATCCAAATCCTACTTTCAAAAATCAAAAGTTGCCTTAACATTCAGCAGGAAATCAATAGAAAATTAGCTAAGCATTGATGCCAGAAAAACTCTTTCCCAAGGAAACATAGGTATATACTCAGTTCCTAGCAATTTAACTCCTTATGCCTTTCATTTGAGAAACAGACTCTAAAAGTTTACACTCCTCTAGTACTTGAATCAATTCACAATGTGAATGCATTCTACAGAATTTTCCAAAGAGAAAAGCACTGCATATTTAGACACTTCCAACCTGCTTTATCTGTCCTGACTATGCAAAAGGCAAAAAGAGCTCAGTAATCCTAGCAGAAGAATGCAAATAACATCAACGCACAGCTGAACTGCAAGCCCTGCCTTACAGGAACTCTCTGTGTCTGAAAAAAAAAAAAAAAAAAAAAAAAAAAAAAAAGACACATACTAAACAGGAAATACAACAGAGCTTCGGAAAGCCTCAAACTTTAAAATGCAATTGCTTGGCAAAAAATGCATCCATGCATTTGCAAATGCATGCAGGACTTTTTGCATTTTTGCAAGCAATGCAAATAGGCTCTTACCTTTTGACTGAGACATTTTCCCCTTTCCTTTGATGGGGGAGGGGAGCACAAAAGACTTTGCCTTGCCTCTCTTCTGTAGCTAGTTTTGCAATAAAGATTCAAGCTGCAGACGCGCAGTCTTCATGCAAGTGAAGTTTTTCTTGATCGATGCAGCAGATGATCTTTCAGGAAATCAAAGTGGAAATGCACACCTTGCAAAACAGATTGGAAAGTGATTTTTTCCAATTGCAATGGTAGGGAAGGCTGTGCTGCAGCTACATGATGGGCCAGGGCTGGCAGCTAAAAGCTCCAAACTTGGAACTGAGTGTCTTAGTGCGCAGACGTCCTTCCTGCAAAGAACGCAGGGGCAGGTGGGTAATGTAGTTCCGAGAAGAAGTTAATGGAGCGCGCTTTTAAGGAACCTGGGTATCTGAAGTCACCAGGTTCTTTGTGTAGTTACAAAAACCTCACGTAGGCAATCAAGCCAATCTGTAGCAGATGGCCAGAGTGAGCCATAATTAAAGAAACATAAAAGCTTTCAACAACGACACCCGAAGGGCAAGCAGGAGATAGTGGCACTTTACTCTTTGTAGAAAGTCAGTTTGAGTATTCAAGTGCCGGTAAGAGTCCTGAAGCAAGCACCTGTTGAGCAATTAATATCTTTGTTTTTCACCTTGCATATAAGTTCTTTCTTTTTCAGATAGAATAATTGTTTTATATCTGAGAAAAAACGAAATTAAGATTGATGTTGCGAAATGGAAGCAAGGAGGTGTGTTACCAAGCCCCTTTAATACAAAATCGGTCCATCTCACCAAGTAGGCTATTATCAAGGAACTGAAGTTTGAACACCTAAAGGTCATTGTGGCAACTTTATTGCAAGATTAGACGGAAAGTTTGTAGACGTTAAAGCTATATGTCAAAATTTGAGCGTTTCTGCTGAGTAGCAGGCCTTGTAGTAGAAACAGTCCCAGACACGGATACATTGTTGGTGGAATTATGAATATATCCTTCTGGAGACCAATTTGGAACTATGCTCAAAAAGCTATCAAACTGTGTGTACTCTTTGACCCAGCAGTGTTACTACTGGGCTTATATCCCAAAGAGATTTTTAAAAAGGGAAAGGGACCTGTATTACAAGAATTTCTGTGGCAGCCCTCTGTGTAGTGGCCAGAAACTGGAAACTGAATGATTGCCTATCAATTATACCACAATGAATAAATTGTGGTATATGATTATTATGGAATATTATTGTTCTGTAAGAAATGACCAACAGGATGATCTCAGAAAGGCCTGGAGAGACTTATATGAACTGATGCTGAGTGAAATGAGCAGGATCAGAAGATCATTACTTACTTCAACAACAATACTATATGATGATCAATTCTGATGTTCGTTGCCCACTTCAACAATGAGATGAACCAAATCAATTCCAATAGAGCAGTAATGAACTGAACCAGCTACATCCAGGGGAAAAACTCTGGGAGATGACTAAGAACCATTATATAGAATTCCCAATCCCTATATTTTTGTCCGCCTGCATTTTTTATTTCTTTCACAGGCTAATTGTACACTATTTCAAAGTCCGACTCTTTTTATACAGCAAAATAACTGTTTCAACATGTATACATATATTGTATTTAACTTATACTTTAACATATTTATCATGTATTGGTCAACCTGACATCTGGGGAAAGGGGTGAGGGGAAGAAGGGAAAAAGTTGGAACAAAAGGATTTGCAACTGTCAATGCTGAAAAATTATCTATGCATACATTTGTAAATAAAAAACTATAATTAAAAAAAAAAAAACAGTCCCAGATTCAAGTGGGAGACAATGGGGTCAGTAACAAAATTTTGGACCTTAAGTCAAAGGTTATGAGTTCAAATCCCACATCTACTTCTTAAATAGCATTTTAAATTTTAGGCAAATCATTTGAACTTAGTTTCCTAGAATTAGCTCATTCGTTCTTAATCTTTTTGGTGTCATGGGCCTTGAAGCTATGGTTATTTTCCTTAAATAATGAAAGAGATGCTAAATTTCAATTAGAAGTTAGTGGAAATAATGGTGTTATTTCCGTGTTAATCCCCATTCAAGATCATACCTCTATGAGATCTGTGAATTCCAAGTTAAGAACTCAGCTAGTTGATTTCTGACACTCCTCTGTGGATGTTGTATAAACCTGACATTATAGACTTGACATTAAAGTTAAAGATGCACCTTCTTTTTCTATTCTGCCCTCAAATTTATTTGAAAATCACTTCTAAAAGTCAACTAATGCCTTAAGAATGGCATGGAAGTGACCCAAAATCCTTGAAGGCTCTGTCAGAAGAGAAGAAGCTTTAAAAATTCGTGTAGTGAATAGACCATTGGATTTTGCATGAACAGATACTTTTAACTGTTGTGACATTGGGCAATTTTCTTAATCCCAGCCTCAGTTTTCTCATCCATAAAATGAGAATGATAACAGCACCCACCTCACAGGATTTTTGGGAAGATCAAATGAAATAAAGTGCTTTGAAAGCCTGAGAGTGCCATATTGTTAGCTACTATTAGAGGGTCCACCCCCAAAGACTAGCCTAAGTAAATTCAGAGAGACTCATCACCAGATTGTAGGTAGGGTAATGAATTCTTCAGCCATAGCAACCCTTTGCGACTTTCTACTAATTAGAAAAGGGGTTCTGTGTAGTGGAGAGAATTCCCACGCAGATGAAATTGCAGGTCATTGAATCATTTGAGTAATAAATATTGGTAGTTGCTCACTTCTTTACTCATAATATGTCTTAGCCAAACCAAAATACTAATTGGAGGGAAACTCAATCTATTTGTATTTCCATTTTAAAATCCATAGTTTCAACACCCTTAAATAATATAGTATAAGGGAAATTAGATACATATACTGTGGCTGGGGTTGAAAGCAATAACTAACACTTCTCCCTCTATTCAACTCCTACCCACTTCTGGGCAGAATTGTTCTTTCCTCCAATGTCTCTAATTTCAGACCCACCCAGGGAAGTGAAGGGGTTTCCTTGGATTTAGAGTGGGAGAATGAAATAGTAGAAAGGGAAACTTAGTTGCCTGAAGCCACTGACTCTGAGAAGTTTTGGGGGAAAAAAACTACCCCTTACTATACCTCCCAGCAATGCTACCTCATTTATACCCAGGGGAATCCAGGAAGCTTAATCATTTACTGCTTTGAGGAGAATGACAATAATATAAATTAATAAAAATATATTTGGATCATTTTGAAGAGCCATCTGGGATCATCCCCAAAATTAAGTTTCCTTCTCTTTTTTATAGCCTTGTTTAACCTCCCTTTCAACTGCCTTTGTGCAAAAGAAATATGTTCAGACTAATAATGCACTGGTTAACCTCAGGTTTTTTTTTTTTTGTTGAACTAGCTTTCAGAGATTGAATGAACAGTGCTGTACGATGAATATGACCTGAGACCCAAATTATTTGCTTAAGATTCTCCTCATTGATAGAAAATGATGCTCCATGCCAGTGTGAGGGGTTATAATAGTGAAAGCTTGGGAAAGGAGAGATCCTAGTTCTTCTGGCTTTTAGTTTCAATAGAAGTGACTTGAGTTTTCAGACTCTCTTCAGGAAGAGATCTCTGGAGGCAGAAAGAGAATCCAGGAAGAAGTTGACCGGTTGCATATAAATTTTAACAAAGATAAATTTATAAACTTTGGATTAGATCTCCATTCTCTCTAAGAAATAGGAGACAGAATTTCACCATTACTGTAATTTCCAGTAAATGAAGACAGCAAGAATCTTTGCTGTATTAATTCTGGGAAGTCTTACATCTCACCTCTGGCTAAGGCAGTGGCAATACTCATTCCAGAGCTCCAGGGGCTCTTTCCATTTTTTTGCTTTTTCTTTTTTAAACATTTGTATTTAAAGTTTTGAGTTCCAAACTCTATCCCTCCCAAATTCTCCCTTTACCTTTCCCCAAGATAGTAAGCAATTAGATATGGGTTATACATGTACACTTATCTAAAACATTTCTATATTAGTCATTTTATACCAAAAAAAATGAAAGAAACAAAGTAAAAAAGAGAATGCTTCAATCTGTATTGAATCAATATAAGTTCGTTCTCTGGAGGTAGATAGTATATTTCATTAATCCTTTGGGATTGTCTTGGATCATTGTACTACTGAGAATATCTAGGTCATTCATAATTCTTCATCAAATAATATTGTAGTTATTGTGTATAATATTCTGGTTCTGCTCAATTTACTCATTCTTCCCTTCCTCTGTTCTTGTTCTCTCTCTCTCTCTCTCTCTCTCTCTCTCTCTCTCTCTTTGTGTTTCTGTCTTTCAAATGTCTTTGTAATATAGATCTAGCTGTGATATTATTTGATCAAAGGATATGCACAGTTTTATAGCTCTTTGGACATAATTCCAAATTGCTCTCCAGAATGGTTGGATCAATTCACAACTTCACCAATAATGCATTAGTGTCTCAGCTTTTTCATACCATCTCCAACAGCCAACATTTGCCTTTTCTGTCACATTAGCCAATCTGATAGGTGTGGGATAGTATCTTAAGCGTTGTTTTAATTTGCATTTCTCTGATATATGGTGATATAGAGCATTTTTTATATGACAATAGCTTTGATTTCTTTGTCTGAAAATTCATATCTTTTGTCCATTTATCAATTGGGCAATGACTTGAATTCTTAATAAATTTGACTCACCAGATTTAAATAATTGGAAAAATATTAAGTGTTCTTGGATAGGCCCAGTGAATATAATAAAGATGACAATACTCCCTAAACTAATCTATTTATTTAGTGCTATACCAATCAGACTTCCAAGAAAATATTTTAATGATCTAGAAAAAATAACAACAAAATTCATATGGAAGAAGAAAAGGTTGAAAATCTCAAGGGAATTAATGAAAAAAAAAATCAAATGAAGGTGGCCTAGCTGTACCTGATCTAAAACTATATAATAAAGCAGCAGTCACCAAAACCATTTGGTATTGGCTAAGAAATAGATTAGTTGATCAGTGGAATAGGGTAGGTTCACGAGACAAAATAGACAATAACTTTAATAATCTAATGTTTGACAAACCCAAAGATCCCAACTTTTGGGATAAGAATTTCACTGTTTGACAAAAACTGCTGGGAAAACTGGAAATTAGTATGGCAGAAAGTAGGCATGGACCTACACTTAACACTGCATACCAAGATAAGCTCAAAAGGGGTCCATGATTTAGGCATAAAAAATGAGATTATAAATAAATTAGAGGAACATAGGATAGTTTACCTATCAGACTTGTGGTGGAGGAAGGAATTTGTGACCAAAGATGTACTAGAGATCATCATTGATCACAAAATAGAAAATGTTGATTATATCAAATTAAAAAGCCTTTGTACAAACAAAATTAATGCATACAATATTAGAAAGGAAGCAACAAACTGGGAAAACATTTTAACAGTTAAAAATTCTGATAAAGGCCTCATTTCTCAAATATATAGAGAATTGAGCTTAATTTATAAGAAATCAAGCCATTCTCCAATTGATAAATGGTCAAAGGATATGAACAGACAATTTTCAGATGATGAAATTGAAACTATTTCCACTCATATGAAAGAGTGTTCCAAATCATTATTGATCAGAGAAATGCAAATTAAAACAATTCTGAGATGCCACTACACACCTGTCAGATTGGCTAAGATGACAGGAAAAAATAATGATGAATGTTGGAGGGGATGCGGGAAAACTGGGACACTGATACATTGTTGGTGGAGTTGTGAATGAATCCAACCATTCTGGAGAGCAATCTGGAATTATGCTTAAAAGGTTATCAAACTGTGCATACCCTTTGATCCAGCAGTGCTACTACTGGGCTTATATCCCAAAGAGATACTAAAGAAGGGAAAGGTTCTTATATGTGCCAAAATGTTTGTGGCAGCTCTGTTTGTAATGGCTAGAAACTGGAAAATGAATGGATGTCCATCAATTGGAGAATGGTTGGGTAAATTGTGGTATATGAATGTTGTGGAATATTATTGTTCTGTAAGAAATGACCACCAGGATGAATACAGAGAGGCTTGGAGATACTTACATGAACTGATGCTGAGTGAAATGAGCAGATCATTATATACTTCAACAACGATACTGTATAAGGATGTATTTTAATGGAAGTGGATATCTTCAACAAAGAGAAGATCTAACTCAGTTCCAATTGATCAATGATGGACAGAAGCAGCTACACCCAAAGAAAGAACACTGGGAAATGAATGTAAACAATGTATTTTGCATTTTTGTTTTTCTTCCCAGGTCATTTTTACTTCTGAATCCAACTCTTCCTGTACAACAAGAGAACTGTTCAGTTCTGCACATATATATTGTATACAGGAAATACTGTGACATATTTAACATGTATAGGATTGCTTGCCATCTGGGGGAGGGGGTGAAGGGAGAGAGGGGAAAAGTTGGAACAGAAGTGAGTACAAGGGATGATGTTGTAAAAAATTACCCAAGCATGGGTTCTGTCAATAAAAAGTTATAATTATTTAAAAAATAAAATAAAAATAAAAAATTATTAGGGAAAAATAAATAAATAAATTTGACTCACTTTCCTTGTACTGTGAAATGAGGCCTTTATTAAAAATTATTTTTTTATTTTTTATATTTGCTGCAAAAAAAAGTTGTGCCCACTTTTCTGCTTTTCTTATAATTTTGGTTGCGTTGGTTTTGCTTGTGCTGCAAAAAAAAAGTTTTGCCCACTTTTCTGCTTTTCTTATAATTTTGGTTGCGTTGGTTTTGCTTGTACAAAATCTTTTTAATTTTATTTAATTATAATTATGTATTTTATATTTTGTAATGTCCTACATATTTTCTTTGGCTCTAAATTATTCTTCTCTTATCCATAATTTTGACAAATAAACTATTCCACGATCTCTTAATTTGTTTATGGTTTCATCTTTTATGTTGAATCATGTACCAATTTTGACCTTATCTTAGTATATGGTATGAGATGTATCGAGTTTCTGGTGTACTTTTCCAGTTTTCCCAGCAATTTTTGGCAAATAATGAGTTTTTATTCCAAAAGTTTGGATTTGGGGAGTTATCGTATATTAGAGTACTATAGTCGTTTTCTATAATGTATTGAACCTAATCTATTGCACCGATCCATCACTCTGTTTCTTATCTAGTACCAGATTATTCTGATAATTAACACTTTATAATATCATTGAGATCTGGTACTAGACTGAGATAAAGTACCTTCTTTTGCATTTTTTCCCCTTGATTCCTGTAATATTCTTGAGCTTTTCTTCTTCTTCTTCTTCTTTCTTCTTCTTCTTCTTCTTCTTCTTCTTCTTCTTCTTCTTCTTCTTCTTCTTTTTTGCAATTGGGGTTAAGTGACTTGCTCAGGGTCATATAGCTAGGAGGTGTTAAGTGTCTGTGGAGAGCTTTTATTCTTCCAGATAAATTTTATTATTTTTTCTAGTTCCAAAAAATAATTTTCTATAGTTTAGCATGGCACTGAATAAACAGATTTATTTAGAAATAATTATGATTTTTATAATATTGACTTGGTCTATCTTTAAGTGATTTGTTTATATATGACTTAATTTCTATGAAAAGTGTTTTATAATTATGTTCATATAGTTCCTGGATTTGTCTTGGCAGATACACTCACAAGTATTTTATATTGTCTACAATTATTTTAAATAAAATTGCTGTATCTCTTTCTCCTAAATTTTCTTGGTGACTTATAAAAATACTAATGATTATGTGATTTTATTTTATGTCACAACTTTTTTGAAGTTATTAATTATTTCAAGTAGTTTTTTTGTTGATTCTCTAAAAATTTTTAAGTATAACATCATATCATCCACAAAGAATCATTGTCTATTTTAATTCCTTTAATTTCCCTTTTGCTAGGATTCTTACAAGGTGACAAAAGTCAGTGAAATTGATGAGATAATGATTCTCTAATTTACATGTACTTAGGACTTACTATAATTCCACAAGATTCACACCTTTAAGAGAGCATATATAAGAAGGAGCTGTCAGGGCCAAAAAACAAAAGCCCACTAAGATCATTTGGAGGGAGCTAGAGGCAGAAGCTGGCAGAGACAGAGGAGTAGTTCCAGGAGCTCTTAGAACTAAGGACAGAGATAGGCTTCTAAGAAAGCTAATTAGGCCCAAGGAAGGAGACAAGACTTGGAAAGAGACCATAATGGATTTGGACTTTAACTCCTGGCTGCATTTGGGGTGATTACATTGAACTGAAATGAAGGCTGCTCCCAGAAGACCCCCAAGAAACCTGTTCCCAGAGAACATTACATTTTTAATGAAGAATATTACATTTTGGCGCCTGAATGTGGGACCAAGAATCTTCATCTGTGACCCAGAAATTGTGAGTACAACAAGGAAACTTTATTAAAGAGCTAAAGTACAATTTCAGCTAAAATGGGATGGATGTTTAGAAAACAGCCTTCTTTTCCAATTCAAGGAAAATGTGTAGAGCATTGTTAGACTCATGAAAAGCCAAGGTTTGATTATAATTTGGGAGCAAATCACTGAACTTTTAGAAACTGTACAGTACACATCTCCTTGGTTCTCTATGGAAAAAGAATTGGATTTAGAGGAATGGAAATTAGTAGGAGAGCAACTATGTCAATTCTACAATAATAGTTGACTTGACTCAATTTCCAAAGACACACTTAATACATATAATTTAATACAATTGGCTTTAGGAAATTATATAAGTTATAGAATAAGGAAAAAGATGAAAGAGCAGGAAGGGGAGGAACCAAATAAACTAGGTGAAAAGGATGAAGAATGGAGTTAAGTACAATTTTAAGTGTGATGCTTCACAGCAGGAGAAATTAGGTCATTTCCCCATCTCCTGACCTACTTCCCTCAATTAACCCTTCATGGGTGGAGGGGGAAGGAGGAGAGGGAGAGGCAGTAACACATCAGCACCACCTATGAAGCACCCTATGACAAGATTACAAAAGACATTGGTTAAGGCAAAATATGAAGGACAGATGTATCTGATTTCATCAATGCACACCCTGTGATTAAAGAGCTTGATTTTTCAGGTAAACAAAGGAGAAGATACACTTCTTTTGATATGGAAAAAATCAAGGATTTGAAAAAAGGTTGCACTCTTTATGGGGCTACATCATCTTATGTTAAGATGTTACTAGATAATATGTCTTATGAAATCTTAACCCTTTTGTAACATGCTCTCATAGCAGTTACTATTACCATCTAACCAAGAGAGGTAAGGAGTTTGATAATGAATATGTGGGCCTTTGGACCAGGTGTTCCCTAGGGAATTAACAAGTCAGGGCATTATGTGAGTAAGTATAATAAAGGTTTTAAGTTTGAAGGTGGCTGGCTGTTCTTGAGTATGCTATTGGTTATTAAACTACAATTCAGGAAATCGTGACCAGAGGCCTCTGAAGGACTCAGATGAGGCGAATTGGTAGAATTAGTTGACACTGTAGAGGTCAGTGGCCAGAGGTACTCTGAGGGCATAGGAATCAGGAGAGACTGGTAATAGTAACTATTATGAGAGCATGTTACATCCCTTGTGATTGAAAATCCATAGCAAGGACATGTTTAGAATCTGGACAAAACTTGTTGTGGCTTTCAGAGTATCAAGAATTATGTAGGATTCAAGCCCAACTAAATGGGCAAACTAGAGTTAACATACAAATCACCTTTGATCAACTAGCAGGTAAGGGTCAGTATGCAGAGAATTCAACACAGATTAATTACTCCATAACAGCTTATGAACAAATTGCTATTGCTGCAACAAAAGCTTGAGGTTCCCTCCCAGGGAAAAAGATAGGGAAGCCTCCACAAAAATAGAGCAAGATCCCAATGAACCATTTGCAGATTTTGTGAGATGTCTGCAAACAGCTGTCACAAGAACCATTGGAGAAAATGCAACCACAAGAATTATGATAAGACAACTAGCTAAAGAAAATGCCAATGATGTTTGCAGAAGAATTATATGGGGACTACACAAAGATGCTCCTTTAGAGGAGATCATAATATGCTGTACCACAGTGGGCACAAATGCTTATTATACCCAGACTATGATGAACTTGGGAAGACAGGGTCCTTCTTGGCAAGGAATTTCTAGAGAAATTCATCAATGTTTTCAGTGTGGAAAAATAGGACATCTGAGAGTTCAGTGTAGATATAGAGATAGAGTGAGAGGATAGGGTGAGAGAATAAAACCCAAAATCCTATGTCCAAAATGCCACAAGGGCTTCCATTGGGCCTCAGAATGTAGATTGATCCAGAGAAATGAGAGGCAGGGCCCAGCTCCAAGATATCATACAAAAGACAGGTGGGGCATGATGGCAGCTGAGTTTACACCCAGAGAGTCCTTAGAAGTTCAGGGCTCTGATGTGATCAATCAGCTGAAAAGCAATTACATGGCAGAAAGGGATTACATGATCAGTCAGTAGAAAAGCAATTAGATAGCAGAAAGGGATTACAACTGGGGAGAATACAGACTTTTTAAACCAACAGGGCAGTGTCCAGTGCAAAAAGCAGATGATGAGGAGATATCCAGAAAGTGGTGAATGAAAGGGACCAGATAGGGTAACTGCTTGGGAGAAAGGGTTTGCTTGTATTCCTACAGATGGAGAAAGAATCAGATGGGTACCAACAAGCTGTATTCATACTGTCCATCAGCAAGAGAAAGAAAAAAGAGGAAAAACCTTGAAACAAAGGAGAAGACCTAAAAAACATCTGACACTGAAAAAGCATGGCTGATAATGAGATTGTTGCAGGACTTGAAAACTTGCAGGAATTATTGGATTCCTGACACATGAACTAATGGACAATAGATTGGTTTTGGGCTATATCTAGGACTTATGGACATGTATAATTTCTCATGTTGATTCATGTTATTTATTATATCACTACTAGCCTGTGTTATATTGCTATGTGCTTATGTAATTTATATAATTATGTGTAATACCTCCCATAATGATGGATTTATGTATAGCTGTTTTAAGAGTGAGTCCCTTCAGAAACCTGCTAATCTGATTTGATTTCCCATTTCCTCTGGAGTTTTCATCTCCCTTCCTGAGAAGTCAGGGAAGGTGTGATCACCTCTTTTTATGGTGTTTTCACCCCTTTTTTTGAGCAGTCAGGTAAGGTGTGATCACCTTCTTTTTTGGGGTTCTCACCTCCTTGAGAAGTCAGGGAGGTCACAATCACCTATGTTCTAAAACAAAAGAAAGCGGGAGATGTTAGGATTCTCACAAGGTGCCAAGTCAGTGGAATTGATGAGATAATGATTCTCTAATTTACATGTACTTAGTACTTACTGTAAGTGCACAAGATTCACACCTTTAAGAGAGCATATATAAGGAGGAGCTGTCAGGGCCAAAGGATAAGCCCACTAGAAGCTCTTTTGGAAGGAGACAAGACTTGGAAAGAGACCATAAAAAATTTGGATTTTAACTCCTGGCTGCATTTGAGGTGATTATACTGAACTGAAACGAAGGCTACTCCCAGAAAACCCCCAAGAAACCTGCTCCCAGAGAACATTACATTTTTTAGAGAAGAATATTACACTCTTTCTTTTCTTATTGTTATAGCTAACATTTCTAGTACAATATTAAATAATAGTGGTGAAAATGGGCATCCTTGCTTCATCCCTACTTGTAATTGGAAAGGTTTCTAGTTTATCCCCATAACAAATAAATGCTTGCTAATGGATTTAGATAAATATTACTTATCATTTTAAGGTAAATTCCATATATTCCTATACTCATGTTTTCCTATTCCTAGTAGTTTGGTGGGTTTTTTTTTTTTTTTTAAGAAAGAATTTTTTTTATTTTTTTGCTGAGGCCATTGGGGTTAAGTGATTTGTCCAAGGTCACACAGCTAGGAAGTGTTAAGTGTCTAAGACCAAATTTGAACTCAGGTTCTCCTGACTTCAGGGCTGGTGCTCTATCCACTGCACCACCTAGCTGCCCCCTTAGTGTTTTTTTTTTTTTTTTAAGGAATTAGTGCTATATTTTATTAAAGGCTTTTTCTCCACTGATTGAGATAATCATATGGTTTTTGTCGTGTGTGTGTGTGTGTGTGTGTGTGTGTGTTTTATTGATTTGGTCTTATGTTGATAATTTTCCTAATATTGAACGAGCCCTGCTTTCCTAGTATAAATCCCACCTGGACTTAATGTATAGTCCTTGTTATATAGTGCTGTAATCTCTTCACTAGTATTTTTTAAAACTTTTTTTTTGCATCAATATTCATTAGAGAAATTGGTATATAATTTTTACTCCTTTTTTGTATCTTCCTGGTATCAGTACCATATTTTTGTCAAAAAAAAAGATTTGGTAGGACTTCTTTGCGTATTCTTCCAAATAGTTTATATAGTATTGGAATTAATTATTCTTTAAGTATTTGGTAGAATTCACTTGTAAATTCATTTGGACTAGGGGATTTTTTTCTTAGGAAGTTTATGAACAGCTTATTCAATTTCTTTTTCTAAGATTGGGTTATTTAAGTATTTTATTTCTATTAATTTGAGTAGTGTATATTTTTGTAGCTATTCACTCCTTTCATTTAGATTATCAAATTTATTGGCATATAATTGGGCAAAATTATTCCTAATATTTTCTTAATTTCTTCTTCATTAGTAATGAATTCATCCCTTCCATTTTTGATACTAATAATTTGGCTTTCTTTTTTTCTCTAAATAAAATTAATAAATGATTTATCTATTTTATTGGGTTTTTTTTTTCATAAAACCAGTTTCTAGTTTTATTAGTTCAATGTGTTTTCTTTACTTTAAATTTTATTAATTTCTCCTTTGATTTTCAGAATTTTTAATTTGGTGTTTAATTGGGGATTTTTAATTTGTTCTTTTTCTAGTTTTTTTAAGTTGCATACCTAGTTCATTGATCTGCTTTTTCTCTGTTTTATTGATGTAAGCAATTAAAAATATAATTTTCTCTTAAGAACAATTTTGTCTGTATCTCATAAATTTTGGTGTGTTTTCTCCTTGCTGACATTTTCTTTAATGAAATGACTGTTTCTATAATTTATCTGTCTTTCTGTTGTCCATTACTAATTGTAATTTTTATTGCAACTGAAAAAAGATATATTTACTATTTTTGTTTTTCTACACTTAGTTTTTATGTCCTAATATGATATATAAAATATAAACTAAAAAGTCAGTTTTTGAATAGATCCAATGTACTGCTAAGAAAAGATTATATTTCTTTCTTTTCCCTTTCAGTTTTCTCCAGAGGTCTAACATATCTAATTTTTCCAGAATTTTATGCACCTCCTTAACTTCTTTCTTGTTTATTTTTTGGTTAAATGTATCTAATCCTGAGAGGACAAAGTTGAGGTCCCCTACTAATATAGTTTTATTATCTATTTCCTCCTATAACATGTTCAACTTCTTCAACAATTTAAATGCTATCCCATTTTGGTGCATATATGTTTAGTATTAATATGTCTTCATTGTCTGTGGTATGTTCCTGCAAGACATAGTTTCTTTCTTTATCTTTTTTAATTAGATCTATTTTTGCTTTAGCTTTTTGCTTTTGCAATTTCATGATTGCTACCTCTGCTTTCTTTGCTTCAGCTAAAGCATAAGAGAATCTGCTCCAGCTCTCTAACCTTTGTCTTTTGTATTTCTCTTTGCTTCAAATGTGTTTTTTATAAACATTATGTTGTAAGATCCTGGTTTTTAATCCATTCTGCTATTTTTGTTTTATGGATGAATTCATCTCATTTATAGTTATAACTATTATTTCCCTCCATATTATTTTTTACTTGTTTATCCCATCATTTACTTCCTCTTAAGTGTTTTATTTCTGATCACTGTCTTCCCCAATATATGCTCTCTTTTCTCAACTTTCCCTTATCCTTTTATTATACCCATCACTTTTTGCTTCCTGCAAAATAGTTTTTATATTCAACTGAGTGTGTATATTTGTATGTATCTTTGAGCTGATTCTGATGAAAGTAAAATTTAACCTTTTCTTGCCTGCCTCCATTGTAATAGTTTTTTCATGCCTCTTTTATATGAGATAATTTACCTCATTCAATCTTTCCCCCCCACCCTTTCTTCTCTCAATGCTATTTTCTTTTTACCCCTTTATTTTGTTTTGGGGGGTATCATACCCTCAAAGTCTTCCACACCCTTTATCTATATATACTCTCTCTAAATGCTCCAATAGTTATAAAATTAAGAATTACGAACATTATCTTACTGTATCAAAATATAATTTTATTAAATTTCTTGTGTTTTCTCCTTCTGGTTTCTTTTTTTACCTTTTTGTGTTTTGAGTCATATTTGGAAATTTTTTTTTAATTAGCTCTGGTCTTTTAATTAGGTTTACTTGAAAGTTTCTATTTTGTTAAATATACATTTTTTCCCTGAAATATTATATTCAATTCTATTGAATAGGTAATTCTTTGTTGTAGTCCAGAATTCCTTTGCCTTTCAGTATATTATATTCCAAACTCTTTGGAATTTTAATGTGGAAACTATCAAATTCTGTATAGTCCTGAATACAGCTCTATGATATTTGAATTGCTTTTTTGTGCCTGCTTGCAACACTTTCTCCTTGATCTGTAAGCTCTAGAAGTTGGCTATGGTGTTCCTGGAAGTTTTCATTTTGGGGTCTCTTTCAGGTGGTGATTGGTGGATTCTTTCGATTTTGATTTTGCTCTTTGGTTCTAATATATCAGGGAAGTTTAATGATTTCTTGAAAAATGTCCAAAATTTTTTTTTAATTATGGTTTTCAGGTAGAACAATAATTCTTAGGTTATCTCCTAGATCTATATGCTAGATCAGTTGTTTTTCTAGTGAGAAATTTCACTTTTTCTTCTATTTTTTTTACATATTTAAGTTTGTTTTATCACATCTTGATGTTTTATAGAATAATAATTTCCACTTGTTCAAGTCTAATTTTTAAGGAAATGTTTTCTTCAATGAGCTTTTGTGCTGCTGGGGGTGGGACTGCTAGGTCTAGGACTTGTGGTATTGAATAGACTGCTCACTAACCTAGGGGGCTGCTGGCTTGAGGTGTTAGGACCTTGCTGTAGGCCCCCTGCCTACAGGCTGCCTGCTGCTGCTGCTACTACTCTTGGATCTCATTTTCCTTCCACCTTAGTGAGATATGTTTGGATGCTTCCCTGATCCTAGATCAATTCTTTTTATTATTATTGTTATTAAAGCTGTTTATTTTCAAAACATATGCATAGATAATTATCAACATTCACCTTTGCAAAACCTTGTGTTCAAATATTTTTTTCTTTCCCTTCCCCGTTACCCCTTGCTTTTGATGGTAAATAATCCAATATGTTAAACATGTGGAATTCTTCTATACATATGTCCACAATTACCATGGTGCATAAGAAAAATCAGATCAAAAAGGGAAAAAATAAGAAAGAAAACAAGCAAGAAAACAACAATAAAAAAGGTGAAAATGCTATGTTGTGATCCACACTCAATCTTCACAATTCTCTCTCTGGATGCGGAGAGCTCTCTTCAATCCAAGACCATTGGAACACATTGAATCACCTCACTATTGAAAAGAACCACATCTGTCAGAATTGATCATAAAATCTTGCTATTGCTGTGTATGACATTCTCTTGTTTCTACTCACTTCACTTAGTATCAGTTCATGTAAGTCTTTCCAGTCTCTCTGAAATCATACTACTGATCATTTCTTATAGAACAATAATATTCTATAACATTCATATACCATAACTTATTCAGCCACTCTCCAACTCATGGGCATATACTCAGTTTCCAGTTTCTTGCTACTACAAAATGGGCTGCTACAAACATTTTTGCACACATAGGTCCTAAATCAATTCTGAGACAATTTTCTAGTTGTTTGTAAGGGGATTTAGGAGGATTTCAGAGGATCCCTTTCTCACTCAGCAGTGGCACTGGAAATTCTCCATTCTTTTTCTTAGTCTGACTTAGCCTTTAATCACTGCCATAGCAGAAGCCATTTAAGTAGGGAGATAATGGGTTGTTTGGCAATACTTCTTATATCTATACATTTGCTGCTATTTCTCTTATTCATTCATTTCAGTGACAACACACTCTATGGCCCTTACACACCCTGCATAGTGTCTTTCACTGCTGACAAGATTTTAGCTGTTCCATCCCTCTAAGACAGAAAAAGGAAGAGACTTTTTTTTTCAGGTACAGTCCTAGGCTCATGGCTCCTAAGGGTTTACCTGGAAAAAACTTTATATTAGTTAGCAGACACTGATCCCTAATGCTCTTCAATATAAATGTGAAGTCAACAAATATTTATTGAACACATAATTTTTACTGAGGACAGGGAAAAAGGAGTTGTATAAAGAGATAAATGACAATTTCTCTGGCCTCAAGGGAATTTCCTGTGCCTCTGACAAAATGATCTATCATAAAGTGAGAGTTAAATGAGAGTCTAGATCAGTGTTGGCAATTCATAACTTAAAAGAGTTGCTTAGAACACTGAGTAGTTACATCTTTTGCCCATGGTCAAATAGTGTGTATCAGAGACAGTACATGAACCCAAGTTCCCTTCAATGACAGCCTTCTATTCACTCTACTAGTCTACCTTGCAAGAAAAAACAATAACATGTCCAGGTCATAAAACCAGCTTCATAGTGGGTTACTATGTGGGCTTGGCAAAGAAAGCTTAAAGTACTGATAAAATTGCTCCCTGAGGCAAGTAGGGAAGGACACTGATAGAGATCTGTTCAATCTTTTAGTCCTGCCCTCAGTGTAGATCTTAGGTATCTCCTCTTTGTTATTTCCAGGCAGAAATCTAAGTTATATCAAACCCTGAGGTTAAATATCCTATATAAATCTGAACATGGCCCTATCTTTGCTGAATTCTTTTCGATTAACTTGCAATGGCATTCTGCCTCATGGTGTCTTTTTTCTCATCCCCCCACTACCTCATGGTATCTTTCTCCTTACCCCATTCTTCCCCTCCCCAACCCCCTCTCCACCTCTACCATTATGCCTCATGGTGTCTAACTTATATGCTCTCCCAACTCTATTTCATATTTATCATTCCTGGTGTCTATTGTATCTCTTCATTTTGTCTGTAACCTCTTCTCATGAATAAGCCCATTTTTTTTTGTCCAAAAATATAACCGTTGTGAGTTCTTCACAATGCCAAAATCCCAACATTTGGTCCCAAACTCAACATTTGGTGTCAAATTACTCTCTTCAATATCATCATTAGGTATCTACATCAATTTCAGCATTTGGTGTGCTGAACCTCAAAGACATCAATGTTAGATTTATCAGTTTTTGCAAATAACCTCAACCTCCAACATTCCCCACTCCCATCCCCCAAAATCATATGCTAGTTATGGACTAAGTTCAGTTAAAGGCACAGGATAATGAACCCTCACATGGTAAAAATCCATATTAATTAACATCAAAGAACATAAAGTACTTATTCAATAAATATCCCAATTAATCTTCACTTTACTACTGTAGAAGCATAAACTAATTCAGGCCATAACTGTAATAACTTATCACTAACACTCCTGCTCTTTTTACAACCCATCAGAAGTGGCAGATGCTAATTCTGCCCAGCTAAGTGAATCTTGAGCAGAGAAGAAATGTGGAAAACCTGCTGACTTGATTCAGGACAAAGCCTCAGGCAAGCCAAATCTATATCTTTACAATTTAAGGAATCTAATGCAGCCATGCCATCCAGCCTTGGGGATGTATCCATTAGCTAAAAGGGAAGAGACAGAAAATGAGTGATAGAGAATTACAAGAGGATGAAACACCAAAAATATCAAGGAAAAAAAAAAAAAGGGCCTCTATGAAAGCTCAGTGCAAGGCAAATAACTAAACAGAGAGGATCTTAAAACTAGAAAGAAAAATGAGTACAACAATAATAGTACAAGATAATACAAAGTTCCAACAAATAGATTACAAGGGAAATGAATCAATGCCTGATGAAAGACAGAAATCTGCATCCTGCCCAGAGAAGAACAAGAAGAAACTCAAGAATGGTTTAAACCAGAAATGAAAAACACAAAAGAATAAATTAATAATGAATACAGGATAGAAATTGAATTTAGAATGAAACATTTTTAAAACTTGATTAGCTTACAAAAATGATGGGGAAATTATAAATTGGAAAAACAAAGGGGAAATATAATTTCCATGTTTCAAAATGTATTATAAAGCAATAATAATCAAAATTATTTCATACTTGTTAAAAAATAAAAAAGATCAATGTAATATACTAGGTGAAGAAGAAGAAAAAACAACTGACTATCATAATGCTTATGAAACCAGAGAACAGAACTTACTTGAGGAAGAATTCCTTATTTCTTAAAAGAATTAATGGGAAAAAAATGGAAAACAATTAGATGAAAATTAGGTTCAAACCAAGATCAAAATGGATATGTGCCTTGTACATGAAAGGTATTTTTTTCTTCTTAAACAAGCTTGGGATTTCATCAATTTAGAGATCTATTGATGAATAACTTCCTTTATTGAAGTGGAATAGCACTTTCCCTATTCATTTATACTCTTGGAAAATTGCTCTGAGGAAATGAAAGGTTAACCAAGAAAACAATTTTCACAATGACTACAACAATATAAATAAAAAGAACAAAAATAAAGGAAAAGGAATGTTGTGAAATTCAAATGACCAGGCTTGATCCCACAGAATAGATATGAGAATGTACTTACCTCCCTTTTTTGCTAAAGATTAGCATGAATTATGAGTGTGCAAATCCAATTGCAATGTCAGATTTGGTTGATTTGGTTAATAGGTTTCTTAATTTTGCTGAAGTGTTTTTATTCTTTAAAAAAAAAAAAACTTTGTTATTAATGATGGCTTTTTTAGAAGGGGAGAGGAAGAAATATATCGGGGAAAATAGCTAATGTAAAAAACAACGTTGTCAATATAAATATAAGCTGTCAAGATAAAATCTGCATGTTTAGAGTCTAGTACATAAAAGTAGAACTTCCATTGGATTTTGATAAATGAGACTTAAATACACAAAGAGGAGAAGTATGATCTTTTGAGATTAAAGAAATTTGAGTAAAAGTATAGAAGCTAGCCCATCATTTATGATCTGGTTATAATTTACAAGAATGAGCCCACTAGAACAAAGGCAGGAGAAAAAGAAATTAAGTTGCAACCAGAAATTGTAGTACCTTGAATGCAAATAAGGATTTTGCAAAATAATCTGCTCAAAACTGTCTCTCAAATGATTAATATATCAAGGATGTGCAGGACAGAATGAAGTAAGGAGAAACTGAGAGGCAAAGAAATTAGGACATAGCTGAATTCATCTAGGTGAGAAAAGGAATTGGATGTGGGCTTGTTGGCAAAAAAGATGGGATTGATAGAAGGACCATAGTAAAGAAAAAACCAAATGAACTTAGTTATCATTAATTAGTATTATTTGTGTTTAAGAGTTACTTCTAAGAGATTTGGAAAATTTATTAATAATTCAAGAAGGGTGTTAGAAGGACCATAGTAAAGAAAAAAACAAATGAACTTAGTCATCATTAGTTAGTATTAACTTATGTTTAAGAGTTACTTCTAAGAGATTTGGAAAATTTATTAAGAATTCAAGAAGGATCTATTTTTTAAAACTAAATGTTGACTCTCTGATGATGTAATAAGGTTAGTGAATCACAGAACTTCCATTATCTCAACATTAAATTAACACATCCCTCCCAGTGATATAATAATTAATTAGCATTGCTTGAATTATAAGAAAAATAATAGCTGACATTTATATAGCTACTTATAGACATACAAAGGACCTTATATAGATTATCTCAATCTTCTTATCAGTTTGTGAGGGTGGTATTATTATTATTATCTCTGTTTTTCATATAAACAGTCTAGAAGAGGTTAAGCAATATGTTGAATCACACAAATACTGGAAGTATCCATTGTTGATGGGTAAACTCCCTTCAGCTAAGTAGATATAATCCTGGGGAGTGGTCACAGATACATAGTGATTAAATTATTGATCCAGGATCATATAGCTAGTAATGTGACAAGTAGGATTTGAACTCAAGTCTCTTTGTCTCCAAGACCAAAAATGTAGCCATTGTTTCATGAGACCTTTAACTTAGAGTACAATTTCAAAATTAATTTTACTATTAAAGAACTGATCAAGTCTATCCTCTCTCTGAGGAGGTCTGTGGAGCTAGGTTGGTATTAGCAGAGAAAACCTGTTAGGATTATTATACTCCAAAAGGAGAGCATGATGGGATCATTAAGTGAATCTTTTGTTAAGTAGGTTGTTTTTTTTTTTTTTTTAAGTGGACTTTTGATAATAGTCCTACCCCTGGTGGAGGTCTTTAGAAACCCCACCTTACTGTATGTAATCAGAAAGCCAAGTTAGAATGTCAAACCTCTAAGATAAGATAAAACATCCATCTGTCCATGGCTTAGATCTCTGCTAAAGCCCTTTTAGGGTTAACCTGCCATGCTATCCTGCCTCATAATGTCATTCTTCTCACCCCCTCATCCCTCATTGCCTCATGGCACCTTTCTCCTTGTTACAGTTAACTCTTTTAATCCCTTTTAGGGTTAGTCTGCCAATAAATGGTATAATCCCCTTCTCTTGCTAACCCCCTTTGGGGTTAGTGTCCTAAACTCCTCTATAGATTTAGCCTGCCAGTCAGTGGTATATTTCTATCTCATGGCATGTGGGACCACAGGGCTAAATTGAACCCTTCCCTGTCTGCCCCACGGAACAATTCCATCAATGCTCCAGTCCCTCTCTGCCAACTGCACCCAATTACTGAGGACCTCATTAAATCCACCTTCCTTCAAAATTGTATTCAAGCCTTCTCCCAGTAAACAGACAAACAACAACCAAAAAACCATACTGGAGTTCTCTCTATTTCCACTTTATTTTCAATTGGTTGATTTTTTCTCTATATGCTTCTTCATTGCAATTGCTTCCTTCTGTGGTGCATATAACCAAGAGTCATATTTTTGGAGTACATAGACTTGCTTAATTCAACAAAGACTTGTTCTATATATATATATATATATATATATTATCACAAAGTACTAATCTTTGATACATATGGATAGTGGTCTTCAAGAGTGCTCTTGAATACTCACTCACACTACTCACATAGCAATATTAACATATTGTTGTAATCTATAGTCCAAGATGCCATGTGTTGCATTTTTATGGGCCAAATTCAATGTTGGATATCTTCCCCACAAAAAAAAAAAAAAAAAGTGTGTGTGTATGTGTGTGTGTGTGTGTGTGTGTGTGTGTGTGTCCAATTGAGCAACGCAGCTCCTTTTTTTTCTTCTTTTCTCCCTCCCCTCCCCTCTCCTTCTCTCTTCTCCTCTCCTCTCCTCTCTTCTTTCCCTTCCCATTCCTCTGTTCACATAGACTATCATATCCTTACCTGCAGGTAGCTCTGTCCAAAGGAATGTAAATTTTGATCACTAAAACCTCTCAAGATATTTTTGGGTTTATGGGCTAGGGCCAAGCCTTAAACCTAAATCTTTCAGTCTTTCATTGATTGACCAATAAAAATTCCCAGATCAAGCCCTACTTGGTCAAATGTTTAGGCCCCGATTTGGCTCAGAGTGAATGTAAATAGTAATTGTTTCTGTTTTTATTCATTCAGAGGAGAATACAGACAAGCAAGCTTGCTCTGAAAGGAATATGTTGAATTTTGTATGTATAGTAGATACACATACACACATATATCATACTTAATAGACATTTGAAGTTTATTCAAATGTCTCCTCTTACCAGCTTGATATATTTTCTCCAGATAAAAGAGAAGATACTCTGCCTCATTTCTCACCTAGCCTTAACCACTGATTCAGCATTGCCTCAGTCAAACTGAGAACAGTTAAAGACCTATTATTAAAAAGATCAAGGTCTCCCACTACATCCAGAGTCATCTCCAATTATCCTAATCTATATTTTACCACTGGACCTAGATGGCTTTCTCAGAGGAAAGAGTGAGGCTAGTGACTGCATTGTTTTCCCTCACTTAAATCCAATTCACTTCCATGTCATGGCATCACCTCCTTGATGTCATGGTCCTTTTCAAGAATAATGGACAAACAATAACAACAATAATCCTGATATCTCTCTGCTCTATAATTTTGATTTCTCTTGGAAGGAAAGTAACTTGATTTTATTAACAAAGCATCATCCTTCTTCCTACATTACTAAATACCATGATCATATTACCGTATGAATTCCCTTGGGAAGGGGCCACATAAGCACCCCAAAAATGGGAAGCTGGGAAGTTCCCATTTATTTCAGAGTGGTATATATTTCCCCTAGGGCTTGGACTTCCCAATAAGGAAATAAAACTTGGAAATCCCCTTCCTACTGAACCCACCCCATCTAACTGACTCACAGTAATAGTAAAGTGTGAAATCCATATCTCTTGTTCTCCAGACATGAAGCTTTTAGTCTCACCCTGCTTCTCTAACTTCAGGGGCCAATTGTTAAATCTTCTCTTTCTAAGAAGTTAAGAAACTCCCCTTCTATTAACAAAAGACCAAATTATAGGACTTTTAATCTTGGAGTTCCTAAAGAGGTAACTTCTGAGACAGATACTATCTAGGAAATCCCCCTTCTCACTTAAAGGTCCACTTCTGGGATTACTTATGCCCATGAATTCTCAAGAACTCCTTTATAGAAGACTGAAAATTCTAAATTTTCTTAATTAAATTCTTTCTAAAAATTTTTATTCTGAATTAGTAACACAGAGAAATAATATTTCCATATACAAACTAACACAGAGAAAGAGGATTATATTTGAAACTTCAAATGTCTGTTAAGTATGATATATGTGTGTTTGTGTATCTAGTATACACACAAAATTCAATATATTCCTTTCAGAGGAAGCTTGCTTATCTGCATTCTCCTCTGAAGGAATAAGTACTAAAATCTCACCTCAGATACTTATTGTCTGTGTGGCACAGGTTTGTGTCCCAGGCAAGTTACTTAACCATGTGCTTCAGTTTCCTCAACTATAAAATGGGAATAATAAGAGCACTTACCTCACAGAGCTGTTGTGAGGATCTAATGAGAGATTTATGAAGTGCTTAATATAAAGCTTAGTTCATAGTAGGTATATAATAAATGTTTCCTTTCTTCCTTCTTTTCTCTCTCTATAACATGTTTTTCTCATTTTAAAAAAATACTTCAATGACCCTTTTTTCCTCTCTTTTCTTCTTTATTTGGTAATACTATCACTATCTCTCCTCTGTCTCCTTCAAATTACTCTGAAACGAACATACATAAAAACATACAAATATAAAAGAAAAATAATTCTGGTAGTACATAAGAATATTCAAAGCACACACACATTTGTTATATCCCAAAATGTCTGTTTCATGCTATGCCTTTAGTCTATTACCTCTGATGATTCATCATCAGTCCTATAAAGGAATTTCTGCCCATTTACATTGATGAGTTGTTAAGTCTTTCAAAGCTGTTTTTCCTTATACTATTGTTGATACTCTATAAATTGTTTTCCTAGCTCTGGTTAATTCTCTCTGTGTTAGTTCATACAATTTTTTTCCAGGTTTCTCTGAAAGCATCCCTTTTGTTATTTCTTAAAGCATAAAGTAAAATATTTATCTACAAGAATTTATTCACCTATTCCCAAATGATGGTTACCCCCCCTTAATTTCTATTTTTTTTTTACTACATAAAAGAGTTAATGTAAATATTTTACTTAGGGAACTTTTTTCTCTTTAGTTTCTTTAGTGTATAGACTGGTAACATTATTGTTGGTAAAAGAGTTATTTATAGTTTAGTGACTTTGGGGGCATGATTCCAAATTTCTTTACACAATGTTTGAATCAACTCACAAATCTATCAATGGTGTACCAGTGTGCCTATATTCCTACAGTGACTCCCATGATATTGCTATCCTTTTCTCCAATTATTAGTGATTTGGATAATTTTTTTTAGTATGGCTACTTTTGGATTTCTTCATCTGAAAATTATCTGTTCACATCTTTTGAGGATATATCTATTGGGAAAAAGTTGTTATTCTAATATATTTGAAGCAACTCCTTATTTATCTTAGTTATCTGATCTTTATTAGAGAAACCTACTATAAAGTTTTTTTTGTCCCAGTTAACTATTTCTCTTCTAAAAAATTTACCTGCATTAATTTTGCTTATGTTAACCTTTGCTGTAATTTGTATATAATGTGACCCTTTATATCTTGATCCATTTGGAATTTATTGTAGCATATGGTATGAGATCTTTATCTATACCTAATTTGTCCCAGTTTTCTTTTCAATTTTTTTTTTTCCCAACAGTTTCTGTCAAATACTGAGTCTTTATCTGAATAACTATGCTCTTTGAATTTATAGAATTCTATTTTTCTATGTTTTCTTTATCTTTTGCTCCTGTATATTGGGTTTCTAATCAATGAAATGTTCAAACTTCTCTAGAAAACTAGAGTTTAGTAACTTACATTAGGAAGAACACGTGTTTGCTCTCTTCATGGTTAGCATGTGGTTAAGAGCTTGTGTTACTTTGCCACTGACTCTCTATCTGAGTCTGGGTGTTCTGATGTCTTAATACTACCATGGTTACTTCTATGGCCTGAGGCAAAGGTTTGCCTTTTCTGGAATAGTTGGCAACATGATTTTTCTCTTCACAGTTGCTACATGATTGGGAGCATATGGCTTTCATGTGGTTTGCTCCAAAGCTTCAATTAATGGCTCATTGATGAGGAGAGAGAAAGAACATACTCTTAGTTTTGCTGCATTATCTAGATCAAAGCTTCTTAAACTTTGGGTCCTGACCCCATATGGGGTTGCATAACTGAATATGGGGGTAGAGAAAAATTTGGCAATAATAAAAGATTTCTGAATACAATCACCAAAAATCAATTTAAAATCAAATGTGATGAATCTGAAGTGTTTCTGGCAGTGCTTACCCATGTTGCATTGAACGACTTTACTACAGTCTTGATTCTGAACTCACAAAATGTATTATTTGCACTGTGTAGGCACAAATGTTGCAAGAAACTCCTCTGCTTAGATTTGAGATGGGTTTGCATAGAAATTTCTTGGGCACAAAGAGGTCTTGAGTGGAGAAAGTTTGAAAAGCTCTGACATAGATTTTGCAGCCAAGGTAAAATGAGCAAAAAAAAAAAAAAAAAAAAAAAAACCCAAAACAAAAACTCAAATCCTCCATGAAGATGAGTTTATATAGGGTAACACAAGGGGGCAGTCCTTCCCACAAAATCTACTCCATAAGAGCTTGAGCCAACCAATTCATCTTGGGGGAAAAGTCTTAAGTCTCTAAAGCCTTAGGGACATCCTCCAGGAAGTGCCAAGGCATGCGTCACTATTCTCCACAGAAAAATTCAATCAACGTCATAAACAAAAGTTCAACTTCCTGTGAGCTTACTAATCAGAGAACTTCCTAATCAGCCTCTTAGGCTATGATATTTCTGCTACTCATATAGCCATAGTTCTCAATTTATTAATGGTTTATGTATCAAATATAAATTTCTAAATAGAGAAGGCAACCATGTTGCTATTAAGAATAAAGAACAGATTATCACCATCCTCATCCTCTTTCACTCTTACTAAGTAAAGCTCTCAGGATAATTCACATATACCTAGAAGGGAATGGTGGGTATTGAACAAAATTAAAGGTAAACTATATACCCCCAAGTCAAATAATTGACTTGAGAAAATTGAATTGAGAAAAAGTAGTGGCAGCTGAGACATAAATAAAGAGAAATATATCAGAAAATAGACTTACAGCTTGAAGGCTTCTGCTGTTGTTATTTTTGTATGTTTTTATGTTTGGGTCCTAAGTGAACCTAAAATTACCAGGAGACTTTGAGACTATGTATTTGAGAATCCTTGCCACAAGGAAAAAGCCACATATGAAATCATCAGTTTCTTGGAAGACCAGAAGTTGGCAACAGAGAGCAGCATTTGAAGAGAATTCTTAACTTGGCATAGCCCAAATTTACTACGATGTTTGGTTTGTAATGAGGGCCATCTCCAGTCATCCTGATCTATATCTTGTCATTGGATCTGGATGGAAAGGACCTTGAAGGAAAAAGTGAGGATGATAAGTGTGCATAGTGTCTCCCTGACTTAAATCCAATTCAGTTGCATGTCATGGCATTCCCTCCCTCATGCTGTGGTCCTCTTTGAGAATAAAGAACAAACAACAACCTCTGTGAATACCTCTGAATAGGTGTAGCAGCTGCCCCATGGGCCAGTTGGCTAACACATCTTTATTTTTAAATTTTTTTTCTTTTTCTTTTTCTGTGCTGTCCAGAAATCCCAAGGATCTTCTCCTCTGGAGGAGAAAGTGAGGCTAGTGACTTTGCACAGATCTACCTCACTTAAATCCAATTCACTTCTATATCATGGTCTCACCTCCCTGATGTCTTGGTCCTCTTCAAGAATGAAGAAAAAACAACAAGAAGGATGACAACAACAACAACAACAAGATCTGTAGCAGACACTTAACAACATCAACACTTTGTTCCTATAACTACTACAGCAACATTCAGGACAGCAATCTAAAACTCGAGGATATCACCAGACTAGCCAAGACATCAGCAGCTCTGCAAACTTGGATTTAACAGGGGTTCAGTAAACAGCAAAATCAGAAGCAAAGATGTTTCTAAAGGAATACTACCTTAGGCTTGTGAGTTGCTCTGTATCTATACATGTTTCCAGGACACAGTATTCCCTATGCTTTTGTCATTTTTATGTCTATTTCCTGGTCATATATATTCCATCACCACTATTCTTCTGTGGGAAAGCATATAATTATGGGTTGCTGTGGTGTTTTAACTAAATGTATTTTATTTTTAATTACTGTGTTTTCTGTTTACTCTGCTAAAAGGACTATCAGTAGAGGCTTATGTCCTACAGTTTTGTGTGAAATGACTCCAAATGCGCCTTGAGCTTACAGTAATTTCTAGGAGGATACAAGTATAAATATAACAATATAATAAATACATAAGTATAGATATATATGGAGGGCTTGTCTCACTTAAATACATTTTGCTATCAAATAATGATATGAACAGTGTGGTTAAATGTATTCTGAGTTCCAATAGAAAAATTGGAAAAAATGTGTCATACTTAAACAGACACTAATTTCTTCGAGTAAGGTTTGTAAATATGGTATCATGCTCAACTTTTCACTCTCCTCACCTCTTCAATCAGATGCTAAATCTTATCATTTCTACCTCTATAACATTTCTCATATATAACTCCTCTCAAATCTCTAGGCCACCATGTTAATTTTGTTTTATTGATCTTACAGCAAAAGGATTTTCCGCTATCTCTACATAAGTAGAAGGACCTTTTCCTTTATCATGCAAGGATTGAAAAGGCTTTCTAAAAATTTAAATCTTCCCACATTCCCTGGACTCAGAGGACATTATTTTCATAACCCTGCTCTTTTACCCTTCCCACAAAATCAGTGTGAAAGAAGTCCTCTTTATCATAGTGGCAACGGTGAGCAGCAGCACCAGCAATGGTGTCAGAAAGAAGAGACTGGAGAAGTTTTTTTTTTAAATAGTAACTCATAGTATCATAGATTTAGAACTGAAAGTGAATTCAGAGGCCATAAAATCTTAAGTTGGGACAATGACAAGATATCTGAAAAAAAACTTGGTCTGTGGAGAAAGATGATAAGTTCATACATTCATGATTTTTGTCTATTTAATAAATAAAATAGGCCTATTTAAAATATAATCATTTATTGAATTTATGACAACCACCTTCGAATATTTGATTGCTTTAAAGTACAATGTCCTTATTTAACATCTACAGCACTCTGTAATCTATCCTGAAATTGCCTTTCAAGTCTTACCTCCTACGCTTTTCTTATTCTACATATATAAATAATATGGTCCAGCTGAGCTATTCTTCTAATACATTGTTTTTTTTTTTGTTTGTTTGTTTTTTGTTTTTTTTTCTTTTTCTTTTTTTTATTTAATGATTACTTTATAATGACAACATTATTCCTTGCACTCATTTCTTTTCCGATTTTTTTTTCCCCCTGCCTCCCTCCACCCCCTCCCCTAGATGGCAAGCAGTCCTTTATATGTTGGATATGTTGCAGTATATCCTAGATACAATATATGTTTGCAGAACCGAACAGTTCTCTTGTTGCGTATGGAGAATTGGATTCAGAAGGTATAGATAACCCGGGAAGAAAAACTAAAATGCAGATAGTTCACATTTGTTTCCCAGTGTTCGTTCTTTGGGTGTAGCTGCTTATGTCCGTCATTTATCAATTGAAACTTAGTTAGGTCTCTTTGTCAAAGAAATCCACTTCCATCAAAATATGTCCTCATACAATATCGTTGTCGAAGTGTATAATGATCTCCTGGTTCTGCTCATTTCACTTAGCATCAGTTCATGTAAGTCTCGCCAGTCCTCTCTGTATTCATCCTGCTGGTCATTTCTTACAGAACAATAATATTCCATAACATTCATATACCACAATTTACCCAGCCATTCTCCAATTGATGGGCATCCATTCATTTTCCAGTTTCTAGTCACTACAAATAGGGCTGCTACAAACATTTTGGCACATACAGGTCCCTTTCCCTTCTTTAGTATTTCTTTGGGATATAAGCCCAATAGAAACACTGCTGGATCAAAGGGTATGCACAATTTGATAATTTTTTGGGCATAATTCCAGATTGCTCTCCAGAATGGTTGGATTCGTTCATAATTCCACCAACAATGCATTAGTGTCCCAGTTTTCCCGCATCCCCTCCAACATTCATCATTATTTTTTCCTGTCATCTTAGCCAATCTGACAGGTGTGTAGTGGTATCTCAGAGTTGTCTTAATTTGCATTTCTCTGATCAATAATGATTTGGAACACTCTTTCATATGAATGGTAATAGTTTCAATTTCATCCTCTGAAAATTGTCTGTTCATATCCTTTGACCATTTATCAATTGGAGAATGGCTTGATTTCTTATAAATTTGAGTCAGTTCTCTATATATTTTAGAAATGAGGCCTTTATCAGAACCTTTAACTGTGAAGATGTTTTCCCAGTTTGTTGCTTCCCTTCTAATCTTGTTTGCATTAGTTTTGTTTGTACAAAGGCTTTTTAATTTGATGTAATCAAAATTTTCTATTTTGTGATCAGTAATGGTCTCTAGTTCATCTTTGGTCACAAATTTCTTTCTCCTCCACAAGTCTGAGAGATAAACTATTCTATGTTCCTCTAATTTATTTATAATCTCGTTCTTTATGCCTAGGTCATGGACCCATTTTGATCTTATCTTGGTATATGGTGTTAGGTGTGGGTCCATGCTAATACATTGTTTCAGTTTACCTATTTATTGTTACCCAGAGTCAGTCACTTAAATGACACTCAGTTTCCCTATCTGTAAAATGAAAAATTGAACTAGATAATCTCTGAAGTCCATTCCAGCTCTGAATCTTTAATTCTATGCTTCTTATTTAAAACACATTCAAATTTTCCCCCACCATGTCTTTGCTTATGTTATTCCCTTCTCCTGAATGCCTGTCTCCCTGAAAACTCTTTTTAGGGACCTGGAAAGTTCAGAAGAGAAAAGATATAGAATAACTTAAGAATTTAGCTTATATGTTTAAAAAATGAGGAAGACTAGTACATGCTTAGAGATGGTGGGAAAATGGCAATAAATAGAGCATAAACATGGGATGGAATGAGGGACAAAGACTGAGACAGAAAGATTGTGATCATAATTACAAGCAAAGCTCATATTACTTACAACGCTTTATAGATATTGTTTGATCCTGAATATGTGCAGCAAGACAGAAGTGGGAATTAGTTCTCTCCCTATTACATAGAAACAAAGATCAGGAAAAGTAGAATTATTTTCACCACCCCTGAAAAAATGACTTCCTGATTTTGTCCTTTACCTAAATGTATTTTAGCTAATGGTTTAGCTACCTGTTTTAGCTAGTGGTCTAGATTAATGGGTATTTTGGATTAAGAACTTGGTGGCTTTTTATTCTATTATATAACACCTATATTGGTATTCTGAAGGAATAATAGGTTCAATTCCTGAGTTGAAATGGAAAAATTAGAAGAGACCCATGTCTTCTTTTTCCTCTAAGTCATGTCTCTTTCCTCCTCTTACTGCCTAATTTAACCACTATTATTCTACCCAAACTTCTTTATCTGAAGTCACAAATGACTTTCTGATTACTATAAACAATGGCATTTTCTGGTAATTTTTGTGTAATAAAAGAAGCAATAATATTCACTTCCTCATCTTTTTTAACTATTATGCATCATTTGAAACTATGGACCAGCCTTTTTTTCCTTGGTTTCTAAATCACTCTTTGCTCCTACCTCTCTGATTGATTCTGTCATCTTCATTGATTTTATCTTTTCCCCTCTTACAATGTCTACATCATTTTTACTTTTTAAAACTTTCAGTATATATGATAGACCAAAGAACAAAATCTATTTTTAAAGGGACATAGGTCTAGACAAGCAGAAGGCTTTTTTCTTATTGCTCTTGTCTTCTTTCTATATTGTTGTTCTGTGGCAATCTCATTCCAATGATATTACCTATCACTTCTATGCAAAAACTCCCAAATTTATATTTCCAAGACTAGCTTCCTTGAATTCCAGTTCAACAGTTTCCTTATCTCCAAATGACTTGCAACCTCCTTAGACTCAATACATCTAGAATAGTCTACTATCCCTGGAATAAACTCCTCATACATTTGTGATAGGCATCTTCTCTTTCATCAAGGCCCAGTTCAAGTGACACATTCTCTATAATATCTCTTTCCTCTGGTCCTCCAACTTGTAGTGATGCAATCTCACATGCCATTAAATTTGACTTCTCATGTTCATTTAATTTTATATTGACTTATATGATAGTCATTTCTACATATAGTATCATAGACTTTAGATCTAAAAGGAACTTTTGGGAATATGTAATTCCAATTCCCTTACTTTAAAAATGAGGAAATTGAGGCCAAAGAGATTAAGGATAAGTGAGTTGTACAAGACTAACAACTAGAAACAGAAGTAGGATATAAGCCCCGGTCTTTTGACTTTAGACCCAATACTCTTTCAGCTATATCATATTACATGTAATTTCCCAGTTAATTTACTTATCTTTTCTCTGCCAAGGATAATGATTCTTTGACTGGAAAATGTCTAATATCAAATTATAAAATATATCTAATAAGGAATATTAACAAAATAGAATATTAACAAAAATGTCTAATTAGAAATAGCTACCTAAGATAAGAAGAAGTTAATCAGAGAGTACCTACAGTGCCTTTCCTAAATTCAAATTACCAGGCCAAGAAGAAGTACATCAGTTAGTTCTTTAATTTATTTTTTCTCAATAACATTTTATTTTTCTAAATACATGTAAAGACAGTTTTCAACATTCCTTTTTGTAATATTTTGTGTTCAAAATATTTTCCTCCTTTCTCTCCACCTCTTCCCAAAAACAGCAAGCATTTTTAACTTTCTTTTCTTTTTAAATTTTCAGTGCCAAATTCTATCCAGTTGCAGAATAATTGGATTCTTTTTCCTTCACAACTCCACCAATTATGCATTAGAATCTCAGTTTCTCCACATCCTCTCTAATATTTATCATTATATTTTCCTGTTATCTTAGGCAATATGAGAAGTATGAAATGGTATTTCAGAATTGTATTAGTTTACATTTCTCTAATTCTCTAATCTAATGATTTAGAGTACTTTTTTTCATATGAATTTCATTGGCCTTAATTTCTTCATCTCAAAACTGTCTATTTATATTCTTTTGCCATTTATCAATTGGGAAATGATTTGCATTCTTATAAATTTGATTCACTTCTCTATTTTAGAAATGAGGTCTTTATCAGAAACACTGGCTATAAAAATTGTTTCCTAACTTTCTGCTTCCCTTCAAATCTTGGCTATATTGGTTTTGTGTGTGCAAAATTTTCTTAATTTAATGTAATCTATATTATCTATTTTATATTTCATAATTCCTTTAATTCTTTTTTGGTCATAAATTGCTCCTTTCTCCAAAAATCTGACAGATAGATTGCTCTCCTAATTTGTTTATAGTATCACCCTTTATGTCTAAATCACGAATCCATTTCAATCTTATTTTGATATAGGATGTGAGATGTTGCTCTTTACTTAGTTTCTGCCATACTATTTTTCCAATTTTTCTAGTAGTTTTTACCAAATAGTGAGTTCTTATTCTAGAGAACTGGATTCTTTGGATTTGTCAAACAGTAAATTACTGTAGTCATTGACTATTGTGTCTTGTGTACCTAACCTAATCCATTGATCTACTACTTATTTCTTAACCAGTACCAAATAGTTTTGATGATTTCCACCTTATAATATAGTTTTAAGTCTAGTACAACTAGACTTTGTTAATTTACAGTTTTTTTCTAAATAAGAATTTGTTTTTTTTTTTTGTTTATTCTTTTTTTTTGAGTTAGTCGCGGTTAAATGACTTGCCTAAGATCACACAGTGGGAATCTTGTAACAAAATGATTTTCAGAAATCACTTTTATATGAATCTGTTCTTGATTCCCTTCAGTTTCTTATTCCTTCTTTGCCTAAATATCTTGTATAAATTTTATATATACTTTATTTACATGTTAACTCTCCTGGCTAGATTAAAAGCTTCTCAAAGTCAGAGTCTATTTTTATTTTCATACCCAATATATAATAAGTGCTTAATAAAATCTTATTAAGGGCTAGCTAGATGGATTACTGGACCTGCCCTGAAGTCAGTAGGATCTGAGTTCAAATTTACGCTCAATTAACACTTAACACTTACTAGCTGTGTGATCTTAGGCAAGTCATTTAACTCCAACTAACTCAAAAAAAAAAGAATAAACAAAAAAAAATTCTTATTTAGGAAAAACTGTAAATTAACATAGTCTAGTTGTACTAGACTTAAAACTATATTATAAGGTGGCAATCATCAAAACTATTTGGTACTGGCTAAGAAATAAGTAGTAGATCTTCCTGGATTCAGATACTTGCTATGCTGTGTGACTCTGGGAAAATCACCTAGCCATGTTTTTGCCTCATCTATAAAATAAGCTGGAGAAAGAAATGATGAATACTCCAGTATCTTCATCAAGAAAACCCCAAATGGAGTCATGAAGAGTCAATTATAACTGAAACAACTGAAAAACAATTGCCATGAAAAGGATGATTCAGAGAAACTGGGAAGATTTTTATGAACTAATAGTAAAGTAGAACCAGAAGAACAATTTATATAACAGCATTGTAAAAACAAAGGGTTTTGAAAGACTTAAGAACTCTGATATTTGCAATGACGGACCACTCCTCTGGATTTAGATCTAGAGGACCAAACACCCACCCCACTCCTGACAGAGAGATGATGGCCTCAGAATATAAAATGAGGTTGTGGGTTTGTTTTTGTTTTGTGTTTTGTTTTTGTTTTTGTTTTGACAGAGAAGTCAATGTGGAAATTTGCTTTGCTTCATTATACATATTTATTTAAAAGCATTTTGTCATTCTTTCTTTTATTTTTCCACTGGGGAAATGGAAAATGGGATGGAGGTAGGAGGGACAGAAAAAAGATTTTTGTTAAATGAAAAAAAGATCTGCTTGAGATTAACCTTGAAAAAAACTAATGGTTCTAAGTGATAAAGATGAAAAAGAATTGCATTTCAGGTATAGGAACCAGTCAACACAAAGATAGATGGAAAGTGCAGTTTTATAGATGATAAACAGTAAAGCCTAAGAGAATTACCTTGAGTGGGACTTGGTAAAAAACAGAACAATTTGACTGGACATTGATGTGTGTGAAAAGGAGTAATATGGAATAAGATTGGAAAGATAAGCTGGGTCTAGGTTGTTAAAGGAATTTTTTTTTTTTATCATAAGTATAATAGGGAACCACTGGAGATTTTTTGAGTACAGAAGTGACAAGGTCTGATTACTTATTGAAAATCTCTTTGGCTGTTTTGCTGAGGATAGATTACAGTAGGAAGAGTTTAGAGTTGGAGAAAGCAATGAAGGAGCTACTGCATTAGTTCAGGTGAGAGATAATGAGGGTGAATTAGAATGGTTGATATCTGAGGGTTTTGAATTAACTGACAGATTGCTGAACCACTACAAATGATCTTTAAAAATCATGATGAATATTAAAGATACCACAAAATTGGAGAAAGGCAAAAATTAAACAATTTTCAAAAGTGGGGAAAGAATGGAATTTGCAAACGATGTCAATGAACTTGATTTCAATTGCAGGCAAAATTTTGGAACATATTAAAGGAATGTTTACTGAATATTTAGAAAAGAAACCAATAATTGCAGAGAGTCACAGTTACTTTCTCAAAAGCAGGTCATGGCAGTGTAACCTCATTTCCTTATTTTGTCATAGCTATTAAACTGGCTTAGAGAAATTACTGAAGAAATAGTGTAGTCAGGTATAGCAAAGTATTTGAAAAAGTCTCTCCTGCCCTTATTGTGAACAAGATGGAAGTGTGGGCTAAATTATAGTATTGTGAGATGAATTTGGAACCAATCGAATGGCAGGTCAATAAATAGTAATTGTTGTTTTAGTCACTTTTTTCAGGTATGTCCAACTCTTCATGGCCCCATTTGGGGATTTCTTGGAAAAGATTCAGGAGTAGTTTGCAATTTCCTTCCCCAGCTCATTTTATGTTTGAGGAAGTGAAGCAAACAGGTTAAATGACTTGCCTAGAGTCATACAGCTAAAAAGTGTCTGAGACTAGATTTTAACTCAAGAAGATAAATATTTCTGATTGCAGGTTGGGCATTCTATTCACTGAACCAACTACTGCCCAATCATTAATGAGTTCATGTCAACTTGGAAACAATTTTCAAATGGAATCCAAGGTCTGTGGTTGACTTAATTGTTTTTAACAGAAGGAGGGAGGATAGTATTACTAACTTCTGTTTTTGTCAGATTACAAACAGACAATTGTGTTCAGCTGGGACACTTTTAAGGAAGGAAACTGATAATCTGGAAAGCATTCAAAGGAGAGAATTCATATCATTTGAATATAAGTTGAAAGAATTAAGAATGTTTAGCCAAGACTTGAGGAGGGGGAGGGCAAGACAGCTAGCTGTCTTCCAACATTTGAAGAGCTGCTATAGGAAAATAGTGTAATGGGTACATATTACAGATGATATAGGTAGTAGGTGCCAAGTGTACATGTGGTAGGGATGTCAGAACTATATGTACTTATACCCTATTCATTCCTCTACTTTCCCCTATTTACAGAGAACAACCATCTGTCATGTGACTAATTGATCAGCCGAGGAGGTGTTATTTGGCCAATGATGGTATACTAATTACCCACCAGAACCATCTTTCTCTGGAGCTTGTAGATGTCTGTAGATTGCTCCTCGGTTTAATATAATCTGAAATATGCCCCAAATTACCCAAATTAGGTAAACTTTCTTATCTCTGTTCGTTGAACTTTCTTATACTGTTTGGATTCATCTCTCCTTATTCTTCATTCCTCATTCATAGGATTTGACAATTTATTCAATGGTCATGTGATTTATGTAGATGTAGAAAATTATAGCAAACTATAGAAAGCTTTTGAGCAGCAAGCTAAAAAATTCACTATAGAAGTTTTGGTTCCTTATCCCCATACTTTTTGTCACCTAAAAGAGGAAGAAGTCTAGAGAATCAAAAGGTTCTGAAGTTTTTAGAAATTAAATGAGGTTTGTCTCAGCAAGGGCTTTGAGGAACCTAGGGAATAAGCACTCCAGACTATTGACATACCTCCTACTGGCCTCACCACAGTTAGAATTCTCAGCAGCTGCCCCTCCTGCTCAATGTTTTGTGTATCTCAATGTCTCATTGCATGTGCTTTTGATCTCCAGGCCACCACCACAAAGCTCAGGATCATCCCCAAGGTTTACTTTGCTCCACCCAGCTCAAAATGAAACTGCAAGACTGCCTTGATCTTTGCCAGATACCAATCTGCCAAACTCTTTATTCCAAGCTGCTTGTAAAGACCTACCTGGAGTTGTAGCTAAGGTATCTAGGGCCCTCTAGTGTGATTGCTTGGAAGGAATATAGTAGAATAGCTGCAATCGTGTCTTTCCTGAAGTGGTTCTCAAAACATCCAAAGAAATAGAATTAAAAAAACAAAACAAAAATAGCTAACCTTTTCATCCTCACATATCCTCATGGTATTTTTAACCCTTGTGGGGTTTGAAGGTGTCCTACTGTAGAAGTATAAAACTTCTTTGTCCCAGAGAGTAGAACTATAGAAAAAGAGTAGATTTTATAGAGGCAGATTTAAGTTTAAGATCATTGATACTATGAGCAGTGGTCAAAGGACTACTGACCTTAACAACTTTGCTCATCTCTATACCTCAAAACTCCTCAAAGTCATCCCTGCATTCTCTCTTCCTTCACTCTATTTAGTCTCTGATGAACTAACCTTTCTACTAAGGTCAAATCCCTTGCATGTGCTCTTGATTCCATCTCTTCCCAGTCCTACAATCACACTCTCCAATCTTCAATCTCTTGCTATCTTGGCTGCCTGTAGACAAACCCAAGTTTCCTTCTTCCTTAAAATTCCTGACTAGACTCTATCATTCTCTGAAGCTATTGTCCCAGAACTCTCTTCCCTTTAGCAGCCAAATTTCTGCAAAGCTCTCTACACACCTTACTTGTACTTCTTTTTCTTTTACATTTCAGCTTTTTGTAGTGTAGAATCTGCTTTCTCCGAAGTTACCCATGATCTCCTAATTGCTTTTTCTCAGTTCTCATCTTTCTTGACCTCACTGCCACATTTGACATTATGACCTATCTTTTTTTCCTCCTGTAAACTTTTCCTTTTTTTTTTTTTTTTTTTTTTTTGCTTTTGTGATATTGTACTCTCTAATGTTTCTTTTTAACGTTGGGATAACTCCTTATTAAACTCATTTACTGACTCATCCACTCCCCCTAATATGGGGTATATCCCAACATTCTATTTTGGGACCCCAATTTCATCTCTATGTATAATTACATTTTCTATGTACATTCTATGTACAATTTCTATGTAGATGATTCCCAGATCTGTACTTCCATTCTTGTTTTCTTTCCTGAGAGCCAATCATTTACTTCTCCACCAGCCTCCTGGACATTCCAGACTGAATGTCCTTGTAAGAATCTTATGACCAATGTCCAATTTATGTCCTATCCTTCCCCTCCCCACAATCACCACCATCAAGGTCAACCCAATTTCCCTATTTCTGCTGATGGCACAATTAACCTTTCAGTCTTCCAGGTTTACAACCTCATGTTATCCTTTATTCCTCATTTTCCCTCAACCCACATATCCAATCACTTGTCAAACATCATTTCTACATCCTCAACATACATACATTGCTTTATCCCTATTCACATGACCACCAGCCACCCTAACCTAAACCTGCATAACATCTTGCCAGCCCTATAGTAGTAGTCTCTTAATTGGCTCCTTGCCTCAGGTATAAATTAAACAGGTATAAACTGCCCTTCTTTCTAATCCATTTTCACAGAACTACCAAAGTTTTTTTCCTAAAGTATGCAAGTGACCATTTTGCTCCTCTATTCCATAATGGTTCACACATAGAAACTCCCATACTTGGCTTTTAAATCCCTTCACTCTTTATCCCCAGCTTATCTTTCTAGAATTACTTATTATATATTTTTCAACTTCATGAATAGTCATATTCTCTGAACATGTTCCTCAGTCTCCAATTTCTGTGACCTTGTATAATGGCTGTCTTCCATATCTAGAATCCACTTCCTTTTTGATTTCCTAATTTCCTTTAGGATTCAAATATTACTACTTTAGGGTCAAGTATAACTAGCTGCTAAGAGTCTTTCCTAATTCCCCCCAACTATTAGTACTAATTTCCCTAGTTACTTTATATTATTTTGTATAGATTTTGAATATATTTATATTTTTACATGCTCCCCACATATACCATGATAGAATGTATTGGGACAGAGATTGTTTCTTTTTGTCTTTGCATGCCCCAGTCCTAGCACTATGTCTGGCATATATTAAATACTTAATAAATGTTTGTTAATTTATTTATTGATTGAATATAGATTTCTATCAAGAGATATCCAAAAATGGAATGGATTGTCTTAGAAGATAGTGTATTTTTTTTTCGTTGAAGATCTTAAAACAGTGACCTAATGATTACTTGTCAAGTGTTATAAAAAGGGAATGGTTTTTATGGTACAGATTAGGTGATTTCTGAGGTCCTTTCCAGCTTTGAAATTCTGTGACTCAGAAATGTCTTGGTGGCAATCATTATGCTGGGTTTTTGTTTTTATTGTTGTTTGTTTGTTTTTGTATTCCCAGCCCTTAGCACTATGCCTCATACATTTTAAGTATTTTATAAATGTTCATAGAATTTTGTTTAATTGTCTAGAACAAAAATGGAAATTTGACAAATACTTTGCCACTTAACAAGAAAGGTAGAAACACTAGTATAACAAAATGTTATACCCTTCAGGCCTCCTTGATCTGTTTACTTTGATATTAATAGCTAGTCTTGTGCTTCATTCAGACATACTTGAATAATTCAGGCCAGACTGACCCCATGAACTTTAAATACTAGAACAAATGATGGAAAATGTTTTGGATCAGCCACTACATACAAGTTTCAGTTCAAACCTAAAATCCACAGAAAGCAAGAAACTAATTTTTAAGTCCTAATCAGATGAAAGTCACTAGCTATGCAATATAATGAATACACATAATCAAGCAATAAGGTGATTAGATTTAGAAAAATGTCCAAAATGAATTGTCCAAAATAGTTTATAGCTGTCAGTAGAAAACAGATGATAACTTCTCTTATTCACATTCTACCCCCTCCAAAGTTCTTTTAGGAGAAAATAGATGGATTATATTTACTTTTTTTGTGAGACAAATTTCTTAAAAAGTTAGCTTCAAGTCCAAGCTCTGTTTCTTAGTTGTAATTCTGACCATTTAGTTTCTTTGTCCTCATCTATAAAATGTAAATAAAATGCTTATTTTATCCATCTATCAATAGTTTTGGTAAAAAATATATGTGGGAGGACTCTGAAAGCTATAACATTCTTCACAAATGTAAGGTATACATTAATTTTTTAATATATAGTAATTTAGTTTTTTTCTGTTCTGACTGACCCTAAAATGATATTTTCTTCCTGAGGACTTATAATACTTTGTTATCCTTCTAATGTATTTTTGTACTCTTATTTGTATTATGTTTATATTATGGTAATATTCATTCTAGGCTACTCTCCCCTATCCAGTAAATGAAATCACAGCTTGGGTTCCCATAGGGACATTTGCTGCCCAATTTTGTAAAGGTAATTCTGTCAGTATACATTCCTAACAGTGTAATTCACGAGCTCCTAGTGGTATGCTTCCCACTAATAATCAGTAAAGAGACTCAATTAGTACTAAGTAAAGTCCTTTACTCAGAATTCACAGTAAGAACAGTTACGTATAAAACATTCTCTCTATAAATGTGGGATAAACTTTCCTATCAAGACACAATATCCATGGGAAGAAGGGACTCAAGATTATAGTATAATGGTAGTGAAGTACATATGTAGAGTATATACATGGGAAACATAACTCATAGTTTCAGAATGAATCCTCACACTGTTTTCAAAATCTACTTTTCTCCCTAGACTTACTAATAACCACCAGGGGTCACTTGAAGCCATTCCTTCCTTAGGTAACTGTGTCTATATTTGTATCAGTCTGGAATGTGCATAGGGATACATATTGGATCCCACTAGATGTTTCTTCTTCTGATCTAGTAGTTTGCCTGTGAAGCTATATGACCAGTAAGAGGAGAGGAAGAACAGAAAGGGAAAAGTAGAGAAATCCCTTCCTCTATCTCTATAGGGGGTTTCTTAACAACTCCCAGATTGCAAATTTTAAGAACTCTTTAACTTGAAATTCTGAAAAGAATGTCTATTACTCTGAAGCTAGATGTTGAGATAGATTGAGTAGAGAGAGGAGAATGAAAAAAAAAAAAAAAGAAATATTCTCAGGACTCAAATTATTTAATTTTTTCAGAAATGTGTTAGTTTTTTTTTCCCCCTCAACCAATTGCATTCCTCCCTTCTTGACTCAATATGAGAGGCCCTCTGACAGAGTGGGCATGTGCTATACAGAGTTGGAAAGTTCTTAGTTCTCTTTTACCATGTTATTTCCCAGAATGCCATTGTCTTTGATCCTTACATCTTTAGTCTACTATAGATATTCCACTTGAGAAATGTCATGCGTTAACAATTGTGGGTCACACTAAAACGCTGGACTCGATTCTGTCTATAAGCTTTTTTGTACATAACACTTACCTTATTTTTGTCTAACTACTTTAATAGACTTGGGTTCTCATTGTTGTGTGTACTCCCTTAATAGTGTAGATTGACATCTATCCATACCCTCTCATTCTATGCAATTCATGTCAAGTCTTCTAGTAAATTCTCCATAGAAAATTCCAATATTTTGGGACTCTACCTCTTGACATTATTTTGGTACTCAAGCATAACACAAGAGAGCCATCTGTTATGATTTTTTTTCTAGTCACATATTTATTGGATAATATCTTTTGTATTGTTTTCCTACAATTTACTTCTTGGCAATGGTATGGCATAGTTGTTACACTGAACTAGAGTAGTCACCATCCCCCAACCCTATAATACTTCTCCATTAGGGTGTGATTTTCTCTTCAGCTTTTCCACTTCAGGAATAGCTTTCCTTTCTGGCCAAGCCCAGGAATATTTTTTCTATTCCCTTAGAAAAGTATTAAGTTTCCAGAGAAAGAAAAAAGTATCACCATCTAGGGGACTGAAATCCAGGATAGTCTAGTGAGGTAGTGGGAAGGTACAGTAATGCAGCATCCAACCTAATATTCCTTGTGCATACTCTAACCATATAGCTTAAATCAGAAAGACTGCTGTTGATAATCTCTAGGTGACTATATTACATATCTTCCATTCCTCTTTTCCTGTTTGATTTTGTCTCCACCTCTTCTTCAGAGTTCCTTAAAATAGAAAAGGCTCAAAATCAGGCCCTAAGAGTCACAATATACTTAATAAGTAAACATTCAGATCCAGAATCCTGTTTCACACATTGATGTTTTAAATTGTTGACCCCAGGATCACAGTATATCCCTTTGAATCTTCAGCAAAGTTGAAGGTCAAAAAGGCACAAATACATGAGATGTAAGCCTGAGTTGCTTTCTGTTGTTATTGAAGCGTTTCACACCTTGAAGAAGATCTGAGGCTTGAAAAAGCTCGATCATGTATAAAATATTAACTAGAAAAATGAACTTGCCCTCAGGGAATAGATTTCTTCTCTGTCTCCTCCCTAGCCATAAACTGAATATCAGAGATATTAATATGCAGTTTATGGCTGGAGAGGAGGAGAAATTAGGAGAAATATACCAGACAGTCATTTCTAGTTTTAGAGCAGCATCACACTGAGGATGCATAGTTCTGCATTAAGAATTGTTGAAAAGGAGAAGCTATATTTCTTCTACCTCCTGCCTGTGAAATGACAAATCTCAGAGCTGAGTCCTTAAGGGAGTAATCAATTAATAGATATTTATTCCAAGAAGCTATAGTATGCATAGTGGCCATGCCTTGGCGAAATGGTCTTGCAAATGGACTAAACAAAGTTGAAGGTAACAGACAGGCTTCAAACTCTTAAATGAGTTAGGAGGACATCTATCCACCAAAAAAAGAAAGAAAGAAAATGACATCTGCAATACTTGCTTTCACTTTTTCTACTCTCATTTCCTTCTTCTGATTTTATCATCCCACTGAAATTGCTTCCTCCAGTTATTAAGGATTTTTTACTAGTTAAATGCAATGGCCTTTTCTTAAACCCATTCTCTTTGATCTTTTTGAGTCCTTTGACCCTGTCGATCACTCTCTCTTCCTGAATCCAGTTTCTAGGTTTTCAAGACACTATTCTCACCTGATTCTCCTCCTATCTATCTGACTATTCCTTCTCTATTTCCTTTGATGATCATCCTTCAGATCAATGTCCTCTAACTGTAAGTGTCCCTCAGGACTCTGTCCTGAACTCTCTTCTCTTCTCCCTCAACATCATTAGAAGAAGTTCCCATACTGAAGTAATCACAGATCTCTCTAGATAAATATTAATGATTTTTAAAGACAGGGATAGGTGGCAAATCAAATCTTCATGGAAAAACTTGAATGACTTGATTCAGAGTGAAGAGAGCAGAACCAACATAAAATTTTATACTTTGATAACAAAAATGTAAATAATACTAACAATCCTGGTTCTAGAGAATTGTTAAAGAAACACATCTGCTTTTCTGTGGGGAGCTAAATATAATGGATATGGGAAAATGCAGAGGTAAGTGTATTATTTGTTTTTTTAAAATTTTTTAATACACATTGCTTCATGTTGGGAGAGAAAAATCAGAACAAAATGTAAAAACCATGGGAGAGATTAAAAAGAAAACAAAAAAGAAGCATATGTTGGTTTACATTCAATCTCCAAAGTTCTTTATATATATAACTTTTTATTGACAGAGCCCATGCCTGAGTAATTTTTTACAACATTATCCCTTGCACTCACTTCTGTTCTGATTTTTCCCCTCCCTCCCTTCACCCCCTCTTCCAGATGGCAAGCAGTCCTATACAAGCTAAATATGTTGCAGCGTATCCTAGATGTAAGTGTATTATTTGGATTTTGGTTAAATGTGTGTGTGTGTGGAGGGAGAGAAAGGGGGGAAGGGAAAAAAGAGAAGGAGGAAAAGAAAGAGAACAAGAGAGGCAGAAAGAGAGATAGTGAGAGAAAGAGAGAACAAGAAAGGTAAAGAGACAGGTGGAATTACTTTTTTTAATCTTCCCTTCTTGACATTTATCTATTAATTTTGAACAAATTTCTATAAACATTTTTCTTTTCACCTAGTTGGAGAGAGTATACATTCTGCTATTGTTCTGGTCCTGCTTTATTTACTGCATATTAATTCATGTCTTTCCAAATTTCTTTTTACTCAATATAATTTTCAATGGCCTTGTAGTATAGTCCATTATAATGAAGAAATTGCACTACTAAACATTTAGGTTTCTAGTTCTTTGGAAGGAGGAAGAGGAGGAGAATTAGTTGAAGGAGAAAAAAGAGAAGATGTTGATCTTTAGAGCCTGGAGTCTGAACTAGCATTAAAAGAAAAATGCTAGTCAATCAAATCCTCACTTTTGCAATGACGCCCTCTTGGACTGGCATAGAGAAGAAGGCAAACTTCTGAAGGCTTCTATATAAGAATTGATAGGAAGCCAAAAGTGCATGGCCTTGTTGCTGCTCCTATATCTGTTATGTCTATTCTTTTCTGCTTTCAGGTGACAAAGATGACAAATGGCTATTATTTACCTTTGATTCAAAAGATTAAGAGAATGAGCCTCTTGAAGTCTGATCAGAATCCATGATAGTTTTTGCAGCCACCCAATCCAGCATGAAGGTTCCAAGGAACAAACTCTAGAACAAGTAACTTAATTAATAGCTATAATTTTTGTGCTAACTATATTTTTTAATTAAATATCCCTTTGGACAAGCTAATGATGTCAATTGGTACAATGGAACTGATATGCCTGCTAATCACTGGCAGTTAACAATGGAGAAAACAGAACAAAAAGCATGTTTGCACAGATAGCATTAAAAAAAGACCTCTCAGTCCATGAAGTGTATCCCTAAATGGAATGAGAATATGATTGCCTTACCTGGAAGATTGAGCCCATATAATTATTGTAACAGTAAGAGATTATTGATTCAAAAGATAAATTGTTTTATTTTGTATCTTTTGTTGTGGTTTACCAGATTGCCTTTTCTAGATTTTTGTTATTGCTCAGTTGTATCCAGTTCTATTTCACCCCACAAATTTTGTACATGGATTTTTTTTTGGTAAAGATACTGGAGTGACCTGCCATTTATTTCTCCAGCATGTCCATTTTCCAAATGAGGAAGTGAGGTAAATGTGGGTTAAATGACTTGCCCAGGATTACACATCTAGTAAGTGTTTGAGACCAGATTTGGCCTCAGATCTTCCTGAGCCCATTCTGTATCCACTATACCCACATTTTTAGATATTTATACTGTGCTTTAGATATTCATTTTCTTTTGTAACCATTAGCTGTTGCTTCATTTTCACAAATCATAAAATAATTAATAGGTCACTTCTTCAAATATTATCCTTTTCCAGCCCCTGGAAAGTAACCCACAATATTAATAAAATTATTAAAATGTTCTGAGATTTAACAGTGTGACATTTTCATTAAATGTACATTTTCTAAAAGTTCTTGTTATAGGTTAATTAAGTTAACCTACTTTTTAAAAATCCAGAAAATGTCCACTTCATCTCTTTTTCAATTGAAAAGGGACATGAGGGAAGAAATGGCATGTAAAGAAAGCAAATGATTAAGTCTGAAAGATCCCTTCTCCATCCGCCCATCCCTAAAGACAAACCAAAACAAAAAAAAAAATTACTGATTCATATAATAGACACTGAAAAAATATACTTTTATGAATAGTTTCTTGACTTTTTAAAATTCCCTGAGATTTTGTCTATTTATCTTTTAAATTAATTTTTAAATCACCTACTCTCCCTCCTACCTATTCATCCCACATTGTGGAGTTGGGGGGAGAAGGAAGGAAGAGGAAAACCCTGCTGCATGTGTATACTCAAGTAAAACAAATTCCCATATTGATCTTGTCCCAAAAGCATGCCTCTGTCTACCCTGAGTCTATCATTTCTCTATCAGGAAATGGTTTTCCTCATGATTTCTCTGGAATAGTGGTTGCATTGATCAAAGTTTCTAAATCTATTGGAATTGTTTGTCATTACAATATTATTATCATTATATAGACTATTTTCTTGGGTTTGCTCACTTCACTCTAAAATCAGTTCATAAAGTATTCTAGGTTTCCCTGAAATATCTCCTTCATCATTTCTTAAAATATAATAATATTCTATCCCATTCCTATACCATAACTTGTTCAGTCATTCCCCAAAAGGTAAACACTCTCAGTTTTGAATTCCTGTTTTCCCTTCTCCCCTTTCCCTCCAATTTCTTTGTTAAATGAAATGTAGTTCATTGTGAAATACTCTACTGAGTGTGTGTGTACTTGTGTTTGCTTGTTTTTCCTCCCTTGACCTGTTCAGATGAGACTGAGGTTTAAGTGTGAACAGTTCCATCTACCTCTTCTTTCTTATTTACATATATCTCTATTTGTAAACCATCATTATATAAGATAATTTTCTCCATCTTTCTTCACCTTTTCTCTCTCCTAACGTATTCTTCTTTCCTTCCCTTTCCATTTCTCTTTTTGAAGCATATTCTTTTTCATTTCTCTCTTTAAAGCATTAAATCAAAAGAGTATCTTTCAGGCCTTCTAATCAGACTTCTTTGCTTCCTGATGGTGATAGAGTTCAGAAAGAACATATGTGATCATCTCTCCATATCAGAATGTAAGGTATTACCTTTTTTAGTCCCTTCTGATTTTACTCTCTATTTACTTTATTAATTTAATTTAATTTTTTACTGAGGCAATTGGGGTTAAGTGACTTGCTCAGGGCCACACAGCTAGGAAGTGTTGTGTCTAAGGTCATATTTGTACCTGGGGCCTCCTGACTTCAGGGTTAGTGCTCTACCCACTGTACCACCTAGCTGCCCCAACCCTCTATTTATATATTTTTTCCTTTTCTCAATTTCAGTGTTCCCACTTCAAAATTTCTTCACAACTCTGGTCTTTTCACTATGACTTTTCATAGTCTTTTTGCTAGTACACTATTTTATTAAAAGATCCATTTCTCCTCCATAGCATTATGCTCACTCTTTCTTTTCTATAAACCTACATCTTTTATATTTTGGAATATCATATTCCAAGCTTTATACTTCTTTAGACTAGTGGCTGGCTCTTAAATAGAGTTATAATCCTAACTATTGCTCCTTAGTACTTGAAATCTTTCTATCTGATGCTTGTTATATTATTTTCTTTTGATAAAGAAGATCAGAAACTTGGCTATGATATTCCAGAAAGTTTGCATTTGGGGATTTCTCTTGAGAGGTTATCAATGGATTCTATTTGTATTTTACCCTCATGTTCTCAAATGATTTCTTCAGATTAAAAAAAAATATTCCTTGAAATTTGATGTACAAGGCTTTTTTCCCCTTTTTTTCTTTTTCTTTTTTGGTTATAGCTTTTAAGATAATCTATAATTCTTAAGTTATTTTGTTGTTGTTGTTTTCCAGATCAGTTGTTTTTGCTAGAAGATCCTTAATTTTCTTTCAGTGTTTTGGTTTAATTTTAATATTTCTTGTTATCTCATGGAATATTTATTTTCTATTTAATTCATTCTAATTTTCTGAGAGTTTGTTGGTTGGGCAAAATTTTATACTTCTTATGTCAAGTTGTTAATTTTATTTCCAGTTCGTTCTTTCACAATCTCATTTCTTTTCTACTTTTTTTCTAGTTTTCTCATTTCATTTATAAAATATTTTTGTTTGTTTGTTTGTTTTTTTGTTTGTTTGTTTTCTGAGGCAATTGGGGTTAAGTGACTTGCCTAGGATCACAGAGCTAGGAAGCCTTAAGTGTCTGAGGCCACATTTGAACTCAGCTTTTTATGACAAGATTTTTTGTTTGTTTGTTTACTCATTATTTCAGCCTACTTCCTGACTTCTGACTTTTTGAGAGCTAGGATCTACCCACTTTGGAGGTAATATCTGTTATAGCTCTGTTCTTGGGGTATTGAGTGTTGTGTTGTAGGATTTCAGAGACAATTCAAGCTTCAAATTTTCAGTGTTTCCAAAGTGTTCCAATGCAAGGTTAACTCTCTTTGATTCTCTTCTGGCATGATCTCTGCAAGTTCCTGACCTGGATTTTAGTTTGAGGAACATGTCTTGGGCTTGTCCTAGATAGAATTTCTATAAGCCTAAGCTGAACTCAGATACTATCAGCTATCTGGAAAGCTTTACTGGTTCAGTCACAGAACCTCCCTCTTAATTTAAAATGTCTGCTCTGGTTATTCCACTGCAGACTTTATACTGGATCAGAGTTGGATTATACTGGATGAGAGTTGGATTAGAATCACATTGTTGCTAGTTTTTTGCTAGTACATAGCCTAGGATCTGCAAACATTCTTCACTCTGGACTGCCAATTTGGGACATAGGTCTCCTCAGTCCACTCTGTGTCTGTGACTGAGTACTGTATAATAAGCAACAGAACTACCAGTTATTACCAATTCCTCATCCTACACAGATTTAGCCATTTCTACCCTGGATGTTTGACATCTTCTTGCTCTGAGGCATATCATTTTCCTTTACTAGAATGCTTCCCATGTTCATTCCTATGTCCATAGATCTGTCTCTCTATGCCAACCTGGACTGACAAAGGGATTCACTGTGATATTACCTTTTTATTTTTTTCCTGATTAGTTCTTAGTCTGGCACATTTTCTACACTGGTTTGGAGGAGTTGTAGGATCGAACTTGGATTTGTACTATATTACTTTCTACTATTTCACTTTGTTGGTTCTAAATGTCTTAATTTTCTAAGAGATAGATATGTATTCAAAGGTTATAATCACAAAGAAAATGTACAAAATTTCATAAGGCTTTCATATTGTTGTATTAAAGATTATATTCATTATATAAATTCTTTCCCAGATAGTTAAAAAGCTGAAGAGTAATATTTTGAGCTTATGCAATTCATTTTGTCTATTATTGATTTAACTATTGAATGAATTATTTGAGGAGATGTAAATAATTATAAGAGTTTCACAATAGTCATTTAATCTAACCCCCTTATTTTACACATGAGGAAACTGAGGTCCACAGTGATGAAATGACTTAGCTAACATCATAAAAGTAGTAGGTCACACATTAAAAATTCAGAATTTAAACTCAAGTCTTTAAATTATAAGTCAAATATTCTTTCCATTGTTTCAGATACCCTTCTATCAAATGCTGGTTCTGAATTTATTGTTCATTCATTTTCAGTTTATTTCTGACTCTCCATGACCCCATTTTCTTAGCAAAGATACTGGAGTGGTTTGCCATTTCTTTCTCCAGCTCGTTTCACAGATGAGGAAACTGAGTCAAACAGGATTAAGTGACAGCTAAAGTCTGAGGCCAGATTTGAACTCAGGAAATTGAGTCTTTCTGAATACAAACCCACAATCTATAGACTATGTCACCTGGTTCTGCATAGCCAGCTTATGAGGTAAGAAAACTTGGAAATTTCTTAAGATTTAATATTCATCTATGCCCAAAGAGCTATAAAACTGTGCACACTGGGTCCATATCCCAAAGAGATCACAAAAGAAGGAAAGGGATCCCATGTAAAAAAATGTTTCTAGCAGCTCTTTTTGTAGTAGCAAGGAACTGGAAATTGAGTGGATGCCCTTTAGATGGGGAATAGCTGAATAAGTTATAGTATATGAATGTAATGGAATATTATTGTTCTATAAGAAATCATGAGAAGACTGATTTCAAAAAAGCCTGGAAAGACTTACAGGAACTGATGCTAAGTGAAGTGAGAAGAACCAAGACAACACTGTACACAGTAACAACAAGAACATGTGATGATCAACAGGGATAGATTTTGTTCTTTTCAACAATGAGGTAATTCAAGGAAATTCCAATAGACTTGTGATGGAAAGTGACATCCACATCCAGAGAGAGAACTATAGAAACGGAATGTGAATCAAAGCATAGTATTTTCACGTTTTTATTGTCCTTTATTTATTTGTTTTTTTCCCCTTTCTCATGGTATTTTCCCTTTTGATTTAATTTTTTTGCACAGTATGACGAATATGGAAATATGTTTAGAAGAATTGCACATGTTTAATCTATATTGGATTGCTTACTATTTTGCAGAGAGAGGAGAAGGGAAGAGAGGAGACAAATTTGGAACAGAGGGTTTTACAAGGATGAATGTTGAAAACTATATTTGCATGTGTTTGAAAAAATAAAATACTTCTTAAAAGATTTAATGTTCACATTCTTGAGGAATTCAGTGAATATCTATATCTATATCTATCTCTCTCTATATATATAATTTCATTTTTGTTTTTGATCAGAACTTGTGATTTTTTATCAAGCATCAATGTTGTTTATGCAAATTAGCAAGTCCTGTGCAACTTAGAATCTTGGAGAATTGCCAGGGCTTTCCTCCCGAAGCTAAAATGTATCAAAATGAACCTAGGTCATCCTGACTCCCACTATACTAAGCCACTTTTTCCTCCTGAAATTCTACAATTGTCAGGTAAAATCATTCCATATATGTTTGCCTTCATTCTAATGCACATTTGATCCATATTCAAACAGTTCTGCTTGTGTTCTGTTCATTGTTTAAGCAAAATTCCACATTATGTAATAGACTTAAATGTGTTTATATGCATGATATACAAGCTATGAAAAAAAAAAAGGATCATCAAGTTATAGGTGTAGAGACCTTCACTATTATCATCTAGTATAATCTTCTCCTTTTAACAAAGGAAAATTTGAGACCCAGAAAAGGTTATAATCATATCCCAATTGTGCACAGTAAGTAGAAGAACCAATTCAAAATAAGGTCCTTTGGCTTCAAATTCAGTGCTATTTCTACTAGACAGTAATAGTAATAATAAGTAATTTATCATAGAATATAAATCAAGATGGTTTGCAGTTGACACTTATTCTCTTTTAGGAGTTTTGTTTTTAAATACAAAGACTTTAATATTCTCTAGAAATCCTACTATAATTTTTTAAAGTTATTCCTTTTAATCCAATTTCCCAAAGAGAATAGATCATAGATGTGAAATTAGAAGAAATCTTATAGGTCATATACTTTCCATTGTAATGGGCTGAGGCTTGAGTTGATGCACTGAGGTCCCAAGCACATGAGGCTAAATAGTAATTGGACCATACTCTATTAATAGATAAGCTTGGAGAGAGAATGGCCCCCACCCACTCTTTGTGCAAGTCCTGATGTGTTGTATAGGAAATGACGATTTTGGTGGGTGGAGGCAGGGGAGTGGAGAAGGAAGGGGAAGGAGAGACTTTTGGGATTGCCATTGCCACAACCTTTCTGTTTGTTTTCTCTTCTTCTTTTTGCTTTTTGCTGAGGCAGTTGGGGTTAAGTGACTTGCCCATGGTCACACAACCAGGAATTGTTAAGTGTCTGAGGCTGGATTTGAACTCAGGTCCTCCTGACTTCAGGGCTGGTGCTCTACCCACTGAGCCATCTCCTCCCCTTCCTTCATATCTTAGTGAAATGGACCGCTGGCCTGGGCTGCTCTCACTCTCTCGAACAAGAAAGCTGCCATTGATTCCACTGCTCAGCAGGTATTCAGCAGCATTTCGTGACACAGGCCCATGGTACCAGGAATGTTTCTCCAAACTGTTGACTGGGGTGATATAGTTGCTCGGAACCCACCCTTGTCCATTTTTGGTTTGTGCTTCACACCATTCTCCATTGTGATTATAGCCCAAGACACGGAGCTTTTCACCTTTAGTTATACTTAGAGTGTTATCCCCACTGGCCACAAAATCATACAGTGCAACAAAAAGGTTAGGGTCATTTTCACTGGGACCAGCAAGAAGGTTTTCTTTGGAGTTCCAACGAGCTGCTTCACTCAGACCTTGTGGCTCAAAATCGGATGCAGTTACTGGCCTCTGAAAAAAAGTAGAGGGTTCAGAAGAGGAAGAAATTCAATTCCAAATGCTGATGTGTTGTAGGCACCATAGAAGTCAATGTGCAAAGAGGCATAATAATTCACCAACACTGAAGTTGCAGCTAGTAGAAAGGCTGAGCTGTACATGTAAAACTTGAAAAGTGATCGCTGTGACAAGATCAGAACAACACTGGATACAAATATACCCAGGAGCCGGATGAGGATCTGGAGCCCGACGCTGAACCGGCCCTGGCTGGCATCATAGTAAGAGTTGAAGATGGCGTCGATGATGAAAAGGCAGGGAACGCGGAGCGCCACCTCCAGCGCTGTCCAGACCTGCTGCAAACAGCCACGTATTTAGTGCATAATGATGCCAGAGAACATAACTGAGCAAAATTGGAAGAATAAAAAGACAAGCAGAGACGAAGAGCACAGGAAAATGTCTACGAAAAGATGACACATGAGAGGCACTGAGAGACATTAACACGGGGTCTGTCATTCCGTGGATGAAATGTAGGACTGCAGTTAATAAAAGGCACATGTTTCTACTTAGGCGAACAAGTCTTTCTTCTGGTCTTAACCCACTTAAACCTGTCTGCAGAGCCAAAATAAAAAACAAAACAGGTGCTACAAAGCCAAGCCTCCTGTCATCATCTTCAGTTGACCCAATGAAGGCTAGTATTCCTAACCCCAAATAATGGGCGATTGATGAAATTACAGCACTCATGCCCAAAACAGTTAGTGTGGAATCACATCCACTAATTATAAGATTGCAGTATGGATTATGTGTGACAGAATGACCTTCCTGATGCTATCCATATTAGCACAAGAAGGAAAGTCAGCCGGAGTCAGGAATTCAGGTTAAGGGGAAAATCTTCAATATTTATTGAAGCGAAGAGGTGAATAAAGATTGCTATAGCAAATATAGGCAAGAAAGATTGCGATAGCAAATATAGGCAGTTGCGACAGGAAGCCAGCTAAGAGAGAGCGACGCGAGCCGAGGCAACCATGGAGGCAACTGTGTCGGCAACTGTGGCAATGGCCGTCCCAAAGGTCTCTCCTTCCCCTTCCTTCTCCACTCCCCTGCCTCCACCCACCAAAATCGTCATTTCCTATACAACACATCAGGACTTGCACAAAGAGTGGGTGGGGGCCATTCTCTCTCCAAGCTTATCTATTAATAGAGTATGGTCCAATTACTATTTAGCCTCATGTGCTTGGGACCTCAGTGCATCAACTCAAGCCTCAGCCCATTACATTCCATCTCTATCATTTTACAGAGGTAGAAGTTGAAGCTCAGAGAGATTTAAATGGTTTGTCTTAAGGTCACAGAGCTCCTAACTGGGAGATCTGGGATTTGAATCCAGTTCCTGTAACTTCAAATACAGCATTCTTTCTACTGCCCCACATGAAAGTTATGACGTATTCCCTTACAAAGCAAAATTAAATCCTTTCATCATTCAGATGGGAGCATAAAACCACTTCAGTTACTTTTCCCAAAGTTTAGTGCTTTGTTTTCTTGTGTAATGACACAGGAAGATAGAGGGTTAGAATTCCTGGTCTCCTAGATTAAATCCTTCCTGTTGAATTGTTAATTCAGGTAGGTTGGTTGGTTGGTTGGTGTCTTTTGTTCTCACAGAGAACCAAAATGACATCACTGTGTTAAGAGTCAAGTTATAGTGTATCCAGTTGTGATTGATAAGAACAATATGAGCTCATAATGCCCTGTCACTAGTGGGACACAAATAGTCCCTATTAACTTTTTGGGGTGGCTTCTCTAACTTAGCATTTCTTCTGATCTAATTCAATTCTGCTTTGCTCATAGAGCACAGAACCCTCTCTGATAAGGGCACAATGTGATGTAGGTCCTATGCTAGTGTCTCCCATGTCATTCAATCAACTTTTTAAAAAAATAATAACTTTTTATTTTCAAAATATATACAGATAGTTTTCAACATTCAACTTTGCAAACTTTGTGTTCCAAATTTCCTCCCCTTCACCCCATCCTTTCCCTTATACAAGTAATTCAATGTATGTTAAACATGTGCAATTCTTCTATATATATTTCCACATTTATTAAGCTGCACAAGAAAAATCAGGTCAAAAAGGAAAAAAAGGAAAAAGAAAAAAAGGAGCAAGCAAATAACAACAAAAAGATGAAAATACTATGTTGTGATCCACATTTAGTCCCATAGTCCTCTTTCTGAATGCAGATGGTTCTCTCCATCACAAGTTCAGTGAATTAGCCTGAATCATCTTATTGTTAAAGAGACAAATCCATCAGAGCTGATCCTCACATAATCTTATTGTTGCTATGTACAATGTTTCTTGGTTCTACTCATTTTGCTTAGCATCAGTTCATGTAAGTCTCTCTAGGCCTTTCTGAAATCATCCTGCTGATAGTTTCTTATAGAACTATAATATTCCATAACATTCATATACTATAACTTATTTGGCCATTCCCCAACTGATGGACATCCACTCAATTTCTAGTTCCTTGCCACTACAAAAAGAGCTGATACAAATATTTTTGCACACATAAGTCCTTTTCCCTTTTTTATTATCTTTTTGGGATACAGGCTCAGTAGAGATACTACTGGATCAAAGGTTATGTGTAATGGGTTACCAATTGGACAATACTCTATTAGCATTTGCTTGGAAAATGCCCCACCCCACCATTCTGTGTGGGCTCAATCTGTTGGTGTGTAGAGAGAGGAGGAGGAGGGATAAGAGGGTGGAATAGGACAAGTGGGTAGAAGAAAGAGTCAATTCCTGTGTCCACGAGTTCTCCACTCCCCTGCCTCCACCCACCAAAATCGTCATTTCCTATACAACACATCAGGACTTGCACAAAGAGTGGGTGGGGGCCATTCTCTCTCCAAGCTTATCTATTAATAGAGTATGGTCCAATTACTATTTAGCCTCATGTGCTTGGGACCTCAGTGCATCAACTCAAGCCTCAGCCCATTACATTCCATCTCTATCATTTTACAGAGGTAGAAGTTGAAGCTCAGAGAGATTTAAATGGTTTGTCTTAAGGTCACAGAGCTCCTAACTGGGAGATCTGGGATTTGAATCCAGTTCCTGTAACTTCAAATACAGCATTCTTTCTACTGCCCCACATGAAAGTTATGACGTATTCCCTTACAAAGCAAAATTAAATCCTTTCATCATTCAGATGGGAGCATAAAACCACTTCAGTTACTTTTCCCAAAGTTTAGTGCTTTGTTTTCTTGTGTAATGACACAGGAAGATAGAGGGTTAGAATTCCTGGTCTCCTAGATTAAATCCTTCCTGTTGAATTGTTAATTCAGGTAGGTTGGTTGGTTGGTTGGTGTCTTTTGTTCTCACAGAGAACCAAAATGACATCACTGTGTTAAGAGTCAAGTTATAGTGTATCCAGTTGTGATTGATAAGAACAATATGAGCTCATAATGCCCTGTCACTAGTGGGACACAAATAGTCCCTATTAACTTTTTGGGGTGGCTTCTCTAACTTAGCATTTCTTCTGATCTAATTCAATTCTGCTTTGCTCATAGAGCACAGAACCCTCTCTGATAAGGGCACAATGTGATGTAGGTCCTATGCTAGTGTCTCCCATGTCATTCAATCAACTTTTTAAAAAAATAATAACTTTTTATTTTCAAAATATATACAGATAGTTTTCAACATTCAACTTTGCAAACTTTGTGTTCCAAATTTCCTCCCCTTCACCCATCCTTTCCTTATACAAGTAATTCAATGTATGTTAAACATGTGCAATTCTTCTATATATATTTCCACATTTATTAAGCTGCACAAGAAAAATCAGGTCAAAAAGGAAAAAAAGGAAAAAGAAAAAAAGGAGCAAGCAAATAACAACAAAAAGATGAAAATACTATGTTGTGATCCACATTTAGTCCCATAGTCCTCTTTCTGAATGCAGATGGTTCTCTCCATCACAAGTTCAGTGAATTAGCCTGAATCATCTTATTGTTAAAGAGACAAATCCATCAGAGCTGATCCTCACATAATCTTATTGTTGCTATGTACAATGTTTCTTGGTTCTACTCATTTTGCTTAGCATCAGTTCATGTAAGTCTCTCTAGGCCTTTCTGAAATCATCCTGCTGATAGTTTCTTATAGAACTATAATATTCCATAACATTCATATACTATAACTTATTTGGCCATTCCCCAACTGATGGACATCCACTCAATTTCTAGTTCCTTGCCACTACAAAAAGAGCTGATACAAATATTTTTGCACACATAAGTCCTTTTCCCTTTTTTATTATCTTTTTGGGATACAGGCTCAGTAGAGATACTACTGGATCAAAGGTTATGTGTAATGGGTTACCAATTGGACAATACTCTATTAGCATTTGCTTGGAAAATGCCCCACCCCACCATTCTGTGTGGGCTCAATCTGTTGGTGTGTAGAGAGAGGAGGAGGAGGGATAAGAGGGTGGAATAGGACAAGTGGGTAGAAGAAAGAGTCAATTCCTGTGTCCACGAGTTCTCCTCTCCCTTTGATAAAGAATAAGAATCAAGGACTTTTGCTTATCCTGACTCTGGCTGATTTTAAAGTATCCAGGGTGCTAATGCAGTCATCACAGTTATGCACAGTTTGATAACTCTTTGGGCATAGTTCCAAATTTCTCTCCAGAATGATTGGATCAGTTCACAACTTCACCAGCCATGTATTAGTATCCTAGTTTTCCACATACCCTCCTACATTTATCATTACTTTTTCCTGGCATGTTAGCCAATCTGAGAGATGTGTAGCAGTACCTCAGAGTTGGCTTAATTCACAATTCTCTGATTGATAGTGACTGGGAGCATTTTTTCATATCTGATGCCACACTGGCTTTCTGAAAATTATCTGTTCATATCCTTTGACCATTTGTCAATTGGAGAATACTTGTATTCTTATAAATTTGAGCCAATTCTCTATATATTTTGGAAATGAGGCTTTTATCAGAACTCTTGGATGTAATTTTTTCCCCTCAGTTTTCTGCTTCCCTTCTAATCTTGTCTGCATCATGCAATCAATTCTAAAATTCTTAAGAGAGACCTTGAGCAATTCCAATAGACTTGTGATCAAAAGTGCCATCTGCATCCAGAGAGAAAAATATGGAGACTGAATGTGGAGTTTTCTTATGCATCATGATGAATATGAAAATATGTTTAGAAGAATTTCATGTGTTTAACCTATATCAGATTGTTTGCTGTCTAGGGGAGAGTGGAAAAAGAGGAGGGGGAGAGGGAGAGAAATCTGGAACACAAGGTTTTGCAAAGGCAAATGTTAAAAACTATCTTTGCATGCATTTGAAAAAATAAAATTGTATTTTAAAAAGAGAGAGAGACCTTGAGAGTGTTCTTGAATCACTTTATCTGATCACTTTGTGAGCGCTTGCCCTGTATGAGCTCTTCATAAAATAATCTTTTTGGCAAGCATACATTTGGCATTTGAACAATGTGGCCAACCCAATGGAATTAGAATGTTTGACAGTTTAGTTCAAGAAATTTCCTCAAGGTCTGGTATCTTATTTTGCCAAGTGATTTTCAGAATCTTCCTAAGACAATTCAAATGGAAACAATTCAGTTTGCTAGTATGGTGCTAGTCCAGGTTTCACAGGCATACAACAATGAGGTCAGCACAATGGCTCTGTAGACCTTTAGTTTGGTTCAGTTTGTAACCTCTACACTCCCATAGAGGGAGGTCTCTCTCTCAGTAATAGCTGTTAAGATTCTTGTCAGAGTCCGATCTAATAGGTTGATCCTACTCCTGGAAAAAAGGTCATCTACTTGAGAGCCACTGTGGCATTAGAAGGGGCCAAGGAACAGTGTTATTGCTTGACAACTTCAGGAGAAATGCCAGAAGAACAGAGGTCTGAATACAACATTTATAGATCTGATCAAGGCCTTTGATACTGTTGGTCATAATAAATGCATTAAGAAAATTGTTGTTTTTGTCTAGATCCGTGAATTCATTACTGACAAGTCAATAAGCATTTACTAAGCCCTGGTGTCTAGAGAGTCAGAAGTAAATTCTGGAGAAGAGTAATGGATTGAATATAGCTATATTGGCATTTTATCAAAATGGAAATGCTGGGAGGAATTTATTAAATGAAGGAGGTGGCTGCTTGGGCAGAGAGATCTCCCAGGGTGAGAAGTCTAATAAAACGTGATGAAGTACAGAAAGTCAAGAATGAAATCAGGAGAGAACTGAAGGAGAAAGAATGGCTGGCCTGTACTTGGATGTTGGAGAAAGGAAGGAATGCCTGGTATTAAAACTTCCTCAAACAATGCAGATCAACAATTCTGATCTGCCTAAGAAATAGACAGGTGAATGATATCTACAAGGTCACAGATCTAATATGTGTCAGAAGTAAAAATTGAAACCCTACTAAGTGCCCTCTACCCAAATCGAATTCACTTAGCAATGCTGTGGGTCAGGGAGATTTTTAAAATATGAAAATATATTTCATTTTTTGATGCTTTAAACTGCTTTTTTTTAGCTAGAATATATTCAACTCAAACACTATCCTTAATAACCATTCAAACGTTACGTTATATGGGAAAGAATGTGAGAATTAAAAAGTGAGGATATGAAATGGAAACTAGCACTAAAAGTTTGTTAAAGATACTTTCAGGTTAGGTGTCATGGGACTTCAATCATAACTTCACGGATGGTCAAATGCGGAGAGTTAAAATGAATATAGCAGAGACCTGGCAGGAAGTCCCTATAATTTTTCCACTCATCTTTATTTTGGGTTTCCCCTTATTCCTCCTTGGAAAATAGGTATAGTCAGGACTTTGGACAACTCAGCTGTTAATCTCTTTCTTCCTGAGGTTTATTCTTCTCTTGTGAACAGGAAGGATTTTGCTTCTAAAATTATTTTGAAACAGTATTTAGTCATGGCATCTGTGATGAGGAGAAAAAAGCACTAGATAGGGAGTCAGAGGACTCCTTAGACAAGGTATTTAAACTTTCAGGGCCTCAGTTTCTTTATGTAAATTATACCTTTGTTAATTTAAAGCCCTGTTACAACATAATGGTCCCTAAAATCCACTTGGTTCCCTTCTTTTCATTTTCTGGGAGTTTGTTTTAGATGAAAAGTTCTAACTTCCATCACAATCACTTCAAGCTGTCATTTAGCAAAAATGTTTAATGCTTAATAAAGAGTTGAGCTATTTGTTTCATTTTTTATTCATATCTAGCTCTAGTAAACCTCTGGACTCTTTATGGTTGAGACAAAATAAAAGTCTGCTAAAAATATCTGGATAATGAGAAAAATGATTATTAAATAAATAATAATGGGGAGACAGGTTTTTTTTTTCTGAAATTTTATTCTACCAAGCCAGCATCTGAAAGATATTGTTGATGCTGAGATTCGATTAACTTTCTCCTCAATCTTATTCAGATCCCATCCAGGTAGGGTGACCATGGTGTTCTTTAATTTTTTGATTAGATTGCTTAAGGCTGGGAAATAATTTGATCAAAGTCCCAGTCTCTCAACCCCTACCACCTCTCATTAAAATTTTTTCTCTCCCCTTTCCTTCACCCTTCCCCTCCTCTTCTCCCCTTTCTCCACTTTTTCTTCACTTTCTCCCCTACCTCTCTCTCCATTTCCTCTTTTCTCCTTATTCCTCCTCTGTCCTCCTACCCCTCTCTCCCCTCTTTTCCCTCTTCCCCTCTTCCTTTTCCCCCTTTTTCCTCTCCTATCCTTCTTCTTCTCCCCTCTTCTCTTCCTCCTCTTTCCTCTCCCTCATCCCCTTTCTTCTCTTTCTTTCTCCTTTCCTTTTCCCCCTTTCCCCCTTTTTCTCCCCTTCCTCCTCTCCCCTCTTAGTTCTTTCCCCCTCTTCCTCCTCTCCCTCTCTCTCTTCCTTTGTAAAAGCTAATTACAATTAGGAAATTTTCAAAATAGAGGTGAGAGGACTTAGCCAATAAGGCTTTAAACTGATGACAGAGATACTATTCAACTTTCTTAAGGTGCTAAAGAAACTTGCATGTGGGAAAGAAGAGCAACAGTGTAAAATATAACAATCCTGATCCTGATCTTGTTATATTTTGAGTCTAAACCCACTTCTCACACAATAGTTTTGATTCATTTGAGGAAATATACAGATACCAGTTAGCACTGAGATGATTCTTTGTTTTAATCAAAAGTGTTACCCTCTAGTCAAGCACTAGAGACAAATGGGGAACTTTCAACCCCCTCCTTCCTCATTCTTACACTCTCCCTGTGCCCATCCTCTGCCCCCAGCTTTAGTATTTGCTGTCCAAATGAAATCTAGTCGAGTTTGTGAGCAAAGATCAAATCTAGAATAATTCTGTACAACAGAGAATTGATGGGGATTTCCATTAGTTGATTTGAAGAAAAGATATAATCAAATCCAGTAATTAATTGCTTTCTATTTTGATAACATGAAACTCCTTTTGCTAAAAACAAAAATAAACAAAAAAATCTTCATTCCCCCAGTTCTGACCTCAAAATACAGATAAGACAGCTTTCTCTGAATTGTCTCTTGATAAAGTAGGAAGAAACAAAACCCCAGACCAAATTTTGCTCGTGACAATTACAACTTAAAAAGAACAAAACCCTCATCCTTACATTGTTAAATTAGGGTGTCATTCTAGATAAATTTTAAGGCTCCTTTCTATTCTAAATTATGTTCATGTAACTAAAATTTTCATCAAAAGACAATTATCTCTAACTTTCTAAGTTTTAGAACTTAAATGCTTGAATGATATTGTATAACTGGTCTAATTTCTTTCAAAGAACAAACTATAACATGCCCTCAAAATTACCATTTTCTCCTAGTTATAATATTAGAATCCCATTTTTATTTGATGGCCTCTAATTCCTACTCTTTCACCTTCATGTCTTTGTAGTCATAAAATCTTCCCAAATAGACATCAGCACAATTTTCTATTTGGGTCTAGAGTATTTATTGCTATACTGCCTTTAGAGGCAGTATATCATGATGGCTAATATGATTGTCTATGAACCAGTAAGAGCTTATTTCACTTCTGCCTCTAACATCCTCCAATTTTCTCATTATAAGAAAAGTACTAAACCTTTCTAGTCCTTAATTTCTCATCTGTAAAATGGGAATGATGATAAGTATCATATCAATTTCACAGGATTATTGTGGAAATCAACTATGATTCTTCATGTCAGCTATTTTGTGAGCTTTAAAGTGTTATATAAACTCAGCATTATTGCCACTCTTTATAGGTAGCTTTCAAGTTAAGTTGCCTTTCAGAGTACAGTAAACAATGTAGTTACTACTTTCTAGTTATAATAAGAATGTCTCAGAGCATAGTTTTTTTATTATAGCTTTTTATTTACAAGATATATGGGCAATTTTTCAGCATTGACAATTGCAAAACCTTTTGTTCCAACTTTTCCCCTCCTTCCCCTCACCCCTTCCCCCAGATGGCAGGTTGACCAATACATGTAAAATATGTTAAAGTATAAGTTAAATACAATATATGTATACATGTCCAAACAGTTATTTTGCTGTAAAAAATACAGCAACTTTGAAATAGTGTACAATTAGCCTGTGAAGGAAATCAAAAATGCAGGCAGACAAAAATAGAGGGATTTGGAATTCTATGTCATCTCGCAGAGTTCTTTCGCTGGGTGTAGATTGTTCCATTCATTGCTACTCTGTTGACTGATTTGGTTGATCACATTGTTGAAGATGGTCATGTCCATCAGAATTGATCATCATATAGTATTGATGTTGATCTCCTGGTCTTGCTCATTTCACTCAACATCAGTTCATGTAAGTCTCTCCAGGCCTTTCTGAAATTATCCTGCTGGTCATTTCTTATAGAACAATAATATTCCATAACATTCATATACCACAATTTATTCAGTCATTCTTCAATTGATGGGCACCCACTCAGTTTCCAGTTTCTGGCCTCTACAAAAAGGGATACATTCTTGCACATACAGGTCCGTTTCCCTTCTTTAAAATCTCTTTGGGGTATAAGCCCAGTAGTAACACTGCTGGATCAAAGGGTATACACAGTTTGATAACTTTTTAAGCATAGTTCCAAATTGCTCTCCAGAATGGCTGGCTGTATTCACAATTCCACCAACAATGTATCAGTGTTCCAGTTTTCCCACATCCCCTCCAACATTCCGCATTATTTTTCCCTGTCATTCTAGCCAATCTTACAGGTATGTAGTAATATCTCAGAGTTGCCTTAATTTGCATTTCTCTGATTAATAATGACTTGGAGCATCTTTTCATATGGCTAGAAATAGTTTCAATTTCTTCATCTGAGAATTGTCTTTTCATATCCTTTGACCATTTATCAATTGGAGAATGGCTTGATTTCTTATAAATTAGAGTCAATTCTCTATATATTTTGGAAATGAGGCCTTTATCAGAACCTTTGGCTGTAAAAATATTTTCCCAGTTTATTGCTTCCCTTCTCATCTTGTGTGCATTAGTTTTGTTTGTACAAAAACTTTTCAATTTGATATAATCAAAATTTTCTATTTTGTGATCAATAATGATCTCTAGTTCTTCTTTGATCATAAATTCCTTCCTCTTCCACAAGTCTGAGAGATAAACTATCCTATGCTCTTCCAATTTATTTATAATCTCATTCTTTACACCTAGGTCATGAACCCATTTTGACCTTATCTTAGTGTATGATGTTAAGTGTTGATCAATGCCTAGTTTCTGCCATACTAATTTCCATTTTTTCCCAGCAATTTTTGTCAAACAGTGAGTTCTTATCCCAAAAGCTGGGGTCTTTGGGTTTGGCAAACACTAGATTATTAAAGTTATTGACTGTTTTGTCCTTTGAACCTAGCCTATTCCACTGATCAACTAGTTTATTTCTTAGCTAATACCAAATGGTTTTGGTAACTGCTGCTTTATAATATAATTTTAGTTCTGGTACAGCTAGGCCACTTTCATTTGATTTTTTTTTTCATTGGTTCCCTTGAAATTCTTGACTTTTTGTTTTTCCATATGAACTTTGTTGTTATTTTTTCTAGGTGATTAAAATAGTTTTTGGGGAGTCTGATTGGTATAGTGCTAAATAAATAAGTTAGCTTAGGTCATATTATCATCTTTATGATATTTGTTCACCCTATCCAAGAGCATTTAATATTTTCCCAATTGGTAAGATCTGCCTTTATTTGTGTGGAAAGTGTTTTGTAGTTTTGCTCATATAATTTCTGATTTTTCCCTTGACAGATAGATTCTTAAATATTATATACTATTGGTAGTTACTTTAAATGGAATTTTTCTTTGTAACTCTGTTGGATTTTGTTAGTGATGTATAAGAATGCTGATGACTTATATGGGTTTATTTTATATCCTGCAAATTTGCTAAAGGTGTGGATTATTTCTAATAGCTTTTTAGTAGAATCTCTTGGGTTCTCTAAGTATACCATCATATCATTAGCAAAGAGTGATAATTTGGTTTCCTCATTACCTACTCTCATTCCTTTAATCTCTTTCTCAACTCTTATTGCCAAGGCTAGCATTTCTAGTACAATATTGTTGATAGTGGGCACCTTTGTTTTACTCCTGATCTTATTGTGAATGGTTCTAGTTTATCCCCATTACATATGATGCTTACTGATGGTTTTAAATAGATGCTACTGATTATTTTAAGGAAAAGTCCATTTGTTCCTATATGCTCAAGTGTTTTTAATAGGAATGTATGTTGGATTTTATCAAATGCTTTTTCTGCATCTATTGAGATGATCATATAGTTTTTGTTAATTTGGTTATTAAAATGATCAATTATACTAATAGTTTTCCTAATATTGAACCAGCCCTGCATTCCTGGTATAAATCATACTTGATCATGATGTATTATCCCGGGAATGATTTTCCGTAGTCATTTTGCTAACATCTTATTTAAGATTTTAGCATCAATATTCATTAGGGAGATTGGTCTATAATTTTCTTTCTCTGTTTTCAACCTACCTGGTTTAGGTATCAGTGCCATGTCTGTGTTATAAAAGGAATTTGATAGGACTCTTTCATTCCCTATTTTTTTTCAAATAGTTTATATAGCATTGGGCTAATTGTTCTTTAAATGTTTGATAGAATTCATATGTAAATCCATCTGGTCCTGGGGATTTTTTCTTAGGGAGTTGATTAATAGCTTGTTCTATTTCTTTTTTCTGAAATGGGACTATTTAAGCAATTTACTTCCTTCTCTGTTAATCTGGGAAGCCTATATTTTTGGAGGTAGTCATCCATCTCACTTAGGTTATCAAATTTATTGGCATAAAGTTGGGCAAAGTAACTCATTATTGCTCTAATTTCCTCTTCATTGGTGGAAAGTTCTCCCTTTTCATTTTTAAACTAACAATTTGATTTTCCTCTTTCCTTTTTTCTAATCAGATTTACCAAAGGTTTATCTATTTTAATGGTTTTTTCATAAAACCAACTCTTAGTTTTATTAATTCAATAGTTTTTTTTTTTTTACTTTCAATATTATTAATTTCTCCTTTTAATTTTAGAATTTCAAGTTTAGTATTTGATTGGGGGTTTTTAATTTGGTCTTTTTCTAGCTTTTTAAGTTTCAAGCCCAATTCATTGATTTTCTCTTTCTCTATTTTATTCAAGTAAGCCTCTAAGGATATAAAATTTCCCCTTATTACCACTTTGGCTGTATCCCACAAATTTTGGTATGATGTCTCATTGTTGTCATTATCTTCAGTGAAATTATTAATTGTGTCTATAATTTGCTGTTTCACCCAATCATTCTTTAAGATGAGATTATTTAGTTTCCAATTACTTTTTGGTCTATTTACCTCTAACTTTTTATTGAATGTAGTTTTTATTGCATCATGATTTGAAAAGAAAGCATTTACTATTTCTGCCTTCCTGCATTTAATTTTGAGGTCTTTATGTCCTTAATATATGGCCAGTTTTTGTATAGGTTCCATAAACTGCTGAGAAGAAAGTGTACTCCTTTCTGTCACCATTCAGTTTTCTCCAAAGATCTATTATACATAATTTTTCTAATATTCTATTTACCTCTTTAATTTCTTTCTTATTTGTTTTGTGGTTTGATTTATCTAATTCTGAGAGTGCATGGTTGAGATCTCCCACTATTATAGTTTTGCTGTCTATTTCTTCTTGCAATTCTCTTAACTTCTTATACCATTTTGGTGTATATATGTTTAGTATTGATATTGCTTCATTGTTTATGCTGCCCTTTAGCAAGATATAGTTTCCTTCCTTATCTCTTTTAATTAGATCAATTTTTGCTTTTGCTTGATCTGAGGTAAGGATGGCTACCCCTGTTTTTTTGACTTCACCTGAAGCATAATAGATTCTGCTCCAGCCTTTTACCTTTACTCTGTATGTAACTCCCTGCTTTAAATGTGTTTCCAGTAAACATATTGTAAGGTTCTGACTTTTGATCCAGTCTGCTATCCGCCTCCACTTAATGGGAGAGTTCATCCCATTCACATTTATGGTTAAAATTACTAATTTTGTATTTCCTGTCATTTTATTATCCCCAGATTATGCTTTTCTTTTTCTTGCCCTCCCCTTACCCCTTTTCCCAGTATTAAACTTATGGGTACCACTTGTGTCACACAGCTCTCCCTCTTTAAGATCCCTCCCTCCCCACTTTGAATCCCTTCCCCTTTCTTGTACCCTTCCCTTATTACTCTTTTCCTTTTTCCCTTTTCCTCTCCCACTTTTTAATGAGGTGAGAGAAGATTCTCTGTAAAACACACATGCCAATTATTTTCTCTTTGAGCCAACTCTGATGAGAGTAAGATTCACGCAATGTTCCTCCCCCTCTCTAAATTCCCTCAGATATGATAGGTTTCCTTTGCCTCTTCGTGGAATGTAGTTTCCCTCTTTTTATCTCCCCTTTCCCTTTTTCTCTTAGAGCATTTTTAAAAGGAAATGAATGATGGAATATGAAGTTCAATGTATTGGAATCAAATTTCTGGTTAAGTGACTTGAATAGGTCATGAAACTAGTAAGTGTGTGAAGCAGAATTCAATTTCATTTTCCTGCCTCCAAATTTAGCATTTTATCCACCATACTACCTAACAGCTATAGAGGTCTGTTGTTTTTCTGATACACATTTCTAGGAAATAAAAGTGAAATTCCCAGTGTTTATCAAAATAAATGATAACTATGCACTTCTTATGATTCATAGGGGGAAAAATGACACTATCAGAAGGAGTTTAAGAGTTTTGCCAATAATTATGCAATCTTGTGAAAGAAACTGAAGAACATAGGGACACAGGTTGTATTTTTCTCAGTTGCCCTTTCAAGGCAAGGGATACAGAAGAGAAAAGCTAATTTGGGAAGTGATGAGCTGACTAAGACGGTCGTGTCTGAGAACAGGATTTAGATTTCTAGACTAGGGCTTAAAATATAAGCATGACAGATTCCTGGCCAGAGATGGAGAATAAAAAGTTTGAAAAGTATAACTGGGCATACAGAAAGCATTAACTTATTTAGAGCCCAGATCAGTGGCTCTGATTTTTTTCTCCAATAATAAGAAAATAAAACTAGGAAGTCTTCATATAAACAGGAATCAATACATTTTTGTATTAAGTAAACAATTCTCTGGCAAGGACCACTGAAAAGACAAAAAGAAAAGAAAGAAAACTTGAAAATTTCAGCAACATCAGACAAATTTAAGAAGGTTTTAAGATCTCATTGAGATAAGAGGAAAATAGTAACAAACCAGAGGTTAAGAATGTCATGCATATAAAGCTATAAATTTCATTTAGAAAAAGAAAGTTATAAAAAAGGAAGAAGGCCTTACTTAATGAAAAGGTAGTTTGCTACAAAATGCATCTTTTTGCTAATCATCTGGACAGAAAATTGTCAGTGAAGATATGCTTCCTGCTCAAGAAGTGGAATAGGATTTGAGATGTCTAATGATTTTAAGCTTAATTTCCCAGATAATAAATTTACATTTAAATAGTGCTTGACAAATTAATTTTGGGTAATTATTATTCATGTCATTGTTGATCTGTGTTCTAAATAGTAATTTGTTGAATGCAACCATGATAGGTTGCCAAAATGTGGAAATAAATGATGGAAAATAATTGAAAAATTACTATTGCCTCTTTGGCTATCATTTTTATGTCCTCCCATCAGGATCTCTTCTCTGATTTCTATACTTCTGACAAGTGAGCTTCTAAATTATTTTGTCAGACCAGTCCTCCATACCACTTCTGTACCATTTCTTCACCTTCTACCATATGACATCCTCCCTTTACCTTACCAGCATTCCTTTATGTGTTGCCAATGAGGCTGTCTTGTTTCTTTGTATTTCTAGCTACAGTTCCTGGTACAGAGTAAGCAATTAAGAAATGCTTTGTCTGTCTATCTATCTATCTATCTATCTATCTATCTATCTATCCATCCATCCATCTGTCTATCTACCTATTTATCTATCAACTAGATTAATGTTGTTAGATTGATTGCAATATTTTTTAATGTTTTAATTCATAAGATTATTTTATATTGGTACTATGCTTATAAGATTTTTATAAATATAAAATATATAGAAATCATGTTAATATTTTAGAATGAAACAGAGTGATGCATATGATACATTAGAAAGTTGAAGTTTCTTTGATTTGAAAGATAAGATTAATTTCAGAATATAGTTATCACGAAGACATTTATCTGAAAGAGAGTGCTCTCCTTCTGGCTAGTGATTTAAATATTTGAATTTATTCCTTTTTATATAGTGGTTAATTTGGTATAAACTATTAAAACTAAAAAAGAGATTCTACCAAGCTTCCTCTATGACATAGTTACGGTTTTGATAGTTAAACCATGATGAATTAAAACAGAACAAGAAAATAATTAGTCTAATCCCTAATTATTGATACCATTGATACAAACATTTTAAATTAAATATCAGCTAAAAACAGTACATCACAAAGATTACACACTTATTGTAGTTATACTGGAAGGGCAGAATCGATTTACTATTAGGGAAACTCTAATTAACCATATTGATAACAACATTTGTAAAAATCATGTGATATATATCAACAGATGAAGAAAAGGCTTTTTTTTTGATAAAATACTATCTAATTTTCAGTTAAATGCTAGGAAACATATAAATAAATGATCATTTCCCTAATACCTAAAACCAAGAACTTCTATTATATATAAGGGAGATAAAATAAAAACCTTTTCAATAAAGTAGAGTGAAATAAATGTCTACTCTTACCACTTCTATTTGATATACTGCCACAAACGCTAGCAATAGTAATAAGACAAGAAAAAGAAATTGAAAAAATAAGCATAGATAAAGGAGAAACAAAATTATCCCTTCTTAAATTATACTTTAAAAATATGTATTTAGGAGCAGCTAGATGGCACAGTGGGAGCACTTGAAAGCTATTAAAATCTATACAAATCATCAGCATTCTTATGTCATATCAGTAAAATACAATAGGAAAATATAGTAAGTGAAATTCCATTGAAAATAACTTTAGAAAGTATAAGTACTTGGAAGTCTATCTACCAAGATATACATAAGAACTATAACTACAAATCAATGCTTACAAAAATATAGAGCTATTCATTGGAAAAATATTAATTGCTCATGAATATAAAGATACAATATAACAAAAATTACCTAAACAAATTTATTTATTCAATGTCATTCCAAATAAACTACCAAAAGATTACTTCATAGAACTAGAAAAAAACCTGAAAAAAAATGAAGCCCCTCAAAAGGTTAACTAAACCAAGGAAAATAATAAAAAGAGATAGGAATAAAGGGAATCTAGTGGTACAAAATCTACATGATACATAGAAGCAAGTGTATATGGAATCCTGATATTAAATCAATGATTGTAAAAATAAACAATAGGACCTCAGAAAAAGAAGGAAGAATAACTATAGAGGTTCCCAAGCTGCCTGGTACATAAAGATAGAAGAGAGTGATAGGAATTGTGAATTTCAGAGAGGACACTTTTCTTTTTCCTGAACCTGATATCTTGGCCCCAGTTGTGATCCATTCCTCTCTGAAATGGTGAACTTCATGAAACCCTAAAATTTAGTGACACACTTTATAATGGCTACTAGATACTAGAGCCTCTAATTTGATTCTAACGTATAAACCTGATTCCAATTGTACCTATAGATAGACTGGGTATTTAAATGTTTTGGGGATCTCAGGAAAATCTCAGAAATACCTAGATTGTCTCATCACACATTCTATCGTCCAATGTGTGCTGAATACCCTGTACTTCTTATGCTCAAATATCCTGTAAGTCTACTGGGGCAAATTTCCTATGTAAACTTGGAGCTACTGTTTCCTGTTCTCCTGATGGTACTTTGTCTTGTAGATATCAAAGAACACCTCCTTATCCTCCATTTTTATTTAAAAAAAAAAAATGGTCCAGAGACAGTTGAGGATACATTTAGCAACCCATCTGATATCCTAGACTCTCTATGGATCTCTTCATCTTTAGATGGGAATTTTGAAATCTGCCATTCTTATTATCATCAAAGTTAGGAGAGGCCCATCTATACCCTTTATGCAGGGAAGCTATTTAGGACATTTCACTCATCATTGACTCTAAGAGATCAAAGTATTATTGTGCCTTGCAAATTGCCTTGCAAAACAATTCTTTCTGTTAAGAAACATAAACCAGGTCCAGATGGCAAGACTGTTTATCATGTTCTACAAAATTTGCACATTATAAATACCATTTGTGTTATCCCTAGGCAACCAGTGATACCCAAACTTGCTATTATCATTTCCTCAATTTCTACCTATTTTATGGTGATAGACCTTTGCTCAACATTTTTTTTTTTACAATTACCATTCACACAGAAAGTCAAGATCTGTTTTCTCAGTACCTAGAAAAATATATAACAGAAGTGGACTCATCTGCCTCAAGAATTTATAGAAAGAGTTTATAGAAAGCCCCATTTTTTCTCAACTTTTTAAAATAGAATTTAGCATCTATCACTTTCAAGGGCTCCTTTTTGAGTTAATACATTGATGACTTTCTGCTAGCAGCTCCCAATTCCAAAATGGGACAAGGGGTTAGTAGTTATCTCCTGTTACAGATTCACTGGAGGGATCATAAAGTGCCTGAAAGTGTACCTTCTACAGTTTGGATAGCTGGGATTTATTTTTGTTGCTGGAACTCATTCTATTTCCTCTAAACACATTTAGGGTATCCAGCAGTTCACTGCATTCACTATTAAGTAACAATCGCATGCCATCCTTACAGATACCTTAGGCAGCAAGGGTAACTAAACCTCTTGTATCACTGACTAAAGACTCTCTTCTAGTACCATTACAGCTTAATTATCATCCCACTGAAATTGCTTCCTCCAGTTATTAAGGATTTTTTACTAGTTAAATGCAATGGCCTTTTCTTAAACCCATTCTCTTTGATCTTTTTGAGTCCTTTGACCCTGTCGATCACTCTCTCTTCCTGAATACAGTTTCTAGGTTTTCAAGACACTATTCTCACCTGATTCTCCTCCTATCTATCTGACTATTCCTTCTCTATTTCCTTTGATGATCATCCTTCAGATCAATGTCCTCTAACTGTAAGTGTCCCTCAGGACTCTGTCCTGAACTCTCTTCTCTTCTCCCTCAACATCATTAGAAGAAGTTCCCATACTGAAGTAATCACAGATCTCTCTAGATAAATATTAATGATTTTTAAAGACAGGGATAGGTGGCAAATCAAATCTTCATGGAAAAACTTGAATGACTTGATTCAGAGTGAAGAGAGCAGGACCAACATAAAATTTTGTACTTTGATAACAAAAATGTAAATAATACTAACAATCCTGGTTCTAGAGAATTGTTAAAGAAACACATCTGCTTTTCTGTGGGGAGCTAAATATAATGGATATGGGAAAATGCAGAGGTAAGTGTATTATTTGTTTTTTTTTAATTTTTTAATACACATTGCTTCATGTTGGGAGAGAAAAATCAGAACAAAATGTAAAAACCATGGGAGAGATTAAAAAGAAAACAAAAAAGAAGCATATGTTGGTTTACATTCAATCTCCAAAGTTCTTTATATATATAACTTTTTATTGACAGAGCCCATGCCTGAGTAATTTTTTACAACATTATCCCTTGCACTCACTTCTGTTCTGACTTTTCCCCTCCCTCCCTTCACCCCCTCTTCCAGATGGCAAGCAGTCCTATACAAGCTAAATATGTTGCAGCATATCCTAGATGTAAGTGTATTATTTGGATTTTGGTTAAATGTGTGTGTGTGTGTGGAGGGAGAGAAAGGGGGGAAGGGAAAAAAGAGAAGGAGGAAAAGAAAGAGAACAAGAGAGGCAGAAAGAGAGATAGTGAGAGAAAGAGAGAACAAGAAAGGTAAAGAGACAGGTGGAATTACTTTTTTTAATCTTCCCTTCTTGACATTTATCTATTAATTTTGAACAAATTTCTATAAACATTTTTCTTTTCACCTAGTTGGAGAGAGTATACATTCTGCTATTGTTCTGATCCTGCTTTATTTACTGCATATTAATTCATGTCTTTCCAAATTTCTTTTTACTCAATATAATTTTCAATGGCCTTGTAGTATAGTCCATTATAACGAAGAAATTGCACTACTAAACATTTAGGTTTCTAGTTCTTTGGAAGGAGGAAGAGGAGGAGAATTAGTTGAAGGAGAAAAAAGAGAAGATGTTGATCTTTAGAGCCTGGAGTCTGAACTAGCATTAAAAAAAAAATGCTAGTCAATCAAATCCTCACTTTTGCAATGACGCCCTCTTGGACTGGCATAGAGAAGAAGGCAAACTTCTGAAGGCTTCTATATAAGAATTGATAGGAAGCCAAAAGTGCATGGCCTTGTTGCTGCTCCTATATCTGTTATGTCTATTCTTTTCTGCTTTCAGGTGACAAAGATGACAAATGGCTATTATTTACCTTTGATTCAAAAGATTAAGAGAATGAGCCTCTTGAAGTCTGATCAGAATCCATGATAGTTTTTGCAGCCACCCAATCCAGCATGAAGGTTCCAAGGAACAAACTCTAGAACAAGTAACTTAATTAATGGCTATAATTTTTGTGCTAACTATATTTTTTAATTAAATATCCCTTTGGACAAGCTAATGATGTCAATTGGTACAATGGAACTGATATGCCTGCTAATCACTGGCAGTTAACAATGGAGAAAACAGAACAAAAAGCATGTTTGCACAGATAGCATTAAAAAAAGACCTCTCAGTCCATGAAGTGTATCCCTAAATGGAATGAGAATATGATTGCCTTACCTGGAAGATTGAGCCCATATAATTATTGTAACAGTAAGAGATTATTGATTCAAAAGATAAATTGTTTTATTTTGTATCTTTTGTTGTGGTTTACCAGATTGCCTTTTCTAGATTTTTGTTATTGCTCAGTTGTATCCAGTTCTATTTCACCCCACAAATTTTGTACATGGATTTTTTTTTGGTAAAGATACTGGAGTGACCTGCCATTTATTTCTCCAGCATGTCCATTTTCCAAATGAGGAAGTGAGGTAAATGTGGGTTAAATGACTTGCCCAGGATTACACATCTAGTAAGTGTTTGAGACCAGATTTGGCCTCAGATCTTCCTGAGCCCATTCTGTATCCACTATACCCACATTTTTAGATATTTATACTGTGCTTTAGATATTCATTTTCTTTTGTAACCATTAGCTGTTGCTTCATTTTCACAAATCATAAAATAATTAATAGGTCACTTCTTCAAATATTATCCTTTTCCAGCCCCTGGAAAGTAACCCACAATATTAATAAAATTATTAAAATGTTCTGAGATTTAACAGTGTGACATTTTCATTAAATGTACATTTTCTAAAAGTTCTTGTTATAGGTTAATTAAGTTAACCTACTTTTTAAAAATCCAGAAAATGTCCACTTCATCTCTTTTTCAATTGAAAAGGGACATGAGGGAAGAAATGGCATGTAAAGAAAGCAAATGATTAAGTCTGAAAGATCCCTTCTCCATCCGCCCATCCCTAAAGACAAACCAAAACAAAAAAAAAATTTCTGATTCATATAATAGACACTGAAAAAATATACTTTTATGAATAGTTTCTTGACTTTTTAAAATTCCCTGAGATTTTGTCTATTTATCTTTTAAATTAATTTTTAAATCACCTACTCTCCCTCCTACCTATTCATCCCACATTGTGGAGTTGGGGGGAGAAGGAAGGAAGAGGAAAACCCTGCTGCATGTGTATACTCAAGTAAAACAAATTCCCATATTGATCTTGTCCCCAAAAGCATGCCTCTGTCTACCCTGAGTCTATCATTTCTCTATCAGGAAATGGTTTTCCTCATGATTTCTCTGGAATAGTGGTTGCATTGATCAAAGTTTCTAAATCTATTGGAATTGTTTGTCATTACAATATTATTATCATTATATAGACTATTTTCTTGGGTTTGCTCACTTCACTCTAAAATCAGTTCATAAAGTATTCTAGGTTTCCCTGAAATATCTCCTTCATCATTTCTTAAAATATAATAATATTCTATCCCATTCCTATACCATAACTTGTTCAGTCATTCCCCAAAAGGTAAACACTCTCAGTTTTGAATTCCTGTTTTCCCTTCTCCCCTTTCCCTCCAATTTCTTTGTTAAATGAAATGTAGTTCATTGTGAAATACTCTACTGAGTGTGTGTGTACTTGTGTTTACTTGTTTTTCCTCCCTTGACCTGTTCAGATGAGACTGAGGGTTAAGTGTTAACAGTTCCATCTACCTCTTCTTTCTTATTTACATATATCTCTATTTGTAAACCATCATTATATGAGATAATTTTCTCCATCTTTCTTCACCTTTTCTCTCTCCTAACGTATTCTTCTTTCCTTCCCTTTCCATTTCTCTTTTTGAAGCATATTCTTTTTCATTTCTCTCTTCAAAGCATTAAATCAAAAGAGTATCTCTCAGGCCTTCTAATCAGACTTCTTTGCTTCCTGATGGTGATAGAGTTCAGAAAGAACATATGTGATCATCTCTCCATATCAGAATGTAAGGTATTACCTTTTTTAGTCCCTTCTGATTTTACTCTCTATTTACTTTATTAATTTAATTTAATTTTTTACTGAGGCAATTGGGGTTAAGTGACTTGCTCAGGGCCACACAGCTAGGAAGTGTTGTGTCTAAGGTCATATTTGTACCTGGGGCCTCCTGACTTCAGGGTTAGTGCTCTATCCACTGTACCACCTAGCTGCCCCAACCCTCTATTTATATATTTTTTCCTTTTCTCAATTTCAGTGTTCCCACTTCAAAATTTCTTCACAACTCTGGTCTTTTCACTATGACTTTTCATAGTCTTTTTGCTAGTACACTATTTTATTAAAAGATCCATTTCTCCTCCATAGCATTATGCTCACTCTTTCTTTTCTATAAACCTACATCTTTTATATTTTGGAATATCATATTCCAAGCTTTATACTTCTTTAGACTAGTGGCTGGCTCTTAAATAGAGTTATAATCCTAACTATTGCTCCTTAGTACTTGAAATCTTTCTATCTGATGCTTGTTATATTATTTTCTTTTGATAAAGAAGATCAGAAACTTGGCTATGATATTCCAGGAAGTTTGCATTTGGGGTTATCAATGGATTCTATTTGTATTTTACCCTCATGTTCTCAAATGATTTCTTCAGATTAAAAAAAAAATATTCCTTGAAATTTGATGTACAAGGCTTTTTTCCCCTTTTTTTCTTTTTCTTTTTTGGTTATAGCTTTTAAGATAAACTATAATTCTTAAGTTATTTTGTTGTTGTTGTTTTCCAGATCAGTTGTTTTTGCTAGAAGATCCTTAATTTTCTTTCAGTGTTTTGGTTTAATTTTAATATTTCTTGTTATCTCATGGAATATTTATTTTCTATTTAATTCATTCTAATTTTCTGAGAGTTTGTTGGTTGGGCAAAATTTTATACTTCTTATGTCAAGTTGTTAATTTTATTTCCAGTTCGTTCTTTCATAATCTCATTTCTTTTCTACTTTTTTTCTAGTTTTCTCATTTCATTTATAAAATATTTTTGTTTGTTTGTTTGTTTGTTTGTTTTCTGAGGCAATTGGGGTTAAGTGACTTGCCTAGGATCACAGAGCTAGGAAGCCTTAAGTGTCTGAGGCCACATTTGAACTCAGCTTTTTATGACAAGATTTTTTGTTTGTTTGTTTACTCATTATTTCAGCCTACTTCCTGACTTCTGACTTTTTGAGAGCTAGGATCTACCCACTTTGGAGGTAATATCTGTTATAGCTCTGTTCTTGGGGTATTGAGTGTTGTGTTGTAGGATTTCAGAGACAATTCAAGCTTCAAATTTTCAGTGTTTCCAAAGTGTTCCAATGCAAGGTTAACTCTCTTTGATTCTCTTCTGGCATGATCTCTGCAAGTTCCTGACCTGGATTTTAGTTTGAGGAACATGTCTTGGGCTTGTCCTAGATAGAATTTCTATAAGCCTAAGCTGAACTCAGATACTATCAGCTATCTGGAAAGCTTTACTGGTTCAGTCACAGAACCTCCCTCTTAATTTAAAATGTCTGCTCTGGTTATTCCACTGCAGACTTTATACTGGATCAGAGTTGGATTATACTGGATGAGAGTTGGATTAGAATCACATTGTTGCTAGTTTTTTGCTAGTACATAGCCTAGGATCTGCAAACAGTCTTCACTCTGGACTGCCAATTTGGGACATAGGTCTCCTCAGTCCACTCTGTGTCTATGACTGAGTACTGTATAATAAGCAACAGAACTACCAGTTATTACCAATTCCTCATCCTACACAGATTTAGCCATTTCTACCCTGGATGTTTGACATCTTCTTGCTCTGAGGCATATCATTTTCCTTTACTAGAATGCTTCCCATGTTCATTCCTATGTCCATAGATCTGTCTCTCTATGCCAACCTGGACTGACAAAGGGATTCACTGTGATATTACCTTTTTATTTTTTTCCTGATTAGTTCTTAGTCTGGCACATTTTCTACACTGGTTTGGAGGAGTTGTAGGATCGAACTTGGATTTGTACTATATTACTTTCTACTATTTCACTTTGTTGGTTCTAAATGTCTTAATTTTCTAAGAGATAGATATGTATTCAAAGGTTATAATCACAAAGAAAATGTACAAAATTTCATAAGGCTTTCATATTGTTGTATTAAAGATTATATTCATTATATAAATTCTTTCCCAGATAGTTAAAAAGCTGAAGAGTAATATTTTGAGCTTATGCAATTCATTTTGTCTATTATTGATTTAACTATTGAATGAATTATTTGAGGAGATGTAAATAATTATAAGAGTTCACAATAGTCATTTAATCTAACCCCCTTATTTTACACATGAGGAAACTGAGGTCCACAGTGATGAAATGACTTAGCTAACATCATAAAAGTAGTAGGTCACACATTAAAAATTCAGAATTTAAACTCAAGTCTTTAAATTATAAGTCAAATATTCTTTCCATTGTTTCAGATACCCTTCTATCAAATGCTGGTTCTGAATTTATTGTTCATTCATTTTCAGTTTATTTCTGACTCTCCATGACCCCATTTTCTTAGCAAAGATACTGGAGTGGTTTGCCATTTCTTTCTCCAGCTCGTTTCACAGATGAGGAAACTGAGTCAAACAGGATTAAGTGACTTGCCTAGGGTCCACAGCTAATGTCTGAGGCCAGATTTGAACTCAGGAAATTGAGTCTTTCTGAATACAAACCCACAATCTATAGACTATGTCACCTGGTTCTGCATAGCCAGCTTATGAGGTAAGAAAACTTGGACATTTCTTAAGATTTAATATTCATCTATGCCCAAAGAGCTATAAAACTGTGCACACTGGGTCCATATCCCAAAGAGATCACAAAAGAAGGAAAGGGATCCCATGTAAAAAGATGTTTCTAGCAGCTCTTTTTGTAGTAGCAAGGAACTGGAAATTGAGTGGATGCCCTTTAGATGGGGAATAGCTGAATAAGTTATAGTATATGAATGTAATGGAATATTATTGTTCTATAAGAAATCATGAGAAGACTGATTTCAAAAAAGCCTGGAAAGACTTATAGGAACTGATGCTAAGTGAAGTGAGAAGAACCAAGACAACACTGTACACAGTAACAACAAGAACATGTGATGATCAACAGGGATAGATTTTGTTCTTTTCAACAATGAGGTAATTCAAGGAAATTCCAATAGACTTGTGATGGAAAGTGACATCCACATCCAGAGAGAGAACTATAGAAACGGAATGTGAATCAAAGCATAGTATTTTCACGTTTTTATTGTCCTTTATTTATTTGTTTTTTTCCCCTTTCTCATGGTATTTTCCCTTTTGATTTAATTTTTTTGCACAGTATGACGAATATGGAAACATGTTTAGAAGAATTGCACATGTTTAATCTATATTGGATTGCTTACTATTTTGCAGAGAGAGGAGAAGGGAAGAGAGGAGACAAATTTGGAACAGAGGGTTTTACAAGGATGAATGTTGAAAACTATATTTGCATGTGTTTGAAAAAATAAAATACTTCTTAAAAGATTTAATGTTCACATTCTTGAGGAATTCAGTGAATATCTATATCTATATCTATCTATCTCTCTCTATATATATAATTTCATTTTTGTTTTTGATCAGAACTTGTGATTTTTTATCAAGCATCAATGTTGTTTATGCAAATTAGCAAGTCCTGTGCAACTTAGAATCTTGGAGAATTGCCAGGGCTTTCCTCCCGAAGCTAAAATGTATCAAAATGAACCTAGGTCATCCTGACTCCCACTATACTAAGCCACTTTTTCCTCCTGAAATTCTACAATTGTCAGGTAAAATCATTCCATATATGCTTGCCTTCATTCTAATGCACATTTGATCCATATTCAAACAGTTCTGCTTGTGTTCTGTTCATTGTTTAAGCAAAATTCCACATTATGTAATAGACTTAAATGTGTTTATATGCATGATATACAAGCTATGAAAAAAAAAAGGATCATCAAGTTATAGGTGTAGAGACCTTCACTATTATCATCTAGTATAATCTTCTCCTTTTAACAAAGGAAAATTTGAGACCCAGAAAAGGTTATAATCATATCCCAATTGTGCACAGTAAGTAGAAGAACCAATTCAAAATAAGGTCCTTTGGCTTCAAATCCAGTGCTATTTCTACTAGACAGTAATAGTAATAATAAGTAATTTATCATAGAATATAAATCAAGATGGTTTGCAGTTGACACTTATTCTCTTTTAGGAGTTTTGTTTTTAAATACAAAGACTTTAATATTCTCTAGAAATCCTACTATATTTTTTTAAAGTTATTCCTTTTAATCCAATTTCCCAAAGAGTATAGATCATAGATGTGAAATTAGAAGGAATCTTATAGGTCATACACTTTCCATCTCTATCATTTTACAGAGGTAGAAGTTGAAGCTCAGAGAGATTTAAATGGTTTGTCTTAAGGTCACAGAGCTCCTAACTGGGAGATCTGGGATTTGAATCCAGTTCCTGTAACTTCAAATACAGCATTCTTTCTACTGCCCCACATGAAAGTTATGATGTATTCCCTTACAAAGCAAAATTAAATCCTTTCATCATTCAGATGGGAGCATAAAACCACTTCAGTTACTTTTCCCAAAGTTTAGTGCTTTGTTTTCTTGTGTAATGACAGGAAGATAGAGGGTTAGAATTCCTGGTCTCCTAGATTAAATCCTTCCTGTTGAATTGTTAATTCAGGTAGGTTGGTTGGTTGGTTGGTGTCTCTTGTTCTCACAGAGAACCAAAATGACATCACTGTGTTAAGAGTCAAGTTATAGTGTATCCAGTTGTGATTGATAAGAACAATATGAGCTCATAATGCCCTGTCACTAGTGGGACACAAATAGTCCCTATTAACTTTTTGGGGTGGCTTCTCTAACTTAGCATTTCTTCTGATCTAATTCAATTCTGCTTTGCTCATAGAGCACAGAACCCTCTCTGATAAGGGCACAATGTGATGTAGGTCCTATGCTAGTGTCTCCCATGTCATTCAATCAACTTTTAAAAAAAATAATAACTTTTTATTTTCAAAATATATACAGATAGTTTTCAACATTCAACTCTGCAAACTTTGTGTTCCAAATTTCCTCCCCTTCACTCCATACTTTCCCTTATACAAGTAATTCAATGTATGTTAAACATGTGCAATTCTTCTATATATATTTCCACATTTATTAAGCTGCACAAGAAAAATCAGGTCAAAAAGGAAAAAAAGGAAAAAGAAAAAAAGGAGCAAGCAAATAACAACAAAAAGATGAAAATACTATGTTGTGATCCACATTTAGTCCCATAGTCCTCTTTCTGAATGCAGATGGTTCTCTCCATCACAAGTTCAGTGAATTAGCCTGAATCATCTTATTGTTAAAGAGACAAATCCATCAGAGCTGATCCTCACATAATCTTATTGTTGCTATGTACAATGTTTCTTGGTTCTACTCATTTTGCTTAGCATCAGTTCATGTAAGTCTCTCTAGGCCTTTCTGAAATCATCCTGCTGATAGTTTCTTATAGAACTATAATATTCCATAACATTCATATACTATAACTTATTTGGCCATTCCCCAACTGATGGACATCCACTCAATTTCTAGTTCCTTGCCACTACAAAAAGAGCTGATACAAATATTTTTGCACACATAAGTCCTTTTCCCTTTTTTATTATCTTTTTGGGATACAGGCTCAGTAAAGATACTACTGGATCAAAGGTTATGTGTAATGGGTTACCAATTGGACAATACTCTATTAGCATTTGCTTGGAAAATGCCCCACCCCACCATTCTGTGTGGGCTCAATCTGTTGGTGTATAGAGAGAGGAGGAGGAGGGATAAGAGGGTGGAATAGGACAAGTGGGTAGAAGAAAGAGTCAATTCCTGTGTCCACGAGTTCTCCTCTCCCTTTGATAAAGAATAAGAATCAAGGACTTTTGCTTATCCTGACTCTGGCTGATTTTAAAGTATCCAGGGTGCTAATGCAGTCATCACAGTTATGCACAGTTTGATAACTCTTTGGGCATAGTTCCAAATTTCTCTCCAGAATGATTGGATCAGTTCACAACTTCACCAGCCATGTATTAGTATCCTAGTTTTCCACATACCCTCCTACATTTATCATTACTTTTTCCTGGCATGTTAGCCAATCTGAGAGATGTGTAGCAGTACCTCAGAGTTGGCTTAATTCACAATTCTCTGATTGATAGTGACTGGGAGCATTTTTTCATATCTGATGCCACACTGGCTTTCTGAAAATTATCTGTTCATATCTTTTGACCATTTGTCAATTGGAGAATACTTGTATTCTTATAAATTTGAGCCAATTCTCTATATATTTTGGAAATGAGGCTTTTATCAGAACTCTTGGATGTAATTTTTTTCCCTCAGTTTTCTGCTTCCCTTCTAATCTTGTCTGCATCATGCAATCAATTCTAAAATTCTTAAGAGAGACCTTGAGCAATTCCAATAGACTTGTGATCAAAAGTGCCATCTGCATCCAGAGAGAAAAATATGGAGACTGAATGTGGAGTTTTCTTATGCATCATGATGAATATGAAAATATGTTTAGAAGAATTTCATGTGTTTAACCTATATCAGATTGTTTGCTATCTAGGGGAGAGTGGAAAAAGAGGAGGGGGAGAGGGAGAGAAATCTGGAACACAAGGTTTTGCAAAGGCAAATGTTAAAAACTATCTTTGCATGCATTTGAAAAAATAAAATTGTATTTTAAAAAGAGAGAGAGACCTTGAGAGTGTTCTTGAATCACTTTATCTGATCACTTTGTGAGCGCTTGCCCTGTATGAGCTCTTCATAAAATAATCTTTTTGGCAAGCATACATTTGGCATTTGAACAATGTGGCCAACCCAATGGAATTAGAATGTTTGACAGTTTAGTTCAAGAAATTTCCTCAAGGTCTGGTATCTTATTTTGCCAAGTGATTTTCAGAATCTTCCTAAGACAATTCAAATGGAAACAATTCAGTTTGCTATCATGGTGCTAGTCCAGGTTTCACAGGCATACAACAATGAGGTCAGCACAATGGCTCTGTAGACCTTTAGTTTGGTTCAGTTTGTAACCTCTACACTCCCATAGAGGGAGGTCTCTCTCTCAGTAATAGCTGTTAAGATTCTTGTCAGAGTCCGATCTAATAGGTTGATCCTACTCCTGGAAAAAAGGTCATCTACTTGAGAGCCACTGTGGCATTAGAAGGGGCCAAGGAACAGTGTTATTGCTTGACAACTTCAGGAGAAATGCCAGAAGAACAGAGGTCTGAATACAACATTTATAGATCTGATCAAGGCCTTTGATACTGTTGGTCATAATAAATGCATTAAGAAAATTGTTGTTTTTGTCTAGATCCGTGAATTCATTACTGACAAGTCAATAAGCATTTACTAAGCCCTGGTGTCTAGAGAGTCAGAAGTAAATTCTGGAGAAGAGTAATGGATTGAATATAGCTATATTGGCATTTTATCAAAATGGAAATGCTGGGAGGAATTTATTAAATGAAGGAGGTGGCTGCTTGGGCAGAGAGATCTCCCAGGGTGAGAAGTCTAATAAAACGTGATGAAGTACAGAAAGTCAAGAATGAAATCAGGAGAGAACTGAAGGAGAAAGAATGGCTGGCCTGTACTTGGATGTTGGAGAAAGGAAGGAATGCCTGGTATTAAAACTTCCTCAAACAATGCAGATCAACAATTCTGATCTGCCTAAGAAATAGACAGGTGAATGATATCTACAAGGTCACAGATCTAATATGTGTCAGAAGTAAAAATTGAAACCCTACTAAGTGCCCTCTACCCAAATCGAATTCACTTAGCAATGCTGTGGGTCAGGGAGATTTTTAAAATATGAAAATATATTTCATTTTTTGATGCTTTAAACTGCTTTTTTTTAGCTAGAATATATTCAACTCAAACACTATCCTTAATAACCATTCAAACGTTACGTTATATGGGAAAGAATGTGAGAATTAAAAAGTGAGGATATGAAATGGAAACTAGCACTAAAAGTTTGTTAAAGATACTTTCAGGTTAGGTGTCATGGGACTTCAATCATAACTTCACGGATGGTCAAATGCGGAGAGTTAAAATGAATATAGCAGAGACCTGGCAGGAAGTCCCTATAATTTTTCCACTCATCTTTATTTTGGGTTTCCCCTTATTCCTCCTTGGAAAATAGGTATAGTCAGGACTTTGGACAACTCAGCTGTTAATCTCTTTCTTCCTGAGGTTTATTCTTCTCTTGTGAACAGGAAGGATTTTGCTTCTAAAATTATTTTGAAACAGTATTTAGTCATGGCATCTGTGATGAGGAGAAAAAAGCACTAGATAGGGAGTCAGAGGACTCCTTAGACAAGGTATTTAAACTTTCAGGGCCTCAGTTTCTTTATGTAAATTATACCTTTGTTAATTTAAAGCCCTGTTACAACATAATGGTCCCTAAAATCCACTTGGTTCCCTTCTTTTCATTTTCTGGGAGTTTGTTTTAGATGAAAAGTTCTAACTTCCATCACAATCACTTCAAGCTGTCATTTAGCAAAAATGTTTAATGCTTAATAAAGAGTTGAGCTCTTTGTTTCATTTTTTATTCATATCTAGCTCTAGTAAACCTCTGGACTCTTTATGGTTGAGACAAAATAAAAGTCTGCTAAAAATATCTGGATAATGAGAAAAATGATTATTAAATAAATAATAATGGGGAGACAGGTTTTTTTTTTTTTTTCTGAAATTTTATTCTACCAAGCCAGCATCTGAAGGATATTGTTGATACTGAGATTCGATTAACTTTCTCCTCAATCTTATTCAGATCCCATCCAGGTAGGGTGACCATGGTGTTCTTTAATTTTTTGATTAGATTGCTTAAGGCTGGGAAATAATTTGATCAAAGTCCCAGTCTCTCAACCCCTACCACCTCTCATTAAAATTTTTTTTCTCCCCTTTCCTTCACCCTTCCCCTCCTCTTCTCCCCTTTCTCCACTTTTTCTTCACTTTCTCCCCTACCTCTCTCTCCATTTCCTCTTTTCTCCTTATTCCTCCTCTGTCCTCCTACCCCTCTCTCCCCTCTTTTCCCTCTTCCCCTCTTCCTTTTCCCCCTTTTTCCTCTCCTATCCTTCTTCTTCTCCCCTCTTCTCTTCCCCTCTTTCCTCTCCCTCATCCCCTTTCTTCTCTTTCTTTCTCCTTTCCTTTTCCCCCTTTCCCCCTTTTTCTCCCCTTCCTCCTCTCCCCTCTTAGTTCTTTCCCCCTCTTCCTCCTCTCCCTCTCTCTCTTCCTTTGTAAAAGCTAATTACAATTAGGAAATTTTCAAAATAGAGGTGAGAGGACTTAGCCAATAAGGCTTTAAACTGATGACAGAGATACTATTCAACTTTCTTAAGGTGCTAAAGAAACTTGCATGTGGGAAAGAAGAGCAACAGTGTAAAATATAACAATCCTGATCCTGATCTTGTTATATTTTGAGTCTAAACCCACTTCTCACACAATAGTTTTGATTCATTTGAGGAAATATACAGATACCAGTTAGCACTGAGATGATTCTTTGTTTTAATCAAAAGTGTTACCCTCTAGTCAAGCACTAGAGACAAATGGGGAACTTTCAACCCCCTCCTTCCTCATTCTTACACTCTCCCTGTGCCCATCCTCTGCCCCCAGCTTTAGTATTTGCTGTCCAAATGAAATCTAGTCGAGTTTGTGAGCAAAGATCAAATCTAGAATAATTCTGTACAACAGAGAATTGATGGGGATTTCCATTAGTTGATTTGAAGAAAAGATATAATCAAATCCAGTAATTAATTGCTTTCTATTTTGATAACATGAAACTCCTTTTGCTAAAAACAAAAATAAACAAAAAAATCTTCATTCCCCCAGTTCTGACCTCAAAATACAGATAAGACAGCTTTCTCTGAATTGTCTCTTGATAAAGTAGGAAGAAACAAAACCCCAGACCAAATTTTGCTCGTGACAATTACAACTTAAAAAGAACAAAACCCTCATCCTTACATTGTTAAATTAGGGTGTCATTCTAGATAAATTTTAAGGCTCCTTTCTATTCTAAATTATGTTCATGTAACTAAAATTTTCATCAAAAGACAATTATCTCTAACTTTCTAAGTTTTAGAACTTAAATGCTTGAATGATATTGTATAACTGGCCTAATTTCTTTCAAAGAACAAACTATAACATGCCCTCAAAATTACCATTTTCTCCTAGTTATAATATTAGAATCCCATTTTTATTTGATGGCCTCTAATTCCTACTCTTTCACCTTCATGTCTTTGTAGTCATAAAATCTTCCCAGATAGACATCAGCACAATTTTCTATTTGGGTCTAGAGTATTTATTGCTATACTGCCTTTAGAGGCAGTATATCATGATGGCTAATATGATTGTCTATGAACCAGAAAGAGCTTATTTCACTTCTGCCTCTAACATCCTCCAATTTTCTCATTATAAGAAAAGTACTAAACCTTTCTAGTCCTTAATTTCTCATCTGTAAAATGGGAATGATGATAAGTATCATATCAATTTCACAGGATTATTGTGGAAATCAACTATGATTCTTCATGTCAGCTATTTTGTGAGCTTTAAAGTGTTATATAAACTCAGCATTATTGCCACTCTTTATAGGTAGCTTTCAAGTTAAGTTGCCTTTCAGAGTACAGTAAACAATGTAGTTACTACTTTCTAGTTATAATAAGAATGTCTCAGAGCATTCTTTTTTTTATTATAGCTTTTTATTTACAAGATATATATATGGGCAATTTTTCAGCATTGACAATTGCAAAACCTTTTGTTCCAACTTTTCCCCTCCTTCCCCTCACCCCTTCCCCCAGATGGCAGGTTGACCAATACATGTAAAATATGTTAAAGTATAAGTTAAATACAATATATGTATACATGTCCAAACAGTTATTTTGCTGTAAAAAATACAGCAACTTTGAAATAGTGTACAATTAGCCTGTGAAGGAAATCAAAAATGCAGGCAGACAAAAATAGAGGGATTTGGAATTCTATGTCATCTCACAGAGTTCTTTCGCTGGGTGTAGATTGTTCCATTCATTGCTACTCTGTTGGAACTGATTTGGTTGATCACATTGTTGAAGATGGTCATGTCCATCAGAATTGATCATCATATAGTATTGATGTTGATCTCCTGGTCTTGCTCATTTCATTCAGCATCAGTTCATGTAAGTCTCTCCAGGCCTTTCTGAAATTATCCTGCTGGTCATTTCTTATAGAACAATAATATTCCATAACATTCATATACCACAATTTATTCAGTCATTCTTCAATTGATGGGCACCCACTCAGTTTCCAGTTTCTGGCCTCTACAAAAAGGGATACATTCTTGCACATACAGGTCCGTTTCCCTTCTTTAAAATCTCTTTGGGGTATAAGCCCAGTAGTAACACTGCTGGATCAAAGGGTATACACAGTTTGATAACTTTTTAAGCATAGTTCCAAATTGCTCTCCAGAATGGCTGGCTGTATTCACAATTCCACCAACAATGTATCAGTGTTCCAGTTTTCCCACATCCCCTCCAACATTCCGCATTATTTTTCCCTGTCATTCTAGCCAATCTTACAGGTATGTAGTAATATCTCAGAGTTGCCTTAATTTGCATTTCTCTGATTAATAATGACTTGGAGCATCTTTTCATATGGCTAGAAATAGTTTCAATTTCTTCATCTGAGAATTGTCTTTTCATATCCTTTGACCATTTATCAATTGGAGAATGGCTTGATTTCTTATAAATTAGAGTCAATTCTCTATATATTTTGGAAATGAGGCCTTTATCAGAACCTTTGGCTGTAAAAATATTTTCCCAGTTTATTGCTTCCCTTCTCATCTTGTGTGCATTAGTTTTGTTTGTACAAAAACTTTTCAATTTGATATAATCAAAATTTTCTATTTTGTGATCAATAATGATCTCTAGTTCTTCTTTGATCATAAATTCCTTCCTCTTCCACAAGTCTGAGAGATAAACTATCCTATGCTCTTCCAATTTATTTATAATCTCATTCTTTACACCTAGGTCATGAACCCATTTTGACCTTATCTTAGTGTATGATGTTAAGTGTTGATCAATGCCTAGTTTCTGCCATACTAATTTCCATTTTTTCCCAGCAATTTTTGTCAAACAGTGAGTTCTTATCCCAAAAGCTGGGGTCTTTGGGTTTGGCAAACACTAGATTATTAAAGTTATTGACTGTTTTGTCCTTTGAACCTAGCCTATTCCACTGATCAACTAGTTTATTTCTTAGCTAATACCAAATGGTTTTGGTAACTGCTGCTTTATAATATAATTTTAGTTCTGGTACAGCTAGGCCACTTTCATTTGATTTTTTTTTTCATTGGTTCCCTTGAAATTCTTGACTTTTTGTTTTTCCATATGAACTTTGTTGTTATTTTTTCTAGGTGATTAAAATAGTTTTTGGGGAGTCTGATTGGTATAGTGCTAAATAAATAAGTTAGCTTAGGTCATATTATCATCTTTATGATATTTGTTCACCCTATCCAAGAGCATTTAATATTTTCCCAATTGGTAAGATCTGCCTTTATTTGTGTGGAAAGTGTTTTGTAGTTTTGCTCATATAATTTCTGATTTTTCCCTTGACAGATAGATTCTTAAATATTATATACTATTGGTAGTTACTTTAAATGGAATTTTTCTTTGTAACTCTGTTGGATTTTGTTAGTGATGTATAAGAATGCTGATGACTTATATGGGTTTATTTTATATCCTGCAAATTTGCTAAAGGTGTGGATTATTTCTAATAGCTTTTTAGTAGAATCTCTTGGGTTCTCTAAGTATATCATCATATCATTAGCAAAGAGTGATAATTTGGTTTCCTCATTACCTACTCTCATTCCTTTAATCTCTTTCTCAACTCTTATTGCCAAGGCTAGCATTTCTAGTACAATATTGTTGATAGTGGGCACCTTTGTTTTACTCCTGATCTTATTGTGAATGGTTCTAGTTTATCCCCATTACATATGATGCTTACTGATGGTTTTAAATAGATGCTATTGATTATTTTAAGGAAAAGTCCATTTGTTCCTATATGCTCAAGTGTTTTTAATAGGAATGTATGTTGGATTTTATCAATTGCTTTTTCTGCATCTATTGAGATGATCATATAGTTTTTGTTAATTTGGTTATTAAAATGATCAATTATACTAATAGTTTTCCTAATATTGAACCAGCCCTGCATTCCTGGTATAAATCATACTTGATCATGATGTATTATCCCGGGAATGATTTTCCGTAGTCATTTTGCTAACATCTTATTTAAGATTTTAGCATCAATATTCATTAGGGAGATTGGTCTATAATTTTCTTTCTCTGTTTTCAACCTACCTGGTTTAGGTATCAGTGCCATGTCTGTGTTATAAAAGGAATTTGATAGGACTCTTTCATTCCCTATTTTTTTCAAATAGTTTATATAGCATTGGGCTAATTGTTCTTTAAATGTTTGATAGAATTCACATGTAAATCCATCTGGTCCTGGGGATTTTTTCTTAGGGAGTTGATTAATAGCTTGTTCTATTTCTTTTTTCTGAAATGGGACTATTTAAGCAATTTACTTCCTTCTCTGTTAATCTGGGAAGCCTATATTTTTGGAGGTAGTCATCCATCTCACTTAGGTTATCAAATTTATTGGCATAAAGTTGGGCAAAGTAACTCATTATTGCTCTAATTTCCTCTTCATTGGTGGAAAGTTCTCCCTTTTCATTTTTAAACTAACAATTTGATTTTCCTCTTTCCTTTTTTCTAATCAGATTTACCAAAGGTTTATCTATTTTAATGGTTTTTTCATAAAACCAACTCTTAGTTTTATTAATTCAATAGTTTTTTTTTTTTTACTTTCAATATTATTAATTTCTCCTTTTAATTTTAGAATTTCAAGTTTAGTATTTGATTGGGGGTTTTTAATTTGGTCTTTTTCTAGCTTTTTAAATTGCAAGCCCAATTCATTGATTTTCTCTTTCTCTATTTTATTCAAGTAAGCCTCTAAGGATATAAAATTTCCCCTTATTACCACTTTGGCTGTATCCCACAAATTTTGGTATGATGTCTCATTGTTGTCATTATCTTCAGTGAAATTATTAATTGTGTCTATAATTTGCTGTTTCACCCAATCATTCTTTAAGATGAGATTATTTAGTTTCCAATTACTTTTTGGTCTATTTACCTCTAACTTTTTATTGAATGTAGTTTTTATTGCATCATGATTTGAAAAGAAAGCATTTACTATTTCTGCCTTCCTGCATTTAATTTTGAGGTCTTTATGTCCTTAATATATGGCCAGTTTTTTGTATAGGTTCCATAAACTGCTGAGAAGAAAGTGTACTCCTTTCTGTCACCATTCAGTTTTCTCCAAAGATCTATTATACATAATTTTTCTAATATTCTATTTACCTCTTTAATTTCTTTCTTATTTGTTTTGTGGTTTGATTTATCTAATTCTGAGAGTGCATGGTTGAGATCTCCCACTATTATAGTTTTGCTGTCTATTTCTTCTTGCAATTCTCCTAACTTCTCCTTTAGGAAGTTAGATGCTATACCAATTTGGTGTATATATGTTTAGTATTGATATTGCTTCATTGTTTATGCTGCCCTTTAGCAAGATATAGTTTCCTTCCTTATCTCTTTTAATTAGATCAATTTTTGCTTTTGCTTGATCTGAGGTAAGGATGGCTACCCCTGTTTTTTTGACTTCACCTGAAGCATAATAGATTCTGCTCCAGCCTTTTACCTTTACTCTGTATGTAACTCCCTGCTTTAAATGTGTTTCCAGTAAACATATTGTAAGGTTCTGACTTTTGATCCAGTCTGCTATCCGCCTCCACTTAATGGGAGAGTTCATCCCATTCACATTTATGGTTAAAATTACTAATTTTGTATTTCCTGTCATTTTATTATCCCCAGATTATGCTTTTCTTTTTCTTGCCCTCCCCTTACCCCTTTTCCCAGTATTAAACTTATGGGTACCACTTGTGTCACACAGCTCTCCCTCTTTAAGATCCCTCCCTCCCCACTTTGAATCCCTTCCCCTTTCTTGTACCCTTCCCTTATTACTCTTTTCCTTTTTCCCTTTTCCTCTCCCACTTTTTAATGAGGTGAGAGAAGATTCTCTGTAAAACACACATGCCAATTATTTTCTCTTTGAGCCAACTCTGATGAGAGTAAGATTCACGCAATGTTCCTCCCCCTCTCTAAATTCCCTCAGATATGATAGGTTTCCTTTGCCTCTTCGTGGAATGTAGTTTCCCTCTTTTTATCTCCCCCTTTCCCTTTTTCTCTTAGAGCATTTTTAAAAGGAAATGAATGATGGAATATGAAGTTCAATGTATTGGAATCAAATTTCTGGTTAAGTGACTTGAATAGGTCATGAAACTAGTAAGTATGTGAAGCAGAATTCAATTTCATTTTCCTGCCTCCAAATTTAGCATTTTATCCACCATACTACCTAACAGCTATAGAGGTCTGTTGTTTTTCTGATACACATTTCTAGGAAATAAAAGTGAAATTCCCAGTGTTTATCAAAATAAATGATAACTATGCACTTCTTATGATTCATAGGGGGAAAAATGACACTATCAGAAGGAGTTTAAGAGTTTTGCCAATAATTATGCAATCTTGTGAAAGAAACTGAAGAACATAGGGACACAGGTTGTATTTTTCTCAGTTGCCCTTTCAAGGCAAGGGATACAGAAGAGAAAAGCTAATTTGGGAAGTGATGAGCTGACTAAGACGGTCGTGTCTGAGAACAGGATTTAGATTTCTAGACTAGGGCTTAAAATATAAGCATGACAGATTCCTGGCCAGAGATGGAGAATAAAAAGTTTGAAAAGTATAACTGGGCATACAGAAAGCATTAACTTATTTAGAGCCCAGATCAGTGGCTCTGATTTTTTTCTCCAATAATAAGAAAATAAAACTAGGAAGTCTTCATATAAACAGGAATCAATACATTTTTGTATTAAGTAAACAATGCTCTGGCAAGGACCACTGAAAAGACAAAAAGAAAAGAAAGAAAACTTGAAAATTTCAGCAACATCAGACAAATTTAAGAAGGTTTTAAGATCTCATTGAGATAAGAGGAAAATAGTAACAAACCAGAGGTTAAGAATGTCATGCATATAAAGCTATAAATTTCATTTAGAAAAAAAAAGTTATAAAAAAGGAAGAAGGCCTTACTTAATGAAAAGGTAGTTTGCTACAAAATGCATCTTTTTGCTAATCATCTGGACAGAAAATTGTCAGTGAAGATATGCTTTCTGCTCAAGAAGTGGAATAGGATTTGAGATGTCTAATGATTTTAAGCTTAATTTCCCAGATAATAAATTTACATTTAAATAGTGCTTGACAAATTAATTTTGGGTAATTATTATTCATGTCATTGTTGATCTGTGTTCTAAATAGTAATTTGTTGAATGCAACCATGATAGGTTGCCAAAATGTGGAAATAAATGATGGAAAATAATTGAAAAATTACTATTGCCTCTTTGGCTATCATTTTTATGTCCTCCCATCAGGATCTCTTCTCTGATTTCTATACTTCTGACAAGTGAGCTTCTAAATTATTTTGTCAGACCAGTCCTCCATACCACTTCTGTACCATTTCTTCACCTTCTACCATATGACATCCTCCCTTTACCTTACCAGCATTCCTTTATGTGTTGCCAATGAGGCTGTCTTGTTTCTTTGTATTTCTAGCTACAGTTCCTGGTACAGAGTAAGCAATTAAGAAATGCTTTGTCTGTCTATCTATCTATCTATCTATCTATCTATCTATCTATCCATCCATCCATCTGTCTATCTACCTACTTATCTATCAACTAGATTAATGTTGTTAGATTGATTGCAATATTTTTTAATGTTTTAATTCATAAGATTATTTTATATTGGTACTATGCTTATAAGATTTTTATAAATATAAAATATATAGAAATCATGTTAATATTTTAGAATGAAACAGAGTGATGCATATGATACATTAGAAAGTTGAAATTTCTTTGATTTGAAAGATAAGATTAATTTCAGAATATAGTTATCACGAAGACATTTATCTGAAAAAGAGTGCTCTCCTTCTGGCTAGTGATTTAAATATTTGAATTTATTCCTTTTTATATAGTGGTTAATTTGGTATAAACTATTAAAACTAAAAAAGAGATTCTACCAAGCTTCCTCTATGACATAGTTACGGTTTTGATAGTTAAACCATGATGAATTAAAACAGAACAAGAAAATAATTAGTCTAATCCCTAATTATTGATACCATTGATACAAACATTTTAAATTAAATATCAGCTAAAAACAGTACATCACAAAGATTACACACTTATTGTAGTTATACTGGAAGGGCAGAATCGATTTACTATTAGGGAAACTCTAATTAACCATATTGATAACAACATTTGTAAAAATCATGTGATATATATCAACAGATGAAGAAAAGGCTTTTTTTTTGATAAAATACTATCTAATTTTCAGTTAAATGCTAGGAAACATATAAATAAATGATCATTTCCCTAATACCTAAAACCAAGAACTTCTATTATATATAAGGGAGATAAAATAAAAACCTTTTCAATAAAGTAGAGTGAAATAAATGTCTACTCTTACCACTTCTATTTGATATACTGCCACAAACGCTAGCAATAGTAATAAGACAAGAAAAAGAAATTGAAAAAATAAGCATAGATAAAGGAGAAACAAAATTATCCCTTCTTAAATTATACTTTAAAAATATGTATTTAGGAGCAGCTAGATGGCACAGTGGGAGCACTTGAAAGCTATTAAAATCTATACAAATCATCAGCATTCTTATGTCATATCAGTAAAATACAATAGGAAAATATAGTAAGTGAAATTCCATTGAAAATAACTTTAGAAAGTATAAGTACTTGGAAGTCTATCTACCAAGATATACATAAGAACTATAACTACAAATCAATGCTTACAAAAATATAGAGCTATTCATTGGAAAAATATTAATTGCTCATGAATATAAAGATACAATATAACAAAAATTACCTAAACAAATTTATTTATTCAATGTCATTCCAAATAAACTACCAAAAGATTACTTCATAGAACTAGAAAAAAAACCTGAAAAAAAAATGAAGCCCCTCAAAAGGTTAACTAAACCAAGGAAAATAATAAAAAGAGATAGGAATAAAGGGAATCTAGTGGTACAAAATCTACATGATACATAGAAGCAAGTGTATATGGAATCCTGATATTAAATCAATGATTGTAAAAATAAACAATAGGACCTCAGAAAAAGAAGGAAGAATAACTATAGAGGTTCCCAAGCTGCCTGGTACATAAAGATAGAAGAGAGTGATAGGAATTGTGAATTTCAGAGAGGACACTTTTCTTTTTCCTGAACCTGATATCTTGGCCCCAGTTGTGATCCATTCCTCTCTGAAATGGTGAACTTCATGAAACCCTAAAATTTAGTGACACACTCTATAATGGCTACTAGATACCAGAGCCTCTAATTTGATTCTAACGTATAAACCTGATTCCAACTGTACCTATAGATAGACTGGGTATTTAAATGTTTTGGGGATCTCAGGAAAATCTCAGAAATACCTAGATTGTCTCATCACACATTCTATCGTCCAATGTGTGCTGAATACTCTGTACTTCTTATGCTCAAATATCCTGTAAGTCTACTGGGGCAAATTTCCTATGTAAACTTGGAGCTACTGTTTCCTGTTCTCCTGATGGTACTTTGTCTTGTAGATATCAAAGAACACCTCCTTATCCTCCATTTTTATTAAAAAAAAAATGGTCCAGAGACAGTTGAGGATACATTTAGCAACCCATCTGATATCCTAGACTCTCTATGGATCTCTTCATCTTTAGATGGGAATTTTGAAATCTGCCATTCTTATTATCATCAAAGTTAGGAGAGGCCCATCTATACCCTTTATGCAGGGAAGCTATTTAGGACATTTCACTCATCATTGACTCTAAGAGATCAAAGTATTATTGTGCCTTGCAAATTGCCTTGCAAAACAATTCTTTCTGTTAAGAAACATAAACCAGGTCCAGATGGCAAGACTGTTTATCATGTTCTACAAAATTTGCACACTATAAATACCATTTGTGTTATCCCTAGGCAACCAGTGATACCCAAACTTGCTATTATCATTTCCTCAATTTCTACCTATTTTATGGTGATAGACCTTTGCTCAACATTTTTTTTTTACAATTACCATTCACACAGAAAGTCAAGATCTGTTTTCTCAGTACCTAGAAAAATATATAACAGAAGTGGACTCATCTGCCTCAAGAATTTATAGAAAGAGTTTATAGAAAGCCCCATTTTTTCTCAACTTTTTAAAATAGAATTTAGCATCTATCACTTTCAAGGGCTCCTTTTTGAGTTAATACATTGATGACTTTCTGCTAGCAGCTCCCAATTCCAAAATGGGACAAGGGGTTAGTAGTTATCTCCTATTACAGATTCACTGGAGGGATCATAAAGTGCCTGAAAGTGTACCTTCTACAGTTTGGATAGCTGGGATTTATTTTTGTTGCTGGAACTCATTCTATTTCCTCTACCCACATTTAGGGTATCCAGCAGTTTACTGCATTCACTATTAAGTAACAATCGCATGCCATCCTTACAGATGCCTTAGGCAGCAAGGGTAACTAAACCTCTTGTATCACTGACTAAAGACTCTCTTCTAGTACCATTACAGCTTAATTAGCAACACCTTTTTATCCTCTCAGATCCCTAAAATGTCTTGTTATCAGTACCTGCACTGGGACTCCCAGATTACATAAGCCCTTCTCTCTTAGTGATGTGGTTTCTAGTGTCCTTTGCCAAACATTTGGAACCTGGTCCAAGTCCAATAGCTTATTATTTTGCTCACATTAATTCTGTGGTAGCTGGGGCACCACCTGCCTCTGGACTAGCTATCAAGCATAATGAAAGTCACAACCCAGAAGCTTAAAAAACTTCATGTTGACCATCTGTCACCCCTTTGCAAAATTCTGACTTTGTTTTGTATACTGTCTTCTTTTATGAGAGATGGTGCTTATTACACTGGGGCCATCATTATTTCTGACTATGACACTCTGTGAATGGTTTTGTTAGTCTTTAATCTCAGTGCCCAACTTGCTGAGCTTTTGGCCCTTACCTAGGCATGTCAGATACCCAAAGGGAAGAGCACCACTATCTATTTACTCATGTTGAACATTTAGTGTCTGCCATGCTTTTGGAATGCTTTGGCTTACAGAAAGATTTTCGACATCTGCCAAGATCACTGCTAAAAAAAAAAAAAAAAAAGTTCGTCAACCTTCTCTCTTCTACTCTAAATGTCCTTCTATCCTATTTTTGTCTATTGTTCTACCCAGATTGATTTGCAGATTGCTCAAGACTGGCTACTAAAAAGTCTGCCTAATTATTGTTGACCCCCGTACTCAGTGAGTGAAGGTCTTTTCTGGCTGTTGGGTCCTAGTCATTTTATTCTTTTTTTTTTTTTCATTTTTGTTGCTAAGATACTCCTGAAAGAAATTGTTCCCTGCTTCAGCCCACTAGCACAATGATTCTGATAAGTACACCCAACTCTGTCCTGCTACAACTTTACTCTTGTCTAAGGGTGATTTCAAAATTTCACATACCTTACCACCTTCAAGTTCAGGCCAGGTTTAGTGTCTGAATAAAGAGCTTTAAAAAGCTATCATTGGCAAGTTGTGTACTGAGACCCATCTAAACTGGCCTGCTGTCATTCTTATGGCTTTATTCTATCTGTATGGTAGACCAAACGAGGAATAACATATATCTCCTTTTGAAAAAACCTTTCCCCCAGTATGAAATATCTTTAGTGGAGGAGATAATTTTTGCTCTTGCTCTATATAGAAGCTATAAAATAGCCTGAAGGAACTTTATGATGTAGGAGCTGTAGTGCACAATGGGACTCAACCAGCTTGAGAAAGACCCTTTCAGGTGTTGGTAGCTACCCCAATAGCAATTGAGATCCATGAAAAGTGTTTTTACATACATTGCTCTCATGTGAAATCTTCCCTACCCTTAATCCCCCATATCATATCATAATGTTTTTATTTGTTTTCCTTCCTTCCACAGTCCACTCTCCTGAAGAGGAATGGGAAAGTATTAATGCTATTAATAACCTCCATGGAAAGGTAAGCCAGGCTTTGTACCACACCAGAATAATTGGACTTAATGAACATTGGGTTTGTCTTCACATCCACCAAAATGACCCTGGTCCTTGGGAGATGTTTCCTGTTTCCTATTACTGTAAAATGAAACTCTCTCACAGCCCAGAGCTGATCCAGAGCTTAATCTTTTACCTTTAACTGGGATTTTTATGCTTTTTGCTTTTAATTGCTTGTCCTTAATAGAGAGATATTGAACTATTCAGAAACTAAGGCTATTATACTCACCAACTCTTAAAAAAGCAATTCACTTTTAAATTCATTAGATTTTTTGATACTGTCAAACTAGGGCCATCTCACCTAGAGTTATTATTCATGAGTTCCCATTTTTTTGTGACCAAGGAGCAATATTCTAACACTACTTTAGATAAATTGTATTTATAGTGTTCCCTTTCCTAACATTACCAAAGAAGCTCCATTGATCTATGCCAATGCCTGTCTCCTTGATGATATTAATAACAAGGGACCATGATATGTTTCTTTGACCAACCTTATAAACAATGATTCTAAATGGGTTTAGAATGGCAGTGATTTTGGTGGAGTTAAACTTACCCCTTCTGGAGTCTGGTGACAGAGTCTGGTGATCTCAAGTTTTCATTTTTAATGGCTTACTCACTGCTTTTCCCAAATTGGTATGGTACCTGTGAATTATCTATTGCCAACCCCTCTATCCTCAATCTTTAATCACATTGTTAGGCTACTGGAAAAGAATTCTTGTAGAAACTTGGGGAAGTGGTAGCACAAACACCAAAAAGGAGATCCTATCCATTAAGAAGGACATTGCAATTAGAAGCTTGTAAAAATTAACAATGATGATATCAAATTTTTGTGGTCTCTAATTCCTTATGTGGGGGGAGTCTCTATATTAGAACAAACAGATAGGAATCTCTCCTTTGAAAATGAAAAATTAGCTTAGGCTACAAGTGCATCCATCACCTCCTTAAAAATTGAAGTATATTTTTTGGCCCATTTAAATGGCCTTACAAAAATTACATGGTCCTAGAGCTCTTTACTGCCTATGCCACATAAAATGAAATTGCAACGAATCTTCACAAAATTCAATGAATTATAGCTGAAATGCAACTGCCCTTAATAAGTGATCCCTGGAGAAATCTTTTTTCTTAGTTTACTTGGCTTTAAGGAAATGCATTTATTGCCACCCTTGCCAAAGGGTCCTTGTTGCCTTTTTTTTTTTTTTTTGCTATTTTATTAGGCTTTGCCTTAGTTGTATTTAAGCCCATTACAAACTAGCTCCAGGAAGCTTATGTTAGTTTGATTACAACTATGTTTAAAAATCTTATAGCATTAGATTGTAGATAAGTGGTCCATGAGAGACATATCTCCTACTGATCAAAGGGGAGAATTGAGAAAACCAAATTGATTACATTTCCTAATAGATTCTATTTTTGTAATTAATTCTATGTATAGTTAATTTCATTCTTTATTTTGTGCAATTACTTAAGACCCTTTGTTTATCTGAGTTAAAAAGTTGATAGGTTTAGAAGTTTAGTCTTTCTTGGCATAGAAGCAATTAATCAATACTAAGATTTAATACAATTGGAGGGAGAAATATATAGTAAACTATAATAAAAAGGAACTTCAGCGTACTGCTTTCTTTTAGTCCTACATAATGATAAACAAAAAAAAAAGATAAAAGAAATAAAAGACTTGAACAGAATTTTAGAAAAATTAAAGATGATTTATTTCCATTAATTGCTAAGTAGAAATAGAAATAAATTTACATATAACTCAGCTGTATATGGGACTTTTGCAAAAATCAGTCATGTAAGGGGACATAAGGATCTCTTTGAAAATATAGACAAGAAGAAATATTAAATACATTATTTACTAGTCATGATGAAATAAAATTATATTCAATAAAGAATCCTTGAAGAAATAACTAAAATTAGAAACCAAATAACATGATTTTAAAGAACTATTGGCCAAAGAACAAAGAATAGAAATTATAGAAAATTTTCATCAAAGAAAATTACAATAATGAGACAACTTAAGAAAATTTAAGGGATACAATTAAAGCAGTTCTTGGGTGGAGAGAATGTATATTTCTAAATGTTTTCATCAATAAAACAAAAAATTAATAAATTGGGTATACAATTAAAAGTCTTAAACAATAGTAAATTAAAATCACAACTAACAAAATAGTAATTCAAAAAATTAAAAAAGATTAATAAAATCAAAACAAAAAATCATAAGTAAATTTAAGGGTTTGTTTGAAAACTGCCAAAAAAGATAAAGAGCAAACTAATGGGACTTTTTAAAGAAAGAGTAAAATCAGCTGTGTCAAAAATAGAAAAGAATTTACAATTGAAGAAGAAATAAAGGAAATTATTAGAAAAATCATATGTTAAAAACTGATGACACAAAGGAAGTATTTTCATACTTCTAATATTATGATCAAAATGATTGTCATCATTTTGAATGACAAAATAAGAAATAAACTAAATATCACAATATCAGAAAAATAAATTGAATAAATCATAAAGGAATTTGAAAAGAAAAAACTCCAGGATTATATTTTTATATAAAAATGAATTCTATCAAACATTCAAAAAGAATTAATTTTATTACACAAACCTTTAAACATAATAGGAAAAGAAGAAACTCTTCTACTCTCTTTCAAATTATATATATATACGTATATATATATATTAACAACTGAACCAGAAAGACAAAATAGAATGAAAATTATAGACCAACAGCTGTAATGAACATGGATCCAGAAGTTTTCATTGAAATACTAGTAAGTAGCTTTCAAAAAATATTAAAAAGATTATATACTATGATCAGATTGAACTTATAAAGGGATTTATATTGGCTAAACATAAGGAAGAACATCTAGTTGATAGAGTGGATAGACTGTCAGGACTGGAAAAAGGAAGACTTGAGTTCAAATCCAGCCTCAGACACTCACTATTTGTGTGACCCATAGTAAGTTATTTTTTTTTTTAAATCCATAAAATGAGTTGGAGAAGGAAATGGCAAACTACTCCAGTATCTTTGACAAAAAAACAAACAAACAAACAAACAAACAAACCACGTATGAGGTCACAAAGATTCAAGCATGACTGAATCAGTTAGATAACAGCAAATATAAGAAAAACTATAACACAATAAATAATGTTAATAATATAAATAAAGCAAAACATGAACATTATAGGAACAATAAATATAATTAAATATCTCCCTAAAATCAAAACTAAACATTATATGTAATGGAAAAAATTCAGAGACTTTCCTAATAATATCAAAAGTAACAAGCATGTTTATCCTTACTACTTCAGTTTAACATTGGCCTACAAATGCTAACTAGCTATAGGAATATCAAAAGGAAAAGAAATCAAAGGAATAAGCAAAGACCAGGAAGAAGAAAAAAAAATCTTTTAATATATATGGTGATTTAGATAGAAAAATCCTAAAGAAGTAACCAAATTAATTGGAACAACTCATAATTTCAGAAAAGTTGCAAAATATAGAATAATTCCACATAAATTATTAGCACTCCTGCAAATGGCCAAAAAAAAAATTATTGGGAAAGTTGGAAAGAAGTTAGACACAGTTAAAGCATAGGAAAGCATTTTACACCATATATCAAATACATGATTTAGACATAAAATTTGACCCCATAAAGCAACTTAGAGGAACAAGAATAAAATGATTGCTTACCTATGAAAAGAGGAAGGATTCATGACTAAACAAACAAATAAAAAAAGAATCACATAAAATAAAATTGACAGTTTTGATTATATAGAATTGCAATATTTTTTCATGAACAAATCTGGTGCAATTAAAATAGAAGCAATGGAAAAATATTTGCCTCTAGTTTTTTTCAACAAAAGTCTCATGTCTAAGTTATAAAAGAAATTCAGTCAAATTTATAAGACAAAGAATTATTCCCCATTAGATAAATTATAAAAGAATATGAAGAGGCAGATTTCAAAATAAATTATCAACAACCATATGAAAAAAATGTTCTAAATCAATAATAATAAGAGGAATAAGAATTGAGGCAAGTCTATGGTTCATTTTCACACCCATCAAATTGGCAAAAATGACAAAAGAGAAAAATGATGAATGTTGGAATTAATTAGTGATCAAGCCATTCTGGAAAGCAATTTGTAACTATGCCCCCAAAAGTTACTAAACTTTGATGAAGCTGAACTAGCTCTATATCTAAAAGAAGTCAAAGAAAATAATAAGACTATATATATATATATGTATATGTATATATCAGCTGTTTCCATAGTAGCCAAAAACTGAAAATTAAGGAAAAAAACACTTAGGGAATGACTGCACAAATTATGGCATGTGAATGCAATGGAATATAATTGTGCTGTTTAAAGTTATGAAATGGACAGTTTCCTTAGAAACTCAGAAGATGTCTATTACATATAATGTAGAATAAAAAAACTAGGAAAACAATTCAGTTCTCCCTATTTTCTTCCTTATTTTCTCCTTTAAATCTAATACTCGAAATTATTTTTTATCTTCTCAATGCTACTTAAATAATGAGAATTTTTTAAAAGAAAATTAACCCTCCCAAAAAGACTTTTCTATCCTATGTTTATAAGTTTGTCTAGCCATTTGAAAACAAAAATTTTATTTCTTAGTCTTTCATTACTATCTAAAAGCATTTAACTTTCTGCTCTTGGTTCAGTATGCATATTGAGTGCCCTCCTCATCTCTGGGTTCTTTTGAAGAAATAATTTTATTTTATTAAAAATCCAATTATTTTCATTTTTTGCTTAAGCTTAGTTTCACTGGATGTATTATTTTGGGATGCCAATTAATCTTTTTTGCTCTCTGGAATATCATATTACTAGTTCCTTTGATTTATTTTAATCAAAGTGGAATGCTAAGGTGTTCTGATTGATTGTTTCTCCTTGGAAGGTTAAGGGTTTAAAATTTTTTTTCCTTCATAGTTATAATTGTTTAGGTTGCTATGATATATGATACCATGTTTTTAGTAAGTTAAATTTGGGGTTCTTACTGTTGCTTTTTATGGTATCCAAATTTTTTTCCATTTTTTTTTTATTCTGGAAAACCTTTAATCCTTGAATCATTCTTCCCATTATATCAGGTTCCATATTCTTCTCTCCTGTGTTTTCCAGTCTTGGATATTGTTGTTCCATTATTCTCTTTTCAATCTTTATACCTTGTAAGGTGGAAGATCCCTTCTACCCTAAGTATACCAATTATAAGGTGGAAGATTCTCCTGAGGGACAGTCCTACCCCTGAGAGAATACTGAGATATTGAAGAAAGAGAAGCAGCCCATGCCATCATGGAAGCAAAATAGATTTTATTGGGTGAAATTTACTTATACAGCTAGTGGCAGGACAGTGTAGATCTCCACACTTCCTTTACTACAAGTCAGATATTATGTAGAAAGAGAACAAAGAAAGCGTAAAGAAGGTTAGGGAAAACAAGTTCAATGAAAAGTTTCTCATGAAATAGAACTGTTTTTTGCAGTTTACATTAAACATGATACTCGAGGTCACCTTCCACACTCTTGCTCCCACCATATGACCTACCCATCATGACCTGCTCATACATTTTTTTTTTTGCTGAAGCAATTGGAATTAAGTGATTTGCCTAAGGGTAACACAGCTAGGAAGTGTTAAGTGTCTAAAACCAGATTTGAACCCAGGTCCTCCTGATGGTACCTCTGAATTGTTTTAATTTGCATTTTTCTAATCAATAATGATTTAGAGCATTTTTTCCCATATGACTACATGGGAATACATAATTAGGTTTCTTTCTATAGAGATAGTTTTTATTTCTTTATCTGAAAAATTCCTATTTATATCGTTTGACCATTTATCAATTGGGGAATGACTTTATTCTTTTTTTTTTAATTTTTACTTTTAAATAACTTTTTATTGACAGAACCCATGCCAGGGTAATTTTTTACAACATTATTCCTTGCACTCACTTCTGTTCCAATTTTTCCCCCTCTCTCCCTCCACCCCCTCCCCCAGATGGCAAGCAGTCCTATACATGTTAAATATGTCACAGTATATCCTAGATACAATATATGTGTGCAGAACCAAACAGTTCTCTTGTTGCACAGGAGAATTGGATTCAGAAGATAAAAATAACCTGGGAAGAAAAACAAAAATGCAAACAGTTTATATTCATTTCCCAGTGTTCTTTCTTTGGGTGTAGCTGCTTCTGTCCATCCTTGATCAATTGAAACTGAATTAGATCTCTTTATCGAAGAGATCCACTTCCATCAGAATACATCCTCATACAGTATCGTTGTTGATCTCCTGGTTCTGCTCATTTCACTAGCATCAGTTCATGTAAGTCTCGCTAGTACTTTCTGTATTCATCCTGCTGGTCATTTCTTACAGAACAATAATATTCCATATTGTTCATATACCACAATTTACTCAACCATTCTCCAATTGATGGGCATCTATTCATTTTCCAGCTTCTAGCATTACAAACAGGGCTGCCACAAACATTTTGGCACATACAGGTCCCTTTCCCTTCTTTAGTATCTCTTTAGGGTATAAGCCCAGCAGAAACACTGTTTGATCAAAGGGTATGCTGTTTGGTAAATTTTTGATCATAGTTCCAAATTGCTCTCCAGAATGGCTGGATGTGTTCACAATTCCACCAACAATGATTCAGTGTTCCTGTTTTCCCACATCCCTTCCAACATTCTGCATTATCTTTCCCTGTCATTCTAGCCAATCTGACAGGTGTGTAGTGGTATCTCAGAGTTGTCTTAATTTGCATTTCTCTGATTAATAATGATTTGGAGCATATTTTCATATGGCTATAAATAGTTTTAATTCCTTCGGAATGACTTTATTCTTATGAATTTGATAGTTTCCAATATAGAAATGAGGCCTTTATCAGAAACACTGGCTGTAAAAATTGTTTCCCCAGCTTTCTGCTTTCCTTTTATCTTGGTTGCATTGGTTTTGTTAAATGCACAAAACCTTTGTATTTTAATGTAAACAAAATTATACATTTTGTATTTCATCATGTTTTCTATTGCTTGTTTGCTTATAAATTCTTTCCTTCTCCATAGATTTGACAGATAAACTATTCCTTGCTCTCCCAATTTGTTTATGGTATCATTCTTTATCTTTACATAATATACCCATTTTGATCTTGTGATACAGTGACATAACATGACAGAAAAGGAAAATGATAACTGTTGAATAAAATGTGGGAAAATTGGAACCCTAAAGCCTTGTTGAGTTATAAACTAATCCAACCATTCTAGAGAGCGATTTGGAACTATGCTCAAAGGGCTATAAAATTGTGCATACTCTTTGATTCAGCAATACTAGATCTGTATCTTAAAGAAATAATAAAAAAGGGAAAAGAAACCATGTGTAAAAATATTTATGACAGTTCTTTTGTGGTGGCAAAAATCTTGGAAATTGTGAGGATGTCTATCAACTGGAGGATGGTTGAACAAGTTGTGGCATATGTTTGTAATGGAATACTATTATTCCATAACTAATGATGAAAAGGCAGATTTCAGAAAAACCTGGAAAAATTGAACTGGTGAAATTATACTGAGTGAAGTGAGCAGAATCAGGAAAACATTGTAATAGCAACAATGTATAATGATCAATTGTGACAGACTTACATCTTTTCAGCAATGATCTTAGACAATTTCAAAAGCTTCATGCTGGAAAATGCTATCCACATTTAGAGAAAGAACTATGGAGTCTAAGCATACTATTGTTATTTTTTTTCTTTATTATGCTTTTTTCTTTTGTTCTTATTCTTCTTTCATAACATGACTAATGTAGAAATATGTTTAACATGATTACAATGCATATTTGTATAATCTATATCAGATTGCTTGTTATTTTGGGAAGAAAGGGAAGAAAAATTTGAAACTTAAAATATTACAAAAATGAATGCTGAAAAGATCTTTACCTGTAATTGAAACCTGCCTGTTTGTACTCTTTCGTTATTATCTAATAAGGAATGACTTTTTATCTTAAAAATTTGACTGAGTTCCTTTTATAAGTTTGATGTGAGACTTTTGTTGAAAATACTATTAAGTGAAAAAAGTAAAGGAAATGAGAAGCAGAACAATCTCAGAAAAACCTAGAAATACTTACATGAACTGATACATAATTAATAGTACTGTGTATATAATGTTGTACACAGTAACAACAAGATTATGTGACGATGAACTAACTATGAATGACTTAGCTGATCTTAGAAGTAAAGTGATCCAAGACAATCCAAAAGATGTAATGATGAAATATATTATCCAAAAGTTTACCAAGACTTACACAAACACACATAAAAGATTTTACTTAACATCTTTCATTTGTCATCATCATCATCATCATCCTCTTCTTCTTCCTCTTCCTTTTCCTCTTCCTTCTCCTCCTCCTTATTTTTTCTACTTCTGTTTAAATTCATCTTGGTATAAAACTTAAATATTAGAAACCACTTCTATGTTAATAACAAACTTATAAATTCTCAGTAATCCAATATATTGTTTAGAAATTTCACAATGCTAAGGAATTATTTCCAAGGAGTGATAAGATGTATGACTCAGCTTAAAGTAGGTTCTTGCATGTTTACAAACAAGAAGATATTACAAGGTCTTTTTTTTTATTATCTTTTCCCACACAGTAATCACCAATTTTCTTCTCTTCTTCCATAATTTTTTCAGTACCTACCAAAATCCATCACTCAGTCATGGACTTAACTGGTAGGATTTTTAAAAGTTATTATAGTTTGTCATTCCTTGGGAGGGCTCAAGAGCTTGCTCTGCTTGGTCCCTTAAATAAGCTTTTTTGGGGAAGAAATAAGACAATTTGAATATAATTCAAATTGAACATAATCTATATAAAAATGGTGGGCACATGACAATGTTTGTTTTGCTTATTTTTCTTTTCTGTCTTTATTTTATGTTTTTTCTTATTTTCTATTTAGTTTTATCAATTTTATATATATGCATCTATATTTGTATACATTTATTCCACACATATGCACATGTATGAATATGTATATATACATATATATTATATAATAGCATTTCATTTTCAAAATATATGCAAAGATGGTTTTCATTCACCCTTGCAAAACCTTTTGTTCCAAATTCTCTTCCCTCCCTTCCTCCTCCTTCCCCCCTCACTCTCTTTCTTTATCTCAGAAAGAGTTAATAACAGGCAGGCCATCTTCAAATGCTACTTCTAATTTTTTCTTGCTCTTTGAAATTTCAAAGACATCATCCCCCCTCACTTCTATATAATCAGTGAGATGACATTCATTTTTTAACTGTAAAATAATAAATCTCATTCTGAAGGGTGGAATGTGCTCTTAGTTAGAATGCTAACCCAAAACTTGGTAAAAAATATTTTGGCATTTATAAAAACATTCAAACCACAATTTAGAGATTCACAGTAGAAAATATATACTTTAGTTTCAAACTGAGCTTCTAATTAATTTGCAATGTAAAAAAAGTTTATAAAGGGAGAAGATCTCCTTACTTTTATGTGTTTTTCCCTAATACTCCCCAAATTTGGCCATGTAAAAGGGAAACAAAAGTACATAGATCTTCCCAGATCTATAGAAAGATCATATTTTTTTTTCAGGAAAAAGATTAGTTTACAAGATACAGAGAGATTAATTAGCCAAAGTATGTGTTCCATGCACACAATTGTAGGCACACAGATTCTGACCCCCTCCCCAATAGTATTATGTGTAAAGACAGTTTTTTTTAACATTTATTTCTGTAGAATTTTGTTTCATGTATGTATGTACTTCCTCTTCCTACCCCTACCCTTACCCCAAGATAGCAAGCAATTCAATACAGATTCAATATGTATATCCTAAACAGATTTCCATATTTGTCACGTTGTACAAGAAAAATCAGACCAAAAGGGGAAAAAAAAAACATGAGAAAGAAAAAGCAAACAAGCAAAACAAAACAAAAAAAATGGTGAAAGTACTATGCTTTGATTCACATTCAGTCTTTGTACTTCTCTCTCTGGATTTCATTTTCCATTCCAAGTCTATTGGAATTATTGTGGATCACCTCTTTACCAAGAAGATCTAAGTCTATCATAGTTGATCATCTTGCTATTACTGTAGATATACAGATTCTGAGAGACACACAAACACAAGCAAAAATACACAAACCAACCAATAGCTATGAAACAGTGAACCAAGTATCTCCTTACTATGAGACTTTTTACCTTTTGAATATTTACTTCTCCTTCTCAAATAAGAAGCAAAATAAATAAACATGTTGTTCTGTTTGTTCCTTATTAGACATCTCCAGAGTTATGCATACAGCCTTAAGAATTATTACCCTTCAAAACTGTACCTTGTCTTGTTTTTCATATATTCATATCTTCTATTTCTTTTACCAATAATATTCCAAATAATCTTCTCCTTACTGAGTTTTTCTTTCTCTTTCTCATTGTCCTCTGACTCAGTCAAAAAGACATATGAAGGGAAAGAGGGAGGAAGGGAGGTCTTCAATTAAGCAATACAAATAGCTAAGCTGATATGCTGCAAGTTTCTCAAGGTACAAGTTGATAAGAACTTTACAGGCATCCCTGTACTCACAGTAGAAATCTAGTATACTGGTCACCCCTCTTCCCAAAGAATGTGACTAAGTAGGATTTACTCTTACAGACTTCTCTTCCTAAATCCATTTCTTCAGTACTATGCCAGCTATAACAATTAAAAGGTGACAGATCTGTTCTGCCCTGATTATGCCAATTGCAGCGTGGCAGACTATCATAAGGGACAGTTTCACCTCCAAGAGAATGCTGAAATACCAAAGAAAGAGGAGTAGTTTATGCCAGCATGAAAGTAAATAGATTTTACAGTAAAGCTTACTAAGATTGGTACTGACTGATCTCCACACTACATCAAGGCAAAGAAGATCAGGGATGACCTAAAGTGACATGCTAGTTTTCTCGTGGGATAGGACTATTTTTTTTATTTATATTATTTATCATTTTCAAGGTCATGTTCCCACATTTGTGCTCCCACTATAGGCACATTTTCATTCCAATTTTGTCATTTTCGCTTTTACAGATACTAAATTTATGCAGAATATCTGTTTTGTTATTTTGCCCTTTCAAAGCAAGAATAAGCAATAAGAATAAAATAGCACTTAGTTGTTATGGATGTGCCCATGCTTTTTCTCCATATGGAAAAAGATATTGTTATCAGTGATATAATGATTATGACGACTCATGTGGTCTTCAGACATCTACAAGTAGAGGGGTCCTGAATCCATATGAGTGGAGCTTTTTATGTACTTAGATAGCTTTCAAGGGAGGTAGGGATCAAAAAGTTCTCAGGAGTAGCTTTGTCCTTTTTTAAGGAAAAACTAATCTTTACAAAATGAAGAACCTTAGAGAGAAGACAAATTTCCTCTCTCCCTCCCCCCTTCTCTGCTTTCTAGTAAAAGTGAAAGGTTTTTTTTCTTGAAAAACAAAACAAAAAAACTCCTGAGTCTGGTTTCCTCAATTCTAGAACTAGCAAACTATTAAAAGTTATTTAAAGCTTTTAAAGGAGTGGCAAATGTTTTTGTTTAACCAATAGCTGTTCCCTTCTTGACCCAATTAAAAAAGTTTTACACCTCATAAATAAAATCCATAACATAAATGCATCTTATCATCATTAAACCTTCATCTTGAATGATTACCTTATTATGCAATTGTAGGAAAAGTTTTAACATCTGCTTTACATTTTGTGATTATATTCTAGACCTTTTGTGATTATATTACTTGAGATATAGATGAAAACTCTTTTTTATGTAACACTGGACGTTTTGCAAAGGAATATACTTCAAAAGATAAATATATATATATATATAGTGTATATATATATATATATATATATATATATATATATATATATATATATATATATATATATACACACAAGTACTCCTTTAACATGTGGGAGGCATAATTCTCTCTGCCCCTACTTCCCATCTCAGACTCTGAGGAGGGGAAGGGACAAGGAATTAGGTTCATAGTTTAGTTCAGTTCCTTTGGGGTCCTCAAACTTTTTAAATAGGGGGCCAGTTCACTGTCCCTCAGACTGTTGGAGGGCCGGACTATAGTAAAAACAAAAACTTTGTTTTGTGGGTCTTTAAATAAAGAAACTTCATAGCCCTGGGTGAGGGGGATTATCATTCTCAGCTGCCGCATTTGGCCTTCGGGCTGTAGTTTGAGGACCCTTGCTAGAGCATAGTACCAGTTCTAAGTAAAAAAAAAAATCTTAGACTTGCAGCCCCTCGCTTTCTCAAAGTTTCTTTACCCAGCTGGCATTCTGGGCCTACTTGCAAACCTAGCTCCAAAATCTTCATGGCTCCAAGGCTCCATAGCTGAAACTCCTGGTCCATGAGAATAATCCTCACACCCCAAACTGAGAAGAATAAGGCAGATCAGAAAGCAACAACAAAATAATATCCCCAGACCCATTTCTTTAGGAAAAGGATAAAAGGCAGAAAAATATTCCCTGTTTCAGTTCATGATGAATATAGTGGGCACAGAAAAAAGCATAACAAAAGAATGGTAAAAAAAGATCCTGTGTCATCAGTTTTAAAGATATAGGCAACTAATCAAAGTATGCCACTCACATCACATAATAGGGGACCCAGAAGGTTCCATTTTAGACAAATTATGTATGTTCAAAGACCCTTCAAGGTTGGCACCAGGTTACACTTACATATGAAAGACTGCAAAAATATAATTGGAAAAACAACAACAACAAAGAAACTGAAAATTATGAAATTATAATGATCAAGCTTGGTCCCAAAGGAGAGATATGGGAATAAATGTACCTCCTTTTTTTTTTTTGCAGAGTTGAGTAGTTATGGATATAGAATACTACATATGTCAGATTTCACTTATGTGTTGATTAGTTTTGCTTCACTTTTTTTGTTTTTCTTTTTTATTCTTTGCTATGAAGGATGATTCTATGGGAGAGTTTAAGGAAAAGCTTTATTAGGAAATAAAGATTATATTAAAAAATTAAAAAAACTAATTACCCTGTGACTGTTCTTTGACTTTTTGCCTTGGGAAATTCATCTATTAATTTGAGCATGGAGCAGGAGAGACAGATGTTCCTTTTTTTCTTCTCATTCTGTCATCTTTCTAGCACTCATCTCTCCTCTTAAAAATTTACTTTTATACTAAAATTATTTTCAGGATATGGGGCAGCTTAGTGGTGAATATTTATAGTACTAATCCTGGAGTCAAAAAGACTTAAATTCAAAGTCCAGCTCAGCCACATATTAACTATATTACCTTAGGCAAGATTAAATCTCTATTTTCCTCAATTCCCTCAACTATAAGTGGAAGTAACAGTAGCATCTATCTCCCAAGGTTGCTATGAATATCAAATGTGATTATAATTGTAAATTGCTTAGCATAGTATCTGTCATATAGTAGGGACTATATAAATGACAGCTATTATTATTATTACTATTATTTTTATTATACCCATTTCTCATTGAACACTTCATTGTAACAATGATTAACATTTAAGAAAAACAAAACTGACAAAAAGACTGAATCTAACAGTTTATGCCGCATTTTGCCTTTTTGTCCTCCACTTCTTTTTTGGCCATGTATTTTAACTCTATGGAGAGAGGGACTAAAGTTAGATTAGGATAGGATTAGAATATCTATTCCATGTTTTCATCGCTTTTATATTCTCTACAGAGATTCTCAACCTTTTAAAATAGGGGGCCAGTTCACTGTCCCTCAGACTGTTGGAGGGCCAGACTATAGTAAAAACAAAAACTTTGTTTTGTGGGCCTTTAAATAAAGAAACTGCATAGCCCTGGGTGAGGGGGATAAATGTCCTCAGCTGCCGCATCTGGTCAGCGGGCTGTAGTTTGAGGATCCCTGCTCTATATCTTTCCCCTAGATTCGCTTACTTTATTCCACATCAGTTCAAACAACTCTTCTCATGTTCTATGAATTCCTCATATTCATTATTCCCTATGGCATAATTTTCCATTATATTAATATACCACAGGTTGGTGAACAATTCTCCAATTGCTACCTTTATTTTTTGCCCCACATTGTGCTGCTATGAATATACATATGTATATGTATATATATATATATATATATATATATATATACATATATATGTAGGTATATGCATAAAAATACATACATACATACATACATATGCCCATATATAGTACTTTTCTTTCTGTTCTGTTTTTGATCTGATTGAATATATGCTAAACCATGGGGTCACTGAATCAAAAGGTATGAACAATTTACAGCCTTTTCACAGAATTCCAATTTTTGTTTTCTTGAAATAGTTGGACTAATGGATACATACCTTCATCAATGGACTCTCTAATATACTGTTGGGATAATTGTGAATTTTATTTTCTGTCCAGTTTATATTCAAGAATGGAATGGGCCATTACACACACAAAAAAGAATGATTTTATTACAAATAATAAAACACAATTCACAAAATAGAATTTCTTCAATTACTGTAAAGATAGCTTTATTGTATTACAATTCCATTCATTTACATGCACTATTTTCCCAACTTTGACCTGTTCCAATATGTTAAGGAGGAATGAATTAATGAATAAACTTATTGAGCACTTAACTATGTTTCTAATCATAACAGATACAAATAAAAAACTAAACAGTCTCTTCTTACCTCTAATTGAAAGAAACAATATACATTAGAGAATTCAGAAGCAAGATAGATGGAAAGGCTTGAAAATCCATTGGGTGCATTATTGTGCTCAAGGATCTGGAGAATGTTGCAGCAGGACAGATGGTAAGGCCTAGATTATCTAAGGATACATACAGTGGCAGGGCAGATGGCAAATTTGATCTATTTTGATTTCAAATCATTTTTAAATAAGTTCTTCAGGGGCAAAACTTGGTTGAACTCATTAAGTGAGTTCTCTTAATATGCCCGGATTTCAAGGGAAGTACCTTACTAGCTCCTTGTAAAGCTGATAGAATAGAAAACAAGAAGTTCATTTTGTCTGTACTAGCCATTAGTATAGACAAGGGATACAAGGATGAATTGCCCATATAAAGAATATTTAAAATTTTTTATTTAATATTTTTCTCCAGTTACATTTAAAACTATCTTTTTTCATTTTTTAAAGGATTTTTGAGTTCCACATTCTTTCCCTTATCCCCATACACAATTAAGAAACCACATGTGGATGCCCATCAATTGGAGAATGGCTGGATAAATTGTGGTATATGAATGTTATGGAATATTATTGCTCTGTAAGGAATGACCAGCAGGATGAATACAGAGAGGCTTGGAGAGACCTACATGGACTGATGCTAAGTGAGATGAGCAGAACCAGGAGATCATTATACACTTCGACAACGATATTGTATGAGGATGTATTCTGATGGAAGTGGATTTCTCTGACAAAGAGACTTAACTGAGTTTCATTGGATAAATGATGGACAGAAACAGCTACACCCAAAGAAGGAATACTGGGAAATGAATGTGAACTATTTGATTTTTGATTTTCTTCCTGAGTTATTTTTACCTTCTGAATCCAATTCTCCCTGAGCAGCGGGAGAGCTGTTCGGTTCTGCAAAGTGTATTGTATCTAGGATATACTGCAACATATTTAACATATATAGGACTGCTTGCCATCTTGGGGGGGGGAGGAGGGAGGGAGGGGAAAAAACGAAACATAAGTGATTTCAAGGGGTAATGCTGTGTAAAAATTATCCTGGCATGGATTCTGTCAATACAAAGTTATTATTAAATAAAATTAAATTAAAAAAAAAAAACATGATGGAGGGCTTAAGAAACAAAAAACAAAAAACAAAAAAAAACAAAAAAGAAACCACATGTGAAATTATGTAAAACATTTCCATAAAAATCTAGCTGTGAAGGAAAACATAGATGTCTCACCCTAAGGAAAATAAAAAAAAACCTTCAAGAAAAATTAAGTTAAAAATAAAGAGAGAGAGAGAGAGAAAATAGAGAATGTTTCAAGTTGTAATCAGACTCGATCAGTTCCTCGTCTTGGTATGGGTAGGATTTTTCATCATAAATCCTTCAGAGCAATTGTGGATGATTATACTACTAAAAGTAACAAACTCATTTACAGCTGATCATTCTAGAACATTCCTACTTTGTATACAATATATTTTACTTTGTTCATGGAAGACTTTCCAGGGTATTGTTTTTGTTTTTGTTTTTTTTTTTCCTAAGAGCCTCCTGCTCATCATTGCCTAGAGAACAATAATATCCCATCAGAGAAATTTGCTTCAAAAATGTTACTAATGCTAATTGTATTTCTCACCATTTATTCTCTCTTTCCTTTCATCCTGTCCCTTCTCAAAAGTATTTTGTTACTGATCACTCCCTCCCCCAATATACCCTCTCCTTTATTGCCCATCCACACTTCCCATATCCCATTTACCTCCAAATTTCCTACAGGGTAAAATAGATTTCTATACTCCTATTGAGTATTTGACCCAATTCTGATGGGAGTTAAGTTCACTCACTCACCCTCTTCTTTCCCTCTTCCACTCCACTATAAAATCTTTTTCTTGCCTTTTTTTTTGTGGCAGATAATTTGCACCATTCCACTTCTCCCTTTCTCTTTCTCCCAGTACATTCCTTTCTCACCCCTTAATTGCATCATTAAAAAAAAATATTATCCCTTCATATTCAACTCCTTCTGTCTATATACACTCTTTCTAATTATCATAATAATGAGAACATTTTAATGAGTTACAGGTATCATTTTCCCATGTAGAAATGTAAACATAAACTTTATTAAATATATCACTTTATGTTATCACTTTCCTGATTACTTTCTTATGCTCCCCCCTAGAGTCCTGTATTTGAAAATCAAATTTCCCATTCTGTTCTGGTCTTTTCATCATGAATGACTACCTTTTCCTTGGAAGGATTATACTCAGTTTTGCTGGGTAGGTGATTCTTGGTTGCAGTCCTAGCTTAATTGCTCCCCAGAATATCATATTCCAAATCCTCTGGTCCTTTAATGTAGAAGCTATTAAATCTTGTGTTAAAAGTATCTATTTTCAAAAATAATTTTGTATTAAAGGAACCTGGTCCAAAATTTTCTTTAGATCAGAAAAGGTTGTTCACATGGCTTTTTACTGGAATATTGATGCTAGTTTTATAACAATTTTATAATATCTAAATTTTACCTTCCAGAAATGGAGGGGAGTACTTTATGAATTGAGTAATTGAAATAATACTTTAAGTTAAGTGATAAATGGGTAGCATACAGAAAAAGTCTATCTGCTCATAAAGATATATACTACTTAAGAACTTTAAGCTTTAACTTTTCTGAATAATATACATATTTTTAAAAATCCAACTTCTGCACATTTTAAATGGAACACACAACTTGATTTAGAAATGTAGGTGCAACAATTTGTGTTCCTTGTTTTTCTTTTTTTTGGATATTCAAATGGAAACTTGATTTTTTTTCTAATAGTATTTACATGTAAAGATAGTTTTCAACATTTATAAGATTTTTAAGTTCTAAATTTTTTCTCACTTCCTCCGATATAGGTTTTACATGTACAATTATATTAAATATATTTCCACATTAGTCATGTTGTGAAAGAAGAACAATAACAAAAGGGAAAAAAACCACAAGGAAAAAAAAAGTGAAAATATTGTGCTTCGATCTGCATTCAGATTCCACAGTTCTTTCTTTAGATGTGGTTAATATTTTCCATCATAAATCTTTTTGAATTGTCTTAGATCATTATATAGCTAAGAAGAGCTATCAAAACGGATCATTACACAGTCAATATCAATATAAATCTTTCTAGGTTTTTCTGAAATCTATCTGCTTTTCATTTCTTATAGCACAATAGTAATCTACCACATTCACATACCACAATTTATTCAGCCATTTCCCAATTGATGGGCACCCCCCTAAATGCTAATTTTTTTCTACCACAAAAAGAGCTAATATAAATATTTTTGTATATGGATCCTTTTCCCTTTTTTATGATCCTTTTGGGGTACAGACTTAATAGTAGTATTGCTGGATCAAAGGGTATTCAAGTTTTATAACCCTGTGGGCATAATTTCTAGAATGGTGGGATCATTTCTCAATTCCACCAATAATTCATTAGTGTTTTGATTTTCCCATATCATCTTTAAATTTTATCATTTTCCTTTTCTGTAATATTAGCTAATCTGATAAATGTGAGGTAGTGCCTCAGAGTTGTTTTAATTTGGATTTCTTTAATCAATAATAACTTAGAGCATTTTTTCATATGACTATAGTTTCAATTTCTTCATCTGAAAATTGCTGATTCATATCTTTTGACCATTTATGAAATGGGGAATGATTTATATTTTTACAATCTGACTCAGTTCTCTATATATTTTAGAAATGAGGCCTTTATAAGAAAAACTGAATGTAAAAATTATTTCCAGCTTTCTGTGTTCCTTCTAATTTTGGTTGCATTGGTTTTGTTTGTGCAAATCCTTTTTAACCTAATGTCATCAAAATTAGCCATTTTATATTTCACAATGTTCTCTATCACTTGACTGGTTATAAATTCTACCCTTCTTTTTCTTCCCTGACTTCCCCCCTCTCTCTCATCCCTCTTTCTCCCATTTCTCATCTCTTTCTTATCTCTCTCTCTGTAGGAGAACATGTTAATAGTACATATTCCAAGAATCAAGACTGATTATTTGTATTTAATCTAAGTTTAGCTGACTTTTCAAATTGTTGTTAATGTTATTTTATGTACACACCCCGACACACCTATATATATATAATTATTCTCCTGGGTCTTTTTTTTGCTTTTCAATGGTTCATAAGAATCTTCTGATGCTTTTCTGAATTCTTCATATTAATGATTTTTGATGTCATAGTAACATTACATTATATTTATATGATATAATATATTCAACCATTAACTAATCATTTGCTAGCCAATTTCATTCTAGTCCAGGTGTTGGTTTTTATATAGTCCTTGAACTAAGAATGGTTTTATATTTTTAAGTGGTTGAAAAAATCAAAAGAATATTCTGTGACACGTTAAAATTTATATGGAATTCAGGTTTTAGTATGTGTAAATAAAGTGTTACTGGAGCGCACTACCTCACACTAGCATATTGTCTAAGGCTGCTTTTTCACTACAACTAGAGGAGTGGTTGTGACAAATATAATAACACTCTCATCTCTTTACACCACTGCTTGGAGTGCTATATATCACAGTAACTCAGTTATAACTTGAGTGTCTTCAATGCCATGCATATCAAAATCTTTTATTATTTTATTTTTAGTGCATACCCATCAGGTCACAACAAGAAGAGAAAGGGGACTTGGAAGTTTGCATTTTAAGATACAGTGAAGTGTGGATAATTTTTTTTTTGTCAAATTGGATGGCAAAGCTGTGTGTTCATTATGTAGTAACACTGTGCTATGCTAAAAGAATACAATATACATCAACATATCTGACTAGGAACTCTTCATAAAATTCCCAATTCAAAGGAGAGCAATGGTAAGAAAAATCAGAAAATTTAAAATGGAATATCTCATCATAGTAAAATTTCTTCACAAAAGTGAAAAAAAAAATGAAGCTGCAATGAAAATATTTTTGAGTGACTTATTTGTTAACTAAGCAAGGAAAGGATGGTGAATTAATTAAATAATATTTGATTGCAACAATTGAAGAAATCTATCCAAAGAACTTATGTAAGACAGTCTTTTGGTTCAACTAAAATCATATGCTTGTAAATTGATACCAACATTTCACAGTCCCTCCCTGTGTGAAATGACCTTTTCAAATATGATATATATAAAATTTCATTATAAATCAGCATTAACAGATGGACATTTACAATCAATTTTGATGATAAGGAACATTCACTGTAAAGCCTAATTAAGGAAAATATTCTCCTCCCCTCCATACACACACAAAATAATTCCAATCTTCTTATTAGTAGATCTATATTATAAAACTTATACTTGATTTATTATCATTATATTTTGAATTTAATAAATAAAAAAATTGTGAAAATTTGTTGTGGGAATTTCTCTTAAGTAGATATATATCCTCCCTGTTGCCTTTTCATTCACAAGGCATATACTATTTACTATCTAACCTTGTAAAGCCTGCTGAGTCCTGTTCTAGACTTTTATAGTAAACACTGCAATTAATATTTTGTATGTATTGTAGCTTTTTCCTCCTTGGCTCTACTTTTCCATGAGAATCTATGACAATATGTAAATAGCAATTTGCAACAATAAAATCATTAATAAAGCTATTGCTGATAATAGTGCTATATACAATAATTGATTTTGAATATTAGCATGAAACATTTTTATTCATGTACATCTGATTTCTAATGGTGTATACGTCTACTAGTACATAGGAGAGAAGATAAAGGATTGCTAATCAGAAGGATGAATATATCCAACTTCTCCCAGTTGGTGTGGTTTTTTTGTTTGGTCAATATCAGAGATCTGAAGCCATTGGCTTCAGCAGATCTAGGCATCAATTTTCCCACTTAAAGGTGAGATTATGAAGAAAATAAATAGGCCTTAAGTGTGCATTTTGTGCCAAGTACTCTGCTAAGTATTTTACAGATACTCTTATTTAATCCTAACAACAATCCTATTGAGAAAAATGAGATCAAATGATTTGTTAAGATAGCTACTTAAGTGTTTTAGGCCATATTTGAACTCAAAACTTCTAGAATCCAGCCCCAGTACCCAGTGCTTAGTTGCCTTTGTGATAAGGCTTAAATGTACCTAAGTTTCTTTTGGTTCTTATTTAGTAAATCTCTGAATTTGAGAAATTATAAAATATTAAATAAATTTTATTTTATTATTAAGTAAAAAAAAAAACGAAATATATTTTCAGTCTAGCTCTGAGCCCTCATACTATATTTTTCCCAGCAGTTTATGTTAGTACAAGTATTTATGTGAGAATACATAGATGCTCATAAACATTATAATTAATACTATAATTATAAAATATATAATAATTGGCTTCTTGGATGAAATTGATTTCTTTTTTAAAAAAATTTATTATAGTTTTTTATTTACAAGATATATATGCATGGGTAATTTTTCAACATTGACAGTTGCAAAACCTTTTGTTCCAACTTTTCTCCTCCTTCCCTCCACTCCCTCCCCTATATAGCAGGTAGACCAATACATGTTTAATATGCTAAAGTATATGTTAAACACAATATATGTATACATATAATTATTTTGTTGCACAAAAAAAATCAGACTTAAAAATAAGGTAAAAATAACCTGAGAAGGAAATCAAAAATGCAAGCAGGAAAAAACAGAAGGATAGGAAATGCTATGTTGTGGTTCACACTCATTTCCCATAGTTCTTTCGCTGGGTGTAGCTGGTTCTCTTCATTATTGAACAAATGGAACTGATTTAGTTCATCTCATTGTTGAAGAGAGCCACATCCATCAGAATTGATCATCATATAGTATTGTTGTTGATCTCCTGGTCCTGCTCATTTCACTCAGCATCAGTTCATGTAAGTCTTTCCAGGTCTTTCTGAAATCATCCTGCTGGTCATTTCTTACACAACAATAATATTCCATAACATTCATATACCACAATTTACCCAACCATTCTCCAATTGATGGGCATCCATTCAATTTCTAGTTTCTAGCCACTATAAAAAGAGCTGCCACAAACATTTTGGCACAAACAGGTCCCTTTCCCTTCTTTAAAATCTCTTTGAGATATAAGCTCAGTAGTAACACTGCTGAATCAAAGGGTATGTACAATTTCATAACTTTTTGAGCATAGTTCTAAACTGTTCTCCAGAATGGTTGGATGCATTCACAATTCCACCAACAATGTATCAGTGTCCCAGTTTTCCTACATTCCCTCCAACATTCACCATTATCTTTTCCTGTCATCCTAGCCAATCTGAGAGATATGTAGGGGCATCTCAGGGTTGTCTAAATTTGCATTTCTCTGATTAATAATGATTTGGAGCATTTTTTCATATAAGTAGAAATAGTGTCAATTTCGTCATTTGAAAATTGTCTGTTCATATCCTTTGGCCATTTATCAATTGGAGAATGCCTTGATTTCTTATAAATTAGAGTCAATTCTCTATATATTTTGGAAATGAGATCTTTATCAGAACCTTTGACTGTAAAAATGTTTTCCCAGTTTATTGCTTCCCTTCTCATCTTGCCTGCATTAGTTTTGTTTTTTTTTTAAACTTTTTAATTTGATATAATCAAAATTTTCTATTTTGTGATCAATAATGATCTCTAGTTCTTCTTTGGTCACAAAGTCCTTCCTCCTCCATAGGCCTGAAAGGTAAACTAGCCTATGTTCTTCTAATTTATTTATAATCTCATTCTTTATGCTTAGATCATGAACCCATTTTGACATTATCTTGGTGTATGGTGTTAAATGTGGGTCAATGCCTACTTTCTGCCATACTAATTTCCAATTTTCCCAGCAGTTTTGTCAAACAGTGAATTCTTATCCCCAAAACTGGGGTCTTTGCGTTTGTCAAACACTAGATTATTATAGTTATTGACTATTTTGTCCTGTTAACCTAACCTATTCCACTGATCAAGTAGTCTATTTCTTAGCCAATACCAAATGGTTTTGGTGACTGCTGCTTTATAATATAGTTTTAGATCTGATACAGCTAGGCCACCTTCATTTGATTTTTTTTTTCATTAGTTCCCTTGCAAGTCTTGACCTTTTGTTCTTCCAGATTAATTTTATTGTTATATTTTCTAGGTCATTAAAATAGTTTTTGGGGAGTTTGATTGGTATAGTACTAAATAAATAGATTAGTTTAGGTAATATTGTCATCTTTATTATATTCACTCGATCTTCCAAGAGCACTTAATATTTTTCCAGTTGTTTAGATCTGACTTTATTTGTGTGGAAAGTGTTTTGTTGTTTTGCTCATATATATATAGTTCCTGTCTTTCCCTTGGCAGATAGATTCCCAAATATTTTATACTATTTAAATGGAATTTCTCTTTGTATTTCTAGCTGTTGGATTTTGTTAGTGATGTAGAAGAAGAAATTGATTTCTTTAAAGAAAATTGTAAAACATAAAACAGATCATAGGTGAACAAAGACTAATAAAAATGGATTCATTTATTATCAGAGAGATAGAGGTGGGAAGAAGCATAAAATGAATTGTGCAATTCACTGAATTCTGTTTCCACAGCCTTTGTAGAACAACAGTCAGTCTGACTTCTAGTTATCCCAGATCACATAGCCTAAACTTCTCTCATCATTGCTGAAGCTGCTTGGGCATAGAGGCTGTTACAAGCTTGGGTGGGTAGCTCTCATCTCCTTATGCCATTTTGGTTTCACACACCATCTTTACTTGTCATAGTGTAATTGAAGCTCCTCGGTTTAGCACTGCCAGTAGTCCTTACATCCTCCCCACAGCATGTTTGTTTGCTTCTCACTTCTTGTTAAGTTTCAGTTCTCTCTTTCCCTCACAATGGGGGTAAGGATGGGAAGAGAGGAGGGAGAGAGGCACAATTTCAAAACATAGAGCCTCATGTAGTCCCCCCCCCCAAATTGGCAACCCAAATTATGAACCCGATTTTCTAAATATTTATCCAATAGTATTCTCATAATGACCTTTCTCCCTACCCCTACTTCCTTCTGTAACAATGTGGTACAGGGGGTAGGAGGGAGAGGCCAGCTGTGGTAGAGAAATTCAATGCTCAGAATTGGAGAAATGCCAAGGTAGAATGGCAAAACTGATCACTGCTCATCTATTGTACCTTGAGATGGGCAACATGCAATAAGAAGAAGTTTAAAAGAAGTGTAAGAAACATCTGTTTTTGCCCCAAGCCATGTCCCAGTGGCTGTGGAGGAGTGAACATGCTAATTCCACCCAGATTCCTAATCTCTATCTCCTTGCCACAGGTCCCAAGTGCTAAATTCTTGTACTCAAGAACAGCTTTCCTGGTTCTGTGAATCAAATAGTGAATCCAAATTCCATTTGATTGGAAAGGAGGGGTTGCCAATGTTTCCTTTGCAATTCAGATGAAGTAGAATTTGTATAAGGGAATAGGCCTATGAAACCTACTAGTTGTTTTTTTTTTTTAAAGAAGTATAAAAGATCAGAGACTAATATGGCCCTAGATACTTGGGAAAAAAAGTATACCGTGGTACTCTATAAACTTCTCTATAGAGCTTGGCCTCTGGTTTAAAAATAATTTGCATCATTTGCTGGGGCAGAGATGTATTAAATAGCAGTCCTAAAAGGATCTAAAAAAACTCTAGGAATTGAGGAAACTTGAGGAGAGTTAATTAGGTTGAAAGACCATTGTTGGGACAGATCAAGAAAGCTTTTAGGGCAACACTGATATGGAGAAAGAAACTCTGATCTTCACTTCTTGTTGGAGCTCTCACAGACCTGTATTCTAAGTCACAAAAATTGTACAGGTTTCTGGAGAAAAGTGGTACACTTTTCTTGCAAGTTCATTGTATGTTCTTTACTGTGTAAAGAATCTTTTTCTATTCATAAGGTATGTGGTTCTCATACAGACCTCTTTCTCTCTCTCTCTCTTTTTTTCTCTCTCTCTCTCTTTCTCTCTCTCTCTCTCTCTCCTTCTCCCTTTCTGTATACTTATACACATACATAAATGTGTGCATGTGAGTCTATATATGTATATGTGTATTATGTGTATGTGTGTATAGATGTATTGTGTCTCTATCTATAGATCTATATGTATATAAATAGATATATAAAAATGTTCACATGAGTTGGTTATCTAAACGCAACTTGAAAGAAATCATGAATAAATATTTCTAGAATCTCTCATATTTTTTCCCAAGGGAAAAATTGATTCCTACCCAGAGAAGAGGCATTGCTCTAAAGGGTCAATGAGCTGACTATTCTGTCTCCTCAAATGTTATTATATCTATATGGCCTATTATTAATACTATATACTCTTTTAAATATTGCTAGTCTAGGGAAATAATTTCTTTCTTAGATCCCATCTAATTCCCCAGTCACTATTCTTTAAAGAGGAAAGACTGCAATTAATACCTTCTTATCGCTTTCTCTCTATCTTTTTCATGTATATATGTATGTATCTATATATGTATACCTATGTGTACATACATACATATGAATATATAAGTATTCTCTTAAATGTTCTAAATTTCTCTCGGGTTTATTAATATATTACATAATTTTATATATGTAGTATTCACAAGAGTTACCTAAATTCTTTCTAAATACATATGTGTAATATATTTTATATGTAGCATTAATTTCTCTGGGTTCCAAAGACACCTAAGTTATACTGATTATAATTAAGTCCATTTTCCTTAATTAAGCATTTTCCTTACTTTTTCTCTTATCATTTAAAAGAGGAAATAGAAAGGCAAGTTAAAATTTGCCAAATGTGCTACTTTTAGTATGATAAGATTTCCAATAAAGCCCATCTTCTTGCCTTAAAAAAAAAAAACCCAACAACCAATTCTGTATGAGAAACGTATCCTTTTAATATCCTTCTAAGCTCCCTATAATCTATTCCTTCAGCAACAATTTATCTTTATCTAAATTTCGGTCTTTAAGGGTCTCCAGGGGACTATGGAAAGATAGACATACAAATATACTGTTGGAAGAGGTATGAATTAGTCTGCGCATTTTGGAAAACAATTTGAAACTATTAAAGAATAGGAAATAAACTAGATATATCCTTTGATCCAGTGGTAACACTATTGATCATATACCACAAATAGATCTAAGACTGAAAGAAAAAGTGCCACCTATAACAAAAGTTTTTGTAAACATATTTTTTGTGATAGCAAAAAAAACTAAAAGTATACTGCGTGCCAATCATCTGAGGAATGGATGGACAAAAATGTGGCATATGAATGTAAAGTTATACTGTTGTCTTTAAGGAAGATGCATATGATGGATTCGGTACAACTTGTTATGATGTATCTATTGAGGCAGAGCAAAGTAAGCAGAACAAGAGAAAAATTTACACCATGTCTGCAAGAATGTAAAGGAAAAACAACACTGAAAGAGCTTAAAACTCTGATTAATACAATGAGAAGTCTTGGTTGCAGAAGACTGATGGTAAAGCATATTTCTTTCATCTAAAAAGAGAGTTGATAGACCTCAGGTATGAAATGAGGTATATGATATCAGACATAGTAAGTTTTTTGGTTTGTTTTTGCAAAATTAATATGCCTTAATTAATTTAACCCATTTTTTTGGAGTATAATTTGAAAGTTGTGCCCAGGAAGATCATTTAAAAGGAGGTCCTTGAACCCAGAGCTTTAGTCAGGGATTAACTTTTTTTGATATCATGGAAATCTTTAGCTATCTGGATCCTTGTCAGAATAATGTTTTTAAATACATAAAATAAAATAAATTTCCCTTCAAGGGAAACCAGTCTTGTGATTTTGGAAGGAAATTTTTAAAGTACCTGGACCCAAGTTAGATACTGCCACTGGAATTCATTTCAGACATAACTAGGGCAAAACTCACTTTTTATATCTTTGGAAAGGGCTTGTAGCTAAAAGTCAAGGAAAACAAGAACAAGATGAGAAAGCAATATAGAAGCAAGTAGGGAGGAGAGGAAAATAAAAAAGTAGATGGGAGTTCACAGCTGGGATACTAGAGTTAGAATAATGAGGATCATACTTGTAGAATAATGTATAGGGTAATCCCTAAACTGTGAATCTGGTTGGGAAGAGAGATAGAAGGAAGTGACCTTTCTTGCCCTGCCTTCCCTGTATTCCTCTTTCACCTCTCAGGGTCTGATATATTGCAAGTCATTTACTTATGTAAAACTTCATACCTCCCTCGTGGCTTGGGAGGATTTAAACTTTATTTAAGAATTTAAGAAACAATATAAACTAGAGAAAAATGACAAAGTTTTTGAAGAATAGAAATGCTAAGCAGCAAGCATGTTTTATTTATATCTTTGACCTATAAAAAAAGGAGAAAAACTGTACTAATGCTGAAAGATGAAAGTTTTGATAGAAGCTGATCTGTGTACTTGTAGTTGATTTAGAATAATGGGATAGAGTAGTAGATCAAAATATGTTGATGTGTTACAAATCTAACATATGAAGTCAATCAATCAATAAGTTAAGCACCTTTTAACTGTGCTTAACTCTAGGTATACAAAAAAGGCAAAAAACCCAGTTCTTATTGTCAAGGAACTCACAGTTTAAAGAGGGATTCAATGTGCAAACAACTATGTACAAACAAACTATATACAGGGATAATTTGATGTGGAAGATAGTAAAATTAAACAGGATTGAGAAAGGCTTCTCATAGATAAGATTTTAATTGGTACTTCAAGAAAGTCAGGGAAGCCATGGGATGAAGGTGATAAGGTAGAAAATTTTAGAAATGGACATTAGCCTGCAAAAAAGCTCGGAATTGGAGCTAGACTGTTTTGCTAGAGGAAGTCTAAGAAAGCTAGTGTCTGAATTGCAGAGTACTTGGAGGGGATTAATGTGTAAGACTGTAAGACTGTAAAGTCTGAAAGGGGCCAAGTTATCAAGGACTTTAAAAGCTAAAGAAATAATTTTATACTTGATCCTAAAGATGATAGTGAGTCACAAGATTTTATCAAGTAGCTGATGAAATCATCAAATCTATGCTGTTTGTTGATGTTTAATTGTTTCAATTATGTCTGACTCTTCAGGACTCCATTTGGGGTTTTTCTTAACAGAGATACTGGAATGGTTTGCAATTTCCTTCTCCAGATCATTTTTACAGATGAGGAAACTGAGGCAAATTGCATTAAATGACTTGCTCAGGGTTATACAGTGAGTAAGTGTCTAAGGACAGATTTGAACTCAGGAAGTTGTCTTCCTGACTCCAGGGCATTTATACTAGTAATTGTGTCTAGAAATAGAGAGGTTTCAGTGCTGTGACTCAAATGACCTCCACTTACTCATCTAGAATAAGTTAGTTTTTGCCTCGAACTATCTATGCCCTAACTGGATGCCTCCTCGGCTCCCACATCCGTCATCTCCTGCCCCTCCAGGTCTTGGAGGCCGGCTACAAAAAGTCTTGGACCCTCAAATTCCAAGATGCTCTAGTGTGTTGTGCATTGTAGTAGTAATACTAAGCATTCTTGTAATACTTGAAGGTTTACAAAAGGCTTTACAAATGTCATTACATTTAAACCCTGGGAGGCAGGTACTATTACTGCCTCCGTTTTATAAATGAAAAACAGTAATCAGAGATTAAATGACTTATTTAGGGGGATCACACTGCCAGAAAGTGTCTGAGGCTCAATTTGAATTCAGGTCTTCAGGTTCAGTGTTCTGTGCACTTGAGATAACTCCCTGCCTGGGTCCTGATACTAAGGTACAAAAGCAAATTTCTCTTGACTCATGAAGGCAGCATATGAAAGTATGGGGGAGGGGAGAAACTCAGTGTTGTATCCTAAGGTATTATTACTCACTTCTATTCCCTCCTGAGTCACCAACCTCATTCCATGCATCATCTCTAACTTCTCGTCCCACTCCCCTAACACAGACTGTGCCAAACAACAACAAAGGAGAAACAGAGATAGAACTCCAGAAACTTTGTAAATATAAAGAAATGCCTGGTAACCTAGATCTGGGGTATTTAAATGAACGCTTCCTAAAGTTGAATTCTGAAAACTCAAATAGGTATCTTCAGTCTAGCTTGAGAACTAGTTAAGGACAGCAAAAGGAGAAGAGAGCAAAGCCATTTTAATTTTCACTTACTACGAGTTACAGTAACTGCCCAGAGCACTGAAAAGGAAATCAAGCTCCCCAGCTAGGGGAGAATCCTGGGCTTGACTATAGAGAAAATCCTGCCTCGGTGAGGAGTGAATCCAGACCTACCGACCTTGCAAAAGCTTTGGATAGACAAGTTGACTGACAACTATGTCTGTCTGGCTCTTTAGCACCACCTGCTGTCTACAGTAGGAAGTTAAATTGAATGGTGTCTGGGAAAGTAACCAACCACAAAGTGATAAACAGTATTTAAAAATTAAAAAAAAAAAAAGAAAGAAATCTCTAGTCATGATTCATACCTATTTCCTGTATCCTTTTCCCTGAACTTTTTGAATTAGCTTTCCTAAAATCTAGGAAATATATGCCTGTATTTTTATATCTATAGATTTATATACCAATTTATTTTCCTTTGCTTAGTAATAATTTTATATCTCCTTTATTGGATCTATTTCTTTTGTAGAATTTACCATATTCCATTAGTGAATCATAGCCAACTGAATCTCATTGATAATAATGACATTTTATTTACTTCTTGTGTTTGAAATTTTAAGTGAATTTCATATATATATACACATACACAAGGATTGCTATAAGTATTGCTCCCAACTAGTTTCCCTATATTTTCAAATATTAGGATTGGGAAAGATCTTCTTTTTCTTTCCTTTTTCTATTTTCAAAGTTCTGTCTGTGTGTATTTCCTCTAATCTCCAAAATTCAATTTGAAGTGTTTTTATTCACATCTTTGAATCTTGCCAAACAAATTCTTTCCAATCATCATTAAGTAGAAGGATTCTATTCTTTGACAGAAACCTATCATGATATCTTATTCCACAATCAGGAAAATGAAATCCACCTTATCTATATAACCAACTATTTTCTTCCCCTTTATAATTCGAGTCAAATGAAAGAAGATATGAACATGATATTTGCGTTTCTAAGATCTCCAATTTCTTAAGTGAATTTCAACTCCTTGATACAAGCATTTGGCATTCAAAGTCCTTTATAACCTAACTTCTTCTCGTCTACTATTCCCATCTTCTCACACTACATGCTCTTCAATTCAGTGATACCAATTTTCTTGCTGTAACAGGAACAAGAGGCTTCAATTTTTGACTCCAGGAACTTATTATCATCATCATCATTATTATTATTATTATTGATACCTGCCATTCCTGCTCTCCCTCTATTATTTCTGCCTCCTGCCTTCTCTGGTTTCTTTTAAATTCCAACCAAAATTTCATCTTCTATAGGAAGCTTTTTTCAACCCTTTTAATTCTAGTGCCATCTCTCTGTTGATTATTTCCAATTCATCCTTTATATTGCTTGTTTGTACATCTTTATTTGCTTGTTGTCTCCCTCAATTTCCCTGAAGGCTTCTTTCCATGTATAATGTTAGCACAATGCTTGTTAGTATATAGTAGATACTTAATAATGCTTATTGACTGATTATTATATTCCTCCATCATATCCTAAACACATGTTCTAGAATGGCAGAATTTGCCGCTTTAAGTCTCTATATTATCATTCCTTCCCCAACAGAATCAGAACAGGAACATTAATCAGGAAAAAAACAAATGAGGTTCAGGAAAGCACAGTAAAAATTAGTAGCAAAATAATTGTTTTGGGAGAGTTTATCTGCAACAGAAAGAGAGAATGCTTGCAAAGCTAATGAGCAGATAAACTAAATACTGATAGGTGGCAGAAACAAGACTAAATATCACAGTAACTTTGAATCAGATGTAGATTTTTGTTGTATGTTTGGGAAATTTTCCTGCTTGACAGTCTCTCCAAATATTCTTACTAATTTGCTATCTTTCTGGAAAGTAGCTAAGAAACCTCAAATTTCACAGAGCTAGCCTTAGGCAAAATTTTGAGATAGGTAAAGTTAATTTTTGATGTTCAATTATGTTTTTGTTTTAATATGTTTTCCCTTCTTTTTAGTTCTATCTTCCTAACTCCAGGTATCAGGTATCCCACCAAGGCCTTCATGTTCTAAATCTTTCTTGATCACTCTTCCCCAGCAGAACTTACATGTTCTATCCCCCATTACTCATTAATCTGATAAGTGATTTGCTAAAGTGACCCTTTTGGGTTACAAAACCCATTTTTATTTAGCTATGATAAATTTGCTGTTGAATGGATGTATATAGCAGGCAGATATTCCAGGTGATGGGATGTATTGCCTTAACTTTACCATCTGTACTTGGTGCATACCTTTCTTTCTATAAATCTAAAGAAAACCAGTCATTGATGAATTAAAATTTGAGGGTCATTCTCTATAAAGTTTTGCAGAATACCCTCTCTAAAGTGCTTGAACCAGCCTTCAGATGGCTTGAGTAAAAAGGAAACTCAATTATTAAGATTTGATATTGATTGGAGTAATAGTAAATGTGCCTCTGACTTCTTAGAGAGTAACTTCTTTTCTCTCCCCCCCCCCTTGTTTCTAAGAGTAGTGTGTTGGAGTCACCTCCAATTCTCTAATTTTTATTATAAACATTAACATTTCCCAAATCAGCAAACACAACAAATCAGGGTTTGATTTATTATTTTGTTGATTGCCCAGACTTAAGAAAGAAATGAAGAAAATGTTAATAATACAAATTAAACTTAAAACTGTGTTGTACATTCATTTGTTCTCTGGGGAGCTGGTTCACAAACATTTACCAGCATACCCCCTAGTTTTGTCTAATTGTTTTCTATATCTACATGACAAAAACAATAGTCCTTTAATTTGATTACACAGTTTATTGAGCATAGCAAGATAAAACTGTAAAGAAATTGGGTGTTATACTTATGTGCAGCCTTAAATCAACTGTCTCCTCCCAATTTCTTTCCCACTTTTCCAAAGAGCCTAGGGGAAAATCACATACCACCTGCTTCTTCATAACATGGAAAGAGGGAGGGATATATGTGTATGTATGCCTATAGCATGAGCTGAGGAACTCAGAGGATAAACACAATGCAAGGGCAGCGTGGAGAGATGTTGGTATCCTAACCTGACCCACCTTTCCTGTGACATCTCCAGCATTTTGGAGCATACCTTAGTCTGATTCTCTACTCCTCTTCCTAGACAGGTTATTTCACAAAATCGGTCCTCCTATTGATCATGATTGCCTGTCACATACATAGTAGAGTTTTGAGCCATGGAAGCTGCTGCCACCAAGATCTGGCTTTAATTCGCATTATCAGTACTGGTCATAAAAAAGGAAGGCATGGATTTCAGGAACTGTCCTCTTTCTGAGGACTTCTGGAGAAGATAATGAGTGACAAAATAAAATGCAGCATTAATCAAAAAGGCCTATTGTTTTTCCTTCCTCTCTAGTCCCTGGAGAAGACTGTAGTCTAAATCAGACAAGAGTATGAGTCATTCTCAGGCATGGGCAATGGTTACATTGGAGATACCTTAATTACAAAAAAATACACTTTATTAGTAGGAATTCTAGCTACTATAGTGCCTATAGATCATACAAACAGAAGTCCCAATTTAGAAAATATTTTCAGTGATAGGGCAATATAACACAATTGAAGCAATGATGAACAAAAAGTGGCCGTTATATTAGCCTCAAATTACTAGGGGTTGGAGGTGACAGGATTAATCCAATGTTTTGCTGTTGTTGTTCAATCATTTCAGTCCTGTCCAACTCTTCATGACCCCACTTTGAGGTTTTCTTGGCATAGATACTACCAATTCTTTTTCCAGCTCATTTTACAGATCAGGAAACTGAAGCAAACAGGATTAGGTGACTTGCCAAGGTTCACTCTTTAGTAATTGCCTGAGACTGGATTTGAACTCATTTATCTAACTCCAAACTTAATGTTTTGTCTCCTAGCTGCTCTTGGTGTGCTGGAAGCAACTCTAACTGGTTTTTGAGAACAATTTGATTTTTTTTCATAGTGAGTATTTACACCTCAGAAATTGGCAACAAATCAGAGACTGATTTATTGTTTTGTTGTTTGTATAGATTAAAAAAAATAACAACAATCCAGATTTAACTTTAAAGTGTGTGTATACATTTCCCTCCAGTAGTTAAACTTACCAGCACAGTCCTATATTACTTTATAAACATTGCTTGAGCTGAGCAGGGGTGCCGTAGGAGGCTTAAGATATGAAGTTATCATTGGATTAGAAGCCTGCTAACTAGAGGCTAATAGTAATGATGATAATAATAATAACTGATATTTACATAGTACTTCAAGGTTTGCAAAGTGCTTTATATTTGTTATCTCATTTAAGTTCACAATATCCTTGTATTAGTCACAAATAGGATGGTGAAAACCCTAAGATAAGTAAGCCAAATTATTAATGAACATCTTTGTATGAACTCAAAACTGGACAGTCCTTTTTTCTGGTATCTGCATTCTATGTTATGCCAGATTTTTCCTCTTTGAATCCTATTCATCTATATTTACAGATTTGTAATAGATTCTTACGTTCTATATCTTCTGCCTCTAACCACTGTTCATGTGTTATATTTTCTAGCTACAAATGATAATTGCTCCTTTTGTTTTTGACTGCTCATTCAGATGAATGTGGATCCCAGGGATGGATAGTTCTCAATCATAGATCCTAGTTGGGTTTTTCCCTCTTCCCCTCAGGATCAGAAATTCAATGGTTGATAAAAATGTTAGGGCCAAGGACAGATCCTTATGGTATTCACTGAAAACTTCTTGACATCAAGCCGTTGACAAATATTCTTTGCATCTGCTCATTTAATAAGTCCCAAATCTATCTGCATTATTTACTAGTTTAGATGTTTTCATTTCTCCTTTTCCTACATAAGAATAGTATGAGATTTCATCAAATATTTTGATAAAAACTAGATAAACTAAATCTATAATATTCCCTTCATCTATTAGTTTGGTTTAAGCCTATAAAAATGACATTTGTTTGACTTATTGCTGTTGAAGCCTTGATGAAGTTTTTATACTTATCACTTCCCTTTATAGAACTCCATTAAATAGCTCCTTAATAATCCATTATAGACTTTCCTTAGAAATCCAAGTCAGGTTATGTAATGGGCTGAGGCTCAAGTTGATGCACTGAGGTCCCAAGCACATGAGGCTAAATAGTAATTGGACCATACTCTATTAATATATAAGCTTGGAGAAAGAATGATGCACTGAGGTCCCAAGCACATGAGGTTAAATAGTAATTGGACTATACTCTATTAATATATAAGCTTGGAGAAAGAATGGCCCCTGCCCATTCTTTGTGCAAGTTTATATATTAATAGAGTCTGGTCCAATTACTATTTAGCCTCATGTGCTTGGGACCTCAGTGCATCAACCTGAGCCTCAGCCCATTACAAGGTTGGATTGCAAGGATTGCTCTTGCAAAATCTGTTTTTTTCCTCTTTAAAAAAAATTAGGACATTTGTCCTTCTTTCTAAAATTTAAAAAGTATTACTGACAGTGGATCAATTTTTTAAGCCTGCCTGTTGTCTCAATTTGAGAGGATGTAGCTTATCTTAGTCAGGGAACTTGAATTCATCAAATGAACTTGGTGTTATATTACTATCTCCTCACTCATCTTGGGTATCAACTTCCTATTAGCTAATTTTGTTCCATACCTTTGAGTACAAGGGTCATTTTCCTTGGCAGGGAAAATGGAAATTAGGTAAGAAATGAATGGTGGGGTCTTTGTTCTTAGTAATCATTGTCCCATCCTCTTCAAGCATATTCCTTCTTTACTCTTGTATTGTCTTGGAAGGAAGGAAGGAAGGAAGGAAGAAAAGAAGAAAGGAAGGAAGGAAGGAAGGAAGGAAGAAAAGAAGGGAAGGGAGGGAGTAATGAATGGAAAAGAGGGAGGAAGGGAAGGAAGAAAGGGAAAAAAGGAGGGAGGAAGGGAGGAGGGAGGGAAGGAGGGAGGAAGTTAATAGAGAAAGAGGAGAGAGAGAGAGAAAGAGAGAGAGGAAGGAGGAAGAAAGAGAAAGAAGAAAGGAAGATGGAAGAAAAGGAAGGAAGGAAAGAGGAGAAGGAAGGAAGAAAAGAAGGGAAGGGAGGGAGTAATGAATGGAAAAGAGGGAGGAAGGGAAGGAAGAAAGGGAAAAAAGGAGGGAGGAAGGGAGGAGGGAGGGAAGAAAGAAGAAAAGAAAGAAGGGTGGATGAAGGGAGGAAAAGAAAGAAGAAAGAGGGAAGGAAAGAAGGAAGAAGGGAAGGAAGGAAGGAAAAGAAGGAAAGAAGAAAGAGAGAAAGGAAAGAAGAAGGGAGGAAAGGAAGGAAGGAAAAAGAAGAAAGGAAGGAGAAAGGAGGGAAGGACTCCTTTTGTTTTTGTCCTTATCTCTCCTTGACAGCTTTAGTTCATTCTGAGACTTAGCATTCCCAAGAATGAGTACTTACACCTTGGAGATTGGCATAAATCTTGGCTTGATTTATTTATAACGAGGCCTTTGGGGAATATCCAAATTGCTAAAATAGAGGCACTCTGCTTTTCTGCATCCCTTACCACATGAGCTGGAATAGTCTCTTTTAATTGGTCACATCTTTAAAAACTTGACAGGCAGGAAGTCTTTCTCTTTTCTTGTGCATTGTTATTGCTGTGAAAATCATGTATAGTTCATCCACAGTACAGACCACATGAACATGAATAGAGAGAGAGAGAGAGAGAGAGAGAGAGAGAGAGAGAGAGAGAGAGAGAGAGAGAGAGAGAAAGAGAGAGAGCCTTGCATCCCTCAAAGAAAAGAACCAGGGAATGTTTGGTTTCTGTGCCTGTCAGTGTATCTACCCTAAGTCTGTCTAGATGTAGCTTCCATTGAGGCAAGAACAGATAGTGATAGAGTCTGTCCCCCACATTTCTTTAAGGGAGACTTTGATTTCTCTGAGGAGAAGATGAGGAAAGTCAGTTCAGAAGCTATTACTCTGCTCTCCTCAGAGAGAAAGGATAGCAGGCTAAAATTATATCGATTTGCTTTCTTATATATTATTAGTCTAGGGGAAAACAACATTTCTGGTTGTTATTCCTTAATGGAAAAGAAGATTCCCCAAGCTATGTATCCAAGCTTTAACTTTTTCCCACAAATGCCAGTTCTGTAAATACCAAATAAACTATTTATCCAAATAGATAACAAACAGAAAATAGAGAAAGCATAATATGAGAAGATAAAGGATAAAAAAGAGGTTAAAAGGAAGAGTAAATGAAGGGAGGCAAGAGTCAGAAGCAAAACAAATTCTTACAGGGACAAAGTGAAAAAGATAAGGACTATCAATGTGAATGGGATGAATTCACCCCCAAATTGTAAGATTATAGCAGAATGGATTAGGAACCAGAATCCAATTCTGCATTGTTCATAAGAGACACTCTTGAAACAAAAAGATATACATAGAATTAATACGGAGATAGGAGGAGAGGCTGGAGCAGAAACTATTATGCTTCAGCTGAAGTAAAAAAAAGCTAGGGGTGACCATTATGATCTCAGACAAAACAAAAGTAAAAATAGACCTCACTAAAGACATAATCTTTTTAATTAGAGAAATTGCATTTTGCTAAAAGATATCATAGACAATGAATTAAAAACAACTGTGAGAAAACTATAAAGTAGTTTTGGCAGAAACTAGGCATAGACAAATATCTCATATTATGTTCCAAAATAAGCTTAAAATGGGTACATAATTTAAATATAAAGGGTGATATCATAAGCAAATTAGAAGTCAAATGACTGGCAATTCTCTTTTCTTCAGACTTTGCCAACTCTGCCCTTACAAAGGCATAGAACATTGAATAATCAATGTTCAATGAATAATCTTATGTAAATGGCTCTTTGAGCCAAGACATATATTATCTTTGTATAGACTTAAGAAAGTGATGGAAAAAATTGTTGAAAATGCAAATTAAACTTAATGTTTGTCATGCATGCATTTTCTCCCTCTTGGATAGCTGAGTGTTAAATATGTAGCAAAAAAATATTTATTAGTAACCTTCTAGAAATCTATTTTCACAAAATCTAGGATACATGTCAGGATATACTCAGCTTTCCTGTCTTTCACAAATTCTAGGAACTGTAGGCAGTTCACACAAGAGTTGTCATAATCTTCTTCCTAGAACCAGTTTCTCCTCGTTAATAAAAATGAGATCCAGAAGAGAACTTCATTTTATTGGCTCCTCATTCTGTTGAAAGATGAATTTATCACTAAAGCCACATCAAGAAATTATTATGTAACTGCTTTGATTTTAGCAGAAGAAGATCTGGCAGATAGCAAAGTTCCCAGACTAATGGTTTTATTCTTTCTTGACTTCTCTATAGCTTTTGATATTGTCAATCACACTCTTTCTTTAGGTTTTCAGGACACTTTCTCTTTTGGTTCTCCTCCTACCTTGCTTCTCATCTTTGGTGTTGAATCTTAATGCAAATCATGCCCACCAATTTAGAATGTCCCACAAACTTCTGTTCTGGGACACTTGCTTTTTTCCTTCCATATTTTTCACTTGGTTTTCTCATTAGTTTCCATGGATTCAGATTATCATCCTAAAGCTAAATATTCTCGTCTATTTATTCATTCTTAACCTCTCTGCTGACTTCCAATCTCACATCTGTGATGGGGGTGAACCCTGAAACTGTGTCCTCTTTAATCTGTAAAAGGAGGGTGACCCGGGAAGAAAATCAAAAATGCAAATAGTTCATATTCGTTTCCCAGTGTTCTTTCTTTGGGTGTAGCTGCTTCTGTCCATCATTTATCCATTGAAACTCAATTAGGTCTCTTTGTCAAAGAAATCCACTTCCATCAGAATACATCCTCATACAGTATCATTGTCGAAGTATATAATGATCTCCTGGTTCTGCTCATTTCACTTAGCATCAGTTCATGTAAGTCTCTCCAAGCCTCTCTGTATTCATCCTGCTGGTCATTTCTTACAGAACAATAATATTCCATTACATTCATATACCACAATTTACCCAGCCATTCTCCAATTGATGGGCATCCATTCATTTTCCAGTTTCTAGCCACAACAAACAGGGCTACCCCAAACATTTTGGCACATACAGGTCCCTTTCCCTTCTTTAGTATCTCTTTGTGGTATAAGCCCAATAGTAGCACTGCTGGATCAAAAGGTATTCACGGTTTGATAACTTTTTGGGCATAATTCCAGATTGCTCTCCAGAAGGCATTTTATTTGCATTTTTGATCTTCTTCCCGGGTTATTTTTACCTTCTGAATCCAATTCTCCCAGTGCAACAAGAGAACTGTTCGGTTCTGCAAACATATATTGTATCTAGGATATACTGCAACATATCTAACATATATAGGACTGCTTGCCATCTAGGGGAGGGGGTGGAGGGAGGGAGAGGAAAAATCAGAACAGAACCGAGTGCAAGGGATAATGTTGTAAAAAATTACCCTGGCATGGATTCTGTCACTATAAAGTTATTAAATAAAATCAAATTTTAAAAAAAAGGAGGGTGACTCAGGCTCTCCCTCTGGGGAAAAGCATACCTTTCCCAGACAACACCCTCCTCCCCAATTTAGGTGGTCTCATTCAGTTAGAGATCTCGTCTTGATAATCCTATTGAGTGGCTCAAAACTCCAAGATAAGTAATCTCTTTTCAACTGGAAATTTAGGCCCAGGGCATTGATTGAAGTCTGAGCCTCAGGACTGCTAATAAAAGACAACCCTGAATCCCAAATCTTTGCAGAAGACCGAAACAGGAATTTGCTTGGCCAAGGAAACTCTCTTCTTGGCAAGGCTGCCTGTTAGGACTTTTGCCCACTGTGAAGATATTCTCTTCTCAGTGTTAACCTTTGTTATTTCCTTAACAGAACCTTTTACTCATCAAGAAGTCTGTCTTCTTTGTGAAGCTGGTTTCTCAGTGCCAACAAAAATCCCTTTTGACACACAGATTTTTCAGGTTTGCAAATTCTTTCACATTGGATCTGCACTGACCAGAAAAGATTTCCCATCTCAGTTCTCGATCACTTAGCCTCATCATTTGCACCTCATCACCTGCCTATTATATATATCTTGACCTGGATGTCCAGTAGACATACTAAACTCAATATTTCCAAAGTAAAACTCATTATCTTTTTTTTCTCAAAGATTCTCCTCTTTCAAATTTTCCTATTACTGCTGAGGGCAACCTCATCCTCCTGGTCCTCCATAGGTGCTACTCTTTACTCCTTTATTCTCTTCCCTCCTCCCATCACTAATCTGTTGCTATCACAATCACTATCACCAATCTGTTGCTAAGACCTTTTACCTTTGTATAAGTTTTTGTATTCACCATTCCTTTTCTTCTTGACACAGTCACTACCCTGGTTCAGTCCCTCATTACCCACCCCAACTCCTCTTTAGCTTAGCTGTCAAAGTGATTTTCCTAAAATTCAGGTTTGACCATGTAAAACACGTGGCACACCCACACCACACACACACACACACACCACACACACACACACACAAACACACATATACTCCCCATATTCCAATCCCTTCACCCTCTTAATAAATTCCAATAATTTCCTATTACTTTCAAGATCAAATAAAACATTTAAAGTTTTTTTATAATCTGTTCCTCCTCACCCTACCTTTCCAGTATTCTTACAACTTATACTCTTTTCCTCCATATACTCTTCAATATAGTGACACTAGTCTTTTCTATTTTCTTCAAATAATACACTCCAGGCTTTTTCTCTGGCTATCTCCCCTTCACAGACTACTCTCCCTACTCATCTTTCCCTTTTCCTGGCTTCCTTAAAATCTCAACCAAAATCTCACCTTCTAGAGAAAGCCTTTCCTTAATTCTTATGCCTTCTTTCCATTGATTATTTCTCATTTATTTTGTAAATAGCTTTTTTCTAAATAGTTATTTTCATATTATCTCCTTCACTATATTATGCACTCCTTGAGACTGGAACTATCTTTTACTATTTTTTGTATTCTTAGTAGTTATGTTTCTGACATATAATAGATGCTCAATAAATATTTACTTACTCTCTTGACTGACCCATAATTACTGTACCATGCCTCTGAGCTAGGCTTTTATCTATTGCCCAAATTCCTTATCTATTTACTCTTTCTGAACAGATGGTCTATGCTATACTCCAATTGCAAAAATTACTTTAGTTTTATTTTTCATTGAATATGATTCATTATATTTACCTTTTCTAGTTTCTGGAATCACTCACATCAAGCTATCTACTTAACATACTCTTAGCAAACCTTTCTTTTATCTTTCCTTTTTCTTTTGAATTAACTATGCCCATTCAGATTTTTGACTATCCCATTGTTTTCATCACCATAGTTTAAATTTATATAGAACTTTAAGGTTTGCAAAATGTTTTGCAAACATTTCCTTACTCTATCTTGAGGGATTTGGTTATCCCCATTTTACAAAGGAGGAAATTGAGGCAAAAACTGTAAGTGATTTTCATATAGCTAGTAAGAGCATCTGAGGGCACACTTGAATTCAAGTTTTCCTAACTCTGCATCCAACATTCTATAATTTAGACATGGGTAAGTCAATTGTTTCCTTCCATTATAATCTCTGGCTTCCTTTGTTTCTGAAACTTTGAGCATTTGTATATTAATTTGAGAGTAATAGTTTCACTGCTGATTCCTTTCTTATATTTTCTCTCCTGTGAATTTCTGGTCATCTTAAGTGATATTCAATTAATCAATAAACTTTTATTAAGTGTCTACTTTGTGCCAGACACTGTGCTAATTGCTGGAGATACAAAAAATGGGAAAAAGACAATCTCTACCCTCAAGGAGCTTACAATCTAATCTTCCTTCATACTCTAACTACTCTCTAGGGCAGGATTCTTAAAGTTTATTTTTTTATTTTTTGGTCATAGAAAGCCTGAAATTATATATCCCTTCTCAGAATAATGTTTATACATTAAATATATAAGATTTCAAACAAAAAAAATTAAATAAAATTCAATTATCAAAATCTTTTTTTCAGAAACCTAGTTCCTGTTTGCTCTCTCCCCTTTTTTTTCTGTACAAAACTCCTTTTTCCCAACATCCTGAGACAGGTTAAATATCCATTCCTTAATCTTAAATTCCTTCCCTGGCTTTCCCCTTATCTATTAAAGCTTTGACACTACCCTTTTGGAGTATGGAAAGGAATTCTTCAAGTGCTTTCACCTTATATTCCAAAAGGAAAATGAGTCAAAACATAAATAACAGTCACTTGGCTGTAGCAGAAATATAAACATTGCACACTTGATGCAAAACAGTAAACAGTTTCCTTTCTTCTCCATTCAGGTTGAGATTCCAACTTTGTTTATAAAAAACTATTTGTGGGTATTTATTAAGTACTATAAGCATCACTTAATTCAACTTTTTACATTCAATTATCATCTTTCAATAAGTAATAATTTGACAACACCACTGCACCGTTTTTCTTTAGTCTTAATAATTCCCCAGCCAAACCTCACTTCTCCTCACTAGCACTAAACTATTTAATAAATTCACGCCACTTACCAATCTACTCTATTTGCTTCATCCTTGATTTTTTCCACTTTGCTTTTCTTACCTCACTATGTCTTCCCAAATACAATGAGTTTTTGTATAAAAAGACATATGCATTCCTAAAAATCACCATGCTATCCAAAATCAAGAAACAAAAAATACAAGGTTTATGGGGAAAATTGGATTGTCGTGATATTCAAAAATTTCATCAATGATACATTTTTTAAAAGCCAGGAACCTAATAAAAATGATTGCAGAATTTTATACATGTTAAATGGTTAAGAAATATAAATGCTAGGAACCTTGGATTGCTTTTCAACTTTTACCCAGATTATCACAATACTTTGCTGGCAAAATCAAGGTTATATACAGCCTTGAAGAAGCTCATCTTCAAGATGATTGTGACAGAAGATGTATAGCAGTGCAAGGGAGAGTGTATAGATAAGAATTAGTTCCTACTGCACTCGAAGGTAGACCACAAACATAGTACTTTACCTTGAAAAAGACTTGAAGTTTGTTTGTGGAAACAGGAGTCAAAGAGTTGTATGTAGCTTGTGAATTATTTTAAAATAACAGTTTTCTACCTATTCATTATTTCTCATGGATAAGATTTTGGACAAGCAAATGTAAAATTCATGTTACACTCAAAATTTTCCCTAACATATCAATCACATGGAATTAAATTTTTATTTTCAAAACAAGTGTTATAATAGAACTCATTATATCTTATCTTCCTGAATTTCCTCATTAGATCTTACTCCATCATCATTCTTAATCCTTCTTGATCATTAATCATTTTATATTTTTCTTAACTGTTCTTGATTTTGTTCCTCTCTAAACTTCAGAAGTAGAATTGAGTCATATATCTGAGCCTCAAGAACTTTCTCCTTCAAATTGTCCTCAAGCACTCAAAATTTCTTAAGAAAGTCAACTTTTCACTGTTCGATTAACTTAAGTATTAACTCATTTTCATGTTTTAGTTCTTTTTTGTTCAAGTCCTTCTCTTTTTTCTTTTTTTCTTTAGGTTTTTTTTTTGTTCAAATCCTTTCTTTCTTGCACAAACTTTTCATTTATTTCTTAAATATTCAACTACTGTTGTACCACTTAATACCTAGCCTCATGTGAGAAGAGGGCCAGACCTTCCTGTAATCATTGAGGCCTTCCATTCCCTGCTTCTCATAATTACTGAAGGAAGGCTGTTAGGAGTTAGAGACTTCCCTCTGTGCCAGCATAAAGCAACTTCCAACTTCTTCTGCCAGCCTGATTTCTTCCTTCCTCCCACATAATGTGGTAAACCTCTATTTTGAAGAGAAACATTCTTTCCTTTGACTAGTTACTGAACTCTGCCTCCTCCATAATGACACAGACTCACTGATTATTCTTTCCAATATTGACTATACTTGCATTTCATTCAACTCAGCTCACTGGTTGAATCAGAGGATTTGAAAAGTTCTTTGCTCTCCATTTTCATTTGCAGGTTCTACTCCTACCTTTGATACTTAGTAACTTCTCATCCTTTGAACTCCTATAGGGAAAATATTTCATTTTTTATTAATAGTATTTGAACCTAGCTTTGTGTAATTAGATATTGCTTAACTCAAAACTTATATTTAAGTCATGTTGATTGCAGAGACCCTCCAGGGGAATGATAGATTACAGCAAGGAATGATAGGGAACCCATCAAAAGCTTATATTTTGGGTGGACAAGAGCTTGTGCTTTGCCGTTGCCCAAGGTTTATCTTGTTGTTTGTTGTTGTTTTAAAATAAACAAGAATATGCATGGCCATCATTAAAAATTTTTTTTCAGGATTTTATTTTTCCCCATTTACTTGTAAAAACAATTTTTAACATTTGTTTTTAAAATTCTGAGTTCCAAATTCTCTCCCTTCCTCCTTTTACCTCACTTCTCAATGAGAAGGCAAGCAATTCAATGCAATACAAGTGCAGTCATGCAAAATAGTTCCAAATAGTCGTTATGAAAGAAAATTTAGATTAAAAAAAACCCTTAAAAAATAAAGAAAAAATTTTTTTGAAATATTCTTCAACCTGTATTCAGATATCATCAGTTCTTTCTCTGTATATAGATAACATTTTCATCTGAGAATAGCTCATTCATAGTTTATCATCTTAATATTGATGTTACTTTGTACATGGTAATATCTTACTTTGCATCAGCTTTACGTAAGTCTTTCCAAATTTTTCTGAGAATATCCTGCTCATAATTTCTTATAGTATAATAGCATTCCATCATAATCACATACTGCAATTTGTTGAGGCATTCTGCAACCTATGGGCATCCCATCAATTTCTAACTCTTTGCTTCTAGAAAAGAGCTGCTAGGATGAAAGAGATGCTAGGATGGAGAGACTTACATGAATTGATGCTAAGTGAAATGAGCAGAATCAGGAGATCATTATACACTTCAACAATAATACTGTATGAGGATGTATTCTGATGGAAAAGGATATCTTTGACAAAGAGAAGATCTAATTCAGTTCCAATTGATCAATGATGGACAGAATCAGCTACACCCAGAGAAAGAACACTGGGAAATGAGTATAAACTGTTTGCATTTTTGTTTTTCTTCCCGGGTTATTTTTACCTTCTGAATCCAATTCTTCCTGTACAAAAAGAGAACTATTCGGTTCTGCACACATATATTGTACTTAGGATATACTGTGACATATTTAACATGTATAGGACTGCTTGCCAACTGGGGAAGCAGATGGAGGGAGGGAGGGAAAAAGTCGGAACAGAAATGAGTGCAAGGAATAATGTTGTAAAAAATTATCCAGGCATGGGTTCTGTCAATAAAAAGTTATAATTATGAAAAAATAAAGAAAAGAAAAGAAAAGAAAAGAGCTGCTATAAATATTTTTGAACATTTGAACATTTTGTAGTTTTGTAAAAGTCCTTTTTCTTTTTGCTTTTATCCCTTTGGATATAGACTTAGTAGTGGTATTTCGAGGGTAAAGGTTATACATAGTTTGAAAGCCCTTTAAGCATAGTTAATTGATCTATATAATGGTTGAATCAGTTTACAACTCCAGCAACAGAACATTAATGTCTCATTTTTCCCACATGTTCTCTACTATTTGCCATTTTCCTTTTCTTTCCTATTAGCCAACTAATAGACATAAAGTAGTACTTCAGAAATGTTTTAATTGCATTTCTTCAATCAATAGTGAGTAAGAGCATTTTTTTTTCATGCATACAACTAACTTTGATTACTTCATTTGAGGCCTTGCTTCATTTTTTGCTTCATTTCAGAGAAACTTGCTTTAAATTTTTTTCAGTTACCATTGCTAACTATATAATTTCCATCCTATTTATCTTCCTGTTTATTCTATTTTCTCTCTCTTTTCAGCCTCCCCTTTTTCAAGTGTTTTGCTTCTATCTCCTCCCTCAATCTGCCTTCTCTTTTATCACCCCACCCCCCACCAAATTCTCATATTCCCTTCTCCTCCTATTCTCCTATAGGGTAAAATAGATTTTATACCCATTTGTATGTGTATATTACTCTTTGAGCCCATTCTAATGAGAGAAAGATTCATTTATTCATATGTATCTTCCTCCTTTTTTCTCCAGTGTAAAAGTTTTTTCTTGTCTCTTTTATGTGAAATAATTTATCTTATTTTCTTTCCTTTTTCCTTTCCTTTTTTCCCAGTGCATTCCTCTCACCCTTCATTTTTCAAAAATGTCATCCTTTCATATTCAGCTCACACCTGTGCCTTCTGTCTATATATAGTGCATCCTATAGTGAATGCCCTAATAATGTGAAACTTTTTATGAGTTCTAAGTATCATCTTCCCATGTAGGAATGTAAACAGTTTAACCTTTATTAAATTCCTTATTATTTCCCTTTCCTGTTTATGTTTCTCTTGGGTCTTACATTTGAAAATCCAATTTTCTATTCAGTTCTGATCTTTTCATCAAGAATGCTTGACAATCCTCTATTTCATTGAATATCCATTTTTTTTTCATTGAAAGAGTATACTCAGTTTTGTTGTGTGATTCTTTGTAGTAATCCTAGCCCTTCAGAATATCATATTCTATTATTGTTCTGTAAGAAATAACCAGCAGGATGAATACAGAGAGGCTTGGAGAGAATTACATGAATTGATGCTAAGTGAAATGAACAGAACCAGGAGATCATTATACACTTCACCAACAATACTATATGAAGATCAATTCTGATGGAAGTGGCTATCTTCAACAATGAGAGGATCAAATCAGTTCCAATCGATCAGTAATGAACAGAACCAGCTACACCCAGCAAAAGAACACTGGAAAAAAGTGTGGAACACAACATACCATTTATAGTCTTTCTGTTATTGTTTGGTTGCATTTTTGTTTTTCTTCCTAGGTTATTTTTACCTTCTTTCTAAATCCGATTTTTCTTGTGCAGCAAGACAACTGAGAGAACTTGACTATAATATTCCTGTTAGTTTTCATTTTGGGATCTCTTTCAGGAAGTGATTGGTGAATTCTTTCAATTTCTATATTATGCTCTGATTTTAGAATATCATGGCAAATTTCCTTGATAATTTCTTGAAAGATAATATCTAACCTTTATTTTGTTTTTATTCTGTCCTTTGGATAATACAACAATTTAAAAATTCTCTCTCCTAGATCTACTTTCCAGGTTAGTTGTTTTTCCAGTGAGATATTCTTATTGTCTTCTATTATTTTCTTTTTTTTTGGCTTTGTTTTATTGTTTCTTGATTTCTCAGAAAATCATTAGTTTCCATTTGTTAAATTCTAATTTTTAAGGAATTATTTTCTTTAGTCTGCTTTTGTACCTCCTTTGTACACTTTGACAATATTTAACAATTCATTATTTCTGTTAAGCATGAACTTGGGCTGAAGGAAGTATATTGAGGTTCCTAACAATTCTATTTTCATTGCTTATTTCTCTCACAAATTGATAAAATTTTCCTTTAAATATTAAAGTACTAAGTGCATTATATAGATAGTTAAAGAGAATAGAGTATTGGCCTTAGTATCCCAGGAAAATCTGAATTCATATCCTGCTTCAGACATTTAATAGCTTTATGATCCTGGATGTCAGTCGGTCAATAAACATTTATTAAGTGCCTAGTGTGTTCCAGGAACTGTGTTAAGTGCCAAAGAATATAAAGAAAGGTAAAAATTAGTTTCCACTAATAAAGAGGTAATTTTTTCTTAGCCTCCTTATCCTTAAAATGAATATAAAATAGCAACTATTTTACAAAGTTGTAGTGAGAATCAAAAAAAATGAAAAATATAAATTGCTTTGTAAATCTTAAAGTGCTGTCTAAATGCTAACTACTACTCTTATTCATTTTCTGTATTTTTAAGCATAATGTAGTTTCAGTGGGGAATTTTTTAATATTTTTTGTTGTTATATCACCTATATTTCCTTTTCTATACTTTCACCTCTCCCTCCCCAAAAAATCCCACATTATAAAGATTTTTTTTAAAGAAAGAGTAGGTAAAATCAATTAGCAAAACTGAGCAGTAAACCCAAAACATCACCCAAAACAAAACCCAACAATACACACACACACACACACACACACACACACACACACACACACATGCACGCACATAAACAATATCTATAGTTGTACAAATATGTACTATTTTATAACCATGAATACTTCTACCTATGCAAAACAGTGGCAGGGGTGGCGGGGGGAGAGGAGTGAAGGAGATAACTTCTCATTCTACTTCTCTATATCTACTTCTCTATTCTGCAAAATTTACTTTTGAATTTTTTTGGGGTGGTTGTTCTTTTTATTTATATTGTTGAAATAATTGTGCAAGCAGTTTGCTTGTTTCTGCTTACTTTACTTTGCATTAGTTTATATGCCTTTCCTTACTTCTCTACATTCATCAATTTCAGAATTTCTTATAATTAGCAATATTCTATTATATTTGCACAACGATTTGTTTAGCCATTCCCCAATCAATGAACATCTCTTTTGTTTCCAGTTCTTTGCAACTACAGAAAATGGTGCTATAACAATTTTGGTATTTATTGAGATTTATCTTTTTTCTGACCTTTTTTCTATGCCTAGCAGTGGAATCTCTGGCCCAAAGGATATAGACATTTTAGATACTTTATTCATATAATTCCAAAATTCTTCCCAAACTCATTATACCAATTCATAATCTCTGCAATATTATTCCCACACTTTCTCATATATTCCAGTTTGCTAGGTATGAAAAAAAAATCTGAGTTATTTTCATGTGTATTTCTCTTATTATTAGTGATCTAGAGATTTCTTTTTATATAGTTGTTCTTAGTTGGTAGTTTTTTTGGGAATTATTTGTTTATATCCTTCAGCCACCTATTGATTGGGGAATGGATTTATTCAAATATATATATATATATATATATATATATATATATATATATATATATAGACATATATATATGTCTATATATATATATATATTACTATTTGCCTTGTTTGAAGTTATAACTGCTACCCCATCTTTTCTGAATTTATCTTGAAGCAGAATACATTCTGTTCTGATCCCTTATTTTAACTCATTATGAATCTTTATGTTTCAAGTGTGTTTTGTTTACAGGAAACATTGTTTGATTGTCTTTTCTAATACGTTTTGCTCTTTTCCATTTTATAGGTGAGCTCATCCCATTGAATGGTTTAGATTGCTATTTGCATATTTCCTAGTATCTTCTCCTTTTATACAAAGAATTTTTACCTTGGGGTCCATGGATCCACAGTAAGTCCATGTATAACTTCCAAGAGTCCATGAATTTGGATGTGGAAAAATAACATATTGATCTTCATTAGTCTTTTTTTGAATCTAACCTTTTCTTTAGTTGTTTAAGAATATTCTGAAAATAGGCTTTATCAAATTGTCAAAGGGATCCATGACATAAACAAAAAGTTCAGGACTACTATCATATACATACTTCTGCCCCACATGGATTCTTTAATTGAGGGACATTGATCACTTTGCTATTTTTTACATAAGTCACTCTATCAGGTGACTGTGCATTTCAAGTGGTTGTTCCCCCACTATAATTCTCTCCTTCCTCATCTCAGACTTTTGGTTTCCTTCAAGTCCCTGCTTAAATTCCATCACCTACAGAACTCTTTTTTTTTTTTTTTTAACAACTTATTTGTGTGGAATCTCCCCCATTAGACTGAGTATTCCTCAAGGTAGGGACTGTGTTGCTTTTCTTTGTGTCCCTAGCAGTAGCTTAGGGTCTGGATCAAGTTTGTATATTTGCTCAGTAAAAGAAGGTGATGAGTGATAAAAAGCGTATACAAAACTAGTAGCCTTTTCACTTTTGTTTCACAGCCTTTCTTCCTATCACCTTCCTTTCTTTTTAATCCCTCTTTCATGCTACTATCTTATAAAATTGCAGTTTGCTTCAATTATGAATAGTCCTCATTTTACCATTTTAAAGACATTTATACTTCCTGTTACCATTTATTTTCTTGTTGAATTTAATGTTTTTCTACACCAAATTCTGTGTGCCTGTGTATATGTGTTTAAGCATTCAATACTTTCAGTCAGTTCAGATGAAAGTGAAATTCTTGTGATTTCTGTCTTCTCCACTGCTTCCTACATACCTCTACAATCTTTTTCTTGTTCAACCTGATTATATTGGAATCTTTACAAACTGTTAAGTCATTAGACTTGATAGAGACAATGATTATCTAATTTAGCATGGTTCAGTATCATTGATCTGATCTTACAAGAAGATGTTTTGGGCCAGAACCTGAAACAAGGTACTAAGTAGAACTAATTGATACTACCCATGTTTCCCTGATAATAAGACACTGTCTTATTAATTTTTTTGACAGAAAAACACCAGAGGGCTTATTTTCAGGGGAGGGCTTATTTTAATGAACATTGACAGCAATTTTAATAAACAGGTAAATGTGAACAAAAAAAAGTACCTTTATTCAATAATGATCATGTCATCCTCTTCAACAACATCGTCATAAGTGTCCATACCCTGAATTCCGTCCTGGATGTCTTGCGCCTCTATTTCCTTCAGAAGAAGGGGACCCAATCTGTCATGTCCAGCAATATAGCTCTCTTTAAATGAACATGTCTTGTCCAGGTAACCTGCTCATAGTGCCTTGGCAACACAGCTGTCAGTAATTTTATCCCATGACTTCTTCACCCAAGTCACGACTTCTTGCATACAGGGCTTCACAAAGTTTTCACGTTGATTTCTTTACATTCTATTTTCAATGTAGTCATTGACTTCCATGCGCAAATGGTCCTTGAATGGCTTGTTTATTGCAATATCAAGGGTCTGGAGATAGGCAGTCATTCCTGCAGGAATTATTACTTGATCTATTCTTCTCTCTGCAAGGAAGTTCTTCATTTCTTTAGTGTGGTGAGTGCTGGCTGAATCCCAGATTATCAGACCTCTTTGGTTACCTCGCATAATAAGTGGCAGCATTAAATCAACCCACTTTCTTATAACGGCTTGTGTACACCAGGCTTTTTCGGTTTCAAGAACGTAAATGCCTGATACACGTTCAATCTTATCTTTCTTGCCCTTACTGATGATTAGAGGTGTGGCTTTCTTTCCATCCAAACAAATTGCCAAAACACAGGTGACCCGTGCAGACAGAATAATAAAATTATGACCATCAGTCCTTCTTTTCACTCCATCATGCCCCTCAATAATGTTTTAACCCCATCATGCTCCCTGAGTGCTCCTTCTATCCTCCATGATGCCCCCTGAGTTCTTCTTTTATCCTCATCATGCCCCCTGAGTTCTTCTTTTATCCTCCATCATGCCCCTTTTATCCTCCATTATGCCCCCTCACTCCCGCTTACATACTGGGTTTTTATGTTGTCCTGCCTCAGCTCTCCTCCCCGGCACTGCTCTCAATGGCGCCAGCAAGCAAATCACTGGGGAAGAACAGGATGATGCGCTCACTGCTGCAGCTCTGATTGGATGCAGCTCGGAACATGGTGTGTATTTCACCTGGGGGGGGGGGGGAGGGATGGTGCATACAGAAGGTACCATAATGTAGCGTGTAGCGCAGGAGATCACCTTCACTACAGTAGCAATCTCAATAGGGCTTATTTTTGGGGGAGGGCTTATTTTAGAGGAATCTTACACAGTAAGGGGGGTGCTTATTTTTGGGATGGGTCTTATTATTATCGGGGAAACACGGTATGCTTGTGTTCACACCAGTACTCATTGGAGTTCACAAGTATGGGAGATTCACAAAGTAAACTTTGTAACTTTGTGAATTCACACCTCCCTTAGGGGTGCCTCCAGAAGGAGGAGTTAACCTTTGGGAAATCGTATATAAAGAGGCTCTTAGCTTCGGGTGAGAGTTCAGCTGAATTAGATTGTGTCTGGTGCAGACACAGAGCACTCTGGAAGATTGAGAGCCAGAAACCCTCTCTCAGAGGCAAGACAGATTCAACTTGGAGCTGAATTGGAGGCCAAAGAATGCAGAGGCAGAAGCAAAGGACAAAGCTGCAAGAACTCTTGGAACCAAGCAGAGAGATAGGCCTCTAAGCTAACCGGGCTATATTGGAGACAATAAAAGATCTGAACTTTTACCAGCTGGCTGCATTTGGGGTAATTATTGATCTGAACTGATACTAAGGTTGGCTCCAGAAAACCTCCCCGAGAAACCTGCATCTCCCCCAGAGAGAACGATTATTATTTTAAAGAACAAGAACTCCAACAAAATCCTACCTTTTTTTTCTTCCTAAGCATGATCTTTTTTTCTCTCTCTCGTCTTTCTTCACTTAAAGCCATAAAGACATAACTACTCAACCCTTTCCCTTTCCCCCAATTTATCTTATTTATATTTACCTATGATCTTTGAAAACATTAAATTTTTAAAGGAATACTGTTTCTCCTCCTGTTAGTATATGAAGGTTTCCTCACGAAATAGTCCTTTCCAATTGACCCAGTTGCTTTGATATATTTTCCTTTCTAGGTTTCTCTTGCTATTATATTTATCCTTCAAATTAGCATTAGGAATGCTTGGAATTCCTCTATTTTGTTAGAGATCTATTTTCCCTCAGTAGGATTAAAACTCAATTTTGCCAGGCAAATTATTTTTAAATCTTTATCTTTTGCCTTTTGGAATATTTTATTCTAAGCTCTTCCCTTTACAGTAGTATCTTTTGCCTCTATGATTCTAATTGCGCTTCCTAGAATTCTTTTTTTTTTTTTTCTGGTTTCTTACATTACTTTTTCCTGTTTCCTTCAACTTGGAAAGTCTAAATCTTGGCAATGATGTTCCTGGAAGTTTTTATTTTAGAACTTTTTTCAGGAATCATCTGGTGGATTTTTTCTATTTTCACTCTGCCCTCTCATTCTTATGGATTTGGGCAGTTTTCATTTATGATTTCTTGAAATATGGTGTCTAGGCTTTTTTTTTTTTTGTCATGATTTTCAGAGAGTTTCAAAATCCTTAGATGATTTCTCCTTAACTGTTTTCTTAAGGCAGCTAGGTGGCAGTAGATAATGAGACTGGGTCTGGAGTCAGGAAGAAGGGGTGTCTAAATTTGGCCTCACACATTAGTTTTATCATCCTGGGCCAGTCAATCAATGTCTGACTCATCTGACTCATTTTCCTCACTCGTAAAATGGGGATAAAAACTCCCTCTTAGGATGCTTGTGAAGATCAATGAGATATCTGTAAAGTCTATATCTGTATCTGTATCTGTAAAGTAAGGACTTTACAAAATAGTCGGCACTTTATAAATTCTCTTCTCCTCTTCTAGTTCAGTTGTTTTTGATAGATAATGCCTTTCAATCTCTCTTTTTTTAATCTTTTGATGTTGTTAGCATATTTCTTATTGTCCAATGAAGTCACTACTATGGTTGTTCCATTGTTATTTTCAGCAAGTCCAGTCCTTGGGTAAATATATTCTCCTTTCAGTATATTCCCCTGGATATTTAATTTCATTTATAATAGCCTTTTAAGTCTCTTGTTTCATCTCTTCCTAGAATTCTAATAGGCTTTTTGAGTAAGCCAGACCTCTATGTTATTCTTTACGCATAATAGGTCTAGATTTATTCTCTTCCTCTAGGCTTGTGTCCTTAGATCCATTTTCTTAATTGGGACTTTTTAAACAGAGCCAGGCTCTGACTACTTCTTCACATTTGAATGGGATTATAGCCCCTTTTTGGTCCTCACTATATATTATCTGGTGTACTCCCTTTCACTGGTGTCTGCTAAGTAAAAAGTGCTTTCAATTCTCTTTTTCAAGTTCTCTCCAAGTATCTCTAGAACTTGATTTCCAAGGGTGCTTAACAATCCCGGGGCCTTAACAATCCTAAATCCTGACTTAGTATCTCCTCAAACCTCACTCTTCTTACTCTTTTGCTTTAGCTTTTTTTGTGTATGTGTGAGAATTGAGCTATTCTACTCCTATTTGTGTGTGTGTGTGTGTGTGTGTGTGTGTGTGCGCGTGTTTTTAACAAGTCTTTTACAAAAAACAACTTCCCAGACATGGCCAAGCAGAAGACTTTGCTAAATGGGGAAAAAGTTTCACAGATGTTTTCTCTTAATTCCTTACCTAGTGACAGTTTTGTGCCTTCTGGAATCTGAACTATAAGGTCTCTGGTTTTGTTTTTGTTTTTCTATTCTTTAAGTGACTCAGTAGATAAAGTTCCAGGCCTGGAGGTGAAAGACCTTGAGTTCAAATCCATCCTAAGATATTTACTAGTTGTGTGACCCTTGACAATACAATTAACACTATTTCCCTCGATTTTCTCCCCTATAAAATGAGAAAGAAATGGCGAACCACTCTGAGGGGATCCTCAAAATTTGGGGGTTCCAGAATGGTGTTGCAAGGTGTCTCAAAAGAATTTGCAAGTCAAAGGGAAATGTTTATTATAATTGCAATGCCAATTGAAGTGGGCTAAATTCCGAAAGAAGTTAGCAAAGAACCAAGAGCAGGAAGGTAAATTTATAGGAAAAAAATCCGAGAGAACAGGTGTTTCGTGTCACCAATATGCTACTTTTATGGCTTAAAGGTGGAATCAAGGAGTAGTCTGATTTTGACTACATGTGCAGGTGCAGTAGTCTTAGTTTTCTGGGAAGAGTTCATTGGGGTTGGGTAAGGAGAGCTTCTGGAGGTGTGTCTTTAGGTCTGAAATATCACTAGGTCAAGTGTTAGCTTTAAGTATTTCATTCTTGTTGTTCATAAGTCTCAGAAACCCCACTATTACTGACCAAAAGGCTGTTATCTGACAGCCAGCAATATTTGTAGCCTCAATCTCCTGGTCAGGTAGAGTAAATTGGGGCAGTATAGTCTAAGAGAAGAAATATATAATTTTTAATTATATCACCTCAAGATCAGGTGATCTTGGAATTATTAATACATTTTTCCTAAGGGCAACACCACATCAACTCCAGTATCTTTGCCAAGAAAATCCCAAATGTGATTACAAAACAACTCCCCCTTCCTTTTATTTTATAAATGAGGAACTGAAGTTGAGGAAGGTTATGTGATTTGTCTAAGGTGGCACAAGTTGTAAGTGGCAGATCCAAAGTTTCTGACTCCAAATCTAGCACAATTTTCATTGCATCACATTGCTTCTCAAGAGATAACATTCCAATTTAGAGAGTCAGTATTTCTTAGCTATCTGATCTGCAATGACTATTGAATCCATTTCCTCCTTTCTCCTTGGAGCACTTAACTCAATATTACAAACAAAATGTAAGAAAACCTATGCAATAAAATTATTCTTAACCCTTCATAAACTGATGGGTAATAATTTTCTCCCACAGACTTCTCACCAGTTGGGGAAAGAAAATATATTCCTCTAGTTAAAGTTGAGGGAGTAGGATATCATTGTCCATAGACAATTGAGGCTGTGATAGGGCAGTTGTCTTGTTGTTAGAACACTTCTCCTGACAGGTCTTTAACCTTTTTCCATAACTCTGACAAGACTGTTTTGAATTGTAGTTGGAGTAACCCTCCAGGTAGCTTTTCATTTCAGCTAACTTTTAACAAGGCTTCATCTCCATTAACCATAGATCCATGCCAAGTTCCCTTTGTTCTTAGCACCAATGCTTTGCTTCTAGATCATTCTATTTTGATTCTGTCACTGACATAGGCTTTTTTTTTTTTTTACTACCATCAGAAGAAGCTGAATTCTACTTCACATATTTATTCTTTTTAACTTTCTAGGTTGCATGCCCTTAAGAGTATTGTTCAGTGCTCTTTTATACTCAGCCTAGTATTATTCTTCCTTTATTTTCCAAAAGGACCAGACATCATAGGGTGATGTTTTGACTTGCTCATGAATTGGATTTAAGTGAGGCAGAGAAGTACAAAGTAGTCTCAAAGTCTAGTGGCAAGACAAAAGTCAGAATGACTAGTGATGCAGTATCTGACTGAGCTTTAAGTGCTCCACAGTGCCTCATCGGTCTCATCAGGTACACATTTCTCTAATTCCCCTACAGCTTTCAGATCTATTGGTTACCCTCAACCTGATTTAGCCCATCTACCTGGATGGTTTTATCTGGGTATGGCCTGAGCTCCTGCTATAGCTTCTTGGAACCCAGAGGTGAGAGTTAATTGAAGGTAAACATCAAAGGTGGATGAACAGCCATGAAAAGGGCTTAACAAGCCTGCTTGCCAGAAGTGTTAGTTCTTCCTTGACACCTCATTAGAGTTATAGCTTCTTAGCCACATGCCCAGAGACTATTAATCTCTGCCATTTATCATTATTATTTTTTTGGTTGAGGCATATTGAAGTTAAGTGACTTGCCCAAGGTCATACAGCTAGGAGGTGTTAAGTTTTTCCTAACTTTAGGCCTGGTGCTCTATCCACTGTGCTACCTAACTGCCCCCACACTACAGTTTTTTGAGGTTGGTAATAAATGTCTTCATTTGTTCACTACCTCATGTATTCAGTTTGTACATGTGTAATTTCCTCTGAAAGAAGGTAAGCTCCCTGAGGACAGGGACTCTTTTCTTTGTCTTTTCATTCCTAGGGACAACACAATGTTTTGCACATAGTAAGTCCTCAATAATACTTGTTAAGTCAATGAAAATTGTTTTGACTTATCATTAAGTGTTTTATGTTAAATGTTAAAGGAGTTATACGTTGATTGATTAATTGGAACTCAGAAGTTCCAATGGAGTATGAAGCCTCCAAATAAGATTACTGCTACAATCACAAGAAAATCTGAGTTATAGAAGCCTAGTGATGGTCTCCTGGAAACTCCTTTTCAGAGGTAAGTAAGCCTGTCCAGAGAGACATTAGGGGCCACTACAGTGGCCTACATGGTGCTATTCTAGGTAGTGCTATAATCAGAAATAGACCATTATAGAGAAGAAAAGCTTCTTATTCAGTCTTTCCGTCATGTCTGATGCTTGGTGATGCCATGGATCACTGCATATCAGGCCTTCTATCCTCCACTGTCTCTCAAAGTCTGTACAAGTTTGTCTGTTGTGTCCGTGAAACTATCTATCCATATCATATTCTGTAATCCTCTTTTCCTTTTGACTTCAATCTTTCCCAACATCAGGTTCTTTTCCCATGCAGATGTACAAAAATTCTCTTGTTTTCACATTTTTGTCTCCAATTCTAGTATCTTTGACTTTACATTCTTATAGTTTAGCAATGTTTGGGCAATAATAAACTAAAATAAACTGTAGCTAAGTAATTTTTAACAAAAATTGGTTAGATAGATATGATTGCTGTTGTCAGTATCATATTTGTCAGAAAAAGAGAGTATAATAAGATAGAGCCTTATGGTCATAAGACTACTACGGCACTCTATCCTTAAGAGAGGCTGTGGCTTATAGAAGCTATTTATGGCAAACATTGTTTTAATACTAGGTCTGCTGCTTTTCAGACAATCAGGACGGTCTACAGCTTAAAGGAAGCTGTAAGCTTAAAGAAGACATTCAAATAAAAATATTGATGATAACTTCTTTTGAAGGTTAGTACAATTGTGTCTATCACAAACTTGTTTTTTCTCCCTGCTACCTAAAATATTATTTTGCTTAAATTCTCATGTGCAAATCAGGCAGCTCAAGGGGTGGGGGGGTCCAAAATCAGAGTATAAGAATTTTCTGAATATATACTGTTAGACATTCTCAGAGTATAATTACTCTTTGAGGGTGTACTTTGGAACATACCTTCACCTCCAGCAGGATAATGACTTTCTTCTGGAGCATTCCTTTCCTGCTCATGTCTCTGTTAATCATAGCTGCCATTACATGTTATATTTTGTTACTGTATATATCTGAATTGTATGTTGGTTTCTCTTTAGCTTTGCACTGAACTGACTCCTATTGTTTTACTTGTTATTTTCAGCACTCAAACTCATTAAGGGCTTGTTTTGTCCGGCTGCTCCATGAATATTTCCTTAGACAGAAACTGGATATTGATAGTTGTAACTACACTCAGGGTCAAAATCCTACCTCTTCCCAAGAGGACTCCCTTATGTCAGAGTACTGTCATAAAACAATTAAGACAGTAAGGAGGGTTTTCAAAACATTTGGTACAGAGAGCAGGGTCTTAAAACACAACACACAGAGACAGAAAGCAATTAAACATTAAAAAAACAACACTTTAGGCATCAAATAACACCTCACTTTTGAAATCAATGGGTCCTTGACTGGAAGAAACAGATGGTGAGGAAGGAAAAATTGAGGAAAAAAGGACAGGGGTGAGAGAAATATGTTGCCTTCGTCAATCAGCATTTATTAAACCTTCTATCACCCCAAAATATCATTGGTTCTCTTCTAAAATGAAATAAACAACTATGTGTCAAGCGCTGTGCTTAAGTCAGTACTGGAAGAACTACGTCGATGTGAGGAGGGGTGTGGTGATTTAGGGTGTAAAGAAGGCGAAGATGATGATGATGATGATGAAAACGACTAAAACAGAATAACCAGAGGATGAACAGGAAAGGAGAAAGGGCAGCAGACAGGACCCTAATAGATGCTTACTGATAAAGGAGCATGAGCGTGCAGAAGTGGGCAGTCAATAATAAATGGTGGTGATAAGAAAGCTCAGTCAGAACAGCAGGCTTCTGGGGAGAAAGCGGGGAACGTGTTTAATGAGCGTGGGGTGCGTGAGGGGGCGGGGAGATGAGCAATATTCTGGGGGAGAGACTGACAGGCTTGCCATCGAACAGTGCAAGGTCAGAAGTCTCCAGGTCGCTTGCCTAGCTGTTTGCCGCATCCCCACTTTGCCCTAGGGGACTCCGTGGGTGCGCTCTGCTCCAGGCGGGGCGGGGCTCGCGCCTCCTGGCTCCGCCCCTTTCCTCCCTCCTGCCTGGCGTCTCCGAGGCCGGAGGAGCAGGTGGGCAGCCCCCAGCACAGCAGTTGCTCTTGACGCTGCTACCGACGCCGCTTCTGCGCCTTGCTTTGCCCATTTTCCCCTCTGCCGCCCTCTCCTTTCCCTACCCCCTTCCCGCCCCAGAGAAAAAGAATTTAAAAAAAAAAAAAAAGAGAAAAAACAGATCTGTCGCACTTCCTCCGCAGTCGGGCGCCCCCCAGTGCGAGAGCGAAGCCCAAGGGCCTGAAGTGAAGAAGCGAAGGGAAAAACCGGAGCTGGAGCCCGGGGAGCCCCGCGTCGGTCAGTGAAACCGACCGACTAAGGCAGCTGGGTGAGGCGAGAGGCGAGTGCTGGGGAGAGGGTCGAGAGTAGGAGGCCGAGGGAGGGGTGGGAGAAGGATGGAGTCGAAACATCCTCCCCAGGAAGAGTGTGTATGTGGAGGGAGGGGATGGGGGTGGGGGGCGGAGAGCGGAGGGGAGTGGATAGCTTATGGAGAGAAGGGCTTGGAGGATAGCGCTGGGGAAGGCGAGGCCAGGTTCCTTGGCTAGGAACCGGCCCTAGGGTGGGGTTGTGTCATCTTGTTTGTATTTTTTTTCGTTGCACTCCTCCAGCCACCCACAAGATTGTTGATTTGTAAGCTGCCGTCTTGGGAGGTTGGGAGGGAGAGTGGCGGCGGCAGGGGAGTCTCCTTGGAGTAGAGAGTTGGAGGACGTGGAGGAGAGAAGAGGCTACCTGCACTGCTTTGGTGATCTGTTTGGGGCTTCTAGCAGGAAATCTTCACCTGGGCTCAGTGAGTTCGGCTTTGTACAGTCGTTTTTAAGTCGTATCTAACTTTTTTGTGACCCTATTTGGGGTTTTCTTGACAAAGATACTGAAGTGGTTTGTCATTTCCTTCTCCATCTCATTTTAAGGACGAGGAAACTGAGGCAAACAGGGTTTTAAGTGACATGCTTAGGATCACACAGCTGGTGTCTTGGGAACTTATTAAAAAACAAACAAAACAATCAAAAAAACAAAAAACAAATATCTTCATTTTCACCAACCTTTGAGATTTTCAGTGCTCAGTCTGACAAGTATTTGTCAAAAAATGCTTCTTGACTTCCCTTTGTAATTCTTTATATTTTATTTTCCGCCTTTAAAAAAATTCATTGTAGAAGAGCTCCCTGACTGCTAAAAAGGTCTAAGACAGAAAAGATTAAGAACTCGTGACCTGTAATGAAACTAACCAGGCAGAAGGGAGTAAGACGCTGTGTGTATATTTTCATCCTTCAGACCTTGTTAGAAGGAACAAAACCTCTGAAAATCAACAAAGTGTCAAATTGATAATTTTTGGAAAAGGCAATACTAAATGATGAGCGACAATACTAAATATTGATGAGATGTTTTTGAAAAGATGTTTGGGGCTGTACGATTTGAAAATGTTTTGAAAATGAATTGTTTGAAAATGAACATGAAAATGTTATAGCCAAAAAAAAAAAAAATGGGTCCAAAAAATAAGAAAGAGCCCCAGTCAAATATAAAGCCAAATAAACTGTAGATGTTTTGGTCCTATTTATAATAGTAGCTTAAGGAGATAGGTTTTTTTTAATAGTTCATCTTTATTTTTAAGGAATAGTTCTAAAGTGTGGCTACTTTTTTTGATTGGATGTGACAATATAGAGTAGTAGTATTTGTTGGAAAGTTTCCATTTAAATGTTTACTTTTATAATCATAATCAAAAATCTATTTGGATATCATTGGGACCTTTACTGACTAACGATTGGAAATTTGTTATTTAGGTATACTTTAAGCAAAAATTGAATGTGAAAACTTGTGACCGATTAACAAGTAAATTATTTCAATTCCATTATTCAAGCGAATATGCTTATTATGTGTTTATATGTATTGTATTCAAGATATTGTATAATAATGTCTAATTTTTCAGGATTAATAGTTTTACAAAATGATTCCACTAGGAATATTTTAAGTAGCAAGTGTTCCTGCTATCAAAGTGATTTGGTCGAAATAAACTTGATTTGTATAATTTGATTTATGTACACATTTTCAGAGCACTTTTTTTTTTGTATATAAAAAAAAAAAAAGAATAGGAAACTTTGGTTTGATTGTTTCTATTCCAAGTAAACTATAAGAATCCCTGGCTGAATCTGTACTCTAGGCATATGTAGCTGAGGCTGTAGAGTCACTTGTTTTTCTTAAAAAGATAACTTTGTTTAATTGCATGTACACAAGGAGAGCCTCTTGGGCACTGTTACCTAAGGTGCTTCTTACCCTGAAGTCTGATTAGTTGTAAGGAATCAAAGGCTATATAATTGAACATCATTTGTTTGTTATTTGTATTGGGTAGTAGTTGACATTTTTCTCTGTCTGCTAATGGTTGTATATACACCTTTATTTCCTTACAGGTCATGTGAAGTTGGTATTAGGCATTCTTGAGGAATTGTGGCTCAGATAGGTTAAATGACTTGCCTAGATGGTATAGTCAGAATTCAAAGCCAAGATCCTGCTGACTTCAGGTCCAGTATAGTTTCTCTTATGTTACATTCACATGAGTCATAGGGTCCATTTTAAGATTCTTTCTTTAAAGAATTGCATTGAAATGTCTAGTATTTTAATTAATCAACAAGTACTTAATAATTGATTATGTTGCCCTGACTTGGCACTCACTGTTGTGATACAAAGAAAAAAATGATCCTTTTTCAAGTGCGGTGTTTTTCTTTAAAATATAATGGTTCTCTCTGGGAGCAGGTTTCTTGGGGGGTTTCTGGAGGCAGCCTTACTTTCATTTAAAAGTAATAATCACCCAAATGCAGCCAGTTCAAATCTTTTATTGTGGCCTTCAGTATAGCCTGGTTAGTTTTCTTAGAGGCCTCTCTCTCTCTCCTTGGTTCTAAAAGCTCTTGCAGCTTTGTCCTTTGCTTCGGCCTCTGCTTTCTTCAGCCTCCAGCCAGCACAAAGGTGGAAGATGGAATGGATCTGACTCCTCTAACTCAACTCCGAATGTCTCCACTCAGCACCAAGGTGAAAGTTGGAATGAATCTGTTTTGCCTTCAAGAGAGGGCTTGTGGGCTTCTGTATCTCCCAGAGGGCTCCTGGTTCTCAATCTCCCAGAGTGCTCTGTGGCCCTAAGAGCTTCTTACTTATATGAGCTCTCTAAAGGTGTGAACACGAGCATTGTTTCTATCAGTTTCACTTAGTACCTTGTTTCTTCTGGCCGATAACATCTCCTTGCAAGATCAGATCAATCATACTGAACCATGCTAATTTAGATAATTCTTGTCTCTATCAACTCTAATGACTTTACACTTTGTAAGGATTCCAATACTCAAGGAAATTGCATTCTATTTTCAAAGTGTCATGTGTTAGGCACTTGATAAATGTTTATTAAATTCCATGCATACACATTGTTAAAATTCAATTTTAAAAGTCTTAACTATACTTGTGATTTTATTAATATAGGAATCTCTTAATGAGAAATTTTCTTCTGCCATTTACGATTAGCAATCTTTCTATAATTCATAGTTTTAAAAAGTTGTCTGGGACACTGAAAAGTGAAGTGAAGTGTCTAGGATTACTTAGTTTGTGTGTGTCAGAGGCAGAATTCGAACATAAGTTTTCTTGTTTGAGATCAGCTCTGTCAACATTGTAAAGTACTGTTGCACCATACACATTAATTTTAGATCCTTTGTTGCACTATTGTTTGCATGAAAATAGTTTCCATTTTCTAAGTTCCTGATAACATTTAAGGATCTTAGTATTGGTATGGACACTGATTCCTCTGATGGACCTTATAACTTCTAGATTGATGCCTTGTGATTCTATGAATTGCTTCATTGAAATATATGTGATCACTCACTAATTTTCTGATATTGAGCTTACCCAAATTAAGTGAGGCTAATCCTTAGTTGACAGACATAGTGAGTCACTAGGTTCTCTAGTTTAAGCCTTTCTGGTTTTGTAAAGAGAGCTCATATTTCTTTAGGCATCAAATCTTTATAAAACATTTATTTAACATCATTTCTTAGAGAGAGGTAATATCAGTTATGTCATTAGGAGAGGTAATGAGACTTATATCAGGTTGCCTACTTAATAAGTGTTATTCTCGATTTGAATTAGGTCTTTTGAATCTACAATCAGTATGATTTCTAGTAGAACACACTGAGCTGTTTACTGGTTTGTATTCTGCCTGTATCATCTCTAAGATTTCTTATTTACTACTGTACCATTATGAAGCATTGAAAAAATGACTTTTGAGGAAGAAAACCTTGAAAATATTAGTTAAAAAAAACTTGGAAAAATCCAATTTTTTTTCCTGTAGCTTCAACTATTTCACAAAACTAATTTTAGTAGAAAGAGGAAAAATTTTAATATTATGAGTTTAGAAGGTAAGGGATAATGAAATCAGCAATAGACTATAGGAGCAAAAGAGTAGAAAATAGTCTTAATTTCTAACAATAGGCATATTTATTTGTTTAGTGGAATGTTTTAATATATATATTGAGTACTGGTAAGATATGAAATAGTTAATTAACAAGCATTTATTAATGCTTTGTGCCACATTGGTAGAGACTAGGGATACAAAACTGAAACAAACAAGAATTGGTCCTTGCCCTCAGGGAGCATCTATTCATTTATTTTTGAAACTTCATTATATATGTAGATATGTACATAATATACAAGATAAATCCAAAGTAAATAAATTTTTTAAGGGAAGATCACTTGTAGCTGGGAATCAGAAAAGGCTTCATATGAAACATGCTACCAATGTAGTGTTTTGAAGGAAAAGAATTTCTGAGAATCAGAGGTGATATTGATAAAGCATATTCCAAATATGAGGGACTGCTAGTATGGAGGTGGGAGGGAGGGAATCTCGTGTGATGACAGCAAAAAGGCCATTTGTCTGAATAAGTAAAAAAAAAATATCATAATAAACCTGGAAAGTAGATTAGAGCCAGATTGTGAAGGACCTTAAATGCCAAACAGAGGAGTTTATATTTGCTCCTTTATGGAAATAGTGAGTTCAGTTTTGGATGTGTTAAGTTTATATGCTTGTGAGACATCCAATTTGACACAAAAGACAATTGATCTGACTGGAACTCAGATTACCTAAGGCTGGACATATAGATTTGGGAGTTATCTGCATTAAGATAATAATTAAGTCTATAGAAGCTGAAAAGATTATTGAGTAAGATATCATAAGAATGTAAAATAGAGTAGAAGAGAGGCTAGGACAGAACTTTGGGAAATATATATATATATATAGGGTGGTATGTTATGGCTAATGAAACAATAAAATTGACTTGTAGGAGAACCAGGAAAAAGCAATTTTTTTGCATCAGTAATTCTCTCAAAGAACTTAAGATTAAATAGCATGTATTTGTCAGGAACAACCTAATCAGTTGCCAGATCTTGTCATTTCTATCTCCTCAGTATTTCTTGAAACCATCCTTTTCTCTTCTTACATGTCTGCAGTTTAGGCTCTTATCTTCTTTCCTGGTTTTTTGATACCTAAGTATTAGCTTTGTTTGAAGTCTTGCTTCATGTTCTACACAGCTGTTAAATTGATTTTCCAAAAGTGTAGGAAAAACACTGATCCTTTTCTTAACCTTACTGAATAAAACTCCAATGATTTTCTTTTGCCACCAGATCCACATATAATTTTTCCTCTGTCTTTTAAAAATTCTTTTTTATTAATATGAACTTGACAAGCATCAATGAACATGAACAATTCCATATATAAGGAATAATAGAAAAAGCAGATTGTAAATGAAATCTCTATTATATACATATTATATATATACATATTATATATATATCATAGAATATGTGAGGTGCTAATCTAAACTATTTTCCAGTTTCTTGAGAAGTTTTTAAGAAATAGGAGGGAAAAATTTGGAACAGAAACAGTGCATCCTTACTACTCTTCTTTGTCTTATTTAACTCTTTTTGTGCCCTTTGAACAAATTGTTGTTCTCAAGGGGCACTTGTTTGTTCTCCATAAAGCCCCTTCCAGTTGCTGGAATAAACTTACTTTTTGAAATTTCTCTGGAGTTTTTAATGGGAATGAGTGTTCTATTTCCAGTCTTATGCAAAATTGTTAGACCTTGGATAATAGGTCATTGCCCCACTCTCCCCCATCTTCTTGCAATTAGGTTTGGGGGAACTGACTTTAAAAGAAAATCCTAAACCTTGAGGCACCGACCTCCTTCACATACTATTCTGACACAATGAAGGATAGAAAAGAAAAATATTGTCCAGGTGCCCACCCACCTCTCCATATTGTCTCTATAGCCCCCCTTCCCCACCTCTCCATCTCCTGTCTTTTGACAAGACATCGAATTATATTTTCCTATCTTGCCTTCTGTCCTGTCAAAGCTCCAGTTATGTTTTTATATGTTAACAAGCTTGTCCTTCTCTAGAATCATGGTCCCTATCACACCTTACCTCCCTTGTCTCTTGATCTGACAGACCTTGAAATACCTCCCTTGTCTCCTAAAAGATAAGGACAGCTGCAAGATGTTAGGCTAACAGCTTGTTCAGCTTCTGTATCCTGCTTGTCCAGCAATTAGGATTCTCTAAAACCCTTGCATTTTCTTTGTTTGGGGCCACTCAATTTGGATAAACTGAGCCCTGTTTGACTGCTGGCAATAAATTTTCACTTAAATTAAATCAGTCTCTACTAGTCTCTGTATCTTAGCACTACAGAATGACTAATAGGGACATGTTTTACAAGATCACATATAATCTATATCTGATTTCTTACTGTCTCTGGAATTGGGAGAGGAGGAAGGGATAGAATATAGAATTCAAAACTTTAGGAAATGATATTAAAATGTTTTAATATATAATTGAGGAAAAAGTAAAATATATTAAAAAGAAAAAAAAGGTAGAAAAAATTTCTCAGGAATCTTGTATTTATATTTCACAGTTTCTATTCAGATTTGATCTTTTCATCATCAGTGCTTTGAAAATCTTTAAAAGGCCCCTTTTTCCCTAGTAACACTTTATTCAGCTCTGCAGGATAAGTTATTCTTGGTTGGTTGTCTGCATTTTTGCCTTTTGGAATATTGTATTCCAAGGTCTTCTCACATGTATAGTGGAAGCTGTCAGATCTTTTGTGATCTTAATTGTAATTCTTTATTGTTTGAATTTCTGCTTTCTGGCTTATGGAAGTGTATTTCCTTCAACTTTGAAACTTAGAATTTTGTCTTTAATTCTTTAGAGTTTTTTCTTGGGATTTCTTTTAGGAGGTGACGACCCATTTCCATTTTGTTCTGTGGATCTAATAGATAGTGTCGGTTTTTATTTATGATTTTTAAAAAATATAGTAATCAAAGCTGTTTTGTGTGTGTGATACTGATTTTCAGGGGATCTCAACAGTTTTTAAGTTATTACTCCATCTATTTTCCAGGATTTGATGAAAATAGGAGTTTGTTTTGCAGAATTATGAATGTGTGATAAGGATTTTTTTTTCCAGGGAGGTTTTAAAAAATATTTGCATTTGTGTATGTTTGTCCCAATACTTTTTGGCCTATCAATTACATTTGACGTTATTGACCACCTTTTTTTCTAAATACTTTTATCTCTCTGGATCTTATGTCATTACTTTCCTGTTTTGCCTGTCCTATTTTTTCTTTTCTGGCTGATTATCCACATCATGCTACTTTAACTGTGGGTATTCACTTAAGGATCTATTCTTGGCCATCTTCTCTTCTTTCTCTATAATGGGGCTTTTTAAACTTTTTCCACTTGTAACCCTTGGCATTTTCCCCAAATATGATGTCTCTTTTTGTATTTTAATTACTTCTCTGTGAGTACTACATTAAAAAAAATAATTATAACTTTTTATTGACAGTACATATGCATGGGTAATTTTTTTTACAACATTATCCCTTGCACTCCTGTTCCGATTTTTCCCTTCCTTCTCTCCATCCCCTCCCCTAGATGGCAAGCAGTCTTATACATGTTAAATATGTTATAATATCCTAGATACAATATATGTGTGCAGAACTGAACAGTTCTCTTGTTGCACAGGATGAATTGGATTCAGAAGGTAAATATAATCTGGGAAGAAAAACAAAAATGCAAACAGTTTATACTCATTTCTCAGTGTTCCTTCTCTGGGTGTAGCTGATTCTGTCCATCATTGATCATTTGGAACTGAATTAGATCTTCTCTTTGTTGAAGATATCCATTTCCATCAGAATACATCCTCATAGAGAATTGTTGTTGAAGTGTATAATGATGAACTCCTGATTCTGCTCATTTCACTCAGCATCAGTTCATGTAAGTCTCTCTAAGCCTCACTGTATTCATCCTGCTGGTCATTACTTATAGAACAATAATATTCCATAACATTCATATACCACAATTTACCCAACCATTCTCCAGTTGATGGGCATCCATTCAATTTCCAGCTTCTAGCCACTACAAACAGGACTGCCACAAACATTTTTGCACATACAGGTCCCTTTCCCTTCTTTAAGATCTCTTTGGGATATAAGCTGAGTAGTAACACTGCTGGATCAAAGGGTATATACAGTTTGATAACTTTTTGAGCACAGTTCCAAATTGCTCTCCAGAATGGTTGCATTCATTCACAACTCCACCAACAATGCATCTGTGTCCCAGTTTTCCCGCATCCCCTCCAATATTCATCATTTTTTTTTTCCTGTCATCTTAGCCAATCTGACAGGTATGTAGTGGTATCTCAGAGTTGTCTTAATTTGCATTTCTCTGATCAGTAGTGATTTGGAACACTCTCATATAAGTGGAAATAGTTTCAATTTCATCATCTGAAAATTGTTCATATCCTTTGACCATTTATCAATTGGAGAATGGCTTGATTTCTTATAAATTAAACTCAATTCTCTATATATTTTGGAAATGAGGCCTTAATCAGAACTATAAAACTTTCCCAGTTTGTTGCTTCTTTTCTAATTTTGTTTGCATTAATTTTGTTTGTACAAAGGCTTTTTAATTTGATATAATCAAATTTTTTTTAATGATCTCTAGTTCTTCTTTGGTTTTAGTGTTCTCTTCTTTTTCTAAAATATGATCTGTTCTCTGTGAGCAGGTTTCTTGGGGAGGTTTTCTAGAGGCAGCCTTAGTTTCAGTTCAGAGTAATAATCACCTCAAATGCAGCCAGCTGATAAAAGTTCATTCTTTTAGTGTCTCTTCCAAAATAGCCCAGTTAGTTTTCTTTGGTTCCTAGAGCTCTTGTTGCTAGTCTTTTTCCTCTGCTTCTGTTAGCCTCAGCCTCTCCTCTTCTGAGTCCCCAGTTCTGAATCTCCCAACTGAACTTTGGCTCTCAATCTCTTCCACTTTCTTCTCACCCTTTCAATCTTCCGAACTGACTGACTCCATTGACTCAGCTCCTTTTTTATGCTCTTTTAGAGGTGTAAACTCAAAGATTGACTCCTCCTCCAAGATTGGGATTATGGGAGGTATAACTTGTGAATCTCCCGGATTTGTGAACTCTAATGTGTGAGCTCTAATGTGTAAAACTCTCTTAAAGGTGTGAGCTCTAATGTGTGAACCAATTACCTAAGCATTGTTTCTATCAACTCTAGTTGATCTAGTGAGTTTGGTCACAGATTACTTCTTCCTCCACAAGTCTGAGAGGTAAACTATCCTGTGTTCCTCTAATTTATTTATGATCTCATTCTTTATGCCTAAATCATGGACCCATTTTGATCTTATCTTGGTATATGGTGTTAAGTGTGGGTCCATGCCTAATTTCTGCCATACAAATTTCCAGTTTTCCCAGCAGTTTTTGTCAGATAATGAATTGTTATCCCAAAAGTTGGGATCTTTGGATTTGTCAAACACTAGATTGCTGTAGTTATTGACTATTTTGTCTTGTGAACCTAATCTATTCCACTGACCAACTAATCTATTTCTTAGCCAATACCAAATGGTTTTGGTGACTGCTGCTTTTATAATATAGTTTTAGATCAGGTACAGCTAGGCCACCTTCATTTGATTTTTTTTTTCCATTAATGCTCTTGAAATTCTCGACCTTTTGTTCTTCTATATGAATTTTGTTGTTATTTTTTCTAGGTCATTAAAATAGTTTCTTGGGAGTCTGATTGTTATAGCACTAAATAAAAAGATTAGTTTAGGGAGTATTGCCATCTTTATTATATTCTCTGGGCCTATCCAAGAACACTTACTATTTTTCCAATTATTTAAATCTGATTTTATTTGTGTGGAAAGTGTTTTGTAATTTTGCTCATATAATTCCTGACTTTCCTTTGGTAGATAGATTCCCAAATATTTTATGCTATTGACTGTTATTTTGAATGGAAGTTCTTTTTATATCTCTTGTTATTGGATTTTGTTGATGATGTATAAAAATGCTGAGAATTTATGTGGATTTATTTTGTATCCTGCAACTTTGCTAAAGTTGTGAATTATTTCTAATAGCTTTTTAGTAGAATTTATGAGTTCTCTAAGTATACCATCACATCATCTCAAAGAGTGATAATTTGGTTTCCTCATTATCTACTGTGAGTAGTATGTTTTATTTTTATTCTTTTGGATTAGTGGTTTATCATTTCATTGACGAAAATTTTAAAGTCTTTCTAAGTTGTCTTTATGATGTTATCATTGTGTAGATTTTTTTTTTTTTCACAGTTCTGCTCATGGAGCTCAGAATCAGTTCAAAGGTCTTAGCAATTTCCAAAGAAATCAGTCCATATCACAACTTCTTATGGCACAATACTGTTACTTGGTACCCATATATTTATATACCTATACCATAATTTGTTTAACTGCTCACCAATAAGAAGATATCTTTTTGTTGTTCAATTGATCTGGCTTTTTGTGATCTCATTACCAATTTTTGGTTATCATGGAAAGAGATACTATAAATATTTTTCGACATATAAGTAGTTTTCATCTTTCTTTGATCTCTCAAAATTATGGACCTAGTAATGGTATAGTTATAGCTCAATGTATATAACCCATTTTAGTAACTTTTAGTTCCATAATTCCAACGTGCTTTCCAGAGTGACTAGCCTAATTTACTGCTCTACCAATAATGAGATGTGCCTCTTTTTTTTGCAACTCTACTGACATTTATAATTTTTCTTTTTGTCAGTCTGATGTAAAGTGGAACTTTAATTTTGCTTTAATTTTCATTTTTCTAATTTTTACTGATTTCGAGCATTTTTTTATTTGAACATTGATATCTTGGATTGCTTCCTTTGATAATTGCCTCATTGTATAGATTAAGCATTTATTGTAGAATATCTTTTAGTGTAATAAATTTAAATCAATTTTCTCAGTCTTTCTCTTTCTCATATCTATCTATCTTTAACTATCTTGAATAAAAAAACCTTTATCAGAAATGTTTGCTGCAAAGATTTCTCCCATTTCCTCCCCTGTTAACTGCTTCTTTTCTAATTTTTGCTATGTTAGATTTTTTGTTAAAAACTTATAATGTAGATTCTTCATTTTATCTTGTATGGTCTTCTGTACTGCTTGTTTAGTTGGGAACTTTTTTCTCTCCTAACCATAAATCTTAGATGTGACTTTTTTCTTGCTTCTCATACTTATTTATTATTTATAGTATATCTTTTAGATATAAGTATTGTATCTATTTGGAACTTAACTATGGTATATGAGTTGAGGCATTAATCAGAACCTAATTTCTGCCACACTGTGCCTATTTTTCCCCTCACAGCTTTTGTCAAATAATGAGTCCTTTCTCCAGTAACTTTGGTCGTTGGAGTTATCAGCTATGTTTTTGTGTTTGGTTCTTGTTGTTGTTTATCTAATTCATTCCAAGAGCCTTTCTCTCTCTCTCTCTTTTAAAAAAAGGATCATATAATTTTAATGAGTATTGCTTTGTCAAGGAGAATAAGTCAATTAATTTAGAGAGTATTAATAATTTCTAAACTATTGACTTGACCTGCCCATGAACAATTACTGTTTCTTTAGTTATATGGATTTGCCTTTATTTCTGCAAAGAATATTTTTTATTTGGATTCATATAATTCCTGGGTGAATCTTGATGTGCATACATGTTTGTATGGTTATACACATATATATTTATATGTATGTATGTGTATATGTATATATGCATATAGATAGATTGATAGATTTATTTTATATATTCTAGCATTGCCAAGTTATTTTTTTCATTAAATTTTTACTTGATATCCTAGGATTCCAGTAATAATACACCATTATATCATCCGTAAAAAATGATTTATTTCCTCTTTGTTCATGTTTTTTCATTCAGTTTCTTTTTCTTATCTCATTGCTTTACATATTATTTCTAGGACTATGTTAATCAGTTAATAGTGATAGTATGTATCCTTGTTTTATTTCTACTCTCATTACAAAGGCTTTTCTTGTATTATTTTTAATGTTGTTATTTTTGAGTTGGCCATTACTTATTCTATTAAATAAAGGTTGATTACTTTTTATGATTTCTAGAATTCTTCATAGAAGCATGTTGCTAGATTTTGTCAAGGCTTTCTTTTCAAAGTCTGCTGATACATATGCTTTTAAAATTATATTTTAAATATGGTTTCTTATAGTTATAGCCTTCCTCATTGAACCAAACCTGTATTCCTGTAATAAACCCAATCTGATTGTAGCGTATAATCTTTCTAAAAAGTTTTTGTAGCCTACATGCTACTATTCTATTTAACATTTTTATGTCAGTATCCATTAGGCTTTTTGACCTATTGTTTTCTTTTTTTTTTTTTTTTTTTTTTTTGCTTTCTCTCTTGATGAATTAGGTATTAAGTCCAAATGCATATTATAAAAAGTGATAGGAAGGATGCTTTCTTTTCTCATTGTTGCAAACAAATGTTATAGAACTGCATTTAGTTGTTCTTTGTTTGATAAGATTCAAATGTAAATGAGTTTCATCCTGGAGATTTTTTTCTTTTGAGTTCATTTATGGATTTTTGGATTTCTTTTTTTGATATTGAATTTTTTAAATATGATATTTGTTCACTTGTTAATCTAGATATTTTATATTTTTGTATTTATTGTATTTCCATCTGATTTCTTAGTAAGTTCTCATTTTCTTAGAATGAAATTGGGCAAAATAGTTCCTGAAAATTTCCTTAATTTCTTCTTAAATTATGTTCTCCTTTTTCATTTCTGGCAAAATTTGGTTTTCCTATCTCTTTTAAAAATCACATTAGCTACTTATTTTCTAAGTTTAAAAAAAAAAAAAAACTCCTACCTTATTTCTCATTTCACTTTTTTGTTTTTAATTCCTTTACTCTCTTTTTCTGTTTATTGTATGTTTGTAGTAATGCAGTTCCCTCTCCCTCCCCCCCCCCCCCAAGGACTGCTTTAGTTGCATTTGAGAAATTTTGGTATATTGTTTTATTGTAATAATTTTCTTTTGTGTAGTTAATGCTTCTATGGTTTGTTCTTTCAATCACTCATTATTTTGGTTCATTGTAAAGTCACCATATTGGTCTGAATCTTTGATTTGTGGTCTCTGAACCGATTGTTATTTTTATTAAATATTGTATTAAATGTTTATTAACATGTATTAAATATTTCTTCTCTTTTACTCTTGTTTATTATATTCCTGTGTTTTAATATACATAAAAGTCAATTTACATTTATATAAATTTAAGGTCAATTTATATAAAAGTTCCATATGGTACTAACAAATGTCTATTTTTTAGCTGCTTTATTTAGAAGATGCCATAAGTCTTTTTAATTCTAGTTTGTCCAGCAGTTTTTTTATGTTTTTCCATTTGTTTTATCTTTCTGTTAGACCTGTCCAAAACTGAGAGAGGGATTTTGAAGTCTCATGTCATGATTGTGTTATTTCTCTGTCTTTGTGCAACTCAGTGAATGTTTCCTTCATGAATTTAGATGTCAGAACATTTGGAACATTGTTGTTTATTAATGAAATTTTTTGTTTATGGTTCCTTTCAGCATAATGCAGCTTACTTATTTATCCTTTTTTGTTTTGTTTTTTGAATATTTATTTTTGCTACAGTGTTTGCATGACTGCAATTTTTGTATTCACTTGATATAGAGTAAATATTTTTCCATTCTTGTTTTTAAAATGTGTTTCCTATAAGCAATAGGTTGTAGGTTTTTGTTTTCTAGTCTGTTGCTCTTTTTTATTTCATTATTTCTTCACATTTGAAATTGTGAAAATTAGTTATATATTTTCCTCCATCTCTTTCTATAATTTTTTTCAGGTCATGTTTTTCCTCCTCTTTTATAAATATAACTATATTCCTTCAGTTAATTTACCTTAATCTTTTCTAAGATGATCCTATTTTCACTTTCGCCCAATCCCCTCCTCATGTTTGTTACCTGTTTCTCTTTGGAGTTTTATTTATTAGTTCCGTTGTCTCTCTTGCCTTTATCTACTTATATAATTCTTCCCCTCTTTTTTTTTTCTCTCTGTTTTCTTTCCCTTTCCTTCCCTTCAACTAGAAGGTTTTTTTAATTATAAATTTTCTGCCTTTTCCCAAAATCTTTCTGTCTTCATTATTCATCCTCTATGTCTACTCTAGACCTTTATTCTCTTATTCACAATCTTTATATTTTCTAGAGTTTCTTTATTCTCTGTTTCTTGTGCAATCCTAACTTCCTAGGTATTCATATAGGTTCTCTCCTCTGGGTAATTTCTGCGACTATCTTATAGAGCTTGCCTTGGATTTCTGCTTTTCTATGAACCTCACTATCAGAATACTGTCTATTAGGACAGGGGCCCTTCCCTATTTTCTTGATTATGCTATTGTGTTTGTCCTTCCTTCTTAAAGATGACCATGCCACAAGGAGGTAATGCCATGACATGCATGTGAATTAGATTTAAATGAGAAAGGGCTGGGCAAGGTCACCTGCTTTCCCCTCCACAATAGTGAGTCCAGTGGCTAGGTATAGATCAGGAAGACTGGGGATGGTCCTAGATGAAATGGAAGACTTTGGCCTTTTTAAACAAAGTTTTTCAACAGGTCTCAGTTTGAATCCAAAGAATCTCTTCCGCCTAGTTAAAACAAAATTTTAAAAAGGGTGGGGAAGAACCTTAGAATTTTTGGATGGAAAGGACTGCTATTTATATTCAGTCTGAGTCAGTCAGGATCCAAACAGTGACCAAATGGGCCTTACTTAGTCTAGGACCTGTTGGTGGCCAATTAGAATCAGATTGGTTTTGGTTTAAGGTCTGATCCTTAATAGAGAAATCTAGCCTTTGAACCCCAAGATATCCTGGGTGCAGAAGAGAAAAAAAAAAGGCATCTGAAGGTAAAGGAAGTGATACAGAGAATGGAGAAAGGGAGTAAGAACAAAAGAGAAAAAATGCTTTTAGGAGCATCTCTAGGTAAGGATATAATACTTTAGGTAGACAGAGGGAGGAAAGGAGGAAAGGGGGAAGGGAAAAAAAGAGGAAAGAAGAAGGAAAGGTAGAGGGAGGGAAAGAAGGAAAGAAGGAATCTTTTAGCTGACAGTTCCAGACCAGTTTTACTCATAGATGTTATTTGTTTCTCCTTCTCAATCTCTCTCTCTCTCTCTCTCTCTCTCTTCTCTCTCTCTCTCTCTCTCTCTCTCTCTCTGGTGATACTTGTTGTATCTGCTTTGTTCACATCTGACTGTCTCTGGTGATACTTGTTGTATCTGCTTTGTTCACACTATTTGAGTTTTCTTTCTAGGATCTTTGTGATAGGGTAGAAGACCCCTCCAAAAATTTGGGGATTTAAGGGGATCCAGACAAGTGTTGCTAGGTATCTTAAAGAAATTTCCAGGCTCAGACCCATCTCCAAGTCAAGGGACAAAATTTATTATAATTGTAATGCCAGTTTAAAGTGTGCTGATTTCCAAAAGAGGAAGATAGCAAAGAGCAAGCAGCTAAATTTATAGGGAAAAGCCAGAAAAATCAGGTGATCACTGAGATGGCTTAGAGATAGAGTTGGAAAATGATCAAGTTCTTTGTGCACAGGCTTCCTACTCATCAAACCCTGGGCAGAGCTAGGATACCCTGTGTGTTTTTAAGCCTGAAAGGTCACTAGGTCAAGTTCTGGGACCTCATTATTGATACTCATTAGCTTCAAGCATCCCATTATTGGTGACCAGCAGTTTGTTATCTGACAGATATTTTGGACTCAGCATCCTGACTGTACAAAGTTAACTAAGGCAAGGTAGCCTAAAGGCTGAACTATATTTTTCCCAGGAGTTGGCATCGGGGCTGTTATATTGCAGTATTCCTAAGAGTTTTACCACTTCAGAGTTGCTCCACATCTTTTGGTAATTTCAGTCTCTCCTATCCCCTGCTTATCCCTCCCTTCTTCCCTTCCTTAGCCTTTGTTTTATTCATGATTCAGCATCCTAGGTCTCTGATCCAACTCATTTTTTGGCATAGATAGAACTAGCCCCAGTTGAATGCTCAGCTCTTTCCCTCAAGCTTAATGGAATACTGCACCTCATCAAAACGATGCCCAGTCTCATTCCCTCTGCTCCTTGGCTCGCTTCTAGAACTTTGCAATACTTGTACTGTATGTAGGATTTTGTTCTTGAAGGACTGCTGCTGCTTTGCTGGCTGTCTCTGGATTGTTTTTGTGATCCAAGGAGAGTTGTGGAGCCCAAGCTAAGGTCTCTACAACACTGGAAAGAAGAAGGGAGGACTGGAGTTTGGGATTTGGTTTTGTGCAAGTCTGTTTGTTGGCTGCTGCATATAGACTAATAGTAAACTCAGGCTAAATCAGTTCATGTTATTTTATTATTTTTTTAAACTTTCTTTTGTATTTTGGCTATTTTAGACCATGGAGGCAGTGGAAGTTGCTTTATCATTGTATAATTCAGTTCTGGAGAGGTCGTGAGGATCAGAAAAGAAAAATATAATCATTGATTTTTCTGCTCACATGATCCAGAAGTCCTCTATACTTTCTTTTTGTTCTATGATCTCTGAGGGGTCCACAGGATTTCTTTTTCTTTTTTTTTCCTATTGCTTCCTTTTCGTTCATGATCTTTTTTTCCCTTTCAGTTCTTACTCATTCTTTCTCTTTCTTTTTCTAAACCTTCTTTTCCTTTTTTTCCCTTTTTCTCACTTTTCTCACTTCTTGTTCTCTTCTCTTTGTTCATATGCTTTGCTTTTTTGGGGGGCTTATGTTGAGATTTTTCTCTGGATCATTTTGCCAATTTAGTTTTTTCTCCTTTTATTGTCTCTTCATATTAGTCTTTTTCTTTTTAACTGTCATATGGGCATCCAGTGCTAGGATGTCGGGATGCCTCTGTGTCTCCCTCCTCTGATAACCTACAAGGAGAATGAGTGGTACTCAACCAAGTTGCACCTTCCTAGTTTTCTTTCCATCAGAAACAAGTTGCTTCTCTCTAGCTTGCAGTTCTAATTGATGCTGCCTACAGGCATGTTGCCTTTTCATCTTTTTCTTAACATGACTTGGTAGCATCAATATCTATCGTTTTCTTGTGGTTTGGAGGGATGAATGGGTGTCATGAAATAGTCATGAAAACCCTCACAGCAAAATTCTGTAATTTTCCTTATTCTTGTACTTTGTTAGCATGTGAATGATGGTGTTGAGTGAGAGAGTTCTTTAGATAATTAAATTCTGTAATTCATAGTTTGTTTTTTTTTTAAACCTTGCTTACAACTTTTATATTCTCATTTTATTTTATTTTTTGGTTGAGGCAAAATGATTTTGTCCAGGATCACACAGTTGGTCTTTGGTAAGTATCTGAGGCCAGATTTGAACTCAGGTGTTCCTTTTCTTCAGGGCTGGTACTCTATTCACTGAGCCTTTTAGCTGCCCTAATACTTTTTCTCTTGAGTCAAATACAATTGCCCTATCTCTGGCAAATAGTTCCTTTCTTTTAGGAACAGGAAGTTTTCTGGGTTCAGGAATCTTGCTAGTCTTGTTACTCTCATTGATACCTTTTAAAGAAAGAAACAAAACTAAAGTTTTTTTTAAGATGTGAAAAATAATAAAACACTGCTTAGCACAATTCCCAGCACATAACAGGTGCATAATAAACATTTATTGACTGATGATATTTTATATGAAAATTCTTTTGACTTTGTGATTCTGTTATAAAGATGTCACTGACCAAAAAATACCTATTCATTTATAAAAGAGTTCATAGTATAGATTTAGAATTGAAAGAAATCTTGAAGTTCATTTGGTCAATCCCTCATTTCACATATGAGGAAAATGAATCCCAGAGTGTTTAAGTGACTTGTTCAAGTAATAAACACATTTCAAAATTATTCTGATAGAAAGCTGAATTTTCATTATACTTTTAAATGGAAATATTCATGTAGTTATATATTTACTCCATTCATTCGGTATATATTGAGTATTCATTGGAGACAAGGTACTTTTGCTAGGAGCTTAGATTTTGGGTAAGTTTTATTTTTTGACATGCTAAATAATTTGTATCTAGCTGAGAGTGGAAGTTTACTCTGTGAAATGCTACTATATAATATTGCGATTTTAAGTTTTTAATGCCTGTCTTTGAGGAACATATTTGTATTTTTTATATAGATTTTTTTATTTTTCCAAAGCATGCAATGATAGTTTTCAGCATTCACCCCTGCAAAATCTTGTATTCCAAATTTTTCTCTTTGCTGCAAGCAATATAATATGTTACATTTCCATTTTGTCATGCTGCACAAGAAAAGTCAAATGAAAAGGTGAAAGAAAAAAACACAAGCAAGCAAGCAAATAGCAACAAAAGTGAAAATACTATGCTTTGATCCACATTGTCTCCATTGTGTTCTCTCTGTATGTGGATGGCTCTTTTCATCACAAATTTATTGGAACTGCTTTGAATTACCTTATTCTTGAAAAGAGCCAAGTGATCATCACATAATTTCATTGCTATATACAATGTTCTCTTGATTGTACTCATTTCACTTATGTAAATCTTTCCAAGTTTTTCTGAAATCATATTATTTGTTATTTCTTATAGGACAATAATATTCCATTACATTCATATGCTATAACTTATTCAATCATTCCCCAATTAATGGACATTCACTCAGTTTCCAATTTCTTTGTCACTACAAAAAGGGCTGCCACAAATATTTTTGCACACATGGATTCTTTTTCCTTTTTAATAATTTCTTTGGAATGCAGACCCAGTAGAAACTGCTGGATCAAAGGGTATACACAGTTTGATAGCCATTTGGGTATAGGAACAGCTTTAAAAATTCAATTTATTGTTTATTTTTTAACATTCTTTTCTTTTTAAATTTTGAGTTCCAAGTTCTGTCCTTCCCCTACTCAACTAGAAGATTATCAATTATAAATGTGAAAACTATGGTAAAGCTATTTCTCTATTATTTTTCAAAAAAATAGGAAAAATAAAGTGAGAAAAGTCATACTCAGAGTTCATTAGTTTTCTCTCTGGGTGGAAAGCATTTTTTTTTTTTTAATCATGAGTCCTTCAGAATTGTCTTGGACCATTGTATTGATCAGAATAACCAAATCCTTCACAGTTGATAGTTGATCATCATTACAACATTGCTTTTACTGCCTATAATGATCTCCTGGTTCTTCTTAGTTTTGCTAAATTAGTTCATATAGGTCTTGCTGTGTTTCTTTTTTTTTCTTTTTCTGACTAGCTCACTCCATCAACAATTCATTAGTGTCGTTATTCTTCCCTCTTCTACATCAGCCAGCATTTATCATTTCTGAGAGGTGTGGGGTAGTATCTTGGAGTTGTTTTAATTTGTATTTCTCTAATCCATAGTGATTATATGCTATATAAATGTGTGAGTATTTATATAACTTCTCTATTTTTTTAATTCCTAGATTAATCCAGACAACATGGCTACAGCAATTAGAGAAGTGGGAGTATGGAGGCAAACTCGAACTCTTTTACTCAAGAATTATCTAATTAAATGTAGGACTAAAAAAAGTAGTGTTCAGGTAAGCTGAATGATACTTTATCTTCGTTTTTATAATGTAATCAACTATAATTCTTATTTGAGTTTTTTAAAGTTTTAGTCAGGAATTCATTTACAGAAGTGAGAGAGGTATCTCCTGGCTGAGAGTATTGCTGATTCTGATAATATATTCTGTTGTAAATAATTGGATATGTAAAGATTACAGAATAAGTGGAAGTCTGAGAAAAGGAGGTATTGGTAGCTAGGGTGGCTCAGAGAGGCTTCCTGGAGGAGGTGAGATTTGAGTTGAATTTTGAAGAAAGTTAGGGAAACCAAGAATTAGTGATGAGGGGTTAGAGCATTCCAGCCATGGGCAATCTTTGGAAAGGCTCCGAGATCAGAGGTGGAATGGCCTATTTGAGGAATTGTGAGTGGGCCAATTGCTGGAAAGTAGACTATATGGAGTCTAGTTAAGGGTGAGAACATCAGAGAGATGAGAATTCTAGTTAATTCCTTCACACAGATGCTAAATTGATACTCTCTAAAATATAGATCTAATGTCACTCCAATTCACAAATAATCACTGTTATCTTATTGTTTCTATGAGAAAAATATAGAATCCTCAGTTTATCATTAAAACCCCCATAATCTGATTTCCACCTCCCCCATAAGTCTTATTTTCATATCCCTTTACTCTTCATTCTCAGCAAACTGACCTACTAACTATAGTACAAAACATTATCTCTCCTATTCATACTTTTGCATAGGTGATTTTCTGTTTTTGTCATGTACTTCCTCTTTACCTCTGTCTCTTCCTAAATTCCTTCAAAGAATAGCTGTGGTACCATTTACCACTAGACACCCTTTTTGGTTTTTATTGGTCCTTATCCTGCTTCATCCAGTTTTACCTTTCTTTTTTTTGAATTTGTATGGTTTATAGGTGTTTACCTATATTCATATTGTTTTCCCCAGTACAATGTGAACTCCTTTAGGAAAATAAAAAAAAGTATTTATTGAATTGGGTTTTAAATCACTGCTGCATCCTTTTCGTAATGATAATCTTCCTTTTAATAGTACATTTCAATATTTTGCTGGAAATGGGTTCTTTATTGCAATGTAGTTTACATATTAAATTTTCTTTAGTTTAAAAAAAATCATAACATTTGCCTTTCAATTATATTTGTATTATCCCCATTCCTTCTCCATTATTTTAAAAGATCAGATTAGTGACTTAGCAATTGCAGTTAATTTCTGCTTACTCAGTTAATATTATTCAAGAATATTTTCTCCTGTTCCCTATGGCCATTTTTATCCTGTCCCTTAAATAAGCCTTAAAATACATAGTGAAGGTGGTGAACTATATTTGTATTTATCCTAGTTTACTAAGATTGAACAAGATCCAAGCAATTATATAATTAGTTTGCTAATAACAATCTTTAATAATAAAAAACTTTTAAAAATCCTTTATAACTCTCAATATTTTTAAAAAGAACGACTACTCCCAGAATAAAAATTGTTTTAATTTTAATTCTTATAATTGTGTAGTGGAAATTTTGGGGGATCTAAGATCACCAATCTGAGTTCTTAAGGTTGGAGTTGGATTATAATACTAATAAGTCAATTAAGAGTGAAGGAGGTAGCCACTTCTTCTAGCTGATTGGGGTAGATATGAAAATGGATGGCATCTACAAAGAATGTGGTGTAAGAATTTCCTTATATACATATTTTAGGGCATCTTTCATAAGCTAAGTATCCAAAAGTATTGTGTGAACCAAAGAAGTGTAGTTTAAAATAAAGTGGTTATAGAAAAAAAGTGTGCTTACTGGAGAAAAATGGATATTATTACTTAACAGGAGGTAGATAAGGGAGTTATTGTCCAAGTGTAACTAGTTTCAGTAACTCAAAAATCTGTCCAGTGGGCCATGTAGGGAGGAGAAATTTTCTAAAACCGTGGAGTTCTCTGTCTTCAGCAGCTGAGTCTTTTTTAATATTGATAAGAGGCAAAAAAAAAAAAAGAGAGAGAGAGAGAGAGATGCAGAGGGATGCTAGAAGCTACAGGTAGTCTTGTAGTTTGCAAGAAATCATTTATAGCAGACTGACTGTACAGGTACAAGCAGAACAAGGTAGACTCAGCATGTCTTAAACGTTTCTGAGAGGGGAGATTGTTACACGGACATATCAGGGAAGTTTATGGGAGTGTTGGTAAGGAATATTAAGGCAAGGGAGGTAAGGAGTCTTGCTGGAAGCTGTCAGATTCAAGACTGAGTGAAGGACTTACCTGGAGAAGATAATTTGAGCCACTTCTTCCACAGTACATATAGTAATAGTATTATAATCTTATTTTTCCTTTTAAATTTTAATTGTTCATGGAATTGTCCACTTTTTCCTCCATAGCTGTAGCTTTGAGCTTTAAAATCTTATTTGTGCTTGAAGACCTAACTGGTGCTAGTAACAATTTTTCCAGTCTTTGTGATCATGGCAGCTGTATTACTACCAGAAAACAGCATTATCTTTCTTCACTGAAAAGCATAGTAGTTTGTCTCCCTAATTTTAAAATATAAGCTCACTTTTCCTAAACCTATTTTGCCGTGATCTTCAGTCCTTCCATTTCTCAATACTTTCCTAAGGCATAACTTAATCTTAACTTTATAGTTAAACAATTATATTATCTTCTCCTCTTAAATTCCTTTTTCTTAGAGGTAGCTAGATGGTACAATAGATAGAGCACCAGCCTTGAAGTCAGGAGGACCTGAGTTCAAATTCGGTCCCCGACACTTAACACTTCCTAGGTATGGGCACCTTGTGGTGGGCAAGTCACTTAACTCCAATTGCCTCAAAGAAAAAAAATTCCTTGCCCTTTTGACCTATTACCAATCATATCTTGCCACACGCTAATCCTGAATTATTTTCATCATTTTCTTCTTCTTCTACTCATGTGTGATGAAATAATCCTGGCAACAAATGACATCCACGGTGATTAAGTTCCATATAAATTTGTTTCTAATGTTAACTGGACCTTCACTGCATAAAGCAATGCTTTTATTCCTTTTTCATTGATTCTGTATTGTGGTTCTCAGTATTTTATTCAAACTTTCTTTGTTCTCTCCAGAGTTTTAAAGGAAATGTTCATTGTAATATCCAATGGCATTTTCTCAGTCCTCATCCTTCTAGTTGCTTCTGTAGCATTTGATACGGTTGCTCTTAACCTTTTCTTTTGTATACTTTTAACTTTATCGATTTTCATGACACTACTTTGTCTCTTCATTTTTCAACTTGCTTCGCTATTCCTTTTCATTTACTGAATCATCAGCCTTCCCCAATTGTGTATATTCTAAAAAAATATTTCTCTCCTTTTGGTTTCTTCCCTTTACATAATTTTTCTTTTTGACCTGACCAACTGTTGGGTTCAATGATTTCTGCACATAATGCTTTATTTATATATCCAATCTTAGACTCCCCAGAACTTGTTTCATAAAGTGCCTATTGGACATTTCAAATTGGTTTTCTTATATACAGTCTTCCCCTGATATTACTTTGTATTTATTGTATGTGTGTTCTGTATATACTTTTGTGTATTTAGTGTCATTCCCAATAGAATATAAACTTTTAAGGACAGAGGTGGTTTTTTTGTTGTTGTTGTTTCTTTAGTGCCAGGTACAGTGCCAGACACATAATGGTTGTTGACTGATTATGTTGCACTCTAACTTTGTAAGTTACACACACACACACACACACACACACACACACACACACACACACCTTCATAGTTGTATTTATTACTGCTTCATTAAGTATATTTAGGTATAGTAATGGTTATGAGATACAGTGGTATTAGTTCAAGCATCACTTCATTTACCCAAGGCTTTAGATTTTAAAATATTTTTATGATACTGAAGGCAAAGGAAGGACCATATAATATATTTAGAAAGTTGCCTTAGATAGCTAATTCAAAAATTTCTAATTTCAGAGTATTCTTATTTTTTTAAACATTTTAATCAGATTGTTTCTTTTTAATTGCAGGAAATTATTTTTCCACTTTTTTTTTTATTTTGGTTAATATTAATAAGCATGATGCATCCAAATAAGAAGTATGCAGAAGTACCTGATACAGAACTTGACCCTTTGGATAAATCTGTCCTGTCTGACTTCATTATTGCATATGCTCCAGTGACTAATGTTACAAGAAACATCATGAATATAGTGTCTTCTCATTATCTTCCTGATGGTATTGTGAGCCTATATATGTATTTTTCCAGCTTCATGTGGTAGTTTCTTAGATGACTAATATGCTGATTGTACTGAGTTAATGCAATTCTTTATGTGATAAATATTTTTTTCTTTAATGAAATTTGTAGTATAATAATTATGGCATAATTTAAATTGTTTGAGTGGCTCTTATTGGTTATTTCAACAAAACTGACATTTTTGCTGACTGATATATTAATAGTAGAGAAAATATTTAAGTTAATATTTTCTCTGATTATATTTTCCTTGATACCTCTTATAAAATAAGCAATTCATGAAATAACTATTTAGTAGTTCATATTTGTATTATAATTTAGTGATACCTTAATATATAAAGTGATAAAAATATTTTCAATATTAGTAATTAGTAACTGTATGTAGAGCAAAAAACGGCAGTTATAGCTGTAGCTTAGAAAATAAAGCCATTTAACTCTCAGTTTGAGATCAGAGAAATGATATAAGCATTATGCTTTTGAAGAAGCTACAATGCCAGATATATAGGTCTTTGGTTGTTGCTGAGGTTTGGCCAGAGGCTGGCTTATTGTTTTCTTGAATTACTGATATGGCAGACCAGTATGAATCATATCATGTTTTATGATTACGTAACTTAATGAAAGTTTTTATTCAGAAAATTATCAGTGACAACTGAAATGGTAAATTGGAAAGAATGAAGGGAAGAGGCATCACTTGATCTTCACTTTCATCTAACCTGATCAGAAGAGAGAACAAAGAAATTTTGAAATAGGAATATATTTAACTCATCCAGGAAAAAGAAAGAAACAGCAATAGGGAAAAAGGTTTGGGGTATGAGAGGGAGAATATATTCATGACAGAATGAGTCATAAACAAAACAAATCCTAAGTCTGGTGATAAGTGCCACAAACAATGAATTAATTTCTGTATTTAGTATGTATGTACTAAATGTCATTAATTTTAATTTCTTAGAAGGAATAGCTAAATAAATTTAAAAGGAGACATATTAGAGAAATAGGAAACACATTAAGAGTAAAAGTGTAGTAACTAGGTACTGAATTGTACCCTTTTTAGTTGTAGATAAATTTAACCAAAAAATAAACAAAAACATAAAATTTTTTAAAAGTTAGATGTGATATAATTCTGGCTCTTATTATGAAAGTAGAAAGTAATATATATAAACATGTATATATGTGTGCATAAAATATATATATTAGCTTTTCAAGATACTTTTAAAGATTTATCATGCATTATAATAGTAAAACCTAACAAATATAGAAAAATATTAATTGCATCTTTTATCATAACAGCAAAATTATATTAGATAAAAAAACTGAAAAAAGCATTAAGAATTAGTTGGAGATTGAATAATTTCATCTCAGAGAAATGGGAAGTAAAAGAATAAAGAATAGAAAGGAATAAATCACTTCATTAAAGATAGTAACAACAATGAGATAGATCAGAAATTGTGAGATGCAGCAAAAGTAGAAAAACGGACTAATGAAAAGATCATTTATCAAATAAAAAACGCAAAAAGCTATAAAGTGTACAAATTAAAAAAAAATAAACACTAGAAAACAAATTCAGAAAATCTAGGGAGAGATTAACAATCTAAAGTTTAAAAAAAGCCTAGAAATTGAATTAATAAAAATAAGAGTTTCTTTATTTTTGGAAGAGAAAAATCATAATTAAAAAAAAAAAAACAATTAGCTAATTTTATTAGAAGTTTTTTCCCCCTGAGCCTAAATAATGTTTTTTTATTAAAAATGTAAATAATGAAAGAATGTTTACAAAGTGTGTGAATACTGGGCTGGGAAAGGTGGGAGATTGGCAAAATAATTAGAATCATGAGGAGCTTAAGAAATGAAAAAAGGTCATGTGGTGCAGTGCAAAATGACAGTATACTCAAAATCATGTGACTTGGGCGTATTTTGAACAAGTCACAGCACCTCTCTGGACCTCATTCACCTCATTTGTAAAATAGTCTTAGACTAAATTACCTCCTAGATCTTTTTCCATTCTAAAGCTCTGATTCTGGAACAACTAAAAAAAAAATACAAAAAAAAAAAATGATGTTCTAAGAGAACTTCTTTAAATAGGAGGCATGACTATTTCTATTTGTACCTTAATTACATGACATTTTCACTAAAACGTAATCATCAAACTAGGGCAGTAAAACATTTACAAGTTTGAGGATTTTCTTTATTTTTTTCAACATTATTTAGACCTGTTTAAAAGTTGTGTCTAACTTAGAGAAAAGTGAATGGTGTGTAGAAAATTCAGAAAAGATTAAATGTTTGAAAATAAATCTATCAAGATAGATCTTAAATGTTGGGGCTGGAAAAAAAGAAGCCTGAATGAAGTTAAGATAATTTTTCTTTAATGGCGGAGCAAGAAATATTGGGTTTAAATGGTAGCATCAGTAATTTCTGTTGCAAATAATTTCCCTACAGCTGTTAACTTGTACAATGATTTAATCAAGATTACTGTAGAAACTTATGTATTGGCAACTGCATAGAATCTTAATTTTTTAAGGAGTTAGGTCTGCTTTGAGATTGAATTTCATCGCTTTTCATTCTTTTAATTCCATTATTGTCTGTAGTCTTCTCATGTTTAATTTAAGAAACAATATTTCAATTATAAATAGTTCTCCTTTGTCTTCCAGTTAAGAAGTAAAAAATACTAGCCCTGAAAGGGAAATTAGATTTATCACTGGAAGTATTTATTATTAGACATTTTTGTGCTTTTGGAAGAAAAGCATTATAGAAATTTTAGAATTTATTAGAATGCTATGCTATTTGAATTTTTAGGAATTTCTTAATTTCAAGGAGTACTAAAAACAAAGATTTATAAATATTTGTTAAAATGTGTAAACATTGGACTTCTGTGTTTTACTCATTCTAGTTTGTGAATAACTATATTTATAACATTTTTATAGTCATAATTACTGAAAAGTATGCAAATGAAAGAGAATTGCAAGAAGCCAGTCTTTCTAAACCTACCAGTTTTGTGGGTGTGGTTTTCAAAGACTTCATGTCCTATGAACTGCGGTTTTTTCCTGATATGATCCCAGTATCTTCTGTCTACATGAATTCTAGAGGTAAATATCCCCAGTCAAGTTTTTGAGAATTGTATCAAATAATTTTGTTATGGTTTTGATCTATGTTTGAAATTATTAAGTAAACCATATTGAACATTCTATATTAATACTTATTAGAATACACATTTTATATTAGTATATTATGGTATGGAAACATTTGTGATATGTTTCTATATGCAATCCCTTCCACGTTTTCTTTGCCAATTAAAATCATTATTTCATCTTTGGCTCTCAAGTTTCCTCATCTATATAATATGATCATTGATCTAGATGACCTTTAAGGTGCCTCCTTACTTCCCAAAATACATAATCCCATGGTATATTGAGTCACACAAGTTTATTTGCTCAGCAATACATTGTCAAAAGCAGAAATTTGTTCTTTTGTTTGTAGGGGCTTTAAAGCTGATAAGTGATTGTGGCAAATTTAATTGATAAAAGAAAATTACTTTTTTTGCATAACTTCATTTTCAGTTTTACTTCTATTTATGCTAATTGATATGACTTTTAATATCCTATTGTGTGTAGATATTTACCAACACAAATAAATTGAATGATCAAAAAGCTGTATATTTTAGAACAATAGCAGTTTGTTTTCTCTGACTAATAGAAGTTGGTAAATATATTGTTTCAATAATCATAACTGTGTATGAGTAGACTATATTATATTACCAAATATGAATTGCCTTACAAGAACTGAAATAAATTAATATTGTCAAGCAACCATGTTATTAGAGAAGGTGAACTAGGCTTTGTAGCAAGAGCCAAGGGATAATAGAGGGACAGCCTGAATGAACCTTGTATTCATTCTTAAAGATGTTGGATAATCTAAAAGAAAGCCTCCAGTTTATGAATTAGCTAAACCTTTGCCATGGATTTATCCATGGATTGATGAGAGTCAGAGAACAGAATACCACAGGATGAAATATAATTGAATTGTGATTTCCACTGATAGCATGTATTCATTCTGATGATTAGCATATGCCATTAGTTTATGCATCATTCCTATTTATGTTGTCTTTAGAGAGGAGTTTTAATGTCATTTTGCAAAATTGTGTATGCCTTTTGTTTCCTTAATAGCTGGTTGTTCAAAGTCATGTGAGGCTGCTCTATACTGGCACTCAGGGTTCATAGCTTTACAAACCTCCATTGATGCTGCAATTATACAGGTAAATATGGAAAAGTAGTCATAGGAAATAATGTTTTATGAATTGTTAAATTCTTTGCAAAGAAGCCAACTTGTAAAAAAAATACACAATTTTAATCATATTAGTAGCTGAACACAGGATTTAGAATAGGGTAAGAAGTAAAAAGTTTAGTTTTATAATACAAACATCTAAAATTTGAAAATCTAATTTTAATTATATTCCTGTTGTTATGGGATTTTAACAATTTATTTTTTGGTATAATTTCTATAAATGATATTTATTAAAGTTCCATATGTATCATTTTCTTTAAAATGATTTTTATTAGCTTAAATAGTTGATATAATTCTTTAGAGTAGTACCACATGTGTATTTTGCAAAAAATCCATTTCTGTATGTATATATATGTTTATTTCTACACAAATACACTTATATACATATAATAATGGAATGCCAGATATCAAGAAAACCTTAATATGGAGATTTATAGATTAGATTGAGGTGACTCTGGTCAGAACTTATTTTGTGTTAAGTAACAGAGTATTTTTACAAAACTATGTTCCATGTCTTTGCTTTTCCCCTCATTTTATTCATTTTTCTCAATCTCATTTTGGTGTTTTGCTTCGTAATATTCATCAGGCTATAAGTAAGCTTTATTTTGAGATGGACAATTTTGAAATGGCTCCTTTATTTTGAAATGGCTCCTTTTAGGGACTTTAAACTTGATATAAGATTCTAAATAACAGTAATTTCAGTTGTAAAAACTTAAGTTAAAAGCTACTGTTTTTAATATAATCAAGTTTAAATGTATTTGTATATTAAGTATAACAAGGATTTTACATAAAAGAATATTTCATGGAAACAAAAATTGAAGAATTTTTTTGTAATTTAAATTTCTTAGATTCAATTTAATAGCAATTTGGCAGAAACTAGTTATTGAGTGTTGAGGCCTGTTAAATGACAAGACTGGTTTTTCACAGCATTTATCAAGAGAAACTTCAATTAAAACATAATCTTGACTTAAAAGATGACATTATGAATAATTTCAAGGAGCAAATCTGTGACTAGGGAAAGAGTTCATGACCAAAGGAAGATCATTGGAAGAGAACATAGACAATTTTTCTTATATAAAATGAAAACGTTTTTGTCACAAACAAAGCTAAGTGCAGTGAAAATTAGAAGGGAAGCAGGTAAAACTCAGAGGGAATTAATTCAAATTTATTAAGTCATTTCTTAGATAAATAATCAAATGATATGAATAGATAATTTTTGGATGAAATCCCAGCTTTCAATAGCCATATGAAAAAAAAAATTATCCAAGTCACTAATAATTAAAGAAATACAGATTAAAATAATTGAAGTTTCACCTCCCAACCATAAGATTGGCAAGGGAGATAAAAAAAGAAAATTACAGGTATTGAAGAGGCTGTGAGAAAACACATTAATATGCTGTTGGTGGTACTGTCTGTTGGTCCAGCCATTCTGGAAAGTAATTTGAAATTGTTCCTCCAAAGGTACTAAACTCTATGTCTTTTGACTCAATTAATGCTACTAATTTCAGACCCCAAAGAGATAAAAGAAAGTAGAAAAGGATTTCTATGTACAAAAATACTTTTTGTAGTTGTAAAGAACTGGAGACTAAGAGGCTACTTGTCAGTTTGAGACTAAACAAATTGTGGTATATGAATGTAATGGAAAACTGTGCTCTAAGGAAAAATAAGAGATGGTTTCAAAAAAAGATGACATAAAATGAAGTGAACAGAACCACAAGAATACAGGGGAGCAGAGCCAAGATGGCATAGAATAGAATCTTTGAGCTCTTCCTAGTATCCCTCAGATCAAAACCAAGTCAAACCTCTGAATGGGTTTTGAAGTGACAAATATTTGGAATGTAACAGATTTCCAGCAGAAAATACTTTGGAAGAACCTCAGAAAAAACTACATCCCTGTGCTGGGGAATTTACTAGGAGACTCTTAGGCTACTCTGTCCTGGTTACAAGTCAGTAGATCAGCAGAGTAGCTGTGAGAGATCCAAAGCAAATACAAAAAGTAAATAATGAGCCTCTGAACCCCAGAAACATGGAGTACCTATTCAAACCTACCTAGCAGAGGAAGGAAGTCAGCATGACCAGCCTAGGGTAGGGAAAAGCAGCTGTCACCTGTAGACAATGCTTGGGACAATCTATCCTTTGCCCTAAGAGTAGACCTCAGCCTTTGAAAAATTAGCAAAAAAGCAAAAAGAGCTCTGACCATACATAGCTTTTATGGAGAAAGAGAGGAACAGACCTCAAACTCTGAGGACACTAAAAGGCAAATCGTCTCCAGATGTAACCTCAAAGGATGATAGGAGTTGGTCCCCATCAGCACCATATCTGTGTCATAAAAGGAATTTGGTAGGATTCCTTCTTTCCCTACTTTCCCTATTTTTTCAAATAGTTTGCATAGTATTGGAAATGTTCTTTAAATGTCTGAATTCACTTGTAAATCCTTCTTGCCCTGGAGATTTTTTCTTAGTGACTTGATTAATAGCTTATGCAATTTCTTTTTTGAAAATTGGACTATTTGAGTAATTTATTTCCTCCTCTGTTAATCTGGGCAACCTATAGTTTTCTAAGTATATTTCACTCAGATTAACAGATTTATTGACACATAGTTGGGCAAAATAATTCCTAATTATTGTTCTAATTTCCTCTTCATTGGTAAAAAGTTCTCCCTTTTTATTTTTGATACTAATAATTTGATTTTCTTCTTTCCTTGTTCCAATCAAATTAACTAAAGGTTTATCTATTTTGTTGGATTTTTCATAAAACCAATTCTTAGTTTTGTTTATTGATTTAATAGTTTTCTTACTTTCAATTTTATTAATCTCCCTTTTTATTTCCAAAATTTCAAACTTGGTATTTAATTAGGGATTTTTAATTTGTTTTTTTTTTCTAGCTTTTTTAGTTGCATTCCCAATTCACTGATCTTCTCTTTCTCTGTTTTATGCATATAATGCATCTAGAGATATAAAACTTTACCTAAGAAAAGCTTTAACTGCATCCAATAAATTTAGGTATGTTGTCTCATTATTGTCATTTTCTTTGATGAAATTATTGATTGTTTATGATTTGTTGTTTCACCCACTCATTCTTTAGGATCAGATTATTTAGTTTTCAAGTTTTTGGTCTATTTTCCCCTGGGGACTTTTATTGCATGTAATTTTTATTGCATCATGATCTGAAAAATATGCATTTACTATTTCTGTCTTTCTGCATTTGATTTTGAAGTTTTTATGCCCTAATACATGGTCAATTTTGAATAAGTCACTGTACTGTCAAGAAAAAAGTATATTCCTATCTGTCTCCATTCAATTTTCTCCAAATATCTATCATATCTAACTTTTCTAGAATTCTATTTACCTCCTTTACTTCTTTCTTTTTTTTATTTTGTGGTTCCATGTATCTAGTTCTGAGAGAACAAGGTTGAAATCCCTCACTAGAACAGTTTTGCTGTCTAATTATTCTTGAAACTCTCTTAACTTCTCCACTAGGAATTTGGATGTTATACTACTTGGTGCATATATATTTAGTATTGCTATTACTTCATTATCTATGGTACCTTTCAGTAGGATGTAGTTTCCTTCCTTATCTCTTTTGATTAGATCTTTTTTTTTGCTTTTGCTTTATCTGAGATCAGGATCACTACCCCTGCTTTTTTTTTTTTTTTTTTTTTAACTTCAGCTGAAGCATAATAGATTCTGCTTCAACCTTTTCCTTTTTCTCTAAATGTATCATTTTGCTTTAAATGTGTTTCTGATACACAACAAATTGTAGGAGTTCTGGCTTTTAATCTACTCTGCTATATGTTTCCATTTTAGGAGAATATATCCCATTTACATTCACATTCACAGTTAAAATTACTAATTCTGTATTTCTTGCCATCTTGTTTTCTTCCAATTATATTTTTCTCTTTCCTTTCCCCTTTTCCTTTCTTCCCAGTATTTTGCTTCTGACCACCTCCTCCCTCAAATAGCTCTCCCTTTTTATAACCCTTTCCCCTTTCCTATTCCTGTCCCCTTTTGCTTCTTAGAAATAGAAGTCCTTAGCCTCCCCCTTTTCTTTCCTCTTTTCCCTCCTACTTCCCTCTGTGAAGCTAAATCTGTCTGAAATTTTTTGAGCCAAATCTGATGAGAGTAAGATTTATATAATGTTTATCTCCATCCCTTCTTTTTCTCAATTATATAGGTCTTTTTTGCCTCTTATGAGATGTAATTTTAATGTTTCCTTTTCCAGACTCTCTTGCAAAATTTTTCATTTCCTTTATCCATTTTTCTTCTCTTTTAAGATCCTTTTGGAGTTCTTCCAACAATTTGAAAAAATAGGGAAAGTAGGGAAAGAAGGAGTCCTATCAAATTCCTTTTATGACACAGATATGGTGCTTAAACCAGGTAGGATCAAAAAAGAGAAAGAAAAATGTATAGTCCAATTTCCCTAGTGGATATTGATGCAAAAATCTTAAATAAAATATCAGCAAAGAGATTACAGAACGTCATCCCTACGATAATACTTCATAACCAAGTAGGATTTATATTAGGAATGTAGGGTTGATTCAATATTAGGAAAACTATTAGCATAACTGACTATAATCAATAACCAATTTAACAAAAATCATATGATTATCTCAATAGATGCAGAAAAAGCATTTGACAAAATCTAACACCCATTCTTATTCAAAACAATAGAGAGCATAGGAATAAATGAAGTTTTTCTTAAAATGATCAGTAGTATCTATTTAAAATAATCAGCAAGCATCATCTGTAATGGGGACAAACTAGAACCCTTCCCAATAATATAAGGGGTGAAAGAAGGTTGCCCACTATCATCATTACTATTCAATATTGTATTAGAAATGTTAGCTTTGGCAGTAAGAGAAGAAAAAGAGATTAAAGAAATTAGATTAGGTAATGAGGAAACCTAATTATCACTCTTTGCAAATGATATGATGATATGTTTAGAGAACCCTAAAGAATCAACTAAAAAACTACTAGAAGCAACTCACAACTTTAGCAAAGTTGCAGGATACAAAATACACATAAATCATCAGCATTTTTATATATTAACAAAGTCCAGCAGCAAGAGATACAAAGAGAAATTCCATTTAAAATAATATAAATTATTTTATATTGTCAATAATATAAAATATTTGGGAGTCTTTCGACCAAGGCAAAGTCAGGATCTATATGAACACAATTACAAAACTTTCCACATAAAATCAGATCTAAACAATTAGAAAAATATCAACCGCTCCTGGGCAGGCCAAGTGAATATAATAAAAATGACAATACTATCTAAACTATTTATTCAGTGCCATATCAATGAAACTCCCAAGAAATTATTTTACAGATCTAAAAAAAATAGCAAAGTTCATCTGGAAGAACAAAAGGTCAAAAACTTCAAGAGAATTAATGAAGAGAAATGCAAATGAAAGTGGCCTAGCTGTATCAGATCTGAAACTATATTATGAAACAAGCAGTGGTCATCAAAACCATTTGGTACTGGCTAAGAAATAGAGTAATTAATTAGTGTAATAGGTTAGGTTCACAAGACAAAACAGTCAATGACTATAGTAATCCAGTATTTGACAATGCCACAGACCCCAGATTTTGGGATAAGAACTCAATATTTGACAAAAACTGCTGGGAAAATTGGAAATTAGTATGGCAGCATCTAGGCATTGACCTATACCTAACACCCTATACCAAGATAAGGTCAAAATGGGTTCATGATTTAGACATAAAGAGTGTTACTATAAGCAAATTAGGAGGACAGAGGATATTTACTTCTAAGATTTCTGGAGGAAGGAAGGAATTTGTGGCCAAAGAAGAATTGGAATACATTATTGAACACAAAATAGACAATTTTGATTATATTAAATTAAAAAGTTTTTGTAGAAGCAAAACCAATGCAGACAAGATTAGAAGGAAATAAGCAATAAGCTGGGAAAACATTTTTACATTCAAGAATTCGGATAAAAGCCTTATTTCTAAAATATATAGAGAATTGACTTCAATTTATAAGAATTCAAGCCATTCTCTAATTGATAGTCAAAGGATATGAACAGACAATTTTCAGATGAAAAAATTGAAACCATTTCTAGTCGTATGAAAAGGTGTTGATTAGAGAAACACAAATTACAAGAACTCTGAGGTATCACTATATGCCTCTCAGATTGGCTAAGATGACAGGAAAAGATAAAGATGATTGTTGGAGGAGATATGGGAAAACTGGAACACTAATTAATATATCATGGAATTGTGAACTGATCCAAACATTTTGGAACAATGCCCAGTGGGCTATCAAAAAGTATATACCTTTGATCCAGCAATGTTTCTACTGGGTCTGTATTCCAAAGAGATTCTAAAGGAGGAAAGAGACCCACTTGTGCAAAAATGTTTGTGGCAGCCCTTTTCATAGTGGCAAGAAACTGGAAACTAAGTGGATGCTCATTAATTGGAGAATAGCTGAATAAGTTATGTATATGTTTATAAGTGTTCTATAAGAAACAATCAGCACGATGATTTCAGAGTCTTGGAGAGACTTAAAAGAACTGATATTAAGTGAAATGAGCAGAACCAGGAGATCATTGTACATGGCAACAAGAAGATTATATGATGATCAGTTCTGATGGATGTGGCTCTTTTCAACATTGAGATTATTGAGGCCGCTTCCAATGATCTTGTAATGAAGCGTTCCATCTACATCCAGAGCAAGGACTGTGGGAACTGAGTGTGGATCACAACATAATATTTTCACTCTTTTTTTGTTGTCAGTTTCTTGAATTTTGGTTTTCTAATCATTTTTTCCTTTTTTGATCTGATTTTTATTGTGCTGCATGATAATTGTATCAATATGTATACATATATTTTATTTAATATTATTTAAAACATGTTTAACATATATTGGATTACTTGCCATCTAGGGAAAGGAGAAAATTTGTTTCCACCAATTCTAATTTTATATTTCAGTGTAAAGCCTGATGATTCTTGTTATGTTAGATTTAGGAAATTTTTTTCTAATTGGTAGAATGACATCAGGGTTATTCATTTTATTTAATTCACTTGTGTGTTCTAAGTTTGTTAAAGTTCTTAATTAACTAATTATTTTACAGTTTTTCTTTATTTTTTTTAGGGACATCTATTAGAAACCAAATTGACTAAAAGACAATTTTATTTTCTTTTATAGATAAAGACCAATTATTCAGCCTGGGATGAATTGGAGTCTACTAAAGCAGTTGTCATGGGAGAAACTGCTGTTATAGAAATAGATAACTTTCCTCGAGGAGTAATTTTAATTTATCTAGTTATAGCTTTTTCCCCTTTTGGATACTTTTTGGCAATTCATATTGTGGCTGAAAAAGAAAAAAAGTTGAAAGAGTTTTTAAAGATAGTGGGGCTTCATGATACTGCTTTTTGGTATGTTTTTTTTTAATGTTTTAAACTTTGTGTTGTAATTAATAACATTTACTAATTATTATTAATTTAAATGCTAATTTGTTTAACTACTTTTTCATGCTTGTTTCCTTAATATTAGAGATTAACTTGATAATATCAAATCAGATTCAGACAATTGTTTGTGTGTCATTAATAAAAAATGCATTTATTTCATTTACATTTCTGGTAAGGTGACATGATGTTGAAGATGAATTTGCTAATCTCCAATTTTTTCCTCCAAATTTTTGTGATGCAGATGATACATTGTGAAAGAGCATTGAATTATAGATAAATGGCAATAAGAATGACTAGTCATTGCAGTATACACTAACTTTAAATTTTAAAATGGTAAATTTCCTCATTTTTTAGAATATATGAATATATTTACATTGGAAAGGATCTGATAAAGCCATTTCATACAACTTACTCATTTTACAGATGACGCAACTTAGACTTAAGCTAAATGGTGCCCGTGATCAAACACCTAAGAATTGTCAAAAGTGAGATTTCAACCCAAATATTCAGGATTCTAAGTTTAATTTTTTACTAACACTGAATAATACGATCCTGTCTGCTAGTCTATTCATTCTGTAGAAATAGGGAATAAATGTGGCTAAGGCAAATTATCTTCTTTTTGTAATGTCCCTGCATTGTCTTTCATATTGCATAGCATCTCTGCTAGATGATTGTTCCATTGGCTCAGCCTGGGTGTGTACTTTTGCTTTCTCTCTTTCTCTCTCCCCTTCTTTCTTTCTCACCTCTCTCCCGCTCTACATTGTTCTTATGGATTTGCTGGTTGGGTACAACTGTGTTTAAAGATGAGTAAAAATATAAAGATGACAAACATCTTTGGGATGTTGGTATATGGTATATACACTTAACTGCTTTCTTACAGTTGGTGATTGATAATTTATAAATGCAAATCAAAGGCTGATTTTTTGTTATCAATATTGTTTTAGTTTTAGTATTTGCTCAATTTGCCATCATGGAACTTAAGCCCAGTCATAAATTTTATATAATTAATTGAGCTGATAATGCTAAATTCATTTTCATTGTATACTTTCTAATCTATATAAAAATTTTAAATCAGAAATTTAATTCTTGAGAAGCTAAAAGCATTTAATTAACTAATTAATTTTTCCCCAAATACCACGATTTATGTACTTTAAAAATAGTTTTCATTGTATAGAAGAATATGGACTTTTCTTCCCAGATATTCAGAGTAACATTGAGGAATTAAAATGTAGTAAATTCAAATATTACAAGAAAGCACATAAAGAATTTTTGTTCTTATTTGATCCATAATTGCAAATTCAGTTTAGTGAAATTTCTGTTTCATTTTGGTAGGTCACTATATTTACAGTGATTAATAAAAAGACTTGTATATTTAATGTAAAAGATCATAAAAATTATAATATGAACATGCTAATTTAAGATTCTGATGAATTATATTGAACCTGATTTTTCTACCAATAGGCATTTTATGTGGAAGAAAAAGTGTAAATAAGCAAATTGTCATTAGACCATCGTTTATAAACCTTTTCAGTTACATAGAAACTAGCTTTATACCTGTTTTATAAAAAGAGTATCTTTCATAAATACTCATGTTCTGTACTTTTTATCTCATTATTTTGGGGGGAATTTTGAAAAAAGTTTTTAGTCTACTGGAATTTGAAAATTACCTTTATTATTATTTTTATTTGCTGTTGTTTTTAAAAACTTCTCGTAACACTTTTATAGATTTAAGCAAGTTACTTGATCTTGTAACCTTTTTTCTTTCCTGAAAAACCATAGTGTTAGACATCCAAAAAATAAATTGTAAATTAGTAGTAAATTGACAGAATGTAAAAATTAAAAAACCACACTAATTAATTCAGCTTTTCCATTGAACTATGAGTTTTATACAACTGAGGTTGGATTTGGCTAATTTTGCAATAGACATTATGGTGTTCCCAAATGCTTTGATGATGGAGAGTTTCTACACACAGTCTTTAAATTCATAAGTTTGACTTTTGCCACATGTCCTAGAGAACAGTGTCACACTGACTTTATTATTATTATTATTTGCTAAGGCAATTGGGGTTAAGTGCCTTGCACAGGGTCACACAGCCAGGAAGTGTTAAGTTTCTGAAGCCAAATTTGAGCTCAGATCCTCCTGACTTCAGGGCTGCTGCTCTATCCACTGCACTAACTAGCTGTCCCTGGCTTTATTATTTTATATTTTATGATAATTTGATTGCAATTCTGTGTTATGTTGCTCTTTAGAATAGCCCTTTACCATCAGTTGCTGTTACATAAAAATATTATTAGCTGGCATTTTTATAACTCTTTACGATTTGTAAAGATAATCATAGTTATATTTACCTCATTGAAAGAAAATAATTTTATTTTCATATTTAACAAAATTTCTAATTTTAATATCACAGCTATATTGTTTATGACCTGTACAAATTTTAACACATTAGTGATGGTTTTTACAGGTAGCTGAGTAAATTGTTTAAATATCTTTTGAAAATAATTAAGATGCTAAAACAGTTTGATTGTATGGATTCTTATGATTCCTAACCTGTATACTAGATCTAAATGTATTTGTATTTTCTCTTTTAGGCTTTCTTGGGTTCTATTATATACAAGTTTGATTTTTATTATGTCTCTTCTCATGGCAGTCATTGCAACAGCTTCTTCATTATTTCCTCAAAGTAGCTGTTTTGTGATATTTCTTCTTTTTTTCCTGTATGGATTATCTTCAGTAAGTATTTAACTTCAAAATTATGGATTAGTTGAAAGAGAGCTAGTTTGGGGTCAGTTAGCGGTATTACATTTAGAAAGTCATCTAGCCTCTAATTGTCCATCCACATTGGTGGAGGAAGTTTCCATAATGTGTTCCCTACAATGATGAAATGAGAGTTCCAAACTCTCCTCTCTTTCCTCAGTTAATTATGTATGTATTTTTATTCCATTAAATACTAACTTGAAGATATTCCAAGTATTGAAGATACATCAGTTTCTGAATTTATTGGTTGGTCACTTTTTGCTGAAACCATATAAAAATATGCTATAGCTTGAAAACAATTATTTGGTGTTTCTCAAAATTCTTGCAAAGTAAATATTTAATAAATAGTTACAGATCCCCTCATACATATACATCTATATGAATAAAGAACATGGATACACTTTCAAATTTCTTATATAACTTTTAATGTTTTAACATTTTGAGTTTGTAAGTTTCTTAGCATTTATTGTACATAAGATGGTCTGTGAAAATTAAAATGTTTTACTCAAGTGTTTAATATTGATTTTATTTTACATGATAATTTTAAATTAAAATTAATTTATTAACTTTAATTTTTTTTTTTTTTAGGTTTTCTTTGCCTTAATGCTTACACCACTTTTTAAAAAATCAAAACATGTGGGAATAGTTGAATTTTTAGCCACGGTGGCATTTGGATTTGTGGGCCTTTTGATTGTATTGCTGGAGGATTTCCCTAAGTCTTTAGTATGGCTCTTTAGCCCCTTCTGTCAGTGTACATTTTTAATTGGCATTGCACAGGTGAGTAAATTAACTGTATTTTTGTTGAATCTTCTCTTTTCATATCTCAAGAGAAGTTTTATATAATACTGGAAAAGTTTAGATTTGTTGCAAATGCTAAATTTTTATGACTTTATTCTTATAGTTTTCCATAATTTATTAAACCCTACTTTATTTGAATATCTAATTAAAGCATTTATTTATGAATTTATTATGTGCAAAGCATTGCATTAAACAATTTACAAAAATTAAACAAGAAAAACAAGAGTGAGAGCCTCTTTTATCCTCTTTGCATAATATAATCTTTACTAGAAAAAAATCAAGAGCTCATTCTTTTATTTCTGTCAGGAATATTATTTTCTTTTATAAAGTATAGATTATCATTGCTGTAGTGATGACTTAAAATTTTTTTTCAGATTTTATTTTAGATGTTGTAGTTAAAACTTTAAGACAATTTTTAGGAAGATAAACTTTAAAAATATATCAGATTGTTTTAAAATGGGGTTGGTTATATTTTTACACAGACAAATGTTAAAACTAAGCTTGTAGTGCTAATAAAGAATCAATGCTCCAATCTCTGATAAAGAGGTTGTCTTCCTTCTCTAATAGATTGCCTCCATTAAACCACTTTAATCTTCAGTATTTCCCTCTCTAATGATTCTTTTCTTTTTTTATTCCCCTAGAGAAATATTTACTCTGAAAGTTTTGAAGTCTCTTACTATGTATTTATTTTAAAATGATCTTAAAATTCAATTTAATTATTTTCAGGTCATGTATCTAGAAGATTTAGATGAAGGTGCTTTGTTTTCCAACTTGATCAAAGGTCCTTATCCTCTTATCATTGCCATTATAATGCTGGTACTCAATAGTGTATTTTACATCCTCTTAGCTGTTTATCTTGATCAAGTCATTCCAGGTATGTAGATTATAGATAATAAAGATAGCTTTAGAATATATATATAAAATATAGATGTGTGTGTATGTATGTATATATGTATATATGTATATGTATATATATATATAATGTGTGTGTTTTAAAACAAAGCTTTTTTTTAAGACAAGAGCCCTCTTTTAGAATAGAATTAGAATAGTCATTCTATTGGTTTAAGTTTTTATTTTTATGCATGAGTCACTTCAAAAATAAATTATGTCAAAAGATAGAATAATTTAGGCTTTTAAATACTTTTCTAGCAGATAAAACAAGTGTATATATTACTTGTAAGCTAGATTAAAAAGAAAACAGACTTTTGAAATTCCACTGAATATTTTATCTTTGCTTTGAATTTTAGGTTTTAGGATTTTAGGTTCTAAATTGTTCTAAGTTTCACATGGCTGCCATTATCTGTGATTCATACTAATTGTAATATGTGTTGGAAGAATTGGGGTTTTTTTCTTTTCAGGTGAATTTGGACTGCGAAGATCATCTTTATATTTTTTGAAGCCTTCATATTGGTCAAAGAACAAAAGAAATTATAAAGAGCTATCTGAAAGCAATATAAATGGAAATCCTGGTTTTAGTGAGATTATTGAACCTGTTTCTTCAGAATTTCTAGGAAAAGAAGCTATTAGGTATGAATAATTTGTACTCATTTATAATTTAGACAGAAATCAAAGTGCTACAAGACGATGAGTTGATGCTAGTGAGGAAAGTTAGGAAAGTCAGAAGATATATTTTGTAATTTACACTGGGGATAGAAAAGAGTAATTCTGAAATAAAAGTTACTTCTCTGACTAGAGGGGAAAATGTTAATTGATGACTGAGAAAAGGCAGAGCTGATTTAGTCTTCTTTTATTTGTTTTCTTTGCCAAGTAGATTTATTTTGGATTTGTAAAAGACAGGACTAAGTTAGCTAGTATAGACCTGAGGCCCTAGATGAATAAAGAGATAATTAGGCAGCACTGAATTGTTCTTGATGAATTGAAATCACTGAGTCTAAACTGTCCCTTGAACTTAAATTTCACATCACCAGCTTCCTATTCGATGTTTTAAACTGGATGTCTCTGAGACATCTTAGATTCTGTATGTCTAAAACAAAACACATTATTTTTCCCTCAACTCCATTCATAAATTTAGGTTTATCATTATCTTTTTGTTCTTCCTCATCTTGTGTATTCAAGTTGTTACCAGATCCCTTCATTTTTACCAGCACATCTTTCTTTTCTAATCTCTTCTCTTTATTCTTTCAGCTTACCATGTATGTCAAACCTTCATTATATCGGCCTAGAATATTACATTGGTTTCCTAATAAGTCTCTCTGCTTCAAGTTTTTCTCCATTCCAGTTGCACTGGACTTAAAAACACCAGCCAAGAGAGTTGGTGTTTTAATGAAGAGGCAATAGGAAGACATTGGAATTGATTGAATAGTCATAGCCAAATTTTCATCAGAATCTCTTTTGCAGTTATGTGAAGGAGAAATCTGTTGCCAATCTATCTTTCCAGCCTCAGTGGATATTATTCACCTTTAGGCACTTTTCAGTGGTTCAGAAATAGTAATCATCTCTCTGTTTCTCTCACATGATACTCCATATACTATCTTTTGTCTTTGTACTGCCCATCTCATATTCCTGGAATAAGTGCCATCCTAACCTATCCATTATAGAATCCCTCTCTTTCTTGAAGATATACTTTAAATATTACTTTTTATTATATTATCTTTCTAACTGCTAGTGAAGTGTCCACTCAAGAGAAAATACAGGACAGCCAAAATAATGAAAGTTTTTAAGAGCATTTATTATGGTCAGAACTGATCTCCCGCACCAGGACAGGAGGGGTCAATAATGAGTGGTCTCAGGGCCACATATTTATAGAAAGAAGAGAGAGACATCAAAATGTTTCTTGATACATTTGTCATAATAAAAGGAATTTCTATTCTAGACAGGAGACAAAGGTTATCACTCTTAAGGGTGCCATTCCCAGACGGCAATAAGGTTATCACTCTAAGGGTACCATTCCCAGATGGCAATAAGATAGTTTTTCTTTATGTTTATCAAGTTGTCAAGGTCTTAGGTTTTTAGGACAGCACATCTGTAAAAATGCCATTTGCATTAGGGTGTGAAGAACTAGTAATAAACATCTAACTACAAAGATTCAAGATTATGTTTCTCACAGTCCCATCTGGGGTGCTTTCCCACTTCACTAGTACCTCCTTTCCTATCTTGAATTTATTTTATATTTATTCAGCATATACTTATATGTATTTATTAGAATGTAAATTCTTTCTTTTTCTTTCTTTATTTTTGTAACCCCAGTGACTAGCACAGAGCACATAATAAGTACTTGACAAGTGCTTATTGATTGATTGAAGTTGTGACTGTTGGGCCATTGTCAGTGATCACTGAAATATTTTTGAAAAATGGAAGAGATAATAAAGTTCTTAGAGAAGGAAAAAACTTCATTTTCCACAAAAAGAATAGTCTTAGAAATAAAGGCCAGGGGATTTATCTTGATTTCTTGGCAAAATTCTAGGATATTTTAATAATGAGATTGTAATGAACATCTAGAAAAACTAAACTTTAGTATTGCATTTAATAATCTTGAATTCTATGATGCAAAATAGAATCACATGAGTTAGATGATAGCTTATTTATGCGATTTTGGAAGTAGTGGAATAATTGGACCCAAATAGTAATGATTAATGTAAATGATGTTTACTACAAATAAGTCTTTAGTTGATTTTTTCCAGAAATCTGTATTTTGCCTTGTGATATTTAGCATTTTGTCAGTGACTTAAATAAAAGAATAGAGGCAATTCTTAATGGATTTGCAGATGGTAACAAAATGGGAAAGGATAGCTAACATTAGGGATTCATTTAGAGATTGGAATATTGGACTGAATCTAATAAGATAATCTCCATGATGATAAAGTCCAAAGGAGTGGAATATAACAGCTGGATGAAAAAAGAAGAGATGGCTGAATGGAGCTGTCTCCTTTATGAAGGAGTTTCTCTGCCCACTATCCAGAGTACTGATGAGGTGTGAATACCAGGGTTGTCATATTCTTGTAGGCTAATGAAGAGAATTGAATTGAAGTTGGAAAAAAGTTAAATTTAGGCTTGACATAAGAAAAAAAAATTGCTAAGAATTAGAACTAATCAAAGTTGGATACCCAGTTTCAGGGGATATTGGGTTCTACCTCATTGGAAGTCTTTAAGCAAAGGCTATTTGACTAATTGTGTTTGTTGAGAAGGGAATTGATCATATATAGATTGTTCTAAATGACTTCCGAGTTCCATTCTGCTTCTGACATCCAGTGATTTTGTGAAAATACTGCTTATCTTGATATTGCAGACCAGAACATTAAAAATATAGAATAATCCAAATTTTATTATATATTTAAGGACAAATATTTAATAGGTTAAATGTTAATAGTAAAAATAAAACTAAAATAGATTTCTATATTGAAGGATAGATCATTTTTGTAATTGTTTGCATTTGTATATATTATCAGATTCAAAAGGATTATATTTTTTATAACCTGTATAAGTGTATTTCTTTTACCACAATTTTGACACCACAGAGTTTTGTTGGCTTTATTTCTTTTGGCCAAATCAACAAGCAATTATTGATGTATAAAAACCTCACAGTTTAAAAAATTGCATTTCTTTATTTGTGGGATTGAATATTTTTTCAAATTTTTATTTAAAATTTGGCCTATTCATTTTAAACAAAAAATATTTTTGCTAATCAGTTTTCTTTAGAGAATCATTTTTCTTTGGTTTACATCACCAAAAATCAAATAATTTAGAGTAAGAGATGTTTTGCAGGTTCACTCACTAAAACTTTGAAGCTGTGTAGATAGAAATAAACAGACTGAAACTTCCTTCATTTTGCAGAACTGAAAAGAACAAGTAGAATAAATATTACTTTTTATCATTTCATTCATTCCTCTTTTTCTCTGCATGGTATCTAAAGTAGTCCTACATTTTATTGGAATACTTTTGAACATATTAATATAATTGAAATCTCAATGAACATATTTTAAAAATCAAATTAATTGAACTTTAAAATTGTACTTGCTTTTGACTTATCAGCCAAAAAAAAGTCATGGGGGGAAGGACTGAAGAGAAGGTCTTATTCCATATCTGAAATTCAAGTAAGCTTTGTAATTTTAAGGACCATAGAAAATTCAAAGTCTCAAGATGCAATTTTATTGTAAAAGGGTTTCTCTGTAATACCACGGGTCTTTTATTGTCTGTCCTGTCTACCTCTAATACCATTGCTTTTTAACTGGCTTCTCTCTTATGCTGTTTGGACTGTGGAAGAAGGCATACGTACATTGTTCTTGGCCCCCGTTCCCTAGAAATAAAAGGAGGCTTAAAATAGCAATCGAAAGGGAAATTACACAGTTGAATTTTTTAAAGTTCTCTTCTACACATACTTACAGAGAACTAGACTTAACACTTAATTTTTCCCTCTTTTCTGAATGACTCAGCCCTTTAGAATTTGTCAGATTGAATTTGCCCCCTGCCTGAACTTAGATATTTTCTCTATTTAGCCAGTGAGATTTACCTTACTCTGTTGTAGCTGTCCTAAACCAGTGTCTCTTCTCTAAAGCATATTTTAGGTATAATTAAAAATTAACATTTTCATGTTTAGTACTTCGTATGTTGCAGTGCCTTGAATTTGTGAAACATCCCAGCAGACAGTTCCTGGGAACTCAAATTGACTTTTCAGTACTGTTAATTATCATTGTTTCCATTTTAAGAATGCCCCAAACTATGCCTTTAGTAATATATTTTAAATTTTATTTCCATGAATAAAATGAGAGGTTTACTAATCTGTAATTTATTTTCTCCCCTCATTTCAGAATTGTACCACATTTTCCCATCTCCAGTTATATGGAACCCTTGATTCTATATGATTTTTATTTTTAAAATGTTACTGCTATACTACGTTTTACTTTATTTCCAAATAAGATTCTCCTTCCTTCTGATTCCATTACCTAGCAAACCATCTATAGTTATAAATAATAAAAAAAGGAAAAAAGTTCAGGTAAACTTAAGTTTATAATAATATAAACAACATTCCCATATGCTCCATCTCCTGCAAAGAAGGGGATTAGAGTTGTATTTCCTCAACTAATTTTTAGTACCAATCTTGGTTATAATTATGCATTACTGATTTTTAAATTTTTTTCTATTGTTATTGTTATAGTCAGCATGTATATTGTTTTATTAGTTATACTTCGTGGTTCTCTGCTTCACTTTACTAAGTCTTCCCATGCTCCTAAACTATTCAGTCATGATTTCCTATGGTATTGTTAGAGTCTATTATATTCATGTAACACAATTTACTTAGCTATTCCACATTCAATTTATAATGATTTTTTTAAAAGGCCATTAACAGTTCTTTAAGTAATGGCATCTCAGTTCTTTCAGTTATGCCTGTGGGTCTGATATTGCCCTTCTCTGAGCCTTAGGTTACTAAAATCAAACATATTAAACTAAATCTCTCTCAAACAACTGAACATACAATAGTGCAGGGTTTTGAACTACAAGGCTTGTCTTCTGGTCACTGATGCACAATTTTTACAATCAAACATGGAGATATTCTTGATGAAAAAAATTTTATGAGGAAGAAAATATATTTAATATTGTCTGACTTTCTTACTGTTAGCAGTTTGAATTATATATTAAGTCATTGAATTTTTTTTGAGAGGGCTGAAACTAGAGCAAAATGACTAGTGATATATATATATATATATAAAACACTAAAATAATGATATACTATTGATATGAAGTATGCTGTTGTTAGAGTTACAGAGAATATCTTCAGATTTTGAGAATGGAAGAGAATGTTTTCCTTTGCAACTTACAAAAAAATTCAACTTTTGGTCGTTTATTAAATTAGTTTATGTATTTATCAATGTTTGATGCAAAATGGTAGTATGTTACTCTGTTTTCTCAATTTCTGTTCTCTTTTCACTAAAATGTCTTCCAGAATCAGTGGCATTCAAAAAACATTCAGAAAGAAAAGTGAAACTGTGGAGGCACTAAGAAGTATGTGATTTTCTCATTTAATTTACATTGAATTTAAGAAGAAATAGTTTTAAAAATTATGAGTATTTTAAAAATAAAATTTTAATGATGCCTTTAGTTTTTATATCATGATCATTTCTGAAAGTATTAAATCCTCCTTTGTAAAAATGCCCCATGACTGTCAAATGGTATCTGTCACAATTCTGTCTTTTAGTCTCTTGCCTCCTCTGAGGGGAGTAAGATATGTTTCATTATCTGGTTGCTAAAACTGTTATTAGTTTTTATAGTGCTCAGAGATTGGGTTTTCTTTAGTGATCTTTTAACTTATGGTGTTGTAGTCATTGTGCATATTGTTTTTCTGGTTTTTCTGTATTACTTTCAACATCAGATTATCAGATTATCAGATATCGTTATTAAGATAGCACTTTTATAGTGCTATAATGTTTGCAAAGAGCTTTCCAAATATTATCTGACTTTATTCTTATAACAACTCTGAGATGTAAGTACTGTCTCCATTTTACAGTTGAGGAAACTGAAGCAGATAGCAGGTAAGTAGTTTGCTTAGTGATTTATATCTACTAAGTTACAAAGTGGATTTCAATTTAGATCTAACTGAAGGTCCAGGGCTCTGTCTCCTCTTCCACTTGCCTCAAGTTTCTTTGAATTCCCCTTAATTGTGATTTCTTATTGCATAATAATATGGTTATACTGCTATACCACAGCTTAGCCACCCACTAATAAATAGGTACCCACTTTGTTTTAAGTTTCTTGTTGTCATATAAAAGTACTCCTCTAAATATATTGTATAATAAATATGTGAGTCTTTATTGGAGATTTATTTATTTATTTATTTTTAACCTCTTTAGAGTATGTATCCCCTAGTAGGATCACTGGATTGAAGGGAGTGAACAGCTTAGTCTTTTTTCTCTCATCATTCCAAAATGATATGTTAGACTGATTCACAGTTTCATTGGTTATTATGTCAAATCATGTGGTTTTAATAATCTCAATATTAATTTTCTGTTTTTGAATTGTAGTAAATGCTTTTAAGTTTTGGATCTTCTCTCCTTGATACTCTTTGGGCCTCTGCATACAGAAAATTTCTATAAAATCATATATTGTGCTACTTTTCTGGGTTTAATTTAAGGGCAATTTATCTCTTAATTCTCTATCCCCCTTCTTGTCCAGTACAATATACTTAAGTAGTTTGACATTACCAACTCATATCCAGAAGAAATACTAGCTTCCTAGCTTTCATACCATTGTAATATATATTGAAATATAACAAATAAAGCTTAGGTTTCTGTTACTCTTTAATTTTCAGTCATTTACAATAATGTTACTTATTTTGCTTCATAATAAGGTAACATTTAAATTTTTTTCTTTGTCATAGTCAGTGATGCTCCATTGTTATAAACCCTTTAATCACTCTTAATTTTTTTCATCTGTGCTATTTCTGTGTTCATAGTTTTCTCTTTCTTTACTTAGATTTATCCTTTGACATATATGAAGGTCAGATTACAGCATTACTTGGCCATAGTGGAACAGGAAAAAGCACATTAATGAACATTCTTTGTGGACTCTGCCCACCTTCAGATGGTAAGAGTTTATAACTTCTGTCTTTAAGTATTTTAAAGGATTCTTTCACATTGATGTTTTGTTTTTTCTGTAAAAGTAGTTTTATACTAGCGGTCTTCAGAATTTTTCATAGTCCATTGTTAGCATTAATTTTTCTTTTTCTAGTGGAATAATGCTAAAGATGAGGAAAGAGACACAGGTTTTTTTTCAGTGACACATGTATATATGTGCTGCTAAGACTCTCCTGTTGGAATCACATCATTACCTCTCTGAAGGGGAAAGTTAAAATGTGACACAGTAGCAGGAGAAGGGAGAATGAGTGATTTGAGCTGCAATTGGTGAAGGAGAGGTATTATGGTGTTTGAGACAAGCCCCATGATTGACAGTTGCTAGAAGATGATGTTAATGAACTTTATAGCCTTTCCTTGGTTTATCTCACAGTTCTTAATTCTAATGAACATTTTATGAGTACTCTTTGAGAACATCCCCAGGAAAACAAGCCCCAGCTTAGAAAAACATTGGTATGCTCCAGTCTTACTTAATTTGGACTTATAAAAAACATGTTGTTATTGATTTTATGTGGAATTTTCCCCTTTTAAGCACATCAAATGTTTTTAAAATTGATTTTGTTTTGGTCTCCCCAAACTCCTCTCCATCCTGTCCCTCTCAGCTAGTATGAAGTAGCAATAGCAAGACGATTTCAAAGGGGAATCTAGAAATCTTATACAGACTGCCCTGAAGATCAGAGGAGCATAATTTCTAAATTCTATCACACGTTGGATAAAATATGCTGAATCAGGGGTAGCCATCTAAGCTTTGCTGTCAGGGATTTTTGGTCCTATTATATCTAAATCTCAGATATATTCTAGAAAATCTGCAAAAATACCAAATGATGCTGATATTTTGAGTTGATGTGAATGTGTTAACTTTAAAGCTTTACCAAAAACTGCAGAATTGCAGTGTTAAAACTCCTATGAATTCTACATCCTGATACAGAAAAGAAAGTAAGCTTTTATACTCTAAAGATAATTCTACTTCTTCCTTCAGAGTTCTGCTTTACAGTCTTCCTCATCCATCCCATATATGTTGTTCCTAGATATATTTCCCCTTCCTGGTCATATATCCCATATTCAAAAATAGCCATTATCTCTGCCTTTGAAGTGTGTCATAGTATGCAATGAGCCTACTAAGCAGGTACAAAAACCTTTTCCCCATCATTGACCCTAGTGGGTTTAAGCCACTTTCTAGTCTTAGCCCCCTTTAAAACTGTATGGTTAGGGCTAGTTCTTTCTTCTAAAAGATGATGATGGTCAGTAGTACTTGAAACTCTAACTGAATATTTTTCACATTCTATTAGATATTATCAGTCATTATATGTGACATTTTTAAGTCAGTATTTTCATCAGTTTTAGAGCAAGATTAAATGAAACGCACATAAAATTATATACCTATGGAAATATTTCTAAGCTTCCAAAGTATATGACACAAGTAGAGAGGATAGGCCAAAAGATCTAAGATTTCACATTTGAAGAAGAATAGGTAGTCTATTACCTGTAAAATGATAATTCTAAATTTTTCTTGTAAACTAAAGGAATTACTAAAAGATAATGTGGTTTGGTAGGTAGGGTGTTGGAAGGTTTAGGTTCAAACCTAACTCTGACCCTTATTACCTTTGGAACCATGTCCTTTAACTACTCTGAGCCTCTGTAAAATGGAAATAATGGTGCCAGAAGTCTTTGTTTCAAGGCTCAAATTAGATCATTTACACGAGAGTGCTTTGTAAATCTTCAAGTGCTTTATAAATGTCAGTTATATAAAACAATATAATAGTTTACTTTGAAAATAAAGCTTTCATATTTTATTGTCTGGTATTTTTATTTATAAAAAGTTACTTCAATTTTTAGTTATTTTATTTTATTCTTACCCCTCAATTTAGAATAATTAAAGAATTCAAAGTACAAATGAAAAGGTATGCACTAATATTTTTTGATAGAAATTGAAAACTGATGAGTACCATTTAAAAATAGATTTGTATCATTAATCACTTAATAGCTCTAACAGTTTATCTTATTAAGAGTAAAGGTTTTAGGTTTAAAATAATTTTTATTCTTATGCTTTTAGGGCTTGCATCTATTTATGGACATAGAGTCTCAGAAATTGATGAAATGTTTGAAGCAAGAAAAATGATTGGAATTTGCCCACAGTTAGATATAAATTTTGATGTACTGACAGTGGAAGAGAATTTGTCAATTTTGGCTTCTATCAAAGGGATTCCAGCCAACAGCGTGATACAAGAGGTATGCTACTTAAATAGAAAATCATACCTTTACTTTGCATATATTATTAAATAGTGATAACAAGTCTGTACCCCGAAGGCAAAGTGCCTCATGCTAATTCAGAAGTTTATGTTAGCTTAAAAAAACCAATTAAATAGATAGTGTAGAATATTAGGGTAAACTTTGGCAAATTTTGTTTATACCACATTTAAAAACTGCTATTCATAATGTGTAAGATTATTCTCAGCACAGAGCATAGTTAACCTGTTTTTTTATTTTTATTTTTGGTAAATATATGTCAAAAATGATCCTCCTACCTTCAAAGCAATATTTATAATTAAGCAAATTGATTTCACTCTGTATACACACACACACACACATATATACACACATATACACATATATACATATATATGTATAGTTGGGAAAAAATAACTTATTTTATCATTAACAATCTTTATTTTTTATTGGCCATTTTTTTGTCTCCACTGAATAATAACATAAAGGAAAAACATCTTTTATAGTAAACATACATAGTCCAGCAAAATAAATTTTGATATTGGTCTTGCCCCAAAATATGTGTCCTTTTTCATCTTAAATTCACCTTACTGAACGGGGCATATTTCATCTTTAGATTTCGGGACACAAGTGGTTTATCATTTAATTGATCAGAGTATTTTTTTTCTGTAATGTTTTTATCATCATACAAATTGTTCTCACAGTTTTATTTACTTTGCTTTGTATGAGTTCATAGTGGTCTTTCCCATTTCCTCTGAAACTGTCCATTTCATAATTTTCTTATAGAACAATAACATTTTTGATAATCTCTCCCTTTTTTTTATGAAGGTACAGAAAGTTTTACTAGATTTGGATATGCAAGCCATCAAAGATAACCAAGCAAAAAAATTAAGTGGAGGTCAGAAACGAAAACTATCACTGGGTATTGCTGTTCTTGGAGATCCCAAGGTAATTATTGTAAACTATTAAGGTATTTTAACTGTATGCTTAGGACAACTACAACATATTCTACAAATTGGAAAATAGAAAAGTCATATAGAGGCACGTGAGATACTGTTTCTATTGAACAATACCCAGCCTGTTGAGAAAACCAAATCAGTTGTACCAAGTTACTTAACTTATACTTGATATTTGATTACCAGATAAAGTAACTCCCTGAGAAATGACTTTTGTCAAGACATTTATAGTATATAACCAAAATGAATCTTAAGTAGAAAACCATCAGCATTAAGCAGTTCACATTAGTCCTGTGCTTTATAATTTACACAAAACCCAAAGAGATTTGATTATTCACTATAGTGTCTCCACTTCTTAGCTGAATACAATTAGAATCATTTTTTTCTCACATTTTACTGTAATTTTTTCTTGTCTTATTTGTTCTTTTAAGCTAAAATTAATCAGTATTCGCTAATCAATAATTTTGAATAAGTGCAACTGAAATGCTATAATGAGGCTTATTTTGTATTGGGCTAATGATAAATTTTCACATTGATTTCTTAGAAATTATTATTTATGCATTACCTCTACTTTATTATTGAGGTAGTGCCCATAATAATGAGGTCATAGCTGAAAGTATTGAAGTATATTTCCTATTTTCTTATACCTTCTATCACCTTCTTCCTCCATGTTCTTCTAATGTGATGTTCTTTGTTGTTTCTTAAACAAGAAATTCCATTTCTCAACTGGGCATTTTCACTGGCTCTCTCCCATATCTGAAATATTCTCCCTCCTCATCTCTACTTGCTGATTTTCTTCAAGTTCCAGTTAAAATCTCACATTCTATAGGAAACATTTTCTGATTCTTCTTGAGTCTAGTGCCTTTCCTTTTGTTGATTATTTTCAGTCTATCTTTGATGTAGTTTGTACCAAGTTATAGTAATACTTTACAACTTCTACTTTGAAACTGATCAAATTCAGTCCTGGGTGCATTTCAGGGAGAAAAAAAATGCTTCAAGACTCAACTCTAGCTTGTCCCTTGTTGAACTTAGGTTGTTGTCTTGGTTGAGCAGGAGGGATGTGAGGCTGGCTAGGCATACTGCCCAGCCCCTGCTGCCACTGCTATTGCCTCTTGGCTGCAGGCACCTCTTCCTCACTGAAGGTGGTAGTGGACCGAACTGGTATTTTGGAGCCCACAATACTGAGATTGTGTGTGTTGAAGGTCAGGTATTATATTTCCTGTTGGATGATATGGGTACAACATATAGTTTCCTGCCTCCCTAAATAGTAGTACCAGATGGCATGTAGAGTGACTGTGGTGCTTGGCAGGGGGAGAAGCAGAAGGAGTAAGAGCAGTGGCAATGGCGGCAGTGGTGAGGGTCAGGACTCCTGGGCAGCAGAGGGGTTGGGCCTTCATATCCATCCCTCCTCTATCCAGGAAGCTTGAATGGTGTGGGGTTTCTCTTACAGTTGTGTCAAAAAGTCCTTGGCAGGGCTGCCCTGGCTTAATTATCCAAGGTGGAAGCCTCAGTGCCCCTTTGAGGAATTAGGTGGAGAGGAATAGTTGGAGTATGCAGACGTATAACAAAATTTGTTTGGTACTTGTCATTTTCAGCACTCATTGTACCTTCTGGAACCAATTAATAATGATTACTGAGGTACCATTGTATTTGCTTTTCATTGGATTGGATCCTTGAGAGTGGGGATCATCTTTTGCTTTTCTTTGTATCCCTAGCATTTTTGGCACAGTGCCTAGCACATGGAAGGCACATACTTTATTTATTGGCTGACTGCTATTTCATATCAATAGAAAGAAAACCGTTTATTCTTCTGGTCTTGGAACTACAACTTCCTTATATTGACCACATTTTGAAAAGTTTGGTATCAATCAATAAGGGAACATTTATAAAGTGCCTGCTATGTACCAGGCACTGTGCTAAGTGCTGGGGATAAAAAAAAAGGCAAAAGACGGTCTCTCCCCTCAAGAAACTTATACTCTCTTGAGAGATGATAAGGAATAATTTAAAGTGGGAAAGCACTTGAATAAAGGATTAGGGAAGCCTTCTTGTAGAAGGTTTTGAAGCAATGTATGTATCATAAAATAATAGTTGAGTCTTTCTCTTTTTCTTTCTTGGAGTATATGACAATAAGAAGAGAACATAGGAGCCTTTGGGTGTCATCATTTCTATTGGGAGTCATGTTGCTTTAATTGTTAAAGAATAGAAGTTCCAGTTACAGCCCTACCTAAGTTTAGAGGCTCATTGTCTCATTGAAATTTTTTGCTCTGAGTCATTGGGGGAGGGAATTGGGAGGTAAAACTGTTTTTTCTTGACTGATGACTTAGTTTAGTTAGGGAATAAGTTTGGATGCTGTTCCCTAATATTGAGATCCATTGCCTGAGAATATACAGCTACTCTGCCTTGAATCATTGTTCAGTTCTTTTGTTGCACCGAATGGAATGGATTTCAAAACTTGAATCTGTTGCCATCTGGGGAATTACTATTTTGCCTAGCTTTGTCAAAATAAATGAGAAAAACAGCCCCTTTACCATTCATTGTGGTGAGCTTTTTCTTCTCAAAACGCCGCCAGGTGATAAAAGTTCAGATCTTTTATTATCTCCAATATAGCCCGGTTAGCTTAGAGGCCTATCTCTCTGCTTGGTTCCAAGAGCTCTCTCCGAATGTCGCCAAATCCAAAGTTATGGTCCTTCAGCCTCTGCCTCTGCTTTCTTCAGCCTCCAGCCAGCTCCATTCTTCATGTCATTCCAGTGAAATCTCGACTTGTAGCTTCTTCCTCTGAAGAACTTCCTTGACTGGCCCATTGAAGCTCTATTTATGCTCCCAAAGAGCTTCAAGGGAGGTGTGAACTCATTGAACTCCAATGAGTAAAGGTGTGAACACAAGCCTTGTATTAATTAGTTCTACTTAGTACCTTGTTTCAGGTTCTGCCCAAAACATCTTCTTGTAAGATTAGATCAACTCTAATTAGTTAGCAATTAGTAAGGATTCCAACAATTCATGACCATTGAACACCCAGACCACCAGACTTCTTATTTTCTAGACCCTGCTGAGCAGGACATTCAGACATTAGGCTTCTTACTTCTAGGACCTAGTGTAGGAATTGGATTTTAATATATAAGGCAAGATGAAGAGCCAATTATATTTCACATGCAGGATTCTTCTAATTACACATTGTCTAGATGATAATCCATAAGTATTTACCCTATTTTTCCCTCCTATATTTTATGATTCCAAATACACAATTCTCTTGCCCTACTCCTATCCACTGTACTTTCCTTCTGTCTTCCCTTAGCCTTACCTCCTGTAGAGTATATTATACTCTGGTGGAGCTTCTCTTCTATCCTACTTCTCATAGCTCCAACTTATGTTAAAACATACTTGCATTCATCTCATTCATTTCCCTCAATTTTTTTTTTTTATCCTTCCTGCACCTATGGAAATCACTCTAGGATCTCCCTCAGAAGATGCTGGATTTCAGGGCATCTTCTTCAAGTTGGGGTATACTTTCTTTCATCTCCTTTAATATCTGGGAGGAGCAAGAGTGAGCATTCTGTAGCATCCATCTATAGTACTCTTTGCATATCTATCTTTTAGGCACCAAATGATTTATTTTTGCATAGGAAATACACATATACATATGTAGAGACATAGAAAGAGAGACTGAGACTAACGATCTAAGTAGAAAGATATAGCATGGTCTTCATTTTGGAAATATCACTTTAAAAAAATTTCAATAGTATTTTATTTTCCAAATACATGTAAAGATATCACCATTCTATTCATTTTTGTAAGACTTTGTGTTCCAAATTTTTCTTCCTCCCTTACCACTCTCCTCCCTAAGATAGCAAATAATATGAAAGTTAAATATGTACAATTCTTTTAATTATATTTCTATATTTGTCATGTTGTGCAAGAAAAATTAGACCCAAAGTGGAAAAACCATGAGAAAGAAAAAAATAAACAAAAAGTGAAAATACTATGCTTCAATACATATTCAGTCTCCATAGTTATTTCTCTGGGTGTGGATGACCTTTTCTATCCCAAGTCTATTAGAATTGCCTTGAATCACTGTATTGTTGAGAAGGGCCAAGTCCCATTACTATTGACCATTAGATAATCTTGTTGCCGTGTAGAATGTTCTCTTGGTTCTGCTCGTTTCGCTTAGTGTCAGTTCATGTAAGTCTTTCCAGGCTTTTCTGAAATCAGCCTGCTCATCATTTCTTATAGAAAAATGATATTCTTATACCATATACCATAACTTGGGAATGTCATTTTGGAACCTTATAGAGAATACATTGGAAAAAGAAGAGACTGGAGACAGAAACTAATTAAAGGACTTTATTACAGAGCAGGCTAAAGGTAATTAAGGCCTGAACTAAAAGTGGAAGCTGTGTAAATAAAGAGAAGGGGCATAACTGTGAGAGAGATTGTAGAGAAAGAAAAAATAAGATGTGACAAATGATTAGATGGGGATGAAACATGAGAAGGAACAAACAAGGTTGCCTGCAGCATAACAAATCAAGATGAATATAGAGGGATAGTGGAAATGTAGAAATTTAGAAGTGGAATGAATTTTGATGGAAATATGCATTCTATTATACATGTGTTTAGTATTTGAGATATTTTGGAACATATGGAGATTAGGTAAACAATAAGAGTTTAGCATTTCCTTACTATGTGCCAGATGTTAAGTCATAGGGTATAAATACAAAGCATGAAATAATGTAAAGAACTCCTAGAGAAGGAATTTACATTTGAATGGAAGAGACAAAACATATAAACGTATATATAATATAAAGTTGATAAATATCCAGTTAAATGTAAGGTAATTTGGAAAGGAAACATTACAACAGAATGACCAGCAACTTGTCTATAGCTTACCTTTTAAAGACATGGATAAATTTTCAGGTATTGACTTATTTTTATGATTTCTTGACTAGCTAACCTCATTTGTGTTGAGATTCAGGTCTAACAGACAAGTTTTCTCCCTGATTATTTTTCCTTATGATATTTAGTAGTTGTGGTAATATTTTATAATTCTTTCATTAGGAATAGGGAATCAGGAATAGTGTTGAACAGAAGATGGTGCTTAAACTTCACCTTAAAGGAAGGAAGAGAGTCTGAGAAAAAGAAGAGGAAGAAGTGTGTCCTAGATATATAGTATGACCATGGAAGGGTTTGGAAACTGGAGATAAGAGTGTCCTAAGTTTGAAATAGAATGCCATTTAACTAGATGGCAGAGTATTAGAAGGAATATAATTGAAGAAGAAGCTGGATTGAGGTCAGGTCCTGAAAAGTTTTAAATGCTAAACAAGAGTTTAAATTTAATCATGGAAGCAATAGGAAACTTTTTGCATGGATAAAGTAGAGAAAACACTTATTAGATCTATCCTCAAGGAAAATGATATGGGCAACAAATATGTAGGATAGATGAAATAGTGAGAGATCTGACACGTGGAGTTTCATTAGGAGACTGTAGAATTAGTCAGGTGAGAGGTAATGAGGGTCTGAACTAAACCGTTTGAATGGAAGGAATTAGATTTGAGAGATGTAGAGGTAGATATGACAAGATTTAAACACTAATTGGATATGTGGGGTGAAGGAGAGTTGAGTCAAGGTTAATGATGAGATTAGGAACTGGGGAACCTGGAAGAATAGTATTCCTTCACAGAACAGTGGAGTTTGGGAAAGGATATAGATTGAGAGAAAAAGATAATGAGTTCACTTTGGGATATATTGAGTTTAGATACATAGAATCATGTAGAGGGTCTCAGAAAGTGGGGGAAATCTGGGTGAGATATAAGACCTTTCAGCCCAGAGGGAGCCTGCTAACAATGTCTGGTTCAGCTCCCCATCTCCCCTAAGGGCAATCAGACTTCCTGAGAAGTCAGGGAGTAGTGACAACTTGTGTTGTGATTGAAGCAGAATGATACCAGGTGGCAAAGAGTAATACTAGGTGGCAAACTACATACAATAGCAAGTTGTTTTTGTGGTGCCACGTGCACAGTATATACTTGGTGCAAGCCCAGTGTTGTTTTTGTTACCTAACAATATGAGGATATAAAAAGGGGAAAGTTCTTGGAATAAATAGACTCCATTTTCCCACCATATTTAGTAGTCCCGCCTCATCACTTTTCCATTAAGACAGTATATTTTAATCACCCCAGCATGGGGGCTCTAGAAAGCATGGTTTTTTTTGCCATCCCAACTTGGGGTCTCGAACATAACAGAATCAGAATTTGTTTGCATAAAGATGACAATTAAACCTATGGGAGATGAGAGCTGATTAAATAGAGAAATAGGATTGAGAAAAAATTAGAAGGCCCAGGAAATAGGCTTGTGGGTTGCACCCATACTTAGTGTGTGGAAAGAACTTGATTATCAATGGAAATTGAGAAGGGATCTCTTATTCTGAGTTGCCTCTGGGGAGTGAAAGATAAGTAGTATAATTTACTGTTTCCTGGCTACTGGATTGAAATCATAATCTATACCTCGAACAGAACTTCACCCAAAATACCAGGGATAAAGGTGTACCCAAGAAATATTATCAGAAATGATATCCTATATTTCACAGAGAACCCTAGTACTTATTTATGTATCAGAACTCTGAAATTCCTTTTTGTCATAGGCTCCCATTCTTCCCTTTCTCTTCCTCTTAGCTGTAGACCAGACAAAACCACCCTTACAGATTTACTTCACGGTATTTTATTTGATGTGTTCTCTGCCTCAAGACTTAACTGGATCTTTAACAAACTTGATGCCTCATCTCCTATCCTTGGGCAAACTGTCCCACGTGTCTAGAATATACTTCCTTCTCACTCCACGTTTTAAAATATTTTGCATCCTTCAAAATCAAAATTTAGGTGACACATTTCTTGATTCCCTTAATTGTTCATGCCCAAATGCCTCATATAAAAAACTTCTCCTTTTGCATGTTGTATCACCATAATGCAAGTTCTGTGAGTGTAGAGATTGTTTTTGTTTTTTCCCTGTTGCCTAGCATAGGCTCTTGCATATAATAAGGACATAATAAATATGTATTGCATTATGGATAGACTTGAATTGGTACACTTTGAATATTTTTGTGTTAAGCTCACTAAATAATTGTCTTGGCATGATTTGAGTTGTACTCTAGTAAAACAGTTTGATCAATTTTTACAGGAATCAGAAATTTTTGCATTATGTCTCCTTTCCCCCTTATTTATCTCTTTATTTCCACTTGTTTTATACATTTTATTGCCAACCAGAAATGCAGAATTTAGTTTCTAAAAAATTCAGTACTAAAAATATGTTCATATCCAAAATGATTGTCTCCAAACAAATTGGAGACATCTATAATCAATTTTCTGTGATATATTTAGCAATTAAAAATTACAGGTAGAAAGATTAATAAAATAAAGTCTACTACTGCTTTGAAATTTTATTTTATAAAAGGAAGCCTTTGGATGTATTTAGAAAGTTTGGACACTAAATTTCCAGATCTCTCTTTGTATGTTTTCCTATGATTTTTTTATATTTTCTTTTGATGAGGTATTGCTACTAGATGAACCAACTGCTGGAATGGATCCTTGCTCACGTCATATTGTTTGGAATCTCTTGAAATATAGAAAAAGCAATCGAGTGATAGTACTTAGCACTCATTTTATGGATGAAGCTGACATTCTTGCTGGTGAGATTTTTGTCTTGAAGAAAAGGGATTGTAAATTATGGGTGCTCCATGAAAACATACATTAAGTGTTTAATTTTGAGGAATAGCTAAGGTAGTTGAAAGTTTAAAAGTATCACCTAAGGGCATTTATTCTAGGCCAAAATTTCTAACCTGATGTATATGGATCAAGAGATCTATGGATAGATTTCAAGGGATCCAGGAATGGTAAAAATGACAACTCTATTTTTATTAATCTCTCATTGACAACAAAATATTATTCTAAGAAGGGATCTATAAGCTTCAACAGATTGCCAAAGAGATCTGTGACCAAAAAAAAAAAAAAAAAACAACAACCTTTTGTTCTGCAAAAGCAGGCAGTTTTTCTACAGTATATATTCAATAGCACAAATAAATAGATAAATAATACTAATGGAGGTGGAAATTAAAGTTTTGTAATCTCTGCCATTAATTTATATCTGGGAAGTCACTAATCTATTCATCAGTGTTCTTTCTGTTAAAGTCTAATACTTTAAGTAATTATGAAAACAAAATTATAAGTATCAAAGTATAGTTGTTATGAAAGAGGATTTCTTAAATTGTAAGTGCAAATTGTAAATTTCTTTACAGATAGGAAAGCTGTGATATCACAAGGAATGCTGAAATGTGTTGGATCGTCTTTGTTTCTGAAAAGTAAATGGGGAATTGGCTACCGACTAAGGTATTATTTTAAACATTTGCATCCCATATGGCAGCTTAATGCAGCTGAATTGTTTATGTGAATTCAAAGCAATCATTATTTAAAATTAACTGTTTTCCTAGTTTGTCATATAATAAACATCATTATGATTTCTGGATTTTCTTTAGCATGTACATAGACAAGCATTGCATCACAGAATCTCTTTCATCACTGGTTAAGCAGCATATTCGTGGAGCTAACTTATTACAACAGAACGACCAGCAACTTGTCTATAGCTTACCTTTTAAAGACATGGATAAATTTTCAGGTATTGACTTATTTTTATGATTTCTTGACTGGCTAACTTCATTTGTGATATTGAGTTGAGATTCAGGATTAACATAGACAAGTTTTCTCCCTGATTATTTTTCCTTATGATATTTAGTAGTTGTGGTAGTATTCTACAATTCTTTCATTTTTCTTTAACCAAGGAAAAGGTTGCTTCTATTTTACTTTTGATAAAAACAAGTAGCAACATACTTTCTACTTTCTAAGTCTTCCTGGTCTAAATTCTAGAATTCTGTTAACATTTCTTCTTCTTTTGTTCTATATTCTGAACTTGACAATTTTTTAGGCCTCATTTAGAGTGGATTTCTGAATTCATTGTTTTCATAATAATCTAGTACATAATATCAAGATATTACAAGATCATAGCAGAGAGTCTGCCTCACTGAGATTAGAAGTTTTGCTGATGAATATGATATCCTAATTTCTAATTTATACTGTTATAAAGAAGGTTGTCTGGGAGTGAGTATGTTCCATCTGGATTGAAAGAAGTTTTATTAACCTAAATTGGGGAGAGTTGAATGTTTCATTTTCTAAAAAACAATATGTTTAATATTATTTTATATTACTTGCATTTCCAAATAATATCCTTCCCTTCTGTCTTCTCAGTGAATCTTACTGACTTTAATGAAGAGTTTATAAAGTATAAGAAGAATATTTGAAGGAAACATGGTGCTCTGAGTTTGGTTGTAGCCCTAAGAAGTAGAAATACACTTGAGAGGGATTTTTAAATTTCCTTCCAGCTTGAGGATTCTGATATTAATAGTTTAATGAAAATTTAAGTATAATAAAAAAAGAGGATAGTGAAGTCTTTGTTTGTTATAGTTAAGCCACTTACACATATTGTTATGAAAATAACTATTACTCTACTGCATCATCCTGACATAGAGATATGTGATTTTTCAAAGATCATGGCAACTGAGGGTAGATTCTGGGAGATTCTGCCATTCTGCCATGCTTCTAGTTCCAGCCCAGTAATAGATTCCTGATAGTCTCTGAAAACTAGAGTAACAAAAAACAAATCACCATTAGGTTGTATGCACTAAATAATTGGCATATAGTAATTGTTTTGTCAAAAACTAGTACTATATAGGTTTAAAAAAAAGTGTGTGTGGGGGGGAGATATGAATATGTACAGTGTGTTACAGGAGAAAAAGCTTCAACTCTGGGGTCAGAGCTTCTAAGATCAAATCCAGTTTCTGATGTTAGTCCTTACATTATAGATAAGTCATTTAGTCTCTTTGGGCTTCAGTTTTCTCATCTTTAAAATAAAAGCAGAATAACACCTGTAAAGTTATGAGATGATCTTCAAAGTATTTGTTGAATTTATAAAGAAAGTACCAGCCATTGTTAGATGAAGGATGGCTAACTTAATTAAGAGGAGGCTAGATTCATCATTATCAGCAAAGAATAAAAAAAAAAAACTTCTTTCTCCTTTTTAAATATTTAATTCATTTAATGACTTGAAAAATGTTTGTTTTATTGATCTGCATATTATTTTTTCCTTTTAATCATATCAGTAGTAAAATTTACAATTGTAACAAAACCCCATAAAATAAAATTACTTTGGATCTCCTTTTCCTTTCTCATGCAGATACTTGGATTTACTAAAAGTGGTCCTTGTGTACCTCTTCATGTTTTAGTCTTATAACACTACTCTGGGTGGAACATTAGCTTCCCAAAGGAGAAGCAAATTCAGATAGCTATAAGTCATGCAACCTTCCCTTTCAGTGAACCACTACTTCATTTAAAGATCACTTCACTAAACACCATAGCCTTCCATATATAATGATTTTAGGTTAGGTGGATTGATACTCTCTTAAAAAGGAAAGCATTTGGAGTTGTTACTAAATAAACCATCATCTATGAACCTTACTTCTCAGGAACCTATGTAATTCTCTAAATTGGGTCTTTAAAAGGAAAAGCAGAGGTAGGAGGGAGATATTTTTATAGAAGTATTTCATACCTAGATGTAAGCTCTTTTTTTTTTTATTTTTATTTAATAATTACTTTATATTGACAGAATCCATGCCAGGGTAATTTTTTTTTTACAACATTATCCCTTGCACTCGTTTCTGTTCCGATTTTTTTTCCCCTCCCTCCCTCCACCCCCTCCCCTAGATGGCAAGCAGTCCTTTATATGTTGGATATGTTGCAGTATATCCTAGATACAATATATATTTGCAGAACCGAACAGTTCTCTTGTTGCATAGGGAGAATTGGTAGATGTAAGCTCTTTATTCGCTGCAGGGAAATCCTTTACTCCTAGGAGGTATTTACTAGAAACCAGTGGCTAAAGGGAGGGTAATGATATAATTTTTTTTTGAAAAAATAATAACTTTTTAATTTTTTAAAATATATACAAACATAGTTTTCAACATTTACTCTTGCACAATCTTGTCTTCCAAATTTTTCTTCCTTCCTCCTTCCCTTTTGCCTCCCCTAGACAGCAAGTTATCCAATATAGGTTAAACATGTGCAGTTCTTCTAAACATATGCTGTGCAAGAAAAATCAAATCAAAAGGGAAAAAAAAATAAGAAAAAAAACAATCAAATGAACAACAACAAAAAAGGTGAAAATACTATTCTGTGATCCACATTCAGTCTCCATAGTCCTCTCTCTGGATGTAGATAGCTCTTTCTATCAAAAGTCTATTGGAATTGCCTTAAATCACCTCATTTTTGAAAAGAGCCAAGTTCATCACAGCTGAGCATCACATAATCTTGTTGTTGCTGTGCCCTTGGTTCTGCTCACTTCATTTGGCATCATTTCATGTAAGCCTTTCCAGGTTATTTTGAAATCAGTCTGCTGACCATTTCTTATAGAACAATAATGTTTCATTGCATTCATATTCCATAACTTATTCAGCCGTTCCCCAACTGATGGGCATCCACTCAGTTTCCAGTTCCTTGACACTAGAAAAAAGGCTGCTACAAATATTCTTGCACAAGTGGGTTCTTTTCCCTTTTTATGATTGTTTTGGGATAGAGACTCAGTAGAGACTCTGTTGAATCAAAGGGTATGCAGTTTGATAACCTTTTGGGCATAGTTCCAAATTGCTCTCTAGAATTATTACATCAATTCACAACTCTACCAACAATGTATTAATGTCCCAATTTTCTCACATCCCCTCCAGCATTCCTTATTGTCTTTTCCTGTCATCTTAACCAATTTGATAGGTATGAAGTGGCACCTCAGAATTGTCTAAATTTGCATTTCTCTAATCAATAATTATTTGGAGCATTTTTTTTCACATGACTAGAAAAGGGTTTAATTTCTTTGTCTGAAAATTGTTTATATCAGACTGTTTATATCTATTGACTGTTTATCAACTGGGGAATCTTTCATATTCTTATAAATTTGAGTCAATTTTCTAAATGTTTTGGAAATGAGGTCTTGCACTTCATAATATTCTCTAGTTCTTCTTTGGCTATAAATTCCTTCATTCTCCATAGATCTGAGTGATATACTAACCCTGAGTGAGTGATAGACTATCCCTTGTTCTCCTCATTTGTTTATGGTATCACTCTTTATGTCTAAATCATGAAACAATTTCGACTTTATGTTGGTATAGGGTGTTAGGTATTTCTAGTTTCTGCCATATACTAATTTCCAATTTTCCCAGAAATTTTTATCAAGTAGTGAGTTCTTATCCCAGAAGCTGGGGTATGAGCACCAGCCCTGAAGTCAGGAGGAGCTAAATTCAAGTCTGGTCTCAGACACTTAACGCTTCCTAGCTGGGTGATCCTGGGCAAGTCACATAACCCCAATTGTCTCAGCCAAAAAAAAAAAAAAAAAGAAGAAGAAGAAGAAGAAAAGAAGCTGGGGTCTTTGGATTTACCCAACATTATATTACTCTGGTCATTGACTATAGTGTTTTGTTGAACCTAATCTATTCCACTCATCTATTACTCTTATTTCTTAGCCAGTACCAAATGGTTTTGATGGCCACTGTTTTATAGTTTTAGGTCTGGTATGCTAAGCTTCATTTGCATGTTTTTTCATTAATTCTCCTGAAATTCTCGACCTTTTGTTCTTTCAAAATGAATTTTGTTATTATTTTTTCCTGCTATAAAGTAATTTCTTTGCATTTTGATTGGTACAACACTCAGTAAGTAGATTAATTTAAATAGAATTGTTCTCATTTTTATTATATTAGCTCAGCCTACCCATGAGCACTTGATAGTCTTCCTATTGTTTAGATCTGAGTTTATTTGTGTGAGAAGTGTTTTGGATGGAGTAGTTATGGAAATGTTAATGAGTACCATTAGAGGAATTCCTATATCAAAAAAAATTGAAGCGAGATATGGAGCCAAAATGAAGAGCCAACTATTGGTTTTGCCCTTTTGTGGTACAATATGTTTTCTGCACTGTGCAGTTCAGAGGAAAGTCATGTTGATTTTCTAGTGATCTTGGGTTTTTCCCATCAGTGGGAGACTAGAGTAGCACTGTAAATACAGAGGATTTTATAGTTTGGTTTAATAGGTGAGACTTTTTAGAGGGTCTAGTTGAACTCCCTAGAAACCCTGAGTACTTTTCTTCTTGAAGAAGAAAAGGAGAGAGAGAGGATGCTACCCTAGGGCTACAAATTTAGTTTAATTTTTATTTCTTCATTTTTTTCCATCTACTTTGAAAGAATTTTGGCCTAAATATTCTTTTTTCTAAAGTTTTACTGACAC